>NC_023750.2:38288467-39488467 GCF_000499845.2 Phaseolus vulgaris
AAGAGCGTCCAGAAGTTATCTTGGACGAACATGGAGAGCCTGTTGGTCCCAATGACAAAGTGGTGTCTGATTTAAGTTACTTTCTTGGGACCATAGCTAGGAATTCAGACTTTTGTCCATTGATTTATACAAACTTCAAGGCTTTGCTTAAGGATTACAAGGATCGCATATGGAAATACGTCATGGTATTTGAATCATTTTTTTTGTGTGTAATGATATAATATGTATGAGATATTAATGACATGTGTTTATATTCAGGAAAAATTTATTATTTCTAAGAATGGAGAGAAAGCAATATTTTGTCGCATAAATGATGCATGGAGACGGTACAAATGTCATATCAAGAGACAATATTTTATAAAATATCCCACCATGAAGGAACGACTGAAACATCGACCACAATCCGTTCCTGAACATCATTTCAAGAATTTGATTGCATATTGGAAAAATGTTGTTATCCAGGTGTGTTAATGTTGTTATCACATAAATGTTTTGTTTTCTATTTTCTTTATTTAGTTTTTGTTTATGTTTTTGGTACTGTTTTTGTTTTCTATTTATGTTTTCGTTTGTTTCTGTTTCTGTTTTCTTCTATTTTTATTTCTGTTGCTTTTCTATTTCTGTTTTTGTTTGTTGTTTGTTGTTTGCTGTTTACTGTTTCTGTTTGGTTGCTGGTTGTTGTTTGCTTGCTGGTTGTTGGTTGCTGGTTGTTGTTGCTGTTGCTGTTGCTGTTTGCTGTTTGCTGGTTGCTGGTTGCTGGTTGCTGGTTGCTGTTGTTGTTGCTGCTGTTGCTGCTGTTGCTGCTGTTGTTGCTGTTGTTGTTGCTGCTGTTGTTGCTGTTGCTGCTGTTGTTGTTGCTGCTGTTTTTGTTGTTGTTGCTATAGCTGTTTCTGTTTTTGTTTCTATTTTCTTTTTTCAATTTTTGTTTTTGTTTCTGTTTAGAACTATTGTTTAGTATACTGATAATTTTTCTTGTCCCAAAATATAGAGCATTAGTGAAAAAAATGCAAGCAATAGGAAAACACAAAAGTATATGCACCGAATGGGACCAATAAACTTTGCTAGAGTTCGAGCTCAATTGGTATTATTTTAATTGTTTCTCTCTCATCGTATAAATCTAGTTGTATCATTATTTCTTGCAGCTTAAAATTTCAAATACTGACTATTAACTTTTCATTCTTAAAGAGTGCTACAAAAAAGGATGGTGAAGAGGTCACTAGAGCTGAAATGTTTATAAAAACACGTCAAGGTCGTCCTACTCGGAAAGGAAAAGCAGTGGATGAAGAAACACTAGATGCCATTGTAAGTTTATTTTAATTTACAAAACGTGTCTATATGCTTCTTTTTTTTAATCATTAACTACGATATATGTACATATATTTCAGTCTATGCTTGAAGGTTCTATGGAAAACGCATCAAGTGAAACTATGGAAAAAACATTTGAATCAATGTTTGGAAAAGAAAGGCCTGGTCGAGTTCGTTGCTATGGAAGGACTGTGACACCATCAATATTAAAAAGGAATCAAGAAATTGCCGCTATCCATAAAGGGTATGCTATTGAAGTGAACTCCCTAACTCAAAAGGTTGAAGGTTTAGAAGCAATTGTGAAATTTGTGCTTAAGCAACAAAACCCAGATTTGAATGAGGGGGATATAGAACATATGATGTCACGGGTTTTAAGGAAAGAAAATAGTGTAGTTGCTCCAGGTTCATCTACTTCCACTCATGATCCTTATTTGGACCAGGTATAGACATATAATTTGCATTCAATTTGTATTTATCTTTTTTTATTTATAAACTTGATAATATTTTAAAAAGTTTGTACATTTTGTTTAATTGTTTCAGGATGAACGTCAAGATAATACTAATACTGGACATGAGAAAGATTTTTGATGATTGAAGAAATGTAGAAATTTTGAGAGATTTCCTAACTCTAATTAGTTGTAATGATTACAACTTCTACTATTTTGGTATACCATGGAAAATACAACTTGCACATTTGAAATATTTTGGTATACAATGAAATTACATTTTAAAGTAGTTTGAAAATGTTTCATATTGCGTCATTTTATAAATTACATGCTACTCTACCATATCTTATGCACAATCAACCATTGTATGTCTCTATGGAGGAATTTTTGTGAATTATATCACTTGTTCAGACTAAATGTTTTTACGTATTTCTGGTTTCTCGAATGTGAGTATATGTGTAGATGTGAAAGACGAAACAGTTATATAGAATTCTGGAGGTTATTTCAGAAGGAGAGGATAATGTGTAGGTGTGCTTTTAACTAGTTATGTTTGTGGTGTAGTTTTAGCCTAATGATACTGAAGATAGAAGAAAGCACCCTATAAAGTCTTCCCATCCAATCCTTATTTATAGAACAGAACGCGTATTTTGACTATCATGTCAAGGAGTGATTTAATATTTTTTCTTGCAGTAAAAAGTTCTGTGTTTGAGTAAACAAATTTATGTGAGTTTATTCATGTAGAGGTTGGACGCATTGGCATAGGCATCTGTTATGACATTCGGTTTCCAGAACTAGCAATGGTATATGCTGCTAGAGGTTTGTCTTTTCCGTATTTAATATATTTGGAAACAATTAATCTCTCTCTAGTTTTGATTGGTTGCCTATGATTTGATTTCTCCAAATTGTTTTTATCTATGCCTCCTAAGTGTCATGCTATTAGCATCATATAGTACCAATTTTGATATTTTTGGGGATGGATAGAAGAGATTGGTTCACATGCATTAGGCAACACTACAGGTGTATTTCTTATTTCAAGGATATACTAAAAGAAATTTCAAATCCATAGTTCTTGGTATGGAATTTCATTCCCTTTATTATGTTATCTGTCAATTTTTCCTTTTTTTTTATACACTTTCAAGGATCAATTGAGATTAATTGTCAAGTTGTGTTGATTTGATAACAGATGAACAAAACTATTGTTATTATTTTCTTGTTCTAAGATTTGGCAAACTTACAGTATCAGTTAGCTTTTGACTTCAGGTGCTCACTTACTCTGCTATCCCAAGGCATTTAACATGATAACTGGACCATTACATTGGGAGTTATTACAGAGGGCAAGGTAATGGATACAACAAAGTGAAACATTTAGCAACCTGGAACACTTGTTTTAGTTGTGTTTCAGTTAAAATTTATAACCCTACCTAGTCTTGTAAGTTTCCCTTAATTTGTTCGTGTCCCCTAATATATTTTTATCTGTAAACATGACAATATTTTAAATTAATACCTTTTGATTTTTATTCATTTTTAGTCGTTGAAAATTATAAAACCACATGCCTTTTTGTCTCAAGTGAGGAATTAAAGACACACTCTTTTTTGTTAAATTTAGGACTAATCATTAATTAAATTTAACTAGGGACTAAATTGAAAAACGTCAACTTTCAAATATAGAAAACACACTGAAGCCAATAACGTGTTACTGTCTGTAAACAAACTCAATAAACTTGAAACTTAACTGGGGTTTTTAACTAATTATTACATCCACTAAATTGGAGGATAGTTTTCTGAACCATATTTATAATTAATAATAGGCATTTGTAGACAAATATAATATTGTTTGTAGAAAACAAGAAACTGCTGATCATAATTAAAGTTAGAATATATATTTGGGTTACCTTTTTCTGTGTTCTACTCTTTTTTTTCTTTTCATTTTTTTCTTTTGATTCGTATCTTTGGCATGGAAAACCATTTTTTATTTTAACTTTTATTTTAGTATGATTGTGTACATTGGAGATATAAGATGATTATTTTTTCTTAATTAAAGCAAAGATGGAGCATAAGCAGTAGTCACACCAATTCAATAGTGGATTTCCACTTGTACTATTTTTTTTTACATTTTTTTATTCCCTTCTTCATTGTTTCACTTCCTTTGACCACTGAGTTATTTTTAATTTGAAGCAAATGCTTCTTGTAATTTCTTGGGCATATTTTAGAAAAAGGCCTTTGGTCAGTAGTTTAATAAGTTTAATGTAGTGATTATTTTGTTTTTTTGTCTACTTGATATTTTTTTCTTTTTTCTTTATTCAGGATGAAGTTGAAGATCATACGGAGAAGAGAATTCACAAAATGTAGAAATAAATCAAACACTTTTGTTTGATATAAGTTGTAATTTCTTTTAATTTTAAAAGTGTACTAGACGACGTTAAATCATATTTTTTAATGTTTTCATCTATTTAATTATGTTTTCAGATATACATTATATGTTAGTTGCATATTTAATCATATTTCTAAATATTATAAATTTTATTTGTTATCAATTGTCTTCAATAGATTAATTAATTTATTTTGTAAAAATTAAATAAATAGTTTGACTTATTATATTTTTACTTTAAAATAATAAATACATTAGTGACTTAATGCATTCACAGTTTATTCAGAAATATTTTAAATAATTTTACCATAATTATTTAAACGCAATTGTTCCATTCAAATAAATATTCATTCAAATAAATATTGTTTAAACAAAATTGCAACATTTAAAAAAGTGTTGTCTAAACATTATCAAGAAAAACGTTGCCTAAATATTCTCTCCAAAAAACATATAGTACATTTAAATAAGTGTTGTCTTTACGAATGACAACATTTTACAAAACGTTGCCTAAACAATAGGCAACATTGAAAATGTGTTGCCTAAACATTATGAGAAAAAACGTTGCCTAAAAGTTATCCCAAAAAACGTTGCCTATTCTACCAATATAAGGCAACGGCTGCAAAAAAGTGTTGCCTAAACCTAAGCCCACGGCTGCATATTCCACGATTGGAAAAGCGTTGTCAAAGCGTTGCCTAAAGTTAAGACAACGCTTTTCCTACTTTAGGCAACGCTTTTTAGGTGTTGTCTAAGGTAAAAAATGGTGTAGTGATAGTACAAATAACTTGATGCGCACTTCAGTGGTGTCAAATATTCAAATTACTGTCTAGTCCCAACCTCATGCCTTACTACAACAACATGAACACTCATTTCCCATTTTCAGAAAAAGTTTCCCCACATCATGCCCATCCGAACAAACATGAACACTCACTTCATATTTCCATAACAAGTTTCACTGGGTTTGTACAGGAAGTGTAATGTGGGTCACAACATATTCCCTGAAGGGTCACTACATACTGTCACTCTCTAACTGATTGAATTTTGTGGTTAATTCACAGGATCCTACTCTCACAACCTCTAAATAACTCACTTTCTCCCCACCTTGTGTCCCTCCCTAACCAACACGAACACAATTGACATTTCAAGAAAAAGTTCCTCTGTTAGGTCTGTGTAGGAAGTGTAATGTGGGTCACCACATACTACTATTGAGGTCACCACATCACCACATACTGCAACCCTCTAAGTTTATTGGATTTTTGCTCACTTCACACTGCTTTACACTCATGCTCTCTAAAGTTATGATCTAACACACTTTCTCCCCACATCATGCCTATCCCAACAAACATGAACACTCACTTCATATTTCCATAACAAGTTTCACTGGGTTTGTGTAGGAAGTGTAAAGTGGGTTACCACATATTCCCTAAAGGGTCACCACATATTGTCACTCTCTAACTTGACTAAACTTTGTGGTTAATTCACAAGGTCCTACTTTCACAGCCTCTAAATAACTCATTTAACCCACTTTCTCCCTACCATGTGTCCCTCCCTAACCAACACGAACATAATTGACATTTAAAAAAAAAAAAAATCCCCTTTAGGTCTGTGCATGAATTGTAATGTGGGTCACCACATACTCCTACTAGGGTCACCACATACTGCAACCCTCTAAATTCAGTGAACATTGTGGTTACTTCACACTATCCTACTTTGATGGCCTATAAAAAATTGATTTAACCCACTTTCTCCCCACCTCGTGCCCCTCCCCAACCAACATCAACAATAACACTAACACTCTCTTTTTAACCTTTTTTTTTATCCATGTCAACATTACAGAATTTCCTTAAAAATTTTGGTATCTCATGAACTTAACATTCCAAACAATCACTCTGCATTATTTATACACCAAGACACATATTTCCAACAACAATATTTTTCACAAAAAAATCAAGTCATACTCCATAAAAATGGGTCACGATTTTTGGACAACTCTAACTGAGTTTCTCCACCAATCCCTTTTCTTTGTGTATCCTAACATGCTACTATGAAATAAAATACTACAATAATAGTGAAATACAGACCCACAAAGACCCGCAAAGTAAACCCAACATGAAATACGAATATACATTTATCTTAACAGTTTGTGGAAAAAATCAACTTTGGCTCATACAATGGTCACCACAAGACAAATAACAGGAATGACCCAACAACAAAAATCACACAACATCAAGGTTTCACTCAATAAACAAATGAAAAAAATAAATGTATTACCTTTGAAAAGAGGATGTCCAAGAGGAGAACGCCACCCAACCACCGTGAAAACAGGATGCTGAAGACGACACTGCCACTCAAACACCGTGAAAGGAGGATGTCGAAGACGACACCACCGCCAAACCACCCTCAAAACACATGCACCTAGGATGACGACCAACGCCGCTGCACATAAAGGTTGCAGACAACTTCGAACAAATAGCTTGCAGAGAACTGGAAGACGATGTGGTTGAGAAGAAGAAACCTAAACTCAACCCCTTTCTTAAAACCTAGAACTGGAAGACGATGTGGTGGAGAAGAAGAATCATAAACTCATCCCCTTTCATAAAACCTAATTTCACATTCTACCGCACCCTAAACACTAAATGTTCAAATTTTTTCTAGACCCCACAATCCAAATAAAATAATATTCTTTTGTCCCACGTTGACAATTGTATGATGGAGCAACTCATTTAGAGTTGTCCAAAAATCGGGACCCATAAAAAAGTTATTCTTAGCGGCCGCTCTCGCCCAGTTACAATCAAGGCTCAGAGAGGGATGGTTACGGGACCATTTTATGGTTTATGGTTTTCAAAACAAAAAGAGAAAATTAAAAACGGTGACCGGATAGAAAATGTTAAATTAACATGCTGAAACAAATTGTAAGCTAAAAAATTATTCTTTTACGTTATAAAAAAAATATTTTAATAATTTTTTAGTAATATAACATTATAATGAAATTTATTATATTTAAATTTAAAAAATTAAAAATAGAATTAAAATGTTAATATTATTATTTTTTAAATAATTAATTTTAAAATATTAAAGGTTGTCTATTTAATTTAGATGAGACAAAAGTTTAATAATTTTTTAAAAAAAAATCTCATATTTGCTTAACATTTTCAAAAACTAACGTTTTCAAAATATTTATATTATGATTCCCAAAAAAATCATAGAGCATATAAAAATTTATTTCTTCTCAAAATAAAATGAAAATTTGAAGAATAAAAATTAGATATTATTATTAATAATATATTTTATTAATCCAACAAATTTATATATTTATAAAATTTACAATTTATGAGATTCATAATTTTTACGTGTAAAAAAATTTACATACATAATTGTTGGCTGCTTTTTTGATTTCCATGATATTAGGGAGTCTCCTAAGTAGATGGAATATCCAGTGACAGATTTGCGTGTGGTAGGACATGTTGCCCAGTCAAAGTCACTAAAACCACAAAGGTGAAGTGAACTAGTGTGAGAAAAATATAGTCATTCACCAGGGGTGCCCTTGAGGTAACGCAAAAGACGGGAGACAGCTTGTTGATGATGAGTTGTGGGTGCAGATATGAATTGGCTTAAATTATGGACAGCAAAGGCGATGTCTGGTTGCGTGTTGGTTAAGTAAATTAGACGTCCAAGGAGTCTTTTGTATTGGGAAGTGGCATCAGCATCGAGAGGTGAGCCTTGGTCGGGAGAGAGACGGGAGGTGTGAGTCATAGGAGTGGCCACAGGTGCAGAGTCAAGCATGCCAGTTTCTTGAAGGAGATCAAGAGTATACTTACGTTGACTAAAATGAAGACCAGTACTGTTGCAAACAATTTCCAGTCCCAAAAAGTAAGTGAGATTATCACTATTATATTTAAGAAAAAGAGAGTGGTCAGCAACAGAGATAGAGTAATTATTTGATAAAAGAAAAGTAGAAAGTTTTGCGTACCATTGACGACCAGCTTGACGAAGACCATACAAAGACCGTTGAAGCTTGCAGACATCCTGGGGAGAAGGAAGAGAGAGGCCAGGTGGGGGGGTCATGTATACCTCTTCATGGAGATTACCGTGAAGAAAGGCATTATTGACATCAAGTTGTTTTAAAACCCAATTTTTGGTAGTGACAACAACAAGGAGAAGGCGAACGATAGTGAGTTTAGCAACAGGTGCAAAAGTGTCTAAGAAATCAAGTCCTTCAACTTGGGTGAACCCTTTGGCAACAACTCTAGCTTTGTGGCGCTCAACAGTGCCATCAGAATGATATTTGATTTTATATACCCATTTACAACCAATAGTTTTCTTTCCTGGAGGGAGAGGGGTAAGTTGCCAACTATCTCCCACAGCTCCTCTGAAGCCGAGTATAGAGCACTTGCCACCACCACATGTGAGCTACAATGGTTGTCTTACCTCCTTTAGGATTTACATCTTCCTCTCTCCCAGCCTGCAACCCTGTATTGTGACAACAAATTTGCCCTTCAAATAGCTTCCAATCAAGTTTTTCATGAACGAACCAAGCACATCGAAATTGATTGCCACCTAGTTCATGAAAAACTTAACTCTGGTCTCCTCAAACTGCTGCCGATTACTTCTGCAATGCAAGTTGCTGATATATTCACCAAGCCCCTTGCTTCCGCACAATTCTCTACTCTCAAATCCAAGCTGGGCCTGACAAATATCTACTCCCCAGCTTGAGGGGGTGTTAACATATTTAATTTTCTATTTTAAATTATTGGGCTTTGTTTGTTTGGCCCAACTTTCCTTTTCTGTTTCAGCTAGGTCTTAATCTTTCTCTTATATATACACAATGTATTTTACTCTTGAATATACAAGTGAATAAAAGTTTCTTTTATATTTAAAAAAAAAATTGGAGATCCCACATCGACTAGAGATTAGAGCCTTTCATTGTATATAAGTGGGTGCAAACCTCAACCCTATGAGCCAGTTGTATGGGGTTGATTTAGGCTTAAAGTCCACTTCTTAATATGGTATCAGAGCCATTTCGAGCCTATCCTAGCGAGTGTTTGTGTTCGACCTATCGTGCCACCCGCTATCGGGCCGCTATCGGACCACCCATAATATGTTATCCCACGCACGAGCTTCTATCTATCACTCTCGGCGTGAGGGGGGTGTGTTGGAGATCCCACATCGACTAGAGATAAGGACATTTCATTGTATATAAGTGGGTGCAAACCTCAACCTCATGAGCCGGTTTTATGGGGTTGAGTTAGGCTTAAAGTCCACTATGTAATAATAATGTTTCTTTAAAATTATTCGAAAATTTAAAACATTGAACATGAAAGTTAGAAATAGTTATATTATTAGTATAGTAAAACTTGATAGTATATTTTATTGATCATTTACATCCTTATTTTTTTCTTGTTAGAATGTTAATAAGCATTCTTTAGAAGTTTTTTCCTAACTTATTGCGAAATTCACAAAGTTTGACCTTTTAACCTGATTAGTAAAATACATACTCATAATAATATACACTGATTACATGCAACAAAATACTATTATCAAAAGAATCACAAAATTTTAAAAAATAAAAGAAGTATTAAAAAAAGGACATTTATTTAAAATGATTTGTGTGTATTCATTTGTATTTGACAACCCTTTTGTAGGATTGTCATTTTCAGCACCACCATAAACCCCTCTTAGCTAAATAGAAGTTATATATAGTCAATCCTACTCCAAGCAAATGTAATAAACCATATTTTAGGGCGTTCCTTGTTTCAACAATCTCATCAAGAAGGTAAAACCCTATGCAATGGCTACCACTTATGTAAACATGTGAGTTTTTTTTGTGTTGTTCTTAGGCAAGGTGGTGCACGAGGTGTGTAAAGTGACATCCACCAATGTACTATTATCTAATGTCAATGTTAATGTAATTGGTCACAGTAAGTGGTGACCCGTGTAAGAATAAGTAGTGACCCCTACTACCAACTTTTTGCATAGTTAACTCATTTTTAAAATTTTGAGGTTTGTGTTGTTCTTGCGTAGGGTGATGCAGTGCATGAGTTATGTGTAAAGTAACCCCAGTGGAGGACACAGATGTCAAATTCTCTAATATGACTATTAATGTAGCTAGAGACAATCGTATTAAGTGGTGACCTGTGTAAGAATAAGAGGTGACCTACTACCAAGTTTCTACATAGTTAAGTAATTTTAGAAATTTTAAGTTTTGTGTTGTTCTTGTGTGAGGTAGTGCATGAGGTGTGTGTAAAGTGACCTCAATGGAAGACACCAGGGTATAATTATCTAATCCCAACATCAATTAGTCAGAGTAAATGGTGACCAACAACCAACTTTTTGCACAACAAAGTAATTTTAAAGATTTTGAGCTTTATTTTGTTCTTGGGTGGTGGGTCAAGTTTTCTAATGTCATTGTTAATGTAGTTAGTCACAGTCATATTAAGTGGTGACATGTGTAGGCATAAGTGGTGACCTACTACCAAGTTTTTGTATAGTTAAATAATTTTAGAAATTTTAAATTTTGTTTTGTTCTTGGGCAATGCATGACGTGTGTATAAAGTAACCTTAGTGGAGCACACCAAAGTCAAGTTCATTAATCTCAATGTTAATGTAGTTAGTCACAATAAGAATACATGGTGACCTGCTACCATTTTTGTGCATAGTGATGTAATTTTAAGCTTTGTTTTGTTCTTGGGTGTGGTGGTGCATGAGATGTGTGTAAAGTGACCTCAGTGGAGGACACCAAGGTCAAGTTCTCTAATCTCGATGTGAATGTAGTTAGTCACAGTAAATGGTAATCTTTATCAAGTTTTTGCACACCAATCAAATTTTTGAAAATTTGAGTTTACAGTTGTTATTGAATGGGGTGGTGCATAAAGTGACCTAAGTGTAGTACACCAAGGCTAAGTTCTGTAATCTTAGTGTCAATGTATTTAGTGACAAGCACACTAAGTAGTGACCTGGGTAGGAATAAATGGTGACCTACTACTAAGTTTATGCACAATGAAGTAATTTTAGAAATTTTGAGTTTTGTGTTGTTCTTGGGTGGGTGGTGCATGAGGTATTTGTAAAGTGACCTCAATGGAGAATACGTAGACAAATTCTCTAATCTCAGTATCAATGTAGTTAGTCACAGTAAGTGGTGACCTTCTATCAACTTTTTGCACACTAAACAAATTTCTGACATTTTGAACTTACTGTTGTTGTTCGGTGGGGTGGTGCATGAGATATGTGTGAAGTGATCCAAATGAAGGATGCTAAGGTGAATTTCTCTATTGTCATTGTTATCGGTGTACATTTATCGTATTGGACTAGTTGAACTTGTAGTTGTGTACAATATTTATAGTTTATGATTTAGGTTGGATAACTTTATTAGTTATTGTGTCTCTCTTACCAATGTTACATTTTTCAAAATGTTTAAATAAATTTCACGTGTGATAAACAAACTCAATTCACCTTATTCATCGTCCTCCCTGATCATTGCACAAAAACATAGACCAGATCGCTACTTCCTAAACCATTTTTTTGAATGACCAACCCATCAACCTGAATCATACTCGAGTTCAATTGGTCAATACTTCAATAAATAAAATTCTTCATATTAAATTTTAGCACAATATATATTTAAGCATACAAAAAACCATTGTAAATAAAATTATAGCAATTATGTCAAAAAAGTCCAATTCAAAAGTATGTTTGTAATAAATATCTATTTTATTCAAAAACATATTTGACTAGACTAAATTGAGATTGTAAAAATATGAAGATAAATAGATAACACTAACTAAGTTGATAAAATATTATTATAATTATTATTAATATTAATGTTCTCGAACTAGGTTGGGGACTGGGAGAACTATTGTCTTCGGGTGTCACTCGGTCGGTCGAGTCTCACTTCCTCCTTCTGTCCTTCTCACTGAATGACTCCTCAGGCTAGTGGGGTACCTGCAGATGGCACTCCAACGCTCAAGTCAGTGGGGTATCGTATTCGGCTGGTTAGAATACTGTAGATAATGACGTGCCTTCTTCTTTGGAATGCGTGATATTTATATTACCTTGATGGGCCCTTGCTGTTGGGCCGGATTAGGGGGTTGTTTAGCGATTAGGGTTGGATTAGGTCGTTCCCTAACCGTGGGTTGACCTTTGCTAATTGGGTCAACGGTTTGACTTGAGCACCTTATGTCGGTCGGCCACATATGACACGTGGTCGACCTCGTACCTTAAAGTATGGTCTTGACGCATGGGTTGACCGGGTCAATAGACCGGTCAGCCATCCCGGTTCCCTAATCGTGGGTTGACCTTTGCTAATTGGGTCAACGGTTTGACTTGAGCACCTTATGTCGGTCGACCACATATGACACGTGGTCGACCTCGTACCTTAAAGTATGGTCTTGACGCATGGGTTGACCGGGTCAATAAACCGGTCGGCCATCCCGGTACAGTTGCCTCCCAGGCTCGAGAGATGGTACAGCCGAAGAGTCTGAAGAGTGGGTCTCGGGCGGACTGTGTAATGATGAGTGAAATGATGTTTGGGGGCGCCTGAGCGATTGACGTGACGCGCATTAATGAGGGGTTTTTTGGGCGCAAAGCGATGCGAACTGTTGGATCAAACGAATCCAACGGTTGAGGTTCTTGCGACGTTTGGGATTCCGAGGTCCTCCCGGGCTATAAATAGGGGCTGGGAATAGTAGCGTTCCACGCGGGAATCAATCCGACCGATCTCTCTTGCCTTCTTCGTCTGTCTCAAGGTTAGTTACGTCTGCTCTTTCCGAGTCCCCCCTGCTTGCTCGTCTTCTTCTTCTTCTTCTTCTTCTTCGCGACCCCATGTGGGGCCGGACTGGGTTGATCCCCGGGTGTGTGAGGTGTCGTCCGCCTTTTACACCGATGCCTCCGTTGCTGAGTTTCTAGACGAGGTTCCTGTCTTGAAGGCTTTGGCTGAGGAATCCTTGTTGGCGTTCGGTCCTTGTTCTTTGGAGGATCGTGTGTACAGGGAGCGGTCATCTACCGAGCCTCCCTTTTTCTTCATGTATGGTTGTCTTTTTGCGGACCTGCATGTGTCTCTCCCCTTGGATGCCTTTACGGCCGGGGTTTTGAAGGAGCTCAACGTGGCTCCGACTCAGCTTCATCCCAATTCGTGGGCGTCTATGCAAGCGTTCCGCATTGTTTGCCGGACGTTTGGGTTGCGCCCTCTTCCCTCCTGTTTTCTTCACTTCTATTCGTCGTACCCGGCCAAGCTTGCCAGTTGGCAATCGCTGGTCAGCCGGGCGGGTAGCGTGTTGTTCAAGCCCTTCACGGCCTCCTATAAGAACTTCAAAGAAAAGTTCTTTAAAGTGTACGTGGAGCCGGTCGGGACACGTTATTTTTTTGACGAGGTCGGCCAGTCTCGTTTCCCTCTTTTTTGGTCGAGGAGTCCGACGAAGATAACGGATTGGCCGAGGCCGGCACATCCGAGCGAGCATGAGCGGCTCGTTTTTGCTTTATTTGATAGTCTCCCCAGGAAGCTCCCTGCCCGACCGCTCATGTCGCTGTACAATGCGACTGATCGCGCGGAGGCTTTCGAGGGTATGCTCTTTTTCATGCACTTAGTTTATTACTTGTTGCGTTTTGCTCTGACCGATCGTTTCTTGTTTGGTTTGCAGAAATCGCGAAGAGAGAAATCCCGCAAGCCGTCGGGATGTTACACTCATTCAAAAACAAATTGAACGAGAAGAGGGGGGCCACTAGCGCCTAGCCCCGCACAGAGGAGGGTGCCCGGGCGGGGCCCTCGAAGAAACGTGGCCGCGAGGGCGGCAACATCGCCCGCACCGTGCGGGAGGCAGGACAGATGCCAACTCCTCCTCCTAGCCGGTCGGGTAGGAATGCTTCTCCCCCCCCCCCCCCCACTGATGACTTCAACCGTTTGATCCCACGGCGGTTGCGGTGCCCATGCCGGCCTTTGGGGGTCGGCCCTGGCTTTGTTGGGGGGCGACCGGACCTTCAGCCGGGCCGTATCCTTTAGGTTGCCCCCAAGCCTTGAGGGGGATATCAAGTCAATCCCCGAGGGTGATCTTCTCAATGGCGGCATTGAGATGATATGTCGGGGTTTGGTGTTGGCCAGGCGGGGGGCAGACGCTCGGAAGGGCCGAGTGGAGGAACTTTCCCGCCTCAAGCATGAGCTGCAAGAGGCGGGCCAAAATCTGAAGCAGGCCGTGGAGGCCAACACAACTTATGAAAAACAGTTGTGTGCGCAAGCTGCCGAACTGGAGCTGCGTCAGAGCTGGCTGGCCGAGCTAGAGAAGGCCGATGCAGAGAAAGCCACGGAGGTTGCTCGTCTCCGCAAGGCATTGGAAGCGGCCGACCATCGGCTCACCCTGATGGGGGAAGAGGTCGCGGCCGAGCGCGAGGGGAAGAAGGCGGCCGAGGCCGAGGTTTTGAAGACCATGGAAGATACCATGGTTCTGATCAACCAGAGCTTCGATCTGGCCGTCCGCCAGGCCGCGGTGCTTTATGGTGGTCCTCCTCCTTCCGGCCAGTTTGACCAAGACATGGAGGTCATCAATGGCCGCTTGGTCCCTGTGGAGGCCGGCCAGCTCGCTGAGGAAGCCGATCCCGCCGATGCTGTTTTGAATATTGTAGACTAGGCGGTTTGGCTTTTGATTTTGAACCCTTGGGGTTGGGGTGTGACCCCCACCTCTTTTTGATTAATACAAGTGTTTTTTATCCTTAATTACTTCTGCATTTTCTGGACGGACGAGCCTTTACGAGCCGAGTGGGCTAGAGTAGTTAACCTTAAATCGTGGTAAGATTAACTAAGTAAAAAGAACTAAATAATCGGTCGGTAGATGAAATCAACTGAGTGACTTGTGATAAGTAAAATCAACCAAGTGATTGTAACGGACTTCGATCAGTCGGTCGTTCTTTAGCGAATTCGATTTAGACGAGTTTTATTGTGTAGGCGAACGTTATGCATGCCTCAGGAGGGTATGCCGGTTAAGGCTACATCCTGGCCGGGATGGGTACGGGTTTCGGGAGGGTATGCCGGTTAAGGCTACTTCCTGGGCGGACCGTGTGTGTTACGGGAGGGTATGCCGGTTAAGGCTACTTCCTGGCCGAACCGTGTGTGTTACGGGAGGGTATGCCGGATAATGCTACATCCTGGCCGAGCCGCGTGTGTCATTCGTTGTATATACTTATGTGCGAAACGCCTCGTTAAAACCTCTCCGACCGATGGATCGGCCGGGCGAGGAAAGAGTGCGTATATTTTATTCATGTTTAGCTGAAATAAAACTTTAGGTGCGTGGCATTCCACGTCCTAGGTACAATTTTTCCCGATGATGTTCCAAGTGTTAAGCTCCCCCTTCTCCTACTTCTCGGATTCGGAATGGTCCTTCCCAATTTGATGAGAACTTGCCATCCGACTTCCTTGCGTTGCTGCGCATTCTCCAGACGAGGTCGCCTTGTTGAAAGCTTCTGGGCTGGACCTTTGAGTTGTATCTCCTTGACGCTCGGAGCTTGCATGCCGCTTCGCGTATCTTGCTTTTATCCCGGAGCTCGTTCAAGAGGTCGAGGCCGACCGCCAGACGTTCCTTGTTGAGGGACACGTTGAAGAGTTGGCGCCGGATGGATGGCTCCCCGACTTCTACTGGTATCATGGCCTCGGTGCCGTAGGTGAGAATGGACCGATGATGTCCATCCCCCACATGGCGAACGGTCAGGGTGATGTCATGCTGTGCAGTTCTTCTGGTTTTCGGTGGTGGAGGGGGCCAAACTCTTGGCATTTTTGGCATTTCTTTACGTAATTAGCGCTATCTACATGGACGGTCGGCCAGTAGTACCCCGCACGGATTATCTTGGCCGCCATCGTTCGGGCTCCGGAGTGGCTCCCGCACGCCCCTTCGTGGATTTCTTGTAGCACGTATTGGGATTGTTCCTTGGTGAGGCACTTTAGGAGTGGTGTTGAGTACCCCCTACGGTATAGGTCTTGGCCGATCATGGTGTATCGTGCGCACTGCCGTCTGATACTCTTCTCTTCCCCCGGTTGGCATGTTCCGTGTTCCAAGTACTGCGTGATCGAGGTCATCCACGTGTTGGTCTCGGTGACCGTCATGCATTCGGCGTCACCTACGCTCAGTTGTGCCAGTCGCACTTGGACGACCGATCAGTGGTGACTTTGCTTTTTTGAGGATGCAAGTCGCGAGAGTGCATCCGCACGCTCGTTTTCCTGTCGTGGTATGTGCTGGACCGTCACTGTGTCGAATTTGGTCATGACATTACGGACGGTGTGGTAATATCGTTGGAGGAGGGGCTCCTTGACTTCGAATTCTCCTTTGATTTGACCGACGACCAACTGGGAGTCGCTCTTCCATGCGACCTCCCGCGCGCCTAGGTCGTTTGCTAAGTTGAGGCCGGCCAGTATGGCCTCGTATTCCGCTTGGTTGTTCGTTGCTTTGAAAGAGAACTGGAGGGCTTGTTCAATCAGTAAGTCCCCTGGCCCCTCAAGGACGACCTCGGCTCCGCAAGCCGTTTTGTTGGACGAGCCGTCCACGTAGAGGATCCATTTGGCCGAGGCTTCTGTGTTTCTGGGGAGCTCGGCTGCGAAATCTGCCAAGCATTGGGATTTAATGGCACCCCTCGGTTCGTACCTGATGTAGAACTCTGAAAGCTCGACCGACCACCCTATCATCCGTCCTGCAAGGTCGCGTTTAGATAAAATTTTGTATATAGGATAGTTGGTCTTTACCCTGATTTCGTGGTTTTGGAAGTATGGGCGCATTCTCCTCGCTGTCAGCACCAGGGCTAGTGCCACTTTCTCTATCATTTGGTACTTGGTCTCGGCTGCATGGAGCGTCCGGCTGACGAAGTACACCGGGTGTTCTTCGTGGTCTACTTCTTGGACGAGGGCGGAGCTGACCGCTTCCTCCGATACTGCTAGGTAGACCACTATAGGTAGGTCCAGACGGGGCTTTTTTATGACGGCCGGTGACGACAGGAATTCTTTGAGCTGGCCGAAGATTTGTTCGCACTCCTCGTTCCAACTGAATTTCGAAGTTTTGCGTAGCATTGTGGCTATCGGCCTGATCCGTTCGGCGAGGCGGGGGACGAATCTGGAAAGTGCTGTCAGCCGGTCAAGCAGTTGTTGAATTTCTTTCAAGTTTTTCGGGCTTCTCATTTCTGTTATGGCCTTGCACTTGTCAGGGTTCGCTTCGATCCCTCTGTGGGTCAGCATAAAGCTGAGGAACTTGCCACCTTCAACGCCAAACGCACACTTCTCGGGGTTAAGGTGCATGTTGACCCTTCTTAGGGCGTCGAAAACTTCTTGTAGGTCTTTTATGTGTTGGCCGCATGAGTCGGACTTCACCACAATGTCGTCCACGTACACCTCTACGCTTCTGCCGATCATCCCTTTGAAAATCTTGTCCATGAGTCGCTGGTAGGTAGCCCCGGTGTTCTTTAGGCCGAACGGCATTACCTTGTAAAAGTAGTTTGCGCCGTCCGTCGTGAAAGCTGTTTTGCCTCTATCGCTATGGTGCATGCTGATCTGGTTGTAGTCGGAGTAGGCGTCTAAGAAGCTTAATATTTTGTGACCGGCCGCTTCGTCTACAAGTCGGTCGATGTTTGGAAGGGGATATGAGTCTTTCGGGCATGCCTTGTTGAGATCTTTATAATCTACACACATCCGCCATTTGCCACTTGACTTTTTGACCATCACGACGTTGGCCAGCCAAGTGAAGTATCGTGCCTGCTATAAAGCCGGCCTTTAGGAGCTTCTCGGCCTCGCTTCTGGCGGCCAGCCGCTTTTCCTCTCCATGGTTTCTTTTCTTTTGTGCCACTGGATGCGATTCTTTGTACACCGAAAGGCGATGGG
This sequence comes from Phaseolus vulgaris, assembly GCF_000499845.2. Taxonomy (NCBI): domain Eukaryota; kingdom Viridiplantae; phylum Streptophyta; class Magnoliopsida; order Fabales; family Fabaceae; genus Phaseolus; species Phaseolus vulgaris. The sequence continues at coordinate 38,306,418 of NC_023750.2, forward strand.
TGATGATGTCTGGATGGACGCCCGGTAAGTCGGCAGTCGTCCAGGCAAAGAGGTCTACGTTCCTCTTGAGAGTTTGGTGAACGAAGTCCGCATTGGCGGCGGCCATTGCTGTGCCTATGCTCGTGTACCGGTCCTCCCCGTCGAGTTCGGCTTGGCGTAGCTCGTCCTTGGCTTCGAGTCTTGGCTCGATTTCCCTGGGATCCAGATCTGCCATGGTGATACCCTTCTTAGGCTGGGGTGAGTGCCGGCGGGGACTTCTCCCACGGCCGGCGATCTTTCGCTTAGGCGAACGGCTGCCGCTGGGTCCCCGTCGTGTAGGCTCGACTCGTAGGCTTTCGGCGTAGCACTCTCGAGCGACCTTTTGATCTACGTGGATGGTCAGGATGTCGCCTGAGAGGGAAGGGAATTTCATTGCTAGGTGGGGCGTGGAGACGATCGCTCCGAGCTTGTTAAGGGACGACCTGCCGAGGAGGATGTTGTAGGATGTGTTGGCGTTTATGACCAGGTATCTGATCTTGAGGGTTTTGCTGGCCCCTTCCAGGCCGAACGTTGTGTACAGCTCTATGTAACCCTTCGTCCCCACGCGTTCCCCCGAGAAGCCGACCACGTGGTCGTTGTAGGGCATCATTTCCTCCTCCGGGATTCTCATGGCTTTGAAGGTCTTCCAGTATAGTATGTCGACCGAGCTCCCTTGATCCACAAGGGTCTTCTTGATCGTAAAGTTATCGATATCGACCGATATCACCATGGGGTCGTCTTGGGTCGGGTTTATCCCCTTGAAATCTTCGTCTGTGAACGTGATTGGTGGCATTCTTGGCCGGGCGGAGATGAGGTTTACTTGGTGGACGGCGCGTAGGTGCTTCTTGCGTGCGCTGTTGGAACTGCCTCTGCCGCCGAACCCTCCGGCTATGGTGTTGATTACCTCTCGGCCTCTGCGAGTGTCAGCTTGTGGGGGGTCGTCTCTTCGTCCCCGTCGGTCTCCTCGCCTGTCGCCGTCTCGTGGGCCTGGGGGGGTTCGGTCTCTTCTCCTAGGCGTTTGCTCCTTGCATGGGGAGCGACGCGTCTCCCGGGTCCCACGCACAAAGCGTCTAAGATGCCCGGCTTGAATGAGTTCTTCGATTTTATCCTTCAGGGCTTGGCACTCTTCGGTGGAGTGGCCGGTATTCTTATGGTACCGGCACCTTTTGCTGCGGTCGGCATTTTCTGGGCTCAAGGCCCTTCGGGGCGGTGGTATTAGCTCGGCGCTCAGGGCCTCTTGCAAAATTTTGCTCCTTTCCGCGTTCAGAGGTGTGTAGCGGGAGAAGCGGGGTCCACGATTGTCCCTTTTTTGGTCCCGGCCAGTTCGGGACCTTCCTTGTCGCTCCCTATCCTCCTTCTTTTCCCCGCTTGCCTCGCCTCGGGCGTTGTTTCTGAATTCACGAAGTTCCTCCAGCTGCATGAATTTCGCCGCTCGGCGTCTAAGATCGTCGAGGTTGGTAGCAGGCTGCATACACAGGCTATCGGCAAATGGGTCGGGTCTGAGGGCGGTCAGCATGTGGTGCATCGCCACCTCGAGACTGAGGTTGCGAATGCTCATAGCGGTCTTGCTGAACCGGTCAATGAACGTTTTGAGGGACTCCCCCTTCTCTTGACGAATGCCGACCAGTGCTATGGATGTTAGGTGGTGAGGGCAGCTTATTGCGAACTGGACGTCGAACTTCGCTATTAGGGTTTCGAAACAATCTATAGAGTGTGCTGGGAGCTTGGTGAACCAGCTCAGAGTGCTGCCCTTTAGAGAGGTTGGGAAGACTCGGCAAAACACTGCGTCATCCGTGGTATATAGGCTCATGTGGGTCGTGTATGCGTCCACGTGCTCATCTGGGTCGGTCGTCCCATCGTACCGATCCCTGTTGAAGCCTTTCCATTTGTCCGGCAGGGGGGTTTCCATGACACGGTCGGTGAAGGGATGGCGCCGGTCCGGACCCGCCAGAGCGGTAGTGTTGATTGTCTTGCTGGGATGGGACTCTCCATCCATTTCCAGAGTGAAGTCGTTCTTGGTATCTTTCTCGGCCTGGAGGTCGGCCCCGGTGGCGTGGGACTTGCCGGCCTGATTGGTCATGGCGAGGGACGGCACCCCCTCGACCAGCTTCTTCATTCGCTTGTTCTTTTCTTGGAGGCTTTTGATTTCCTCCTCGTTCTTCTTAGCGGCTTTCTCGTGCGCCTTCCTCATCTCTGCTAGTTCCCTCTGAAGGGCCATCATCATTGATGTCTGGTCTGCTTCGGTCATGCTTGCCATGCTGCGGGTTGATACCATCTACTGCTGTGGTTTCTGCTGGCTCTCCTCGGCCCCACGGTGGGCGCCAATTGTTCTCGAACTAGGTTGGTGACTGGGAGAACTATTGTCTTCGGGTGTCACTCGGTCGGTCGAGTCTCACTTCCTCCTTCTGTCCTTCTCGCTGAACGACTCCTCAGGCTGGTGGGGTACCTGCAGATGGCACTCCAACGCTCAAGTCAGTGGGGTATCGTATTCGGCTGGTTAGAATACCGTAGATAATGACGTACCTTCTTCCTTGGAATGCGTGATATTTATATTACCTTGATGGGCCCTTGCTGTTGGGCCGGATTAGGGGGTTGTTTAGCGATTAGGGTTGGATTAGGTCGTTCCCTAACCGTGGGTTGACCTTTGCTAATTGGGTCAACGGTTTGACTTGAGCACCTTATGTCGGTCGGCCACATATGACACGTGGTCGACCTCGTACCTTAAAGTATGGTCTTGACGCATGGGTTGATCGGGTCAATAGACCGGTCGGCCATCCCAGTTCCCTAATTGTGGGTTGACCTTTGCTAATTGGGTCAACGGTTTGACTTGAGCACCTTATGTCGGTCGGCCACATATGACACGTGGTCGACCTCGTACCTTAAAGTATGGTCTTGACGCATGGGTTGACCGGGTCAATAGACCGGTCGGCCATCCCAGTACAATTAACATTATTATTTTTATTTTTATTGTAATTACTACAAATATTAGTATTATTAATATTAATATTATTATTATTATTATTATTATTATTATTGATGTTATTATTATTGATATTATTATTATTATTGATATTGTTATTTAAATTATTATTAATATTTTTTTAATATTACTATTATTAATTTTGATAATAATATGTATAAAAATATTATTATTAATAAAAAACTAAAATCGAAATCAAATACAAAACAATATAGGAGAAAAAATAAACCTTATACTTACACTGCACAAGGAAAAAAATTTCAAATACAGAGAAAAGCAAAACTAGAACAAAATTCCAAACATACTTACACAAAAAAATTAGAAAAGAATTATAAATATACTCACAATAGATCACAAACTATTAAAATATTAATATTTTTGGAAAGTTGTCAAATTATTTTAATATTTTTGGAAAGTTTGGAAATAGAAAAGTTGTATGGTCGGATAGGTTATTAAAATATAGGAACCCTTTTTCTCAAACACAATGCCACCCACTCTCACTATATCAGTTTCTCAAATTTTAAAACTTCTGATGACATTTACCAAAGTAGCCCTTGCCATTTCAGCTTGCCACAGAGCAGTGTTTGTTTAGGTTGCCTTTTTTTTCAAGCAAATGTTTTCCGTCTTGCATAAAATGTCTATCGCCACGTAAGCATTCCTCATTTTCTCGTCTTCAAAACCATAAAATGTCTCGCACACGTAAGCATCCCTCATTTTCTCGTTTTTTCTTTTTCGTCTTGAAAACCATAAAATGTCTCCACGTAAGCATTCCTCATTTACTCGTTTTTCTTCGTCTTCAAAACCATAAAATGTTCTTGAAAACCATAAAATGTCTCCCATCTCGCCACGTAAGCATCCTCTCGCCTTTGCTTCCACAAATCACCACCAAAATCCAAAGAAAGCATAAAAGTCATTTTCTATTAGTAAACAGAGGTGCCTTTATGACATTAATTCTGACATTAATGATAATTTTTTTTGATAAAATTCTGATATTAATGATAATTTTTTATTTATTTTGAAAGACACCGCTATATTTATTTTAAATAAATGGGAATGAAATGAAATTGAAATGTATAATTGTTATTGTTTAATAGTTTTTTTTATAAAAATGTTTTTCAACTCTAACATAACTGTTGTAAATGTTTATCAAATATGGTGATAGTGTATTACATAAAAATAAGAGATATTATATGTGCTAGACTTCTTTATTACTTGTATTCGTCCTAATAGTTCCATATTATTTAGAGTCAAAATAAAAAATAATTAAAAATAATTCTTCAATTCATCTATATGTATTTTAAGGATAAAATTAAGATGAAACACTAAAGTCAAAAGCGAACAATATGGTGATTAATCTTAACAATGTTAACTCAATGGACTTGAGGACGAAATATTGGTGTCGTATGTGGGGATCAACGAGGTTCCAAAGACAAATTCTCGTTCTCCGAGGGAATGGAAAAGTGGTTCCAAAGACGAACCTTCATTCCCTTAACCTTCGATTTTGTTCTGGTACGCTCAATAGTCTCACATTACTTAGGAGTTGAAGCTAAGGGCAATTTAAATACACCTTCTGGCAAATAAATTATTCATATTAGTTTTTGTTATATTGTTATTATTTATAAGTGATGAACATAATTTCATTCACCCTTTAAAGTTTTAATTATAGATTTTTAGACTGTAATCATAAATAAATTACTATTTTAATTGAGATACATTTTATAGGTTTATTTTTACCTTAATTGTTATTTCTGTTAACCTTGTGTTTTAGTCCCCGTAGACGGTCTATATTTCTTAGACGACACGGTTTGACTAAATGATTCGATAGGAGCGTATGGCTAGACGGTCTGATAGAAACGTCTACCAGTGCGAGTGGGCTGAATCATGCAAAAATCTAAGTTGCTTCTTTAAATCAAAATGAGAAGCAAAATTTGAGTTAAAGAATTAGATAATTAAATATGCAATATCTCATAAATAGAATTGAAAGCAAATCTTCTGCAGAATATTCTCCCGGATTTTTTAAAATAAAAAATCCTTGTTAAATGCACGAAAAATAGAACAAATCTCCTTCAAAGATATTGTTAAAGTAAAACTTCTTCAATTATCTCTAGCAACGATGCTGAGTTTAATTATAATCAATGCGAAAATCTGAACGGATTTTTGAAACAAAATATTTGGAAGAGAAGCGAGAGCGAGATTTGGAACTGATTGGGAATATATATATATATATATATATATATATACTTGATAAGTCAAAATAGAGAAAGGAAACATTTGATAATTATAAAACAATATTTTGAGGTCGATTCTGATTTGAATTTTTGTATAAAGAAAAGAAGATTATAAAATTGACTTCTGAGGAAAAGTAGAACATGGTGTTTATTAAATTTTTATACTAAATAGGCACAATTTATTGTTTGCAAATAGTTTCTGAAGATTGATTGTTTTAATTCATTATTAGATTTTTAAGAAACAACTTAAAAGTCTATCATAATTATATTATCATTAGATGATATACTTTAAAATCATTTTAATTTGATTGATAAACTATACTAAAAGATTTATTTTAGAATTTAAAGGAGTAAAAATAATATACTTTTTCTAAAAACATATTTGATATTTTGAAAGATTTACTGTCCAAATATATTTTAGCCTATTTTTTTAGTATTTTTTCAGTAGTATTCTTAAAAATCAACTTATTTATGCTGTATAGTAATAAATCTTTCTTTTTCTGGAATATTGAGAGTAAGATATATACATATACATACGAATTTATGATGTTCAAGACAAATTGAAGAGGGTGTCCCTACTTTTTAACCATGATTCATCAAATTAATAAAAAAACAATTTTTTTAACATTTAAATGATAACAGATAAAATTCAACTTCGTCTTTTAAATTTTATAATTGCAAAAATCCATCAAAGTTTCTTTTAATAATATAAACCAGAAAAGAATTTGCAACTATAATATGATAGACGGACAATAACACAAGTAACCCTGTCGGTCATTTAATTATTAAAAAATAACTTTGCACTGTCGTTGTAATTTTTTTGTACATTATTAGCCCATTGATGAAATCACCATTTATATAATTGTAAAAGTAATTATTAAGTATACTATTAGTTATTACTGAGAAATATTTATTTTAAGAAATAATATAAAAGTATATATCATTAAAATGTTTTTTTTCGTGGTGCGTGCTTATTTATTATTGCGGAGTGGTTATTTTAAAAAAAAAATATTACGCGTTTATATAAAGTAATGAGAAAAATAAAGTCCCACTCAAAAGTAAGTAATAGAATTATTCTTATATGAATTGAAAATATACGTTGTTTATCTTTGTTAGACTGTTATTGATTACTTTTATAGGATCTTGATGAAGATGATTAGTAAAAGATTTTTCAAACACTCAAATTATTATTTAGAATTTAAAACAATAAATATTGTAGGAAAATATACCTTTTACCAGATTACATTCATCTTTATAGAAATTTTATTTAGAATTTAAAAAAATTGTAGAAAAATATGTTGAACTAATTAGTGTTCAAACTTTGAAGAATCCAAACCGTTTGAAGGATGTTGAAGGTTTGGCTGTGCTTGCTGTTGCTGAGTTGTCTTAGTTAGGATTTGGGGTAGTTTGAGTTTTGTAATCCACTATTGATTGAATCCAAAGCATAGGCATTCTCAATCTTTTTAAAAGAAAAGTGTTTTTCAAACTAAATGAAAAACAACCGATTGTTTTGTCGAAACAACCGATTGTTTTATACTTAGGTGTTTTTAGAAAATGTTGAAAACTGTTTTTCAAATGGTTGAGCTGTTAAAACCAAAACAACCGATTGATTCGAGGAAACAACCGATTGTTTGTTTTGGTACCATAACAGAAAAACTGTTTTAGCTTTGACTGAGCTTTAAATGTTTTAACTGTTTACGCTTCAGTCTTTAATGTTATGACCAATCTTTAAATGCAATGAATAAGTTTGTTAAGATTTGATAACAAACATCTTTGAATAAATTCAGAAAAACAAATTTGAGAAATAACAATCTTTTGAGAACAACAAGATTCTAGTTTTCAAAGAGTTGAGATTGCTTAGAGATTGAGATTGATCAAAGAGTGTGAGATAGGATTTCTGCTTGTATTGATTTCAAATTTGCTTCTGTAACAAGTGTAATCCTTGTACTTTGCTGAACAAGTTTATTTGTGTTGTTTGCTAAGAAGTGTTGTGTGTTCTTGAGGGGATCAAGATCAGCATTCTTAGTGTTGGTGTGTTGGCCAAGAGAAGTGTGTGTCTTGAGGGGATCAAGGTCACTTTTTTTGTTGTGGTGTAAGTGATCTAGGTTTGATTGCTTAGTGGAATTCCTCAGTGGTTTCCGAGAAGACTGGATGTACTCTGGGTTTAGAGTGAACCAGTATAAACATCTGTGTGCATTCTCTCTATCCTTAATCTCTTTAAATTCAGTTTTGATATTTGTTAACTGGTATAAACAACCGATTGTTTCTGTGAAACAACCGATTGTTTTTCCGGTGCTGCTGTTTTTGCTTATTGTTTTGGCAAACTGAATTCCTTATCAACTGTTTCTTGAGATAATTTCATTCTTGACTTAAAAGTTTTCGAAATCCCTCTTTAAACCATTCACACCCCCCCCCCTCTAGTTTAAAGCCATACATTCTAACAATTGGCATCAAGAGCTTGGTTTTTGAAAGTTATTCAAGTTGATCTTAAAACTGTTTTTAAATGGCTTATAGACTACCTTTTGGGGAAGGTGCTTCAATCAACAGACCACCTCTGTTTTGTGGTTTGAACTTCCAATTTTGGAAAGTAAGAATGAAAATCTTCATGGAATCACTTGACAAAGGAATTTGGGATGCAATTGAAAATGGTCCTTTATGTCCCAAAGTTTGAAAAAGATGGATCTGTCATTGAAAAGCCTTGATCTCAATGGAATGATTCAGAAAGCAAGAAGGCCAAATTCGATTGCATTGCCAAAAATATAATAACCTCTACTTTAAATTCTGATGAGTTTTGCAGGGTCTCTCAATGCAAATCATCAAAAGAAATGTGGGACACCTTGGAAGTAACTCATGAAGGTACAAATGAGGTAAAGAGAGCTAGGAAGCATACTCTAATCCAAGAGTATGAGATGTTCAGAATGCTCAAAGGTGAAACAATTGTTGAAGTGCAGAAAAGATTCACGCACATCATCAATCATCTCATGAGCATTGACAAGACCTTTGAAAAGGAAGAGCTAAACATCAAGATCTTGAAATGTCTTGATAGAGCATGGCAACCCAAGGTAACTGCAATTTCTGAATCTAAAGATCTAACATCCTTGAGTATGGCTTCTTTGTTTGGTAAGCTTAGGGAACATGAGTTAGAGATGAATCGACTCAATGATCAAGAAAGCGAAGACAAGCACGTAAGGAGCATAGCCTTAAAAGCTTCCAAGCACAAAGGCAAACAAGAATCCAATGATGATAGTAATGAGGAAAACCTTAGCTTGCTGTCAAGAAAGTTTAGTAAATTCTTGAAGAGGAACCGCAACAAGGACAACAACAAAGATATGTATGGAAACAAGAAATCAAATGATTTTAATTCCAATAACTATACTTGTTTTGGTTGTGGTGAACAAGGTCATATAAAGGCAGATTGTCCAAACAAGAGTAAGAAAAAAAAGCCTAGCTACAAGGAAAAGAAGGGCAAGACAAAGAGAGCATACATAGCTTGGGATGAAAATGAGGTATTATCATCAAGTGAAGAAAAAAGAGCAAACATCTGTTTGGTTGCTGAAAATGATGATGAATCTTGCAGCTCAAGTGAGGTAAGTTCTTGTGCCTCTTTAAATGAACAAAATTATAGTGAATTGCTTGAAGCTTTTCAAGAAACTCATGATGAAGCTAATAGATTGGTTCTTTCAAACAACCGATTGAAAGATCTTAACAGTTGGCTTGAAAAAAGAGTTAAATCACTTGAAGAATATCTCGAAAAAGCAAAAAGTGATTTTGAAAAATTAGAAACACATTTCAAAAACTCTTCTTGCAAGTGTGACACTCTCATTTGTGAAAATTGTGAAAACCTTGAAAAGAAATTGCACTATCTTGTAAGTACTGTGGATAAGCTTTCGAAAGGAAAATCTAACTTTGAGAATGTATTGGCATCTCAAAACTGTGTTTTTGGAAGGGCTGGTTTAGGGTTTAATCCACAAAACAAACAAGATAAGTTTTCAAAAAGTTTTTCAAGAAAGCCAGAAAAACAACCGATTGTTAAGACGAAACAATCGGTTGTTACATGCTTTTACTGCATGAAGAAAGGTCATTCTGTTAGGTTCTGCAAAATTAGGAAATATTCAGTTCCTAGAGGCTACATGAAATGGATTCCTACAGGATGTGAGGTTCCAAATGAGAAAAAGAAACCTATTGGACCCACATTTGTGAAGGGACCAAATCTTGTTGCTTGAACTCATGCTTGTGCAGGAATTCTAAAGAAGTATGAAGGACTAAGTCATATGATCAAGTTTTTGGAAGAAAAATGCCAACATTGAAGCTGAATGAATGCTCTGCATCTGTCTAAATGCCCTCAACAGTTAAAAGAGGCTTCTTGATCATAAAGCACATGGCTCTTTGAATGAACAATATAAAGGATAAGACATTCCTTTCTCTGTTCTTAATTTTTGTTTTAAAGTTCTTTCCCGTGGTTAAATATCTTCTTTAAAATGCTTAACTTCATCTGCTTTGAACTCTTTCTGCTCATGGTTAAAATTCAAAATCAGTTTTAACTGCTGCAGAAAAACAACTGATTGTTTCTTCGAAACAACCGATTGTTTTGAGTCTGATAGCACTGTGAAGAAATCAATTTAATTCCTTTTTTAATTTCTATCCGTTGCAGATCAATTCAAAGAGAGAATCCTTGGCCAGCGAATCTGTGTTGAAAGTTGATCACGTTCAGAGAAAAGTTACAACAACCATAAAGGAATATATTCCAAAATCTTGGAAATTCAAGAGCCTTAATGACTAGTCAAAGATCACATGTGAAGACCATGTGATTTTCAGCTTTTTCTGATGTTTTTTGTGCAGGGCAGGGTCAAGTCCTCTCTCTCTGAAAATCTGGTACCCACTCATGTCATTGAATGCTTTTTAATTCTATTACTGCTATAAAATCTGTTGCAGTTGATCTCTTCCACAAGAACAACCAATTGCAACATCTCTTGCGAAATCTGTGAGTGAGCTTTTCTCTGTTTTCTTCTCTGCCATCATGGACTCAACTCCTCCCACCTCAAGAAGAGTCAAAACCAGAGCTGTAAGGTCTGGAGGAAGGCTAGAAGGATGGTTTTCTGGTGACAATGATCTAATTGAGAGATATAGGTTTGAAACAAGCACCAAAGTGATAAACAACCCCAAGGTTGTCTACTTTGATTGGCTGAAAAGCCAAAAGCTGAACAATGTAAGGAGGCTGCTCAAAGATCAATCTCTCAGAAAGTTCCTAGAAGGGAAACATCTACCCAGATTTAATAAGGGTGTTCTACACAAATCTCAAGTTTGAGGGAAACAACCTAGTTTCTCATGTAAAAGGTGTAGATATGGAGATAACCCATTATGTATGGGCTGCTGTTGCTGGTCTTAAGTACTCTGGCCTCAGAATTAACAAAGGGAACCTTGGTGTAGTGGAGGACTTCAACAAAATCCAATACTACAAAAGCTGCTTGAAGAACCAAAATGCTCAAGTTAGTACTTGCTTGGTTGGTGGCTTGAGGCTTGATGAAAGGTTGCTAGCCCTCATTGTGACTTGGATTCTAACTACAAGGGGGAGCAATCACTCAGTGCTTACGGAGGAAGATCTGGTGTACATATTCTGCATTATGAAGAAGATCAAAATCAATTGGATCCACATCATCAAAGAGCACATGCAAAAGGCAATGAGGTTAAGTGACTATCGTTATCCATATGTTGTTTTGGTATCTAAATTTCTACTCTATTTTGAAGTGAACCTAGAAGATGAAACATCTGAGTTGGTCAAGTCAACTCAAGAGTTGAACAATGGATCACCCAGCAAAATGGGTTTTACCAAAGTAGGTGGCAAATGGATTGGCAAAGATGGTGATTTTGGTGCCTCATCTAGTGTTGTTGTTGATCATGAACCTGCTGATATGGATTTTCAACATGAAGATCTACCTGAAGCACATCCAGATGCTGGACCTAGTGCTGGTGCTGGAAATCAAGGAGAAAGAATGCAATCCATGCCTTCTTTTGAAGAACTCATGCTGAATAGGCTTGATAGCTTTGCGGAGAATCAAAGAAATCTCCATGATCTATGTGTCAGCAATTTCCAGAGGATTGATAACAGGTTTGACAGCATGGATGCATGCTTCATGACCCTAGATGAACAGATCGAGGCTGTACAGAATCAAATCTTTGATCTTCAATATGATGATGATGATGAATGAAGAGAAAACAATCGGTTGGTGTATCGAAACAACCGATTGTTTTTAGTGGTTGCATAAGTTTTCTATGTTTCTGCTTTTGCTGTTTTATTCTGATGTATTCAAAACAATTATCTTGTTTTATCTCTTCTCTTTGTCTATTTGTGAAGACAAATAGGGGGAGATATATGTTGTGTTTAATTTCAGTTTTTATTAAACAGTTTGGATGAGTGAAACCTTATAGGTTTTTGCTCCTATATTTGTTTGTTGTTTACTCTGATATTATGCTCTGGATTTCTGTATTTGTTTCTGTGCTAACCAAATATAAGAAGTTCTATACTTTGCTTAAAACTGTATCTTGCAGGAACTGCTTCAGATTTAATCAGGTACAACACAAGCATCAGGGATTTGTCTTCATCAAATAGGGGGAGATTGTTGAACCAAATAGTGTTCAAGCTTTCAAGAATCCAAACCCTTTGAAGGATGTTGAAGGCTTGGTTGTGCTTGCTGGTGCTGAGTTGTCTTAATTAGGATCTCGGGTAGTTTGAGTTTTGTAATCAACTCTTGATTGAATCCAAAGCAGGCATTCTCAATCTTTTTAAAAGAAAAGTGTTTTTCAAACTAAGTGAAAAACAACCGATTGTTTTGTCAAAACAACCGATTGTTTTATACTTAGGTATTTTTAGAAAAGGTTGAAAACTGTTTTTCAAATGGTTGAGCTGTTAAAACCAAAACAACCGATTGATTCGAGGAAACAACCGATTGTTTGTTTTGGTACCATAACAGAAAAACTGTTTTAGCTTTGATTGAGCTTTAAATGTTTTAACTGTTTACGCTCCAGTCTTTAATGCTTTGACCAATCTTTAAATGCAATGAATAAGTTTGTTAAGATTTGATAACAAACATCTTTGAATAAATTCAGAAAAACAAATTTGAGAAATAACAATCTTTTGAGAACAACAAGATTCTAGTTTTCAAAGAGTTGAGATTGCTTAGAGATTGAGATTGATCAAAGAGTGTGAGATAGGATTTCTGCTTGTATTGATTTCAAATTTGCTTTTGTAACAAGTGTAATCCTTGTACTTTGCTGAACAAGTTTATTTGTGTGGTTTGCTCTAGTTTAAAGTCATACATTCTAACAAAATATACGTTTTACCATATTACATTCATCTTTATAGAAATAAATGACTCGAGTTATCACGAATTTTAAAGTTAATCTCATTTTAATCTTAGAATATAAATTGATTACAATATTAATTTATTTATAATCATTATTTAAATGAAACAGTCATTTAAATATAAATTAAAAGAAATTGAATAAAACTTCATTTAAAATCCTTTCTTACTCATTATCTACGAAAGAATATGCTGATATAGAAATTCATAAATTTCACTCTTCTCAAAATCTAACAGATTTATTTGCAAAATCTTTTGCTAAGAAACTTATGAACAATAGGTTCATAAAAGTAAACTTTCGTTATCTTATCTTAATGATAATATTTTACATTATGTGGAGAAATAAATTCATTATACGCATCTATTGAAGAATTGAATAAAGAAAGAAGGATGTACTATTTTTTTATTTGTTTAGGTGGTTGGGGAGAACGTGAGGTGTATCAAGGGGAAGTCTTTGTCTGACGTGGAAGAGGAGGAATTTATGAGGGTTTTAGAGGATTTATGGGCGTTTTTGCAGGTTTTTAATTTGGGAATGATGAAAGAATCGACAATAGGTATTATAAGATTATGAATTTGGATAATGATGAAATGCTTCCTTACTCACTAGTTTGGGAGTTGATACATACTATGAAGTTGAACCTATTTAATTTCCCACAAAAATGTCTAGTTATGAAATTGTTTTTACTGACTTTTTGTGTGATGTGTTGTGCAAGAAACAACGAAGGGGTGAAAGTGAGGAGTGTGTGAAAAATGTATTTAGGATTGTGGACACTACTGGTTGTGGTGATAGGTTGAAGGTAGTAATTATACCTTAAATTTAAAAGAATAAATTTGTTTTTAAATATTTTGCATCAATTACATTTTAAAATGTTTAATTATATTATTTTTTAATTATTATTATTATTATTTATTTTATAATTTTGTGTTTTGTTTTATTAAAAACAAATCATATTTCTTCCTTCCATGTTAATTGATAATATTTTAAGTTAATAAGATATTAAATTTATTCATTATCTTTCAATTGTTAAGAGAGATGTTCCAATATTTTAAAATAAATTTACTTTTTACTTTTATTATTTAAATTTTTATTTTATTTAAAAAAAAGTAAAATTTCATATATTTTAACATAAATGATTTCTTGAAGTTCAATGACATAAATTTGTTTGAAAACGTTATTTTTTCAAGATATTACGTAAATATGAGATTTTTTTGAATTTTAATTTTTTTGAATTTTTTTTATCAAACATTTATCTTGTTTAAATTGAATAGATAGATTTTAATATTTAAAAAAATAATAATTACTTAACAACTCATAATATTAAAATTTTAATTATATTTTTTAAATTTAAATATGATATATTTTATTATATATTATATTATTAAAAGAAAATTATTGAATTAATTTTTTTAAATGTGAACAAATAAATTTTTAACTTTATAGTTTTATCTTTTCATAAGTTAATTTTCTGTCTAATCATTGTTTTCAATTTTTGATTCTTCTGTACCTTAGAATACCAGGTTAAAGATCATCATGGTCACAACCTTGAAGATGTTAAAATCTTAAAAGAAGACTTTTACTGTGTTCAAACTAGTACACATCTCCAATATCCAGATAGCAAAATTAACTTTTAAAAAAGCATAATTATGTATCCCAGTGGTTATTTATATAAAGGAGTCTCAGATATCTCAAACATCTCTCTTCACCTCATTGGTTATTTTTTCACCACAATATTTTTCAAAAGAGATTGCTCACGACACATTTGTTTTCATGTCCCACATGTGGACCCCATTTTCCAATATAAATAATTGGAAAAGATTTTGTGCCACCGAAATAAATAAAATAAAAAACCATTATAATAATATAATAATATTTTTAAATTAAAAAATAAATTAGATATAATTAAAATATTAATTTATTGATTATCAAGTCAATATTTCAAACTTCACTGCCTTTTTCATCCAATACTCTTTCAATTTTTTAGTTATTCTCTGCTTTGGGCATTTACCAAACTGGGTAACGTCATATCTTTTCCACAACTGGTGCCCAATTTGAACTTTTTCTGACCTCACCACAGGTGTAAAACGGAATTGGCTACGTGTGTTTATCTGCATTCATTAATATTTAATGCTCTCTCGTTACATATCCTTAAATTACTTCATGGATACCCATGATCTGTTCAAAGTGAAAGTAGGGAGATGAGTAGTGGGGAAGAGGAAGTTGGGTAAGTTCATTTTCTGGGTACAAAAAGTAATATCTGTTAACTTCGTTATTTTATTCATCAAACAAGAGCCTTAATATAGGCCATACATAAGGAGGAATATCCAAACAAATAGAAATAACCAAAAATTAAGAAACAGATTTTTATTTCCTAAAAACTAGGACAACAACTGATGCCTAATATCTAAGAGCAGCATAACTAATGCCTAATATCTAGCACAGCATAACAGTAACATAAGACTTAATCAAAAATATCTCAACAAATCCTCCCTTAAATTGAAAGTTTTCAACAACTATCAGTTTAACTATCATTCAAACTACAAACTCCTAATAAATTCTTTAACTTCTGAAATGTAGACAATTTCAACGGTTTGGTTAAAATGTCAGCGACTTGATCTTCACTCTTGCAGTAGAGAACTTCAATGACTTCATCTTTTGTGAGATCCCTTAAGAAATAAAACCTGACATCTATGTGTTTGCTCCTGCCATGAAACACGGGATTTTTGGAGAGTTTGATTGTTGATGTGTTGTCACAATAAATTGCAGTTGGTCTTCTTTGTTTGAACTGCAACTCCTCAAGTATCCTTCTGAACCATATAGCTTGACAGGCACAAACTGTAGCAGCTACAAATTCTGCCTCAGTGGTTGATAAAGTGATAATAGATTGCTTTTTAGAAGACCAAGCAACAGCTCCTGAACCCAACATGAACACATAGCCCGAAGTACTTTTTCTGTCATCTTTGTCTCGGGCATAATCACTATCAGTAAAACCACAAAAATCTGATTTGTCTCCTCTCTTATAAAAGACTCCGTAATCAATTGTTCCCTGCACGTAACGGAGAATTCGTTTGGCAGCTGCAAAATGAATCTCCTTTGGGCATTCCATATACCTACTAACAAGGCTAACAGAATACATTATGTCAGGTCTAGTAGTAGTCAAATACATCAGACTTCCCACAATTTGTTTGAACACTCTACTGTCCACTTTCCGCCCTTCTTCTGGATATTTCACAAGTTGAAGACCAACTTCAGTTGGAGTTTCAACAAGATTGCAGTTCTTCATTCCAAACCTGTCAAGAATTTCTCGAGCATACTTTCTCTGAGTAATAAAATTACCAACAGCAGATTGCACTACTTCAATGCCAAGAAAATAGTGCATCATTCCAAGATCAGACATATCAAATTCAAGCATCATGGATTGCTTAAATTTTGCAAACATATCAACATCATTTCCAGTATAAATCAAGTCATCTACATATAAGGGCACAACAAGCATCTTTTCTCCTTCAACTTTAACAAACAGAGTATGCTCATATGGACATTTAAAAAAACCTTCCTTCAAAAAATAGGCTTCAATGCGACTATACCAAGCTCGTGGGGCTTGTTTAAGTCCGTATAAAGCCTTTTTCAACTGATACACTTTGAATTCATCTCCAACTTTAACATAACCAGGAGATTGTTTGACAAATACCTGTTCTTTCAAGTCTCCGTGCAAGAAAGCCGACTTGACATCCAACTAGAAAATGGGCCACGAATTTTGTGCTGCCAATGCAATCAGTAATCTGATTGTATCATGTCTTGCTACTGGAGCGAACACTTCTTCATAATCTACACTTAATTCTTGCTCGTAACCTTTTTCCACCAAGCGAGCTTTATACTTGTCCACCTCACCATTTTCTTTCAACTTGGTCTTGAAAATCCACTTCACATCGATTGTTTTCTGCCCTTTTGGAAGCTCAGTCAACTTCCATGTGTTATTTCTTTCAATAGCTGCAAGCTCTTCATCCATAGCTTTTCTCCATTTTGATTGCTTTACTGCTTCTTCAAAGGTTATAGGATCACAATCTGCAAAAATAGCAAAATGAACAGCTGGATCCTCAGATTGACCAATTCCCGTTACTTCATAATCATCCATCCATGTTGGTCTTTTTCTGCTTCTTGGTTCTCTTGCAACTGTCGGTGAGATTTGAGTCACCACTTGTTCATCTTGAGTAGTGATTGGTTGCTGCAACACCACTGTATTATGTTGATTTTCAGCTTCATCTCTCCCATCAAAGTCTGCTGGAATTTGTCGTTGAGAATCAGATTCACTCCATGTCCAGAAATTTTCTTCGTCAAATATTACGTCTCGATTAATGACAATTTTCTTGGTAATGGGATTATATAGTTTGTAAGCTTTGGAACAATCACTAACACCAAGGAAAATGCATTTCTCACCTTTGTCATCAAGTTTCGTTCTTGTTTGTTCTGGAATACGGGCATAACTAATACACCCAAAAATTCTGAAATGATCAACATTAGGCTTTCGACCGCTCCAAGCTTCCTCCGGTGTCATATTTTGAACAGAGAATGTAGGACTCCGATTCAAAATATGAATGCTCCAATTAACAGCTTCAGGCCAAAAAAAATTTGGAACACTGCTTCTTGTTAAGAGACTGCGCACCATATTCATTATAGTGCGATTTTTGCGCTCACAGACACCATTTTGTTGGGGCGTATAGGCTGCTGTCAGTTGCCTTCTAATGCCATTGCTTTCACAGAAATGCATTTTCCTTGGTGTTAGTGATTGTTCCAAAGCTTACAAACTATATAATCCCATCACCAAGAAAATTGTCATTAATCGAGACGTAATATTTGACGAAGAAAATTTCTGGACATGGAGTGAATCTGGTTCTCAACGACAAATTCCAGCAGACTTTAATGGGAGAGATGAAGCTGAAAATCAACATAATACAGTGGTGTTGCAGCAACCAATCACTACTCAAGATGAACAAGTGGTGACTCAAATCTCACCGACAGTTGCAAGAGAACCAAGAAGCAGAAAAAGACCAACATGGATGGATGATTATGAAGTAACGGGAATTGGTCAATCTGAGGATCCAGCTGTTCATTTTGCAAATTCTTGTGAATTGTATTCCCCGCCTCGATCTGTGCGAAGTACTTTGATTTGGCTTCCTGCTTCTTTCTCGACCATAATTTTAAATCTTTTGAAAGCTTCAAAAGCATCAGATTTGGCCTGCAAAAAATAAACCCATGTCTTTCGACTAAAATCATCAATGAAGGTAATTATGTATCTTTTACCTCCATTTGAAGATGGATTAATTGGGCCGCAAAGAGCAGAATGTACCAGCTCCAACACATTTTTGGCTCTCCATGATTTTCCCTTAGGAAATTGATTACGTTGTTGCTTGCCAACTGCACATTCCTCACATACTTGAGAAGGAGTTTCAATTTGAGGGAGACCACTGACCATATTCTTTCGTTGCAAAGTGCTTAAGCCACCAAAACTCAAGTGGCCATAACGAAAATGCCATAACCACGATGTATTTGTTACGTTGGCCGAGAAGCAGGAAGAACTCGAACTCTGCACCTGAAGTGGAAACATACGATTTGCTGTCATGCTAACTTGAGCAATTAAACCCAGCCTTGAATCTTCAATTCAACATAATCCATTTTTAATGGATATCTCATAACCTTTTTCCTGTAGCTGACCAATACTAAGTAAATTGGTCTTTAAATCTGGAACATAAAACACATTAGAAATTGTGTGAAAAGAGTTATCTTTGGCATGTAAAGTGACATTGCCTTTTCCCATGACAGATACAATAGAGTTATCACCGAACTTGACGGTATTGCGGAAGCTTTCATCCAATTCAGAAAATGCCTTCTTGTCTCCGCACATGTGGTTGCTACACCCGGTGTCCAAATACCACAAATTTTGAGTTTCTTCACTTGCATAACACACCATCAAGAGAGAAACTTCTTCTTCCTTCTCTGCAAAGTTAGATACTTCTGCACTCTGTCTATTTAAATTTGTTCGACAGTCTGATTGGTAATGACCATACCTATGGCAACGATAGCACTCAACATTTGATTTGTCTACTGACTTTGGTCTCTGAGTTGTTGAGTCATGTCCTCCATGTCCCCTTCCTCTTCCTTGAAATTGATTATCATTCTGCTGATGATACTGTTGATTACCTCGACTATAGCTTCCTCTCCCCCTACTCCTTGGAGTTGTACCCTTCTTGCCTTCACATTGCCTTGATACTTCTTCTTCATGGAGTCCCAAATTTGCTTGGAGGTTTCTTTGCAAAGAATAGTCTCCAAAATGGAACGATTGATTGATTGAAACAAATAATTTTTAGCCTTAAGATCTTTCAATTTTAAGGCTTCAAATTCTGTTTTCTGAGCTTCCGTAGCTCCTGTTGCTGGTTCTGCTACTCCAAATTCAACAACATTCCAATACTCCTTGGACCTCAAGAAGTTTTCCATGAGCATGCTCCAATGATCATAGTGACCATTGAAGCGCGGAATAGCTGGTTGTACGAAGTTGTCTGAGGAAGCCATTGAATGTTAGCTACTGCTATTGTATGTAACTCAAGCTCTGATACCATATTACGAAGTGGACTTTAAGCCTAACTCAACCCCATAAAACCGGCTCATAAGGTTGAGGTTTGCACCCACTTATATACAATGAAAGGCTCTAATCTCTAGTCGATGTGGGATCTCCAACACACCCCCTCACGCCGAGACTGCCAACTCGTGCGTGGGACTATATATTATGGGTGGTCCGATAGCGGCCCGATAGCGGGTGGCACGATAGGCCCAACAAATACTCACTAGGATAGGCTCGAAATGGCTCTGATACCACTGTTAACTTCGTTATTTTATTCATCAAACAAGAGCCTTAATATAGGCAATACATAAGGAGGAATATCCAAACAAATAGAAATAACCAAAAAATAGGAAACAGATTTTTATTTCCTAAAAACTAGGACAACAACTGATGCCTAATATCTAAGAGCAGCATAACTAATGCCTAATATCTAGCACAGCATAACAGTAACATAAGACTTAATCAAAAATATCTCAACAATATCTAAGTGATGAGTTGATTTTGCTATGCAGATAGCAAAAAGTGGAAGGTGCATGCGCAAGAAATGGGTGGTGGTGAAGAGCATACTTGCCTGGGCCTGGAGGACCATAACTTCAAACCACATCAAGAGGGATGCACCTGCTTCAGCTACTAAGTAACTCCACATTCAAATCACATGTAATTATAACCTAGATTTAAATAATACGTCATTATGTGTCTTTAATTTGTTTTTGTTTTTTAATTTAGATTGTATAATGCTTATTGGATCTGCTATTTGAGTAAATAAACGGTCTTACAGATTATGTAAATCTATCCTGTGATATAAAAACACTTGTTATTTTATGCAATTATGTTGAAGACATAAAAATCACATTGAGACAAAAAAAATAGTTTATAATTTTAAAAAACTTAGTTACTTAAAACCAATATCTAAATTTAGATAATAGTGACTAAAAAATTAAGTCTCTAATGATACGAGAATTAAAAATGAAATAAATAATTTAATGTTTATTATTTTTATTAACTAAAAATTAGTCTCTAAAATAAAATAAAAATAACTAAAAAATAATTTTTAATTATATCGTAATGAAAGACTAAAAATATTGTGTCTAATAAATAAATATTTTTATAATTACTAGTTATTATAAATACCATATCTAATTATATTAAATTTTTATTAATAATAAAAACTACTTAAATATAAAAAATTAGTTTTAAAAATAATATTTAATATAATAAGTAATTAATTTTTTCTATTTTTTTTATATCAAATCATTTTCTTATAGTGAATAGTATTTTTATTTTTGAATATTTAATTTTGACTTTAGATTTCATTTTGTACGTATGTGAAAGTTTAAGAGGTTGAAGTTTTCCTTTGGGTGGTCTGAAAAGCGGTATTGATAGGTTATCATTGATATTTTTTTAAAAAGAATTATGGGTAAAAACTTTCAAGTGTTGTTGTTATATTAAGACTCTCAACACAGTGTTGATATATTAAGGCTCTCAACAATAAAAACATACTCTTTACATTTTAATAAATTAATATTTTATTGATTTTTATTTTATTTTTTAATTTAAAAATATTATTATGTTATTATAAACAGTATTAAAAGATTTTTTTACTGTTCATATTATAATTATTTAAATTAGGGTTTAGGGTTTAAGAAATGGTTAACTAAAGAGTAAAATCATAAAATATTTTGTACACGAGAAAAAAAATAGTTAAAAGAAATTTTCTATTAATATATTATTATTATTATTATTATATTTATTATCAATACAAAGACGTCACAATTTTTTATTTTTATTGTTATCATAAAATGACAACCCCTGTATATCCTTAATTTTTTTTAATTTTATCATTATGTCTATGTATTTTTTAGATATCAACAATTGTATTACATTTTTTTTAATTTTATCATTAGATAAATTAATGGTGACCATAATCTAATTCATCATTATTTGTTAACGTATGATATTTCCTTAGAAAAAAAATAAAGAATAAAACAATAATAATAATTTTAAGTATCTCAAAATGTACATAATTTGATAAAGAGACCACAAAATTTAAAATAGATAAAAAATTTAAAATTTGAGTCGGTAGGACTAAGTCACGGGTGAGAGACCACTAGTAAATATGATAGAATTAATTATATTTGGGAATGATCATTAAGGAGTTGGGTTGAGACATGCACCATAGGTGACCATATCTCTTTCGATTTCTATTTCTTAATATGCTGAAAGAAACATTTAACAAAGATTACATGGAAAATTTGGAAAGACCTTAAATTCCTTTTTATCTTATTTTTTTATATTTACATATTTATCGCATTATTCAACATTTTTAATATGTTGGAAAAATTAAGACTAATTCTCACTATTTAATATAGATACAAAATGGACACTTGCGAAAGCAATGAGTAAATAATAGAAAATATAACAAAATATGATAATAATATCGAGAATTTTAATGTGGGAAAACTTCCTCAATTTCATAAATAAAAACCCACGAAACTTAGTTCAGAAAATGTCTTCACTATGAAAGTAAGATTACAATATTTGTTTCTTTCATTCTGTGAGGATGACACTTAATCTCACATAACAATGATGAAATACTAAGTCTCTCTAACATCTCACTAGAATTTCTAATCTCACTACGGTGAATTTTTATTCTCTCATATATGTCTATGTTGCTCTTCTCCCTTCTCTTCCTCACAAGTTCTTTTTATATAGAGAATGAGAAGAAAACTTCTTCATAAAGAGATAATGGTATAATTATTGTTTGTCGTATTTTCAAGATACCTTAAAAATAATCAACTTTATAGACTTAGCTTCAAAGTCTTTAGAGAGATACAATTATAAGATTTCGGAATGTCCATCATTGAATATAATCAATGGATCAATTACCAATATTCATTGGTCATGGTCTCCCACTAAACTAAGGAGTGATTTCAGTATAATATTTTGTCTTTTATCTTTCCAGTCTTCAAAAAAGTTTAGATAGTTTGGTAAGAATAAAATAAAAATAAGAGTTTTGAAGAATATTTATTCCTAAATAAATAAAAATGATAGTTAAACATTGCAAATGAAATTGAGATAAAATTATGATGAAGTCCATGGTAAGAATATAAAGTTTAAAAGTAATAATAAGTAAATGACCAATGAAAGAGTGGTTTCACACAATATATATTCGCAAAATCTTTATACAAATATAAATAATAAAAATCTCTCATTTACATACATTGTTTTAGATATTAAAGTATTCACACTTTTTCTCAATCATGACTATGTAACTAGACATTGAATCCAAGTACAATTATAACAACAAGGTTATGGTTGACACTATCGTTCTCCTCTTTATTCTCATAATACTCATCATTCTATTAAATATATTGTCTTTATCTAGTGTATATTTGCTTATATACTTGTATTGCATGGATGAAATCAATTGATATTTCATTAAACTTGAATTTCATTATTGAGACATAAGCATCTTGAATTGATTGTATTTCACAGGATTCCTTTGTGATAGTTAGCATATAATGCAATGTAGAAAAAAATTTCATGTTGATGAAAACATGAAAAATCAGTTACACAAAGATAATAGATAAATAATAGATTTTTCATGTTTTCATCAACATGAGAATTTTTTCTACACATTGCATGATATGATATCCTAGCTAACACGGAGGAGGTCTCTGAATTGCAACCAATTCCAGATGCTCATATCCTAGTAATGAAATTCAAGTTCAATGGAATATGAATTGATCTTATCATGCCATATAAATATGAAACAAATAAACACCAAATTATTACTTTTTAAAATTCTAAAATAAAAACATAGTATATTTTTTTATAATTACTTCATATTTGCAATTTTACATATTTACATTTTTGTTATCATGTTTTCAAACTTATAGATATAATACAATTAAAATATAAAAATAAATGTTAATAAATATATTTTTTAGTTTTTAACTAACTCTAAATGTATAATATTATAGTTTAATGTAATAAATAATTTAATTTGGTTTGCTTACAAAAAAAATAATATAAAATTTGAACTAAACTAATTAATTAAGAAACAAATAAAATATAAAATTCATCAAAAAATTCAATTTTAATTTATTTATGAAAACGATTTTAAAATATTTAGTTTTGAATATTTTACTTTCTTTTTTAGTTTCTAATCATAATTATATATTCACCTTAAAACCTAATATAGTTTTTACATGAGAGAATTAAATAAACTTTTCTTACAATATTAAAATTAAAAACAATTTGTTTTTAGATTTCTTAAATAAAACACACTAATGTCCCCTTTCTAAAATTCAAAAAATACACAAATAAAATAAATTTTTCAAAATTCAAACAAAATAAAAAAAAAATAACATTAGAAAAAATCCTTTCAATTTAAAGAAAATTCTCATTTATAAGATCTTTCCACCCAAGAATAAAATTCTAAAATCAAAACAAATTCTCTTGTTGCATAACAAACTTACCAAAATGGTCAAAACAAATTCAATAAAAAACTTATAATATACAATATTAAAAACTAAACCATAAGAATGAAATTCAAAAATCAAAACATATTCTCAAATATTTGTTTGTTGTTATAACAAACTTACCAAAATGGTAAAAACAAATTCAAAAAAAACTTATAATATAAAATATTATTAAAACTAACTAAACTATAATCAAGAGAAATAAAAAAAAGAAATACAATGATTACAAAGATACCATTTTATTAATGACATAATAAGAATTCTTTATTTTAGTAAGCAATCCTACCTTTTCCATTTGAATTAAGCTGCAAAGGAGTTATTCATCATCTTGCATTTTCATCATGCGGTGCGGGTTGCGTTGGTAGTGTAACGACGGTGTTTGTGGTGGTGGATGGTGTTTTTTTGGTCTGTGTAGGGAGGGTGTATGGCGGTTGTTCATGGAGATGGTTGTTGTCACCGGAGTCACGTGTTGATGGTAGTTTGTCGCGATTGTGTAATTAAAGTATCAATCAATAAAATAAAAAAGAAGGATAATGAAAAATTCATTTCGAGAGTAATGATAAAGGAGAGAGAGAGCTTACCGGAAATGCAATCGAAAATGTTGGCGGCAGACTCTCCCTCGGAGAAGCCATAGAAGAACCTTCCAGCGGGTTTTCTTTAATATCTTCGTCCTCTCTTCCACCTGAAAGTTTTCGAAGTCCTGCGCCCGAATCCATGACTCTTCCTTCACGCCGAACCGTCAATCACACGACGGAGGCGACACTCCTGCGCGTTAACAATAATAATCCAAAATAAACTATGCTAAAATAATAATAATAGTAATATATATAATTGGATTGATCGAAAATATTTTAGTGTGAGCTAAATGACACCAGAGTGCATCCAGTACTTTTGGATTGATCGAAAATATTTTAATGTGAGCTAAATGGCACCAGAATGCATCCGATTTTTTTTATGATTACTATATTGTATATTATTGTGTATTCATATCTTTTAAATATCAAATATCACTAAGTAAAAAGAAGATAAAAACATTTTCACTCATCATTTATGAGCTTTAACCTACTATTTTAATAATTAAGTTACAGTAAAAAATATATTAAACAAATTTAAATTTATAACACAATAACCAATTTTGATTTGTTGTTATTAACCTAAAACTAGAAAAGGCAATCTGTTGTAACATAGGTGTACAGAAATACGGAAACCACAGGATTGATTAAAGGAGCTCATTTTTATGGGGGAAGGGTTTCGCTGGTTTCTTGGTGGTTTGTAATGCTGTTAAGTGTTTTCTGCAACATTCCAACAGAATAATAGAAACAGAATGGGGTTGCAGTAGGTTGTTTACTTATGCAATAGTTTTTTTTCCTCCTGTTTTTGGGGTGCTCTTTTTTGAGGCCTTAAAACATGGTTTGGAGTGTGTAAAGGGTTGGGATACCCCTTTGTATCCCTTTTAATTTAATTTTATTCTTTGCTGATCAAAAAAAAAAAAACCTAAAACTAAAAAAGAGAAATATAATAATGAAAAAAAAAGAATAATAAGATAAGAAACTCTCTAACAAACTTTAAAAAAAATATTTATTTTCCAATTTTTTTTCTCTTCTCAACAAGAATGTTGAGAAAGCATTCATCCTCCCATGTCCACATCAACAATGATGTCAAGTTAACTTTGTACCTTAAAGAAATTAAGTCATCATTATCACTAATTTTGATTTGTTGTTACTAATATAAAACTAAAAAATATAAATATAATAATGAAAAGAAAAAAAGAAGAATAAGATGAGAAACTCTATAACGAACCTTAAGAAAATATTTATTTTCTAACCCTCACATCCAGATCTTCTAGCCTAGTGTTCTATTGGAAATTAAGGCTAGCTTCCCTTACCTGAAATTTAGCAGATATTCTCTAAGAGCTCCAAACCCACCAGGAACTTAAAGGTAACTTAACCTGCACCATAGAGCCTAATAAAAAATCTAACTATATCGCTGGAACCATGAGCTAACAGAGATTAACCCTTAAGCTAAAAGGTTCACATGCAAAAACAACCTAACAAGTTCAAAATTTGACTCGAAGAGAAGAGCAAAAATGAACTTACTCCATCAAATATTCTGATCGGGCAATGCCAGGAGTCTGATGGTGGACTCCGATCGTTGAAATGATGAACGAGGAGGTCAGAATCTTAGAGAGAAGGGAGAGGAAAGGAAAAAATAACTTTCTAGAGATATGGTGGTTCTCTTTTATATGCTCTTTTAAATTTTATAATAAAATATTCATGTGTCATTTTAATTGTACCACTTCTACTATAAAACTATTTTTCTCAATCCTTACTGAACCAGACAATGGATATATACTGGTACATTTCCTCTTCTTGTTCCTCTTCCCATTGGAAGCTAGCCCTCCTCCACCTAAGCCGCCACCTCCACTCTGAATCCTCCAACCCTCCTACCTCTGCTACCTTCTTCCCTTGATCCAATGAAAGGGAATACATCCTGGGATACTTAGATAATAGAGAATCACTACCACACCAAGCATCCTCCCAAAATCTAATATGGTTCTTTGGTAAGAAAATGGCAAAAACTAATCTCATGCTATTACTATTCATTTGTAAATATTTAAAATCTTTTAATTTATAAATCCTGGAAATTTTAAGAATGAAGAACTAGTATAATTTTTTTATATATATTATTAGCCAGTTTAAAAAAGGTTATTTTTTTAAAGCAATGACTATACGATTAATATCTTTTTGTCGAAAAACTTGATAATTTATAATTAAATAATAATGTAAAATATGGTAATAGTGCATTTTAATTAAATTCAATAAGTTTATTCATGCGTGTAATAACATAATCTTAAAAATAAATAAGTTAGGAGATTTGTACTGAAGAATTGAACTAAGGGACTAAAATTCCTAAGTTAAGATTTCTGTTAATATTTCATCGTGTTATTGTTTTATTTATTTATTATTGTTTAGTTAGGGTTTGTGGTTGAGCCAAATCCGACAACAGGTAAATTGTGATTGGTGGGAATGAAAAGTATGAAAGGAAGGGTTCCACGTCACTTCCACGTTTTGCTTCTGTTCTTCCTCCAATTTGGGGAAACTTGCCTATTACTAAATAAGAATATTCAATATATATTCACCCAAAATGGTAATTATTTAAAAAAAAAAAATAGTTGGGTAATTTTGGATTGGTTTTTTCAACCAAACTACACTAAAAAAATTAGGTGTATTTTTAACAAGTTTATGTACAGTTCATACGTGGTAAAATTACAGCTTAGTATATTTCTTTGTCAAAATTTATGGGATAAATTCTATTTATATTTATTAATTAGATTAATAAATATTTTCAAATTAAATACATTAATTTATCATTCAAATATAATATTCTTCTTAATTTATCTAATTACCATTTAATAGTTAGAAAATATTAAAACGATGAAACGAATTTAAAAAACTAATTACTTAGAATTCTGAATTTGTCAGAACTATGATGAAGCAACCTAAAGGTAAATTGACATATAAGGAAGAGCTTTATGAATATTTAACTTCCCCACGAGAAAAGTGGAACCCTCAACATCCTAAATAACAATATTTAATATTCTCCAAAAACGGTAATGCTTTTATAAATCAATAAAATAATATTTTAATTATATTTAATTTACTTATTAATTTAAACTATTATTATAATATATATTTCTCAACTTCATAAATTAATATTTTAATTATATATTTTTAAAAAAATTTAAATTATTATTATAATGGATTGTCAATGTATGTATTTTACTTTTTGGTGTCAAATAAATCTTTTCCTAACTATTAAAGCTCATGTAACAATATATAATGTTGTTAAATTTAAGGGTCGGAAAAAAGATAAAAAATAATTACTCGACTCATAAGAGTAATGTGATATATAAAATATAATATTCAATATATAAGATAATTAAATATATATTATAATTTAAAAGATTGATACATAAAATAATTAATAAATTAATAAATATTTAATACAAATAAATTTTCCAGAATATTTCTTTATATTAATAAGGATCGTGATATATAGACAATCACATAATAGATTTATCCTTATACAACTACTTATGTGAAAAAAAATATATTAATATTTTAAGATCTTACATGTTTTTTAAACTCTTTTTAATTCTTTGCGTGCAATTTTTATTTTAGGCTTTTTTTCTTGTTAGTTTTTCTCTTTTGAGTTTTTCTCAATAGTTGTAAAATTTATTCTTATAGAGTGGAATGTTTGTTTTTCTCCTATTTTAAGTTTGTGTTTTGTTTTGATTTCTTATTATTAATAATACTATTTTTATTGATATTATTATTATTAATAGTAATAATATTAATAATTATTATATTATTATTAATTTTAATACTAATATTAATTTTATTATTATTATTATTAATAATAAAGTTAAGATTAATAATATTAATAATAATTAAAATAATATTTTTCTAACTTAATAAGTTTTATCTATATATATTCTTATAGTCTCAATTAAACTTAGTCAAATATATTGTTGAATAAAATAAATACTTATTGTAAGCATATTTTTGAACTGAATTTTCTTTACATTATTGCTATAGTTTTATTTAAAATATTTTTTTAATATTTAAATACAGATTATGATTAATTTTATAAATGACTTTATTTAAGTATTAGTCAATTGAACTCCATATAGTTAAGGTTAATGTGTTGGTCACTCACAAAATTAAGAAAATTAAGAAGAAAGAAATAATAATGTATTGATACAGTGAATGCCAACTCGGTTTTTGTCCTATGCATTCATACAATTATATATTAATTTTGGACATTACACGGATTAATGACTTGTATTAAAAAGGAAGACAAGTAATCTATTTCTCTACATTTGTACACTTTGGTATTATACTTGTTTGAGATGTCAAATAATCGTCACATCGTAAATATTGATGTTTTTAATGCATATTTAAATTGTTTGAGTTATCATTATTTTCTATTATTATTATTATTATTTTATTTAAATCATAAATATTTGCAAATTAAATACACTAATTTATCATTCAAATACAATATTATTCTTAATTTATCTAATTAAATACATTAATTACCATTTAATAGTTAGAAAATATTAAAACGATAAAAGCGAATTTAAAAAACTAATATAATTTATGTAATTTGTTCGGAACATAATTATTATATATAACTTATATTTAATTAAAAAGAAATTGTGGTGATACTAAAAATGACAATTGTACAAAGGTTATCCAATACAAATGAATACACGGATATTTTTTAAACAAATGATATATAAACCCTAAACCCATAAGGATTTTTACAAGAGTCTATTTTATTTTTTCTATTTTTTATTGCATGTATAAAATGCCATTAATCACATGATTAGGGAAAATTAATTACCTTAATTTTTTATAATAAATTTCTTTAAATACCATCATAAAATAAATATAAAAAATACAATTTTTTATTAATATTTAAATTAATTTTTATTATTAATAAATAATTTTTAAATTAATATCTTAGAAACCAAAATTTTAGATACCAACTCTAAAATTTAAATAATTAAATAATTGATAACTAAAATTTAAATAATTAATTAGATTATTATAGAATAAGATTTAGAAATATAAAATTAAGACATATCTTTGAATTTTACATGAGCACCAACAGTGTTGCTTTCCTGCATGATGTAGATGTCATCTTAAACCCTCTTTCTGTCTCTCTCAAACACAATCCCAAATTTTGTCCATCACCCATTCAAATTCTCAAAATTTCAATTTTCATTTTCTCAACTTTGCCATCCCTCATTTTCTCGTTTTTCTCTATCGTCTTCAAAATCTTTTCTCATTTTCTCCTACCCTGAACATACTTTTCTTAAATCTTTCCACATATAATATCTCTTATTTTTATGTAACACACTATCACCATATTTCATAAATATTTACAAACAGAAAAAAATACTGAGTTATGTTAGAGTTGAAAATCATTTTTATAAAAAAAACTATTAAACAATAATAATTATACATTTCAATTTTATTTCCATTCAATTAAAAATTTCACAGAAATCTATCATTTCAGAATTTTACGAACGCATATAAAAAAAATACTCAACTCTACTTGTGCAAGATACATAAATTAAATTTGACTAAAAAAAAGCATACTTCATATTATATCTTCAATAAAATAACAACTAAGTGTTTGTACAATGTAAATTAAAAAACAAAAATAAATTAAAGACACATAATGACGTATTATTTGAATATGAGGAATTACTTAGTAGGAGAAGCACCTGCATCCCCTCTTGATCTGGTTCAAAGTTTTGGTCCTCCTCGCCCAGGCAAGTATGTTCTTCACCACCCATTTCTTGCGCACGCACATCCCACTTTTTGCTATCTACATAGCAAAATCAACACACCACGGATGCTCATATCATACTTTACTAAAAACATACACCAAATATTCTTTTAAATTAATATTTTTATTTTATTTTTTACACGAAAATCATACTCACTCCCCACCAACCCTCTCTCTCATCTCCCGACTTTCACTTTGAACAGACGGTGATGTTCGAAAGCATGGTTATCCATGAACTAGCACCAGAGGTTTACACAATAATATTTACAAGGAATGAAACTCACCTCATTATTCTTTGTCTCATCGCAGCGAACATGTTTCCGTCCATTATCAGCAAGAGCCATGTCTGTCACACAATATTGTTAAGATCGCGAGTAAACTTCCGAACTCTTACGATTCAACGAGTTTGGAAGGGAAATTTAGTTGACTCGGACGGGGGACCGTCACCTGTGCGGCTCCTACTGGTATGGCTCGCCGCCGTCGCACTCGCCACTACCCGTATTCGCAAGCGCTTCCGTTCGCCACCGCTCGCCGCCTCTCCCGCTCGCGTTCACCTCCGTTGTTTTGTTTTAATATTTTCTCTGCTCCTCAATTCTTTTTTTTTCTGAATTCTGTTCTGCTCGTTCTTTATTCTCACCTATCTATTCTTCTCCCGCTGCCTTATTTTATTTAGGAAAATGATAGTGTGAAATAAATATATATAGTAAAAGCTAAATTTATAATTCAATAATATAAAAAAATATTAAAATAATAATATTAAAAAATTGGAATTTTGGCCCTTTGTTTTTTTACTAATAGAAAAAGGCAAATTCTTCCTGCACCATATCAATTTTAACCTCCACCATATCAATTTTTTAAATTTCCAAAACTACCCTCCTGCACCATATCAATTTTAACCTCCACCATATCAATTTTTTAAATTTCCAAAACTACCCTCCTGCACCATATCAATTTTAACCTCCACCATATCAATTTTTTAAATTTCCAAAACTACCCTCCTGCACCATATCAATTTTAACTTCCACCACATCAATTTTTTAAATTTCCAAAACTACCCTCCTGCACCATATAAATTTTAACCTTCACCATATCAATTTTTTAAATTTCCAAAATTACCCTTATTCCAAATTAAAAAATCCACAATAATAATTATAATTGAGAAATAGAAAAATACATGCTGGACAAAAAATTATGAACACAAAAATAAGAATATATTCTGGATAAAAAATTTCAAAATTCAAAAATATGTTCCGAAAATTGAAATCCAAAATATTTCAAATAAAAGTTTTAAAAATAATTTTTCTATTTTTGTGTAAGGTTATTTTCGTCATTTAGGAGGGATATTTTTGTCATTTTCTAGAGTGATTGGGTGCATGCTGAAATTGATATGGTGGAGGGAGAAATTGCCATAGAAAAATTATTCTTAGCCGCGTCCAGTTACAATCAAGGCCCGGAGAGGGATGGTTGGGGGACCATTTTATGGTTTATGGTTTTCAAAACAAAAAGAGAAAATTAAAAACGGTGACCGGATAGAAAATGTTAAATTAACATGCTGAAACAAAATTTAAGCTAAAAAATTATTCTTTTACGTAATAAAAAAATATTTTAATAATTTTTTTAGTAATATAACATTATAATGAAATTTATTATATTTAAATTTAAAAAATTAAAAATAGAATTAAAATGTTAATATTATTATTTTTAAATAATTAATTTTAAAATATTAAAGTTTATCTATTTAATTTAGATGAGACAAAAGTTTAATTAATTATTTTTTTAAAAATCTCATATTTGCTAAACATTTTCAAAAACTAACGTTTTCAAAATATTTATATTCTGATTCCCAAAACATCATAGAGCATATAAAAATTTATTTCTTCTCAAAATAAAATGAAAATTTGAAGAATAAAAATTATATATTATTATTAATAATGTATTTTATTAATCCAACAAATTTATATATTTATAAAATTTACAATTTATGAGATTGTATAAAAAAAATTACATACCTAATGTTTCTTTAAAATTATTAAAAAATTTAAAATATTGAACATGAAAGTTAAAAATAGTTATATTATTAGTATAGTAAAACTTGATAGTATATTTTATTGATCATTTACATCCTTATTTTTTTTCTTGTTAGAATGTTAATAAGCATTCTTTAGAAGTTTTTTCCTAACCTATTGTGAAATCCACATTGACCTTTTAACCTGATTAGTAAAATACATACTCATAATAATATACACTGACTACATGCAACAAAATACTATTATCAAAACAATCACAAAATTTTAAAAAATAAAAGAAGTATTAGAAAAACGACAAAATATGATATGAATTACGAAATTCAAAATCATTTTATTTAAAAGGATTTGTGTGTATTCATTTGTATTTGACAACCCTTTTGTAGGATTGTCATTTTCAACACCACCATAAACCTCTCTTAGCTAAATAGAAGTTATATATAGTCAATTCTACTCCAAGCAAATGTAATAAACCATATTTTAGGGCGTTCCTTGTTTCAACAATCTCATCAAGAAGGTAAAACCCTATGCAAGGGCTACCACTTATGTAAACATGTGAGCTTTTTTTGTGTTGTTCTTAGGCAAGGTGGTGCATGAGGTGTGTGTAAAGTGACCTCCACCAATGTACTATTATCTAATGTTAATGTTAATGTAATTGGTCAGAGTAAGTGGTGACCCGTGTAAGAATAAGTAGTGACCCCTACTACCAACTTTTTGCACAATTAACTCATTTTTAAAATTTTCAGGTTTGTGTTGTTCTTGTGTAGGGTGATGCAGTGCATGAGTTATGTGTAAAGTAATCCCAGTGGAGGACACGAATGTCAAATTCTCTATATGACTATTAATGTAACTAGAGACAATCATATTAAGTGGTGACCTGTGTAAGAATAAGAGGTGACCTACTACCAAGTTTCCACATAGTTAAGTAATTTTAGAAATTTTAAGTTTTGTGTTGTTCTTGTGTGAGGTAGTGCATGAGGTGTGTGTAAAGTGACCTCAATGGAAGACACCAGAGTACAATTATCTAATCCCAACATCAATTAGTCAGAGTAAATGGTGACCAGCTACCAACTTTTTACACAACAAAGTAATTTTAAAGATTTTGAACTTTATTTTGTTCTTGGGTGGTGGGTCAAGTTCTCTAATGTCACTATTAATGTAGTTAGTCACAGTCATATTAAGTGGTGACATGTGTAGGCATAAGTGGTGACCTACTACCAAATTTTTGTATAGTTAAATAATTTTAGAAATTTTAAATTTTGTTTTGTTCTTGGGCAGTGCATGATGTGTGTGTAAAGTGACCTTAGTGGAGCACACCAAAGTCAAGTTCATTAATCTCAGTGTTAATGTAGTTAGTCACAATAAGTTGTGACCTGTGTAAGAATAAATAGTGACCTACTACCATTTTTGTGCATAGTTATGTAATTTTGAGCTTTGTTTTGTTCTTGGGTGGGGTGGTGCATGGGATGTGTGTAAAGTAACCTCAGTGGAGGACACCAAGGTCAAGTTCTCTAATCTCGATGTGAATGTAGTTAGTCTTAGTAAATGGTGACCTGTTATCAAGTTTTTGCACACCAATCAAATTTTTGAAAATCTGAGTTTACTGTTGTTATTGGATGAGGTGGTGCATGAAGTGTATATAAAGTAACCTAAGTGTAGTACACCAAGGCCAAGTTCTGTAATCTTAGTGTCAATTTATTTAGTGACAAGCACACTAAGTAGTGACCTGGGTAGGAATAAATGGTGACCTACTACTAAGTTTATGCACAATGAAGTAATTTTAGAAATTTTGAGCTTTGTGTTGTTCTTGGGTGGGTGGTGCATGAGGTGTTTGTAAAGTGACCTCAATGGAGAACACATAGACAAGTTCTCTAATCTCAGTATCAATGTAGTTAGTCACAGTAAGTGGTGACCTTCTATCAACTTTTTGCACACTGAAAAAATTTCTGACATTTTGAGCTTACTGTTGTTGTTCGGTGGGGTGGTGCATGAGATATGTGTGAAGTGACCCAAATGAAGGATGCTAAGGTGAATTTCTCTATTGTCATTGTTATCGGTGTACATTTATCGTAGTGGACTAGTTGAACTTGTAGTTGTGTACAATATTTATAATTTATGATTTAGGTTGAATAACTTTATTAGTTAGTGCGTCTCTGTTACCAATGTTACATTGTTCAAAATGTTTAAATAAATTTCACGTGTGATAAACAAACTCAATTCACCTTATTCATCATCCTCCTTGATCATTGTACAAAAACTTAGACCAAATCGCTACTTCCTAAACCATTTTTTTGAATGACCAACCCATCAACCTAAGTCATACTCGAGTTCAATTGGTCAATACTTCAATAAATAAAATTCTTCATATTAAATTTTAGCACAATATATATTTAAGCATACAAAAAAACCATTTTAAATAAAATTATAGCAATTATGTAAAAAAAGTCCAATTCAAAAGTATGTTTGTAATAAATATTTATTTTATTCAAAAATATATTCGAATAGACTAAATTGAGATTGTAAGAATATGAAGATAAATAGATAACACTAACTAAGTTCATAAAATATTATTATAATTATTATTAATATTAACATTATTATTTTTATTTTTATTGTAATTACTACAAATATTATTATTATTATTATTAATATTATTATTTAAATTATTATTAATTTTTTTTTAATATTACTATTATTAATTTTGATAATAATATCTATAAAAAATATTATTATTAATAAAAAAACTAAAATCGAAATCAAATACAAAACAATATAGGAGAAAAAATAAACCTTACTTACACCGCACAAGGAAAAAAAATTCAAATATAGAGAAAAGCAAAAAAAAAAACTAGAACAAAATTCCAAACATACTTACACAAAAAAATTAGAAAAGAATTATAAATATACTCACATTAGATCACAAACTATTAAAATATTAATATTTTTGGAAAGTTGGAAAGTTGTCAAATTATTTTAATATTTTTGGAAAGTTGGAAATAGAAAAGTTGTATGCTCGGATAGGTTATTAAAATATTTGAACCCATCTTAATCCACCTTTTTTTCTCAAACACAATACCACCCACTCTCACTATATCACTTTCTCAAAGGAAAATGTTGGAATGTTGGTTGAACAATCGGTGCTCATGTTGCACCAGGATACAACTGATACAGTTGACAAAAATATTAATATTATATTTGTCATGTGGGGCCCACAAAACATTTTGAAAAGTTTAAAATTTTTTACGATTGTGAAATTAGGTTTAGAATTGTGTTCTTTCACTTTCCTGTTTCACTTTTCTCTTTCACTTCTCGATTGCTTTTGTGCTCTTCTCTTTGAGTTTTCCACTAGTTTGGTGTTGTTGTTCAGTTAGTGCCTTGGTGCTCTCCTCAAGTTCTCCAATGTCGTCGTCGGTGTTTGCAAGGAGACCTGTCCATCTCTTTTCACACGGTGGTTGGGTGATAAAGGTAATACAGTTTATATTCATTGGTTTATAAAGTGAAACATTGATGTTGTGTGATGATCTTGTGTGATTTTTTGATATTTGTGTTATTTTGATGGTGGTGTAGACCGTTAAGTAGTATTGTCATGTTCTAAAAATTCCTTGCGAAGAGTTGGTTTGTCAGTGCACGAGAAAAATGAATTAGACCATGTAGTATGCTTTCACGATAAAAGGTATGTGGTTATTTCACCCGATGTTTACACTTAAATTTGAATTTTTACATGAAACGACCACAAAATGAAGAGAAAAAGAAAGACTGGTCCATTACTAGATAGGTTGATATAAAATTGATATATTTATTTGACACTCCTGAAGCTCGAGCATATAAATTGTATGCTCTAAGCATTGAACAAAGGAGTTTGGTAATTCTTGGTAATTGTTAAGGCAAATGAGTATTCCAATCGTTTCCCAATACATTTTAGGATTTGAATATGTCTGACCTTGCTTTGCTAACTTTTGATTTGGGCCCATGTGGTTGTCAATGAGCTTACAATCCATTAAGCTTGTTTTTTTCTAGGATATCAAAGGCATAAGTTCTCAATTTTTTCCTTGGATTAAGCCACCTCTATTTCCAGGAAGTATTTTAGATAGCAAATATCTTTGGTCTAAGAGAGATTGAATAAATGTTGTCTCAATTGGGAATTTGGTCCATCTAAATGTCATTGTCCAATTCATTGTGAAGATAGACACTTTTAGTGTGTAATTGATGATGAGGCCAAAACAACCAAGTCAAGGAAGAGGTCATCAAAATTAATCTTAGGTAAAAGGGGAAAATGTATGTGATAATCGAAGACCATATAATTAGTGTATGCTTTTGCGACTAATTGGGCCATAAAACAATAAAGTCATCCTTGGGCCATTACACTTCCTGCACATACCAATGAAACTTTTTATGAAAATCTGAAGTGAGTGTTTGCGTTGGGCATGATGTGGGGAGAATGAAGGTTTCATTTATATTATTACTATGTTGCTAATATTTAATTTTGAAAATATGAAATTATATTCAATTTAAACATTTCCCTTTCATGGTTATTTTGTAGATTCGAGTAAGGCACAAAGTGCAGACTGAACATATTGTTCAAATCAATAGAAATTTGTCATCGTTGCAGTGCCAAAGAATAGAGGCAACCCCTTTTAAGTGGATGTTGCAGTTACAAGAAGAGTTGGACATATCAAGTCCCGTTCTTCAGGAACTGATTAGTAGGTGGAGTGTCAATGATAATTGTTTTAGGATAAGACAACATTTAATGCCTTTTAAGGTTTTTGATGTGTGTTTCGCTATGGGGTTGCCAGTGGTGGGTCAACAATTATCTTTGGAGGAGACATAAAGTTAGATATTCTTATGGACTAGTGCATGATGTTTAGTAAACAATGAATCCATGAATTTGATATTTCCTTTGTAATGTTCTTGTATTGTATGTTGCAGGTTGTTCAAGTTGACCATTTGTACAAAATTCTTCAGAAGTTCGGTGAAATAAATAGTTCCCCTATAAAAGTAGTGAAAGAAAAAGTTCCTATGCAGCCAAACGGGTTAGTATTTCAATGAAAACTATTCTTATTTTGATGCATATGAATATGTAATATATTTTCATGTGCTTCATTTATGCAGTTATGATTGTGGAGTTTTGGTCTTGAAATATATTGAGCTTTAGAATAGTATGGTTGACTATCAGGGGAAGACGATGCATGAATACAACATTGTACGTATTTGTTTCATTTACTATTGGACTAAAAGTTGTCGGTTTTATTGTTAATTGAAAATTTATTTTGATAATTTTCCAGGACGAACTTCAACAATTCCATCAGAAAATGGTTTGCAATTGGGTGCTAGATGCACGTAATGCAGAACACGCAAGTGTCTTGAAGCAATTCAACTTTCGTGGTAGTTCAAAATGATGATGGTTCAGAGTCCGCTGCATCTGAAGTTTCATGTCGTGCAATTGTGTACTTATTTGTTAGATGTCTTAGAGGATGTCAACAAGTTCTTACATGTACTTTGTAATGAAATGTGTATGCAGTTGTTCAATGAATTTTTGTAAATGTTGTATGAAGTACATATTAAAAGATGTAGTAAGTGTCCCATGAGCATTCAGAAATGTACAAACACAATGCCTTATATAGACTTGCATTCATTTGAACAATGTTACAAATTTTTAATGCCAAAAATGAAGACCAATATTGTTGTAGCATCACATGCAGCAAGGCTTCTAATTAGAGTTAATTTTACTTTCCATCATTTTCAATTATGATGACATAGTTTTCCACAAGTGGTTTTATTTGTATTGAATCCAAAGGGTGCATTAGCAGGTGTCATATACTTTGGAAGGTAACTGTTATGACCGTCCCTGATGAAGGATGTCTTGGTTCTGACATCATTGGACTGAGTGAAAAGAAACTTATAAATATTTACATTTCCCCATTTTGGTGCACTAAAATAATTGTAAAGTGAAGAATATTAAGTTAAGGTAGAAAATTTGGTCCCTTTTTTACGAACTCTTTGGCTAAGATATATACAACAAGGATCCAAGCGAGAAAGAAAAAAGTTAATGATACTATGCATAAGCAACATTGGATCCAAAAGTTGAACTTAATGTTTTTTAAAAATTAATCATATTTAGAATTTAAAATAACAAACAAAACTAAATTGTTGTCAAGTGGTAGAAAATTAGTGGTGACCTCTAAAGGAAAATGTGGTGACCTGTCACAATGTTTCTGCACACACACTACATTTTCGTATTTTGACCCACTATCAAAAGTGTAGTGCTTGAAAAGGGCGAAGCATGAACATGATGTGGGTGTCAAGTGAGGGAGGAGTGGGCCACCTATATGGATGTGAACAATTAAAATAACAAATGAACTTGGCTCATGTTAGACTTGGTGGTGACTTGGTAGGAAATAAGTGGTGACCTATGAAGGAAAATGTGGTCACCTGTGACAAAGTTTCTGCACACACACTATATTTTTGTATTTTGACCCACTATGAAAAATTGAGTGCTTTA
Source organism: Phaseolus vulgaris (assembly GCF_000499845.2). Taxonomy (NCBI): domain Eukaryota; kingdom Viridiplantae; phylum Streptophyta; class Magnoliopsida; order Fabales; family Fabaceae; genus Phaseolus; species Phaseolus vulgaris. The sequence goes on from NC_023750.2 coordinate 38,344,986, forward strand.
AAAGGGTGATGCATGAGCATGATGTGGGTGTGAAGTGAGGGAGGATGGGCCCACCTATATGGATGTGAAGAAATGCAATCACAGATGGACTTGGCTCATGTCAGACATGGTGGTGACCTGGTAGGAAATAAGTGGTGACCTCTGAAGAAAAATGTGGTGACCTGTGACAAAGTTTTTGCACACACACTACATTTTTTTATTTTGATCCATTGTGAAAAGTTGAGTGCTTTAGAAGGGCGATGCATGAGCACGATGTGGGTGTGAAATGAGGGAGGATGGGGCCACCTATATGGATGTGAAGAAGTGCAATCACAGATGGACTTGGCTCATGTCAGACTTGGTGGTGACCTGGAAGGAAATAAGTGGTGACCTCTGAAGGAAAATGTGTTGACCTGTGACAAGATTTCTGCACACACACTACATTTCCGTATTTTGACGTACTGTGAAAAGTGCAGTGCTTGAGAAGGGTGATGCATGAGCATGATGTGGGTGTGAAGTAATCAAAATTATTTCGTGCAAGCAAAATTGGACCTCTTGAGCACTGGATCATTTTTGCTTAATCCAAATTATTTTGTGCAAGCTAAATTAGACCCCTTCAGCACTGGACCGTTTTTGCATAAACTAAATTATTTCGTGCAAGCTAAGTTGGACCTCTTCAGCACTGAACCATTTTCGCTTAATCCAAATTATTTCGTGTAAGCTAAATTGGACCTCTTCAGCATTGGACCATTTTCGCTTAATCCAAATTATTTCGTGCAAGCTAAATTGGACCTTTTCAGCACTGCACCCTTTTCGCTTAATCCAAATTATTTTGTGCAAGCTAAATTGGACCTCTTCAGCACTGGACCATTTTCGCTTAATCCAAATTATTTCGTGCAAGCTAAATTGGACCTCTTCAGCACTGGACCATTTTCGCTTAATCCAAATTATTTCGTGCAAGCTAAAATGGACCCCTTCAGCACTTGACCGTTTTCGCTTCATCCAAATTATTTCATGCAAGCTAAAATGGACCCCTTCAGCACTGGACCGTTTTCGCTTAATCCAAATTATTTCGTGCAAGGTAAAATGGACCCCTTCAGCACTAGACCGTTTTCGCTTAATCTAAATTATTTCGTGCAAGCTAAATTGGACCTCTTTAGCACTAGACCATTTTCGCTTAATCCAAATTATTTCGTGCAAGCTAAATTGGACCTCTTCAGCACTGGACAATTTTCGCTTAATCCAAATTATTTCGTGCAAGCTAAATTGAACCCCTTCAACACTGGACCGTTTCGCTTAATCCAAATTATTTCGTGCAAGCTAAATTGGACCCCTTCAGCACTGAACCGTTTTCGCTTAATCCAAATTATTTCGTGCAAGCTAAATTGGACCTCTTCAGCACTGGACCGTTTTCGCTTAATCCAAATTATTTCGTGCAAGCTAAATTGGACCCCTTCAGCACTGAACCGTTTTCGCTTAATCCAAATTATTTCGTGCAAGCTAAATTGGACCCCTTCAGCACTGAACCGTTTTCGCTTAATTCAAATTATTTCGTGCAAGCTAAATTGGACCTCTTCAGCACTGGACCGTTTTCGCTTAATCCAAATTATTTCGTGCAAGCTAAATTGGACCTCTTCAACACTGGACCGTTTTCGCTTAATCCAAATATTTTTGTGCAAGCTAAATTGGACCCCTTCAACACTGAACAATTTTCGCTTAATCTAAATTATTTAGTGAATGCCAAAAAGTATTAGTGCTTAAATACAAGTAATGTTTGTCTTTGGGTATATTCAAATTAGGTGTCTCAAGGGAAAATGCATCACTGCTAAGACTACACACATAATACATTGATTTACAATAAATTTACCTCATTTTGGGGATAACTATGTACACTGTAATCTTACAAAATGTTTTGAATACGGTAAAAAAAAATTCATACAAACATATACAACCACTCATTGCATGTGGGTGGCTGAACATCTACCACGATTGTTAAAGATTACATAACAAAAATGTACATGTGTCATTCATAAACTTCATCCTTAATACATTGTTACATCCGTCAAAATTTACTGAGTGCGTTGTTTTTTACCTGCAACGAAATAACAAACATGACTTCAAAACATCTTCATGTATAACAAATTTACTGAATAACACATTGGAATAAGTTATAGTACAAATAACCAAATGACCTGATGCGCACTTCAGTGGTGTCAAATATTCAAATTACTATCTAGTCCCAACCTCATGCCCCACTACAACCAATATGGACACTCAATTCCCATTTTCAGAAAAAGTTTCCCCACATCATGCCCATCCGAACAAACATGAACACTCACTTCATATTTCCATAACAAGTTTCACTGGGTTTGTACAGGAAGTGTAAAGTGTTCCCTGAAGGGTCACTACATACTATCACTCTCTAACTGACTGAATTTTGTGGTTAATTCACAGGATCCTACTCTCACAACCTCTAAATAACTCATTTAACCCACTTTCTCCCCACCTTGTGTCCCTCCCTAACCAACACGAACACAATTGACATTTCAAGAAAAAGTTCCTTTGTTAGGTCTGTGCAGGAAGTGCAATGTGGGTCACCACATACTGCTACTGAGGTCACCACATACTGCTACTGAGGTCACCACATACTGCAACCCTATAAGTTTACTGGATTTCTGCTCACTTCACACTGCCTTACACTCATGCCCTCTAAAGTTCTGATCTAACACACTTTCTCCCCACATCATGCCCATCCCAACAAACATGAACACTCACTTCATATTTCCATAACAACTTTCACTGGGTTTGTGCAAGAAGTGTAAAGTGGGTCACCACTTATTCCCTGAAGGGTCACCACATATTATCACTCTCTAACTTGACTAAATTTTGTGGTTAATTCACAAGGTCCTACTCTCACAGCCTCTAAATAACTCATTTAACCCACTTTCTCCCCACCTCGTGTCCCTCCCTAACCAACACGAACATAATTGACATTTAAAAAAAAAGAGTTCCCCTTTAGGTCTGTGCAGGAATTGTAATGTGGGTCACCACATACTCCTACTAGGGTCACCACATACTGCAACCCTCTAAATTCAGTGAACATTGTGGTTACTTTTTACACTATCCTACTTTGATGGCCTATAAAAACCTGATTTAACCCATTTTCTCCTCACCTCGTGCCCTTCCCCAACCAACATCAGCAATAACATTAACACTCTCTTTTAACCTTTTTTATCCATGTCAACATTACAAAATTTCCTTAAAAATTTTGGTACCTCATGAACCTAGCATTCCAAACAATCACTCTGCATTATTTATACACCAAGGCACATATTTCCAACAAAAATATTTTTCACAAAAAATCAAGTCATACTCCAGAAAAATGGGTCACGATTTTTGGACAACTCTAACTGAGTTTCTCCACCAATCCCTTTTCTATGTGTATCCTAACATGCTACTATGAAATAAAATACTACAATAATAGTGAAATACAGACTCACAAAGTAAACCCAACATGAAATACGAATATACATTTATCTTAACAGTTTGTGAAAAAAATCAGTTTTGGCTCATACAATGGTCACCACAGGACAAATAACAGGAATGACCCAACAACAAAAATCACACAACATCAAGGTTTCACTTAATAAACAAATGAAAAAAATAAATGTATTACCTTTGAAAAGAGGATGTCTAAGAGGAGAACGCCACCCAACCACCGTGAAAACAGGATGCTGAAGACGACACCGCCACCCAAACACCGTGAAAGGAGGATGTCGAAGACGACACCACCGCCAAACCATCCTCAAAACACATGCACCTAGGACGACGACAAACGCCACTGCACATAAAGGTTGCGGACAACTTCGAACAAATAGCTTGTGGAGAACTGGAAGACGATGTGGTGGACAAGAAGAAACCTAAACTCAACCCCTTTCTTAAAACCTAGAACTGGAAGACGATGTGGTGGAGAAGAAGAAACCTAAACTCAATCCCTTTCATAAAACCTAATTTCACATTCTACCGCATCCTAAACACTAAATGTTCAAATTTTTTCTGAGCCCCACAATCTAAATAAAATAATATTTTTTGTATGCCACGTTGGCAGTTGTATGGTAGATGTCCAAAAATCGGGATCCTTTCTCAAATTTTCAAACTTCTGATGACAAAGTACCCCTTGCCATTTCAGCTTGCCACATAGCAGTGTTTAGGTTGCCTTTTTTTTCAAGCAAATGTTTCCGTCTTGCATAAAATGTCTATCGCCACGTAAGCATTCCTCATTTTCTCGTCTTCAAAACCATAAAATGTCTCGCACACGTAAGCATCCCTCATTTTCTCGTTTTTTTCTTTTTCATCTTCAAAACCATAAAATGTCTCCCATCCCGCCACGTAAGCATCCATTTAATCCCCTCCTCCTACAAATCCCCTCCTCAATCTAAAGAAAGCATAAATGTCATTTTCTATTAGTAAACAGAGGTGCCTTTATAACAAGGCAACGACAGCAGAATAAAGAGAAAATAAAGAAAGAACCGAAGAGTTGAGACAATAAGCGAGGAGGAGCAGAGAAAATATTAAGACAAACGGAGGTGAACGCGAGCGCTTGCGAACACGAGTAGGCGTCGAGAGTGAGCCACGGCGGCGAGCGATACGAGTAGGAGCCGCACAGGTGACCATCCCCGTCCGAGTCACCTCACTTTCCCTCCCAATATCTTAACAATATTGTGTGACAGACATGGCTCTTGCTGATAATGGACGAAAGCATGTTCGCTGCGACCAGACGAAGAATAATGAGGTGACTTTCATTACTTGTAATATTCTTTTGTAAATCTCTGGTGCTACTTCATGGATACCCATGCTCTGTTCAAAGTGAAAGTGTTGAGAGTTTTTGGGTGGGTGTGGAGCGAGTTAGGAGGAATAGGAAGTTGGAAAAGTTGATTTTCAGGTAAACAAAAAAAAACTTTTCTTTGACACCGTCAAACAACACTAAAATTCACACACTTCACAATTCCTTATAAAAATACAATAATATTTTAAATTAAAAAATAAAATAAAAATAATAAAATATTAATTTATTAGAATATTAGGTGTATGATTTTAGTAACGTATCAGCATCCGTGATGTGTTGATTTTGCTATGCAGATAGCAACAAGTGGAAGGTGCAGGCTCAAGAAATGGGTGGTGGTGAAGAACATACTTGCCTGGGCCTGGAGGACCATAACTTTGAACCAGATCAAGATCAAGAGGGAATTAGTTGCTCCTCCTACTAAGTAACTCCTCAACATTCAAATCACATGTAATTATTACCTAGATAGATGTCATTATGTGTCTTTAATTTTTTATTTTTTTTTAATTTAGATTGTAGAAACACTTAGTTGTTATTTTATGCAATGTTGTTAAAGATAGTATGTTTTTTTTTACTCAAATGTATCTTGCAAAAGTAGAGTTTTTTATGTTTGTTGATAAAATTCTGACATTAATGATAATTTTCTTTTATTTTGAAAGACACCGCTGTGTTTTAAATGAATGGGAATGAAATGAAATTGAAATGTATAGTTGTTATTGTTTAATAGTTTTTTTTATAAAAATGTTTTTTCAACTCTAACATAACTCAGTTTTTTTTTCTTTTTGTAAATGTTTATCAAATATGGTGATAGTGGGTTACATAAAAATAAGAGATATTATATGTGGAAAGACTTAACAAAAAAGTATGTTCAGAGTAGGAGAATAATTTTTTTTATCTATTTTTATTTATATATATTTAAGTAAGTGTGTGTTTGAGGAGAAGTTGAATGATATTAGATAATAATATTGTAACAAGAGGATGATGTTAGATGTTGTATTTTGTTTTGGTTTTCAATTTGGATTATGAAAATTACCAAAATAAAGTTTATAATAGTTATTTTTAATTTTAGAATGATTATTTTTTGAAACCTTAAACGAATTTAGTTGAGCAAATTATTGTTTTATAGCAAGGGTGCGTCCTTTTAATGTGATTCTTTTATTTCGATTAAAGTTATTATTTTAAGTCCATGTAAGACTTTTTCTTAACCATGACCGTAAGCAAAAAGTTTACTTAAAAGTACCGTCTTAATACAGTTTAACGAAATCAACATCACTTTTAGAAACAAAAACAATGTGTGGAGATTCTTATTCACCTACTGTAAAGAAATTATTCATTAGAAGAATACAAATTATATTTTTTCTTTAGAGATATTTAATATTTTGAAAAATTTACCGTCCCTTTCCGAAACGTTCTTAGGAGCAACTTATATATATATATATATATATATATATATATATATATATATATATATATTCTGTAATATCAAGATATCAATTTATGACGTTCAAATTTGATAAATTGAACTCCTACCGGTTAATCATAATTCATCAATCAACAATAAATATCAATCATTTTACATTAATGGAGACTCAACCATTCTCAAATATAATTTTCTTATATCAATGATAATTAAAAATCATCATTAATATTAGTTTTCTTATATAAAATTATACTTAATATTGTATAAAATAATATAATATAAATTAAATAACCATAAATAATATTAAAATTATCTAAATACATTAATTTAACCAATAAAATTAATTTAAATTAATAAAATGAAAAATAATATAATTATATTTAAACTTTTAATTTTATATTATTTTATTCTTTTATTTATAATTACAATTTTATATTATTTTAATTAACTAAAATATGCACAAAATTAATTATTATTATTATTATTTTCTTTTTTTATATACAAGGGTATATTTGTAATCTTACAATTTCAATCATTAAAAATAATTTAAAAATACTCTTAACAAAACATCACATCGCTCACATATTTCAATAAACTTTCCTCACATATCCACTCTAACATACCACAATCCAAACATCCTTAACTTTTTTTCTCAATCCTCACACTTCCACTCACTCACACCCTCAACTTATGTGAAGAAAATGTATTTAGATACGTGAGTGATGAGATGGTTGTAATGGTATTTTAATTTATTTTTAATGATGTAAATGGTAATATTACAAATTTATCCTTGTGTATAAAAAAAGATAAATAATTATTAATTTTGTACATATTTTAGTTAATTAAAATAATTGAAAGTTTCAATTATAAATGAAAGACAAAATAATGTAAAATTCAAATAATAAATAAATAAAATTTAGAATTTAAATATAATTTTATTATTTTTCATTTTTAAATTAATTTTTTTATTATTTATAATATTTTTAATTATAAGATTAATATTTTATGTAAAATGTGAAAAATTAACTGTATCTATTTTATAAGATTGTGTTATGTGTATGCAAAATGTGAAAAAATAAAATATAAGATTAAAACTTTATATTTCATTACTATCTTAATATTTCTATTTTAAAATAATATATATAATTAATTTTCATAAAAAACACAAAAGTCATTTTTATTAATAATAATATTTTAAAATAACATATTCACATTTTTAATTTAAATTCATGTCAAATAAAATAAATACTTATATTTCATCAAATTTTTTCTTTCAAATATACAATAATAAATTAGATAAACAACTTAATAAGAATAGTTTTTAGTATTATAATTATTAAATTTCAAATAAAAATTCACATATAGGATTACAGAATTATTAACATAAATAACTACTTTAAAATAATTTAAATAAATTAAATTCTAAAACCCTAGTGAGGAAGAAAAAGTCGTGCTTGACAACAATACACATTTGATTAAAAAAAGAAAACAAATATCACGCATCACAGAAATTTAGGGAGGAAGAATACCAGAACAAGAACAGGATGCACTTGTGAAGAAGAAGTTGTGCCTAACAACAATACACATTTGATTAAAAAAAGAAAATAAATATCATGCATCACATAAATTCAAGAATGTGAAAAAAATATAAACATAACCGATTATCCTCTGCCTTAAAAATACCACATAATCGATTATCCAAACATTTAAGAGACATAATCGACTATGCTTACAGTTAAAAAAAATCCAACATAATCTATTATGCTGCAACATAATTGATTAAGTTGATATTTACACAAAGCACATAATCGATTATGCTCACCAGAAAAGAATAGATAATCGATTATGGCACCAACATAATCGATTATCTTCTGTGTTGTTTTTCAGTGATAATCGATTAGGCACGCTACAAAAGTCACTAAATGCTCACCTAAGATCAAAGATGCACCACCAAACTCACTCTCTTAGCATTGTGCTAACTTAGGAACCTCTAGAAGCCCCTAAACAAAGACAAATGTCTATAATGATAGTTTGAATTTGATTGAGTGAATTCTTAACTATCGAGAAACATGTTTTTATATACCAGAATGAGGAAACTTTATGGCACAACATATAAAGTATAAAGTTGAAGAAAATAAGGGGTAGTATAGTATTTCAACCTCTTCCATGAGGCTTTCCCCTTACCATCCTATATTTTCTCTTAAGTGGTGAGAAGACGACATAAACCACCTTAAATCCTAAATCCTAAACTCTCAACGCTCCACTGAAACAAATAGGGTGACACCCTTTCATCCGTTTGCTACAATGCCACACCATAAACAAACACTACCTAAATGATAAGAGACAAAATCTCATTTCAGTGGTCTTTTAAGTTTTATAATTGCAAAAATCCATCATTTTTTTAAATATATTACTTTTATTTTGATATAAATTATTTGGTATATCATTATTACTTAATTGGGAAAAAAATACTATATGTAATTTTAACATTCAAATAATAAAATTATTAAAACTGAAAGTTTAATATTAACATTAACACAATTAAAAATTTAGTGATAAAATATATAAAAGAATAAAAAATGTGTAATTAAAATATATTATATTTTTATACTAGACCGAAAATTACTTCACACTAGAAAATATATGTAATTAAGCCTGAAAGATAGAAAAAAAAATTCGAAAATACAAAGTTGAAAACCATAATCATAAAAGAAAGTAATAAATTGAAGATACAAAAAAAAATTGAATTAACTTAGTGTTTTTTTCCTAGTGACATAAAATGGTGTTTGATTAAATTTAACAGTATAAATATTACCAGAAGCGGGTACTTGAGCATCTTATCAATTTTTTGAGCTGGAGGCAAAACTTTCGTTCTGCATTCCTATTTTCATACCCAACTCTTTCTATTCCAATGGAGTGAAGTTGCAAAATAATTTTATGTTCTTCAGTTTTGCACTGTCACCACCACCTCTAGGTTCCAACATGTCGGAGAAGAAGAAGAGTATGCGTAGAAGGAGTATTGTTGGGGCGAGCAAAAAGCCACAACCTTTGGTGGAAGTGGAAGACATAGAGGACGCTATTTCCTTCTCCAAAGACGAGACTCACAAACTGAGAGTGTCCCTTTTGGACTGGTACGACCTAAACCGCAGGGACCTTCCTTGGAGAACACATCACCGTGAAGATGAAGAAAAACAAGAAGAAGAATTGGAAAGAAGAGCTTATGGGGTGTGGGTCTCGGAGGTTATGCTCCAGCAAACAAGGGTTCAGACTGTTATTGCATATTACAATCGTTGGATGCAAAAATGGCCCACCATTTACCATCTTGCACAAGCTTCTCTCGAGGTTTTCTTTCCTTTGCTTTTCCACTCCCTTTAGTCGTTTTTCTTTTCTTTCAAAAACTGTTTTTTTAATGTGTATTTTGATGGGTAGTTATGATACTCCTGAACATCATAGCAACATTTATGTTAATCCATTATCTTTTTATAAGAGTTTGGGGGTTTGTCATGAAAATTGGCAAACTTTATTTATGCTTTGATATTATGGTTTTAACAAGTTATGTACTTTGGGGCAGATAATTTGATCCCATGATTTCACATTCTAGTTGATAGTTTTTTTAATTTTGTTTAATGCTTTTTTTACCAAAATTTGAGAAAATAAGCTGATGGTAGTGGAAATGCCTCTGCTTCAAGATGGCTGATCTTTCGTTTTGATTATTGTTGCTGGATTGTATATTATTGGAGCCAAAGTTTTAGGGCTTCGTATAAGAAGAAAGGGAACTTTGGATTACAGTTTTGCAAGCAAGGCTGTTGAAGGTTTATGAAGGCAGAAGGGCTGTAGGCACCCACCCCTTACATTTAGGAGCCTCTGTAACCCTATGTGCTTTGGAGTACTGTAGATAGCAATACCAGATTATTTCTTCTGATTCCTTTGTTCTCTGTTTTTATTGGTGAAATTTTGTTTTCTTTGTGTGAACTTGTTTAAAAATTAAAAGCTGTTATTGTGATTTGAAGACTAATTGTATCTTCACCATGTGATTATTGGCATTTTTGTGCAGGAAGTAAATGAGATGTGGGCAGGTTTGGGCTACTACCGAAGAGCTCGTTTTCTTTTAGAGGTGCTCCCTCATGACAATTGACTTGTGTTTTCATCTGCTTCTGCTGTTTATCTTTTACCAGACCTACAAATAACCCTAATGGCCAATTGGAGATTGTTTTTGAAATAGTTAATTATGGTGTTAAACCCTTCAGTATATAGTTTCCACCTTCTTAGTAAAAGCAGCAAAAGACAAGGCATTTGATGCATGCATCAAAAGCTCATAGTTCATATACTGGATATTGCCAAACATAGAGTATCTGAAGCCTTTCATGTCAAGATCTTTAATGTCTTGTTGAAGAACTTTGTTTCTGCCTTTGATATAGGTGAAAAGATCCTCAATTTGATGTTGTGTAGTGAGTAATGAGAAGGAAAGTCCTACTTAAAGAAAGTAAAAGTGTACATCAATAAGGGATAATTTACTTTTACCAATACATGCTGCAAGGTTTGACCAGATTCTTTCCATTTCTGCTGTCAGGGGGCAAAGAAAGTAGTTGCAGAAGGTGGCAAAATTCCTAAAGTGGCTTCTATGCTACTAAAGATTCCTGGAATTGGAGACTACACATCTGGAGCAATTGCTTCTATTGCATTTAAAGAGGTGGGCAGTTTCTGTGTAGTGCTTTCATAAAAGAATTGCCATTGCTCATTCTTTAAGTTATCAGGTGGTACCTGTTGTTGATGGAAATGTGGTAAGGGTGATTGCTAGACTAAGGGCTGTTTCTACGAATCCAAAAGACTCGGCGACCGTTAAGAGATTTTGGTGAGTTTATGTCAACTTCTAGAATAAATTATAATTTTGATATTTCAGTCCTCACCAAATCTTTTACCCGGTTAAGAAACAATGGGAAATTAAGAAGCTTTTTTATGCATCAAATTACACATCTAGCAAATATTGCTGTGGCAGATACATTATGTTGAACCTATTATATTGGTAAAAATAAATCATTTCTAAATATTTCTTGTGTTCTTTTCCACAACTAATGGGGATACACATGCATGGCACAGATAATTGAATTGAGTGGGAGCTCTGAGTTTCTTATCAGATATGATGTGTCTCTAAAATCTAAATGGTGGCTTTTTTTAATTGGTTTTGCCTAACGTACATATATAGGCTATTAGTACACCATAGTTAGTTTTACTAATTTCTTATTGGCACTACATATTTATTTTATAATCAATTTTGTATTTCTTTTCATTTACTCTTTCTTGTTGGCTTGGAATTGGAGATTAAGGAAATTAGCAGCTCAGTTGGTTGATCCCGTTCGTCCTGGGGACTTCAATCAGGCTCTCATGGAACTTGGGGCAACTGTATGCACCCCTTTGAACCCAAGCTGTTCCTCATGTCCAGCATCAGAATTTTGTCAAGCACTATCAAATGCTAAACATGATACTGCAGTAGCAGTTACAGATTATCCTGTTAAGGGTGTGAAGGTTAAACAAAGACGTGATTTCTCTGCTGTATGTGTTGTTGAATTACTTGGCGCTGAAGCATTGTTAGACAAAAACCAGTCCATTAGCAAGTTTATTCTTGTTAAAAGGCCTGAAGAAGGGTTGCTTGCTGGTCTCTGGGAGTTTCCATCTGTCTTACTGGATGGAGAAACAGTTCCATTGACGACTAGAAGAGAAGCAATGGACCGCTTCTTGAAAGCAAATTTCAAAATTGATGTCAGAAAGACTTGCAATATAGTTTTGAGGGAAGATATAGGGGAATTTGTTCACATTTTCAGTCACATTCGCCTCAAGTTGTATGTTGAATTGCTAGTGTTACAATTTAAAGGTGAAAGCCTCTTTCTATATGACATTGCAACTTGCTAGTTGGATTAAGGGTTTGTTTGCAAAACCTTATCCATAAACCCTTCTTTGAAAGAAAAATAAGAAGGAAGAATGAAATTAGTTTTTCTATACTTAAAATTAGCTTATGCATGAATTAATTTGCAGGAGTTATTTTCTATTACTTTTTCCAAATTTTGACTTTTAATTCGTGTAAACTAATTTCAGCTTATGGAATAAATAACTTCATTTTGTAGAAGGGCTTATGGAAGAGTTTTCTCCAAACTTCTCCTAAGTTTTTTGGTTCTTCCAGATCACACTTACTTTACTTACACTTGCTGGTTTTTTGTACCAACGTTAACTTCTTTTTCTTCCAGAAGGAGGAGAAGATGATTTGTTCAAAAGCCCAGATAATAAACCAACTTGGAAGTGCGTTTACAGCAATGCACTTTCTGGTATGGGACTGACAACAAGTGTAAGAAAGGTAGTATTCTTTACTTAGCAACCTTATACTTAATTCTTGTCATTCTTAACTTCTGTAAATATGTTGGAAAGTGTGTCTTTTCTTAGGTTCTTTTGTGTAAGGAATTGTTTAACACTTTCCTTAGTTTGATTGATGTACAGAAGAGATCTTAACCACTACTTTTAGGTCTCATGCTTGTCCTGATGAGCAAGCCGAATGAGAGACCTTAATCATCGCCCTCAATTTGGAAAATTACAAATATCTTCCAAATATGTTGACATTGCCTCTCTCTAAAAAATGTGAATTTATGCAACAAATTCACCCTGTTGAGTTTTTAATATTCCAGAATTTTCCTTAGTTTCCTCTTCAAGGGGGTCTTTTCTAACTTTGCTCTATTTTTAGAGTTGTTTCATTATTTCAGAATCTCAAGAGGGATACTGTTTTCCCTTAAGGATACCTTAGCATCTTAGTTTTGCACCATAGTTAATAGAAAATTATTTGCATATCTATTATCCCTTTCATAGAATTTTCATGCATTGAAGGAGTTCATCCTAACAAACAAAATTTTACACTCTTGAAAGTCTTTGAAACAGCCATGGGAAGCACAATTGATATGCATGACTAGTGTTGTGTGTCCACATTGATTGAGCTCTATGATTTGAATCCATTAAATAGTATGTTACAACAAGTGTATTAACATTTCAATCAATGTTTATTTATTTTATGCTGTTTGTAAGATAACTCAGTATGTTTAAGATTTAGCTTCAATGCAGGCAAGGATAAAATTTGAAGTTTCTTTTATTCATCTTGCTTTAAACCTTGATACCATATTTTTGTTATTAAAATTGCCATGGTGCTGCAGGTGTACAACATGGTTCAAAACTTTAAGCAGAAAGCTCTTCCTTCTAACCATGTGCCAACCAAAAAGAGAACCAGAAGAACACAAAGAAGCTAGCCCCGTGGATCAGATTTAACCTCATTGTGCTAGTTAATTAATTACAAATTTTAATGTAAAAACGGTGTAATACTTTTTTGCATTGCATTTATTATTAATAGACTGCATTGTTAATTGTTCAAGCTATTTTTACCTTTTTAATATGCATTGGAATATGTGATATCTATGGTCTTGGTTGCACTGTTATGCTTTTCCATAATTTTAAGGTACCAATATATCTTAAATTTGGCATATCGATCCTCTGCGGTTATAAACTGCAACTGTACCAATCTCGTCTATTCGATTTATTTTTACACAACAATTTAATATTCAAAATTTAATTTTGTGAATTTTGATGTATAGATTTGTAAATAGTTCAGAGTTAGCCAAAAAGATTCATTTCTCATTTTCTCTTTAGTTTTTCCCATATTTTTTACTTATAAATTTATTAAATAAGAATATGATTTAATTCTAAACGTCTCAGATTATTATAGTCAAAATGTATGTGTAATGTTAAAAAAATTAACTCAACTATAAGAAAGAAACATTTTTAATGCTTTTTCTTTGTTTATTATCAAAGATATATTCAACATCATGTTTACCCATAGAAAATGCTTAGGTAACTTTTTTTTACCTCTTTTTGTTTTGCTAAAAGTAAAACTATAGTGGTGAGAAATGATTGGAGAAGCGTTGTTGGAAAAAAGTAGTAAGAAAAAAACAAGCTAAAGTTGTATTTGATTTGTGTATAACAATTTTATTATTCACGGTTGAAACTGGTTCATTGATTCATTGCCACTTGTGGTCACTACTCACGCCAGTCTTAGTTTTGTACAGTAGTGTTCCCAGTTTCTAAGTTTATTTATTTATTTTTCTTAAACAGATAGATAGAAGAAAAGGCTTCAAAAATCAGTGGTACATATTGTCTCAAGCACCATGTGGATCACAAGCTAGCTTCTTTCATTTTGTTCCTCCCACGCATATTTCTGACCAAAACTGTTAACAAAATCACTGAAAGAAAAAATGGTTGGTGACTAAACAGAAAAAAGAGAAAAGCAAAGTAAAAGAACACAATCAAAGCATCAAGAGAGAAAGAATGCAAATGGCAATTTTGTTAAGAGGTGGAGCACTTGCAGATTCTAGCTTTCGTTTGTGTTCATTACCATCAACTTCTTCTTTGCATGTCTCTCAGAATGTTGTCATACCCACCTCATCCTCATCATCATCACCAATTCTACCTTTGGTATGTCTCTCTGGTTATTCACTTCAGCTCAAATTTAATCCATCAAGGAATCTGCGTGTAATATTATTAATTTCTCTTTTCATCGAAGGACTAAATTTTAGTTACAGCTTTCACTTGCAAGTATTGGATGAGATAATTCTAATGTAATGAACTGTAAAATTATGTGAAGATTCTTCTCAATATTTGTTCTTCTTGTGTTGCAGATTGCAAGTAAATATAAAACAGCCAGCAGAAACAGAATCACCTGCTCTGCTGTTCAAGAATCATCTCCTAGCACAGCAGGTGTGTTTTCTGCATTAACATAATGAAAAGTTTTAAACCTCTTTGGTTTGCTTGTTTAGTTATTAAAATTTTGCATTGGGGTGAGTGTGATTAGTCTAATTGAAACTGTTATTGCAATTTCTGGTCTTAGCTACTGCTGAAACAAAGGAGGAGGTAAAGGAAGAAGCTCCAAAAGCTGCACCAGCAAAAAAACCTCCAGCTAAAGCACCAGTTAAGCCTCTACCTCAGATGATGGAGGAGGATGTGATCCCTTCACTCAAAGCAATATTTGAAGCCCAAGAAGATTTATCAAACATTGAGCTAGTCTTCAATGACAATAGGGTTAGTAATGTAGACATACTATGAAAAAAACTATTATGCAGTTCAAGACCATTATGGTTGTCATTAATCACACAAGTAATTGAGTGTTCTTGACTCTTTTTTCACAAACTGAAAATCTTAAATATATGTCAATGTAATTAGTCAAGAAGACTGTGTTGTGATGCCAAACTAACATTAGAAAAATTCAATGAAGTGTGTCTTCATAAGCTTGCTCTTATTTGACATGAATAATGCTACTACATTCTTTAAAAGTGTTTTTTCTGTTAATACTCCAACTGTTTGATGAAGTACTATATTACAAAGGAAGAAAATGTTTTAGAAGATTAGTAAGAAAGTGATTACTGTACAGAATTATTCATCTATAAAGCTTTACATTATTGAACAATTCATTGGGTTGTGATTGACAGTTAGAAGGTTCCCTTTTGAAGAAAGGCAACCCCTACTCATTTTGGGCCTTCTTCCCCACAGGAATCACTGGTATGCACCATTTTTTTGTTTGCTTGAGAAAGTGGCATCACATTACCATTGAATTAAAGGCTCATGTAAACAAATGATTGCATCAGATTGTGTTTCACTTGAACAGGTCCAAAGGGGTTTTCTCTGTCATCATATAATGGAGGAGCAAGCACTGTTGAGCCATTTCTTGTTGATGAAAAGAAGATCACAGCAAAACACATTATCTTTTGGGTTGAAAAACGTTTGGCAGCACAGGGAATCCTTCCTATATAGAAAGATTAATCTCTAAAAGATGAAGTTATAGTTTGGTTGCTGATGATGTATTATACAATTCAATATTCTCTTGTTCCTTTGATTATTGAATCGTATACAAAATGATTATGTTGATCAATGCCTCATTGTACATGTCTTCAATCATAGGATCTTTTGGTGATCAATGCACATGTTTATGATAATTTGGTAACAAAACAACACATTTTAAATCTCATTTCACCTTTTCCAGGTACTATCATGAGTAATTTGGCCATAAAAAAATACGTGTAACTTTTCCCTATTATTCTATTGTTTATTGTCACGTAAATGTCAATTTCTAGATTTTATGATGACTCAATTAGTTATTAAATTTTATATTTGCATTTGATATTAATTGTTAATCTTTTTCTAAATTTGAAAATTACGAATCAAACCAAATAATTAATTTAATTTAGTTTGAACTGATAATACTTATTCTTCCACCCTCACTCAATCATCGCATTTAAAATATTTTCCAATTTAAAATTTTGTAGAATATATATATATATATATATATATATATATATATATATATATATATAAACTTGTTAACTATAAAGCGAGAGATTATTGGAATCGGAAAAAGTCCCTAGTCCAGAGTTAAGAGAACAAGATTCGTATTTCACTTAAATAAGTTTTAGTTTAGGTAAAGAAATTAAATTTTGATTTTTGTGCTGTAAAATTTTTTTATTTCTTTGAAATTCAAAATCCCTACTTTTTATTTTTATTTAAAAAAAATATTTTGAGAAGTTATTTCCCTCGTACATTTAATTGAAGGTCCTAATATCGCATATAAAATTTTAAATTACTGTAATTTCATATAATTCTAAGCAAATGCTAAGCAAAAATATGACTGATACAATTGCAATTACGTTACGGAGACTTAAACCTTGCAATCACAAACACATTCTACTACAAAATAAAACTAAAGCATAAATAATAATATTAGCAACATGGTAGAATAAACTTTGCTTTATTCCATTATTTTTTCCTAAATTGGGTAAAAAAAAGTAATAGCCAACATCCCAGAATTTCTGTACAAATTTTTTAATAAAAGAAAAATCTCATAGAAAATTAGAAAAAAAAAAGGAAAAAACCCATAGAGCCTAGTACACATCTCTCAACTGGAGCTGAAAAGTTATTAGCCTTCAACCTGCCAAATAGAACAAAAACATTTTTTTCTGAGTAAACAAGAAATATATAAATAAGAAATTTAAATATATAATTTATTCTCTAGTGAATTCTAAAAAATATTTTTTTTTCTGTTACACAATTTTAATCTATTCTTTCTATACATATCCTATTTTTAATTATATGCATAATATATTTTTAATTTTACGTCTAAATCGATCAAATTAAAAATATGTCAAAATGTAAGAACCAACTTAATGCGTCACATTTGGAACTAAATTAAAAAATGTGTTATATATAAGTATTAAATAAATTATGAATAATTTAATTAAATAAAGATTAATATTTTGTCCACGGATATGAGTTCACAGACTTTCCTTCATACTAAATTAAAAAATATAAGTATTAAATAAACTAAGAATGTATTATTTACATAAATATTAAATTAAAAATGTGTCATTTGTAAAAGAAAATTGTATGGTCGATTACATAGATTAATCTGAGTTAGTAAAAAGATAAGTAAAGCTTTACCAAAAATATTGGGATATATGTAGAAATATCGGGTAGTTTTTTTAAGTTTTAAAAAAGTATTCTTATAAAAACAGAAATTACTTATATTTAATAATAATTAAAAAAATCAGATTATTTATTAAATATAGATTTCCGTGTTTTTTACGGGCTTTACTTTTTAAAAAATATTTAGCAAACATAAGAAAGTACACAATAATAAGTGATTCTTTTGTTTAAAAAAGTGATTTTTTTTTCTCTAAAGTATGGTGATTATAGATGGAAAAAACAAATAAGTTATTAGATTCATAATGCAAAATGTTCTGAAGATGCAATAGGAAATTGTTGTTGAGCATGAGAATGGAAGAAAGAAAATGACCTGTTTGGAAGAGGAAGCAGGAACAGAAGCACGTTTTGATGAAGAGCATTGGTTATAGTTAAGTTGTTCTTCAATATAACGAATCTCACGCTTCACGTGAGAGATCACCACCTCCTTCAAAACATGCTCACTCCAAATTATACCTAATGTTCCAAAGCTTGATCCAAAGGTGAACCAAAATACTCGATTTTTCCACATTCTTTCTATTTTTTTCTACTCAAATCAAAATCACCACCAATAATACTATGTAATGGAGAAAGATAGAGCAAGAAAAGTGTGAAATTGTGTTATACTCCTTCCTATAAGCTTGTTTTTATACACACATAATTTCTTATAAATTATTATTAAGATAAAGATAAAAGATATTAAATTAAAAAGATAAGTGATTTAAAGGATATCATAGTATGCAAATTATTTTTAAAAAAACTACCAAAATATTGAAGATAGAAATAAAAGAAAAGATTTAGAATATAAAATCGATATCAAATGTAAGTATATAAAGATGAGAAAAGATAGATTGAGATAGTTGAAAAATATATCTATCGAACAATGACAGATTCTCTTGTTAGTTTTGTTATTTACTATGGTTAAAATAGTGAATGTGTTATTCTACAAATTTTTTAATCTAAGTGAATTATCCACCTCCTATCAAAACTACCAAGTAGATTTGGATTTTAATTTCTAAAGTGGTTGTGAGTTTTATTATCCTTATCCCTAAATTTAAAATAAAAATCTATCCTTATCTTTGTTTTCATATCTAATATGTATGTATCTTTAACTATTTTAAATATTAATTAAATAACATTTTAAAATAAAATAAAAACCACATAAAAAATTAAACGCACTACAATCAAAGATTCAATATAAAAATAATACATATTTTTGTAATGTTAAATATAATTTTTTTTTTATAATTAAGTACATATCAAATTAGAGTTTCAATAAGATTTGAGTTGAATGAGTTGAATCACTCCGAATATTCTTTTGTGAAACAAATTTTTTTCAAAGAAAAAAAATGAGGGTAAAAGAATAAGTTTTTATTTTACCTTAAGTGATTTAATAGTAAAATCTTATTAAAAAACAATAAATATAAATAATAAAAAGAGTAAAAAAAAATAAAATGTGTGCTTTATAAACTATTTGATTGAATGAAATTGAGGTTTTTGTTTTTTAAAATATAGTACACCATTTAAATGAAAATGTGTAATCAAGGTTATGATAAGAGATGAGGTACTTTATGGATTTGAGTGAATTTTGAGAAAATAATAAATATAAGTTTGTTAGGTTACTTAATAAATTATTGGTATTTTAGTAATTTAAAGGGGAAATAAGTAACAAGGACGAGGTTGCATATCCGCATATGCATGTCCATATCCAATATAAAAGATCGGGTATTACCCATATTCATACATCATTACAAGAAAATAATCAAATAAAAACTAATTTTAGAGACCAAAATAATTAGTTATTATTTAATTAAATTAGAGATTATTTTATAAACTCAAAAAAGAAAAAATTATTGGTATCTAATGTAGTTTCTATAATTAATAAAAAAATTATAAAATTGTTTTTAAATTAGTATCTAAATTAACTACCAAAGATTTAGCTACTAATATTTTAATTCTAAATTAGTCTCTAAATTAGCTATTTAATATCTTATAATATAAATCAGTCTCTATTAGTCTTTTAGAGATTAATTTAGAACCTAAAATATTAGTAACTAAAACCTTGGTAAGTAATGGTTAGATATCAATTTAAAAATTATTTTATAATTTTTTATCAATAATAAAAACTACTTTATCAATAATATTTTAGTTCTAAAATAATATTTAATTTAATAAATATAGTGATTAATTATTTTTTTGTTATTTAATGATTTTTTTAGTGAATTTATTCGATCAATGCATCCGATCAATTTTTTTTAGTTTTTATTCTCCTCAGACGATTAGACTAAATAATGCGTATAATAGATCACAACTAATACATCTTTTACTTAAGCTGATTTGTTGAAAAACGACTTAATTAAGTGTGTTTTATAACAAGTTTCGTGTAATAAAATACAAAAAATTTATCCTTAACATTTCATAACAGTAAACAAACATATTTTAAATTTTATTTTAGCTATTTTGTTTGAGAGATTAGTATGCAACTTTTGCATCTGAAAATCATATTAAGATATTTTATTTATTTAATTTAAAAAGTCATCAGATAATAGTTTTTGGTCTAACCAATCGCGACAATCTTTTATTTTTTAATTTTTATTGAATAAATTTATTGAATTTCTTCTTTAAGATAAAATTTCATTTTAACAGTATTTATTTTGAAATACAAAATTTAAAAATTAAACTTTAAATTTTAAATTTTTTTAGTGAAATTTAAATATTTAAGTAATACCTAGCAAATTTTTTTTTCCAAATGTGTATAAAAAGAAAGTAACTAGTTGTGGAATTTCAATTCATTAATTTAGTTATTTAAAATATTTCTAAAAATTTCAATTTCTTTTATTTTCCTCACCAAACAACTCATTTTACTGTAAATAATTTTAAATCCACCAAATAAATAAATCACTCTCTTAACACTTTCCACATTATTATTATACAAAATTGTAAACAAAATATATGTTAATGCAAATATTTATGTTTTTCTTTTAACGGCATTGCAAAATTAAGTTTTCTAGATATAAAAGGGTAACACTGTTACTCCAGTGACTAGTTGTTCCAAACCAATGTTAAAAACCTTAATTTTGCATATAATGATATTAATAACTAAATCATGATATAATATTTGATAACATGGAAACATATTATTCTAAAAAAAGGCTAATGTTGCATGGAAACAAAACAAAATAAAAACAAAGTTGGTAAAATAAATTGAAGGTTGCTTCAGCTCACAATGATATCTATCAAGTCTCCGAGAGAAAACGCACCTGTCAAAGAGTAGAAGAAGACAATTTTTGTGAGCAACTGAAATCTTTCACTACGCAAATATATTGTATTCAGTAAGATCATAAACAAATATTCAAATATGTTGTGATTAAATATTATATTAATATATTATCAATGGATAATTGAATTTGTCCCACCATAATGAGTTCGAAGAATAATATAAAAAACCCTACGTATTCATTGTTTTACAATTTTGGGTTGTGACTTGTGCTGGTATGGTCGGAAGGTTAATCCGTAATTAAATGTTATTTAACACAACCTTAAACACGAATCAATTTCTAATTCGATCCATCAATGAATGTCCATTAAGGTAATATAAATAACACAGATTTTAACAATAAGGTACGTCATTATCTACAGTGTTCTCACAACTGAGAGTCGAGTCTTTTACTGATCGTCAGAGTGTCTTCTGCAATTATCATCCGAGCTTGTGTTTCCAAACAATCACGAGAGGAGACGAGGAAAGAAGGAAAGGTAGCAAGAAAAGAGGACGACAGATAAGGTGCATCAAACAATAGTTATCTGGACCTCAATATCCGAACCAGAAGAGAACTCAAATTAAAAAACTAACAATAAGAATAAAAAATTACCAGGGTGAGGAGTTGAGATGGAAGAAGATGAAGGAGTATTAGGTAAAGAAGAATGAGGTTTAGAAAAAGTGGGTTCCTCCTCATTCCTCATTCTTCCGAACTGAATACAGAATGCAGACGCCACTGCGAAGGATGCCCATAACATTCTACTTTTCGACATTGTTTCTTCTTCTTTTGAATTTGCAGTGAACAAAAAGAGTGTGTAGTGCAGAGTAATTAAACCTAGATCCTACCTTTTCGTAAGCTTCTTGTTATTATATATACATTGTTTAAGATTACAAATAACAGATACAGAATTAGAACTCAACATTTTTCATTATATTGTTATTTAGTTTTGTAGTCAAGTATATAAGGTTAAAAGATATTTTCTTGGTGGTACTTTCACAATCTGATGTCAGTTTTTTAATATATTATTATTGTTATTATTTATATTAAATTAAATTAATTAGTACCACCAAAGAATTAAAAATATATATTTATATTACTATAATTAAGTAATTTTATGAAATTACAAATAAAATTTTAATATAAGAGAAAAGAATGTTAATATAACAAAATTATCTTTCAGTAATGACACTTTTATATATTTTAAGAAAATAAATATTAATAATGGTGATTACGTTAAAGATATAGAACTCACTTTTAATATTTGAATATAAAATCAAATTAAGAGGGAAATAAAAATAAAATATAAAATATAATAAAAGGAAACACACACGTCTATTTTATGTTTTACGGCTTGATTTTCTTTCAATTCCCAGTACCTTTATTATTTTATTTTATTTTGATTTTATTTTATTTTAATCACTGATAACATATAGATTTATTCTTTTTGAGAATACTCGTTAAGTATGTCCATACTAAATACTAACATCGAATCCACTCCAATCGGATCAAAGTAAGTCCAAACATCCATACTGTGTGACTATAAGCGACCACAGTGTGTATGAACTCCCTTTTCAGCTTCTCACCAACTTATACCTTAGTCTATGTGACTTAAATCATCAGTGAAGTCGGAGGCTAGATTAACTTGTTATTTAAATCAACTATCTAAGGTTCTATATAAAAAAAACATAGATAACTTCTCTCACCTAAAATTCCTTATTCTGATGGAAATTCTTTCTCAAACAAATAAACCACTCCAAAATTTAGGAACCTAGAACAAGTTATTCAAATATTACCAAATTTTTAGTATGAGCTTAATCAAGTTGAGAGAAACATTTTTCTCAACTAGCCCCACTAAGATTGATGACTAAATCATAGAGATAAACAAAGAATAAAGAATCTTTAAAGTAAAAACGAACTTACTCTGTTTGAAAATTTGATCAGATAAAAATGTTCCATGATTCCTTAACTACAACATGACGTGATCAGATTTTAGAATAGATGAGACATGAGAGAAAAAATGAAAAAAAAAAATAAGAGAAGAGATGTTGTAAGAAAGAAAGAATAAAAAAAAAATTGACTCTAGGGACGGTCACGGGAGTTACAATTTGGATTTATAAAAATTTAATTGATGACAACTCTTATTAATAACTTAATAAATACAAATATAAAAATTATTTTATAAATTTTATTAATGATATAAATAATTAGATATCAATAAGTTTGTTATCCGTAAAATAGTATATAATTTAATCAATATAGTGATTAATTATTTTTTATTTTTATTTTTTTTTTAATAATTTTCTTAATAAATTCTCACAATTTAATTTATAAATAATAAAATAAGTAGGAAACACTCTAATATTTAAGTTACTGTACCGGATGAACACTTACACTATAAATATGAAACTAGAAAATTAAGTTTTGTTTTATCTTTTGTTTATTTTTTATAATTGATGTATAAATTTATCGAAGTGAAAAATATATATTGTTATATGATTAAGTATATACTTTCCGGCATAAAATGTATAGATATGTGATTATTAGATTGAGTAAAATAATATTAATATATGAGATGGTATTTTGTACTTTAAAGAAAACATTTCATCAAAAGAAGTTCATATAACTGAAAGCACTTAGAGGAAAAAGACTATGATTAAAAGTGTTTAAATGTAAATGTTTCAAAAAAAATTAATAAAAGAAAATTAGACTCTTCTTGTGTCTTACTTAATTTTGCTTGGAAGTATATAAATAATTTTTAAAATAGTATTTAAGATTTTAACTATCAAACTTTAAAATATAAATAAATAGTAGACAGTTAGATATTAATTTATAAACTATTTATTAATAATAAAAAATATTTTAAATATTAATAATTTTTTAATATTTAAAATAATTTCTAATTTAATCAATATATAATAATTAATTATTTTTATAATATTTAATAATTTTTTTAAGTAATGAAAGTTATTTCCATAATCAATACCGAAGATTTGTGGGAGGTCGTTATTCTATAAGAAAATGCATCAAGTGGTTAGTGAAGAAAGGAGCTTTAACTTTAACTATAATATGGTATGTGTGTATCATTTGATTTTATGTGTTTATCAAATAACACTAAACACATAACACTTACCTGATCCTTTATTAAAATCAACTATATATAATGAAATTTATAAACTTATGAATGATAAGAAAATTTTATATATGGATAGTTCGCAAAGTTATCTCACTCCCTTTCATATTTATATGCTGATGATATATTTTGTTTTTTTAAGGAAAATATTAAGTCTCTTATAAATTTGAGTATTTTTCTTAAAACATATGGTGATTTGTCTGGTCAATATGTTAATATAATTCTAAAAATAATTTTTTCACCATGGATAATTCTGCAAGATTTGTTAGCAAAATTCAACTTATTATTTCTTATAGTCATGGTTGTTTATCTTTCAATTATTTAGGAGTGTTTATCTTTTTTGTTGGTGCTCTAAAGTGTCGATTTCTTCAACCTTTGGCGGATAAAGTCAAACTGAAGCTAACATCTTGAAAAGGTAAATCTCTTAGCATGATGTGTCAAATTCAGTTGGTTAATACGGTGATTATTGGATTTTTAGCTTATAGCTTTAATATGTATAAATGACCTTCTTCACTTTTTAACCAAGTTGAACAGTGGTGTCGAAATTTTATTAGGACTGGTGATATTCTGAAAAAAGACAGTCACCATGAATTGGGATACAATTTATTCTCCTCTTGAGAATGGAGGTTTGAAGATTATTAATCTTTGTCATTAAAATAATGCATATCTTCTTAAGCTTGCTTGGAACTTTGCTTATAGCAACAGATCTTGGTCTTGCTCTTGAAAGCCAGGGTTCTTAAATCAAAATACGATTTTATAATGGTTTATAGATCATCATCTCTTTGGCCTGGAATTAAGCAGTTTTATTCTATTATACTTGATTATACTTCTTGGACTGTTGGTACATCTTCTTTTATTAATTTCTGGAATGATAAATGTTATTCTACTACTTCTTTAGCAAATATTGTAGGGTTATCTGATGGTGCTAGCATTCTGGATACAGTATCTCAGTTTTGGACAAATTGTGATTGAAATATTCCCTTATCTTTACAACAAATGCCTCATTTTTTTAATCATATCATGGTTAGGAGGGAACATGATATTCCTAATTGGATTCTACCTGAGACTGGTCATTTCACTCTTAAATAGGCTATGACTTTTTTCTTGGAACCAGAAGTACCCTATAGTTGGGGTAAATTCATTTGGTCTTCATCTATTCCGCCTTCCAAAACTCTAGTACTCTAGAAAGTTTTTAATGGGTGGCTTCCTACAACAATATATTCAGAATAAAGGTTTGCATATATGTTATATGTGTATGCTTTGTGAAAAGCATGAGGAATCTATTTAGCATTTATTTTTTGAATGCTCTAATGTTTTGCATATTTGGAGTTGAGTTCGACATATCTTTTTTACTTATCATTTCTCTAATAAGGATGATAGTCTTTTGGTTAAATTGATTAAGCTTGATGTGATAACTTTTTCTACTTGGATGATATGGCGTATGAGGAATTATGCTAGATTTCAGGAAAAAATTGAGGTTTCTAAGGATATTTCAATAATTAAATATTTAACTTATCTAGTGGAAAATTCGTCTAAAGCTTTAATGAAGAACGATATGTTGGATTTCAACTTGATTAAGTTTTTTGGTATTAATATTCGTAGTGGTAAAGTTATTCGCCATCTTCCTTTTAGATGAGAGTTTCCTTCACCAAATTGAGTTAAAACTAACACTGATGGGCTGCTAGAGGTATCTTGGTCTTGCTACTTGTGTAAGTATTTTTCGTGGGAGTATGGAGGAATTTATTGGTGTTTTCTCTACGTTTCTTGAAGTTCAGACTGTTATGATTGCTGAGATTTATGGAATTATACATACTATGGAGGAAGCTCAAAAGATGGGGATTACTAAAGTTTGGTAGCTTGAATGTGATTATGTCTTGGTTTGTGTTGTGTTTATTGCTATGACTAATGTTTCGTGGATGTCTTGTAATCGATGAAATACTTGTCTTAATTACTGTGGGAAAATCAGGTTTAGGGTTACTCATATTTTTCGTTAAGAGAATGTGTGTGTTGATAAGTTGGCTAATTTATGATTTATTCATAGAGAATCATTTCATTTATATAATAGGTTTCCATCTAGTTTGTTCTTAAAATTCTCTATGAATATGTATAGTCTACATATGTATCATTTTTGTTAACATACAAGTTTGGGTCTAGTCCCCCATATTTTTGTATTTTGTTTTCTTTTTACTTTATTTTAGTAATATTTTTTTCATGTGATGACATATGATCGTTATAGCTTGAGGTGTCGACTAGTTGAGATATTAAGTTATACAATGATTTCTAAACTGAAAACTTTTATAAAAAAAATATATGTTTACTTAATCAAAATTATTGCATTAGATTTTTCCCTTATCAACTCATATTTTTTTTATCTTAAAAAATTCACCTTTCCCGATATAGAGGAAAGAAAGGATTTGATAAACTATTCTACATATAAATTACTTCATCCAACACAATATTTATTTTTTTAAGATATTAACACAAACGTTTTCAGAAAATTTCCATTACATCATAGATGTTATCTGAAATAATTTTTAATAATATTTATAACAAGCCATCAACCGTGTATTGTGTCTAAATTTTCATGATAGTAACAGTAAAAGATAATTAAAACTAAAGTTGAAATCATAACACACATGATACTTTAATTCTTTGCAACTAAATTCTGTTCTTTTTTAAAATATTTTATTAGGATTGTAATTAAGATATTTTACATTACAATTTTTATTGGATAAATTCATTGAATTTCTTCTATAAGATAAAATTTCATTTCAAAAGTATTTATTTTAAAATAAAAAATTTAAAATTAAACTTTAAAAATATATTAGTAAATTTAAATATTAAAGTATAAAAAATAAACTTTAAAAAATATTATCAAAATTAAATATTCAAGTAATATCTAACAAATTATTTGTTTTCAAATATGTATAAAAAGTAAGTAACTAGTTGTGGAATTTCAATTTCATTAATTTAATTATTTAAAATACTTTTTTTTAAAATTCAATTTCTTTTAATTTCCTCATCAAAACAACTCATTTTACTTTAAATAATTTTAAATTCACCAAATAAATAAATAAATTATTCTCTTAAATTACTTCATCAAAATACACTATAATAATTTAATATTGCATGGGAGGTTTTAAATCTCAGTAAAACTTACCACGTATTATTATACAAAATTGTAAGTATGTTACAAATATTTATGTTTTTCTTTTACCGGCAATTTCAAAATTACCTTTTCCAGATATAAAAGAATGACACTGTTACTCCAGTAACAATTTTATTCCAAACCAATTTTCAAAACCTTAATTTTGCATATAATTATATAAATAACTAAAACATGACTATAATATTTGATAACATTATTCTAAACAAAAAAGGCTAATCTTGCATGGAAACAAAAAAAAAACAAAAAAAAACAAAGAAGATAAAGAAATTGAAGGTTGCTTCAGTTGATACATATATCTATCAAGTCTCCCAGAAAAAAACAGACTTCTCAATGAAAAAGAAGACATTTTTTTGAGGAATCTGCACCATAATCATAACAAATAAACTGCAACTAAATCTTTCACTACTAAAATATATTCTATTCAGTAAGATAAACAAATATTTATGTGGTGATTAAATATAAATTAATATATTATCAATGGATAATTATTAATCACAATATAAATATTTCAATAAAACATTTAATTCAAATTATAAAACCGTCGGTTATAACGGCTTTGTCGGTAGTAATTGCTTTGTCGGTAGTAAGTGATCTGTCGGTTGTAACATATATGTCTGTAACATATCTTTCGGAACCTGCTCTATCTGATCTGTCAGTTGTAAGATATCTATCGGTTGTAACATATCTTTCGGAACCTGCTCTATCGGTTGATCTGTCGGTTGTAATATATCTATCGGTTTTAACTGATCCGTCGGTTGTAACATATCTGTAGGTTGTAACTTCTCTATCAGTTGTAATCGCTGTGGTTTCGGTGGTAATCGCTGTGGTGTCGATATTAATTATTATTTGATAGTATATAAATAGGTATATAAATGAATAACAATTCTTGATTAATAAAATATATTATTTTTTTATTTTCTTTCTTTTCTCTATTTTTTTAAATGAGATATATAAAAGTAATACTTTTCATAGACATTTTCATATGATATTAGTAAATCTTTCTTCTTACAAAATTGTGGTTGATAAAGTGAAACTTATATACCTAGTTATACACTATCAAATAAGAATAGAAAATTACCAGGAGTAAAAATTGAAGAAGAAGATGAAGAATTAGGTAAAGAAGAATGAGGTTTAGAGAAAGTGGGCTCCTCATTCCTGGTTCTTCCAAACGCAAATGCAGACGCCCCTCCGAAGGATGCCCATAACATTCTACTCTTCAACATTGTTTCTTCTTCTTTTGAATTTGCAGTGAACAAAAACAGTGTGTAGCGCAGAGAAATTAAACCTAGATCCTAGGTCTTTGTAAGCTTCTTGTTATATATATATACATTGTTTAAGATATTATTAAGATGCAGATAACAGATACAGAGAATTAAAACTGATAACTGTAAAAATATATTTTCTTTCAATATATTGTTATTTAGATTTTTAGTCAAGTATATATAAATTAAAATATATTTTCTTGGTGGTACTCTCACAATCTGATGTCGGTTTTTTAATATATTATTATTGTTATTATTTATATTAAATTAAATTTATTTACAAATAATCATGATGTTTTTGGTTTTGACTATAAATGTTATGATTAAATTCAATTTGATTTATTCAAAATATTCGTGATATTGGTCAGTTTGAATTTTCAAATTATAAAATCTAACCAGATCATTTTTTTTTTAATTAGTACCACCAGAGAATTAAAAATATATATTTATATTATTACTATAATTAAGTAATTTTATGAAATTACAAATAAAAGTTTTATCTTATTGTAGAATCTTCAACAACATAAAAAGTCTTGATTCATGATGTTATTGAAGTGCAAAATCTATAATTGTTGAGATAAAATGTATAGATATGTGATTATTAAATTGAGTAAAAAATATTAATATGATAATAGTATAATTACAAGAAAAATATATATTCTATTTTTATTATTAGTTTAAATCTTATGAATCAAGATATTAAATATGAGAAATTAAGAAACTAGTTGAGATTGAATTACAAATAATATTTTTAACAGAATATACTTAATATAAATTTGAAGTATCAAATTATAACAAATCAATCTGATATGATAAAATATAATTAGTGATTATAATAGTTAATAATTATTAATTATATCTAACTTGTAATTTCTATATTATATTATTAAAAAATTTAATTTTAAAAGGGGTTTATTAGTGGAGGTTAGAATAATTTGTGGAATGTGTACCGTGGAGGCTTTATTATTTTAACTTTTTTATGATTTTTTTTAAAGTAAAGGTTTCTTTTCTTAAACCTATGCAACCTATGCAACGAGAGCGCTAAGGAGGGAAAGTTCAATCAATGGGAAAGGTTAGACATAATAAACCCTTTGCTATTGCAAATATTATACGAATAATATCAAGCCTAGCAACTAAAGATCCACTACCCTTGTTTTGAACTTGTCTATCTTTCCATTCTCTTTAAATTTAGTTTTAAAGATTCGTTTTATCCCAATTGGTTTCATTCCTCTTCGCAAATCTGTCAGCTCCTAAGTTTGATTTTTCTTTATGGATTCCATCTCTTTCATCATTGCATTTCTCCATTTCTGGTTTTTGATAGCTTCCTCAAATGAAATTGGATCATCTCCAGTGGCCATCATTACATTTAGGTCAGCGTCATCTGATAGACCTTCTCGTTTTTGTAATCAATCATCCAAATCGGCTCTCTCATATTCCTTCTAACCCTCCCTTCAACTGGAGTCTCGTAATTGTTAGGAGGAGCATTGGTGCCTATGGAACTGTCAACAACATCCTCTTCATTTTGTTCCTCAATTTCTTACCGAATACCTTAGGAACTTGTCTTCCAATCAACATAGAACGCACCATATCCATGATTGTTTTGTTTTTTCTCTCAGCAACTCCATTTTGTTGAGGTGTGTAAGTTGTTGTCAACTGCACCTGCTTATACCTTGAACATGACAAAATTCTCCAAATTCATTTGAAGTGAAATCACCACCTTTATCTGTTCTTAGACAAACAATGTTTATCCCAGCTTCCTTTTCAATCAAGGCTTTGAAACTTTTAAACAGTGAGAAAGTTTCCGATTTTTCATGCAAGAAATAGACCCAAGTCTTCCGAGAAAAATCATCAATGAAACTTAGAATATACCTATTATTGTTGCTTGAAATTGGTTTGATAGGTTCACATAGGTCTGCATGAACAAGTTGAAGTTTGTTGGATGCTCTCCATAGGCTTTTCCTCGGTATAGACTTTCGATATTGCTTCTCAACCAAACAACACGTACAAAGATCTATTGTAGTAGTGATAGATGGCAACCCATTTACTAATTTCTTGGATGAAAACGTTTTCAAACCATTGTAGCTTAAATGACCAAGTCGATTGTGCCAAAGCTCATAATTATTCTCTAGCTCCACCAGAAAACATGACTTTGTTGATATCATGGTGGCTGTTAGCACAAACATCCGATTCTCCTTCATCTTAACCTCCATAATTTGTCCTCTTTCAGGATGATAGACTTTACACTTTCCTTCCTTAATCAATATAGTCAAGCCTTTCTCTTGAAGTTGTCCGACACTTAAGAGATTATTCTTGAGTTCAGGAACATAACACAAATGTGAAATGACATGTACGACTCCATTAATATTTAATCGAACACTTCCTTTTCCCATCACATCTATTCGAGCATCATTGTCAAGCTTTACTGTATTGCAGAAGTTCTCATCTAATTTTAAGAACCACTCCATGTTGCCACTCTTGTGATTATTGCACCCGGAGTCAAGAAATCATTCATCTTCCTTTTGTTGCTTAACATCAACGTGAGCCATTAGCAAAAGTTCATCCTCTTGTTCAACTGTATCTTACACTTCAGCATAATTTATTTTCTTTTCCCAGGTAGGACATTCGTATTGAAAATGTCCAAGTTTGTGACATTTGAAGCATTCAATCTCTGCTTTCTTAAATGATTGTCTCCCTCTTCCTTTGCCTCGGAAAGAACCTATACCTCTTCCTCTGCCTCGTCCTCCCTTATCCTTATTTTTAATTTGTAGTACTTGTTCTTCTTCTCCTAGATAGGTGATTCTTTGCTCGTGAACCAAAAGATTGCTCTACAATTTGTCAATGGTCATAGTGTCCAAGTTGTTGGATTCTTCAATTGAGCACACAAAATAATTAAATTTAGGAATCATTGACTGCAAGATTTTTGCAATAATGACATTCTCAAGCATGCTTTCACTACACGTCTTCATGTTTTTAGCAATTTTCAAAGTATGGGCAAAGTATGAGTTAACTATCTCTCCATCCTTCATCTACAACATTTCAAAATCTCTGAGTAGGGCTTGTAATTGTGTTATCTTCACTGGAGTATAACCTTGAAATTTTTGCTTCATAGAATCCCATATGTGTTTGGATGTATCATCATTGAGGATAATATCTAAGATTTCTCGAGCAATGGCTTAATAAAGATAATTCTTTATCTTCAAATCTTTCAACTGTTGTTCTTCCATGAGTTTTAGTTCTACTTCTAATGCAGTAGCTTTATTTTCTACTACTGAAATCCTATATTCCACCAACGGCCAATACTACTTAAAACGTATAAATTTTTCCATTAATTTTGCCTAATCATAATGCCCATCAAACTTGGGAATTGCAGGTTGCACGTATTTACTGGAATATGCCATTTTCGGTCTTTCCTTATTCTTGGAATAATACTGATGTTTGCACACACTTGCAATTGTTTCTCTCACACTCACTGCGATTATCAAACACTCACAACTATTTCTCTCACTCAAATTCTGGATAGGCCCTGCTCTGATACCAATTGTTAAACACAAACGTAAGTTCTCTCTCTGTTTTATAAAACTTTGTGTTATTGAATTTATAATGCAATTTAGGCTATATAACGATAAAAAAAAAATATCACATGCACCCACTAATTTCATGTACTGAATAATGAGTGATTTCCTAACAACGTGCACTAAAGTGTATCCCTAAAAATCAAGTCAATAATTGATCACTTATTTAAAAGTGAAAAACAACTCTACTTAATTAAATAAATAAATTCAAAATAACAATTGAGATTTTCAAGCATGCAAAACTATAAAAGGAAGAAAAAACAACATGCCTGAATATGTACCACTTTAAACTGTAACTATATTTCTAATGCGTTTTCTTCATCTAAAAAATTGTGAAGCAGAAACTTGGATAACAACTGTAAAATAAAACGAAAAGTTATTGATGATAAAATATCTATTTTTCCTTTATTTTTTTATAACAGTATGCTTAATGGTGGTGGATTGATTGATTCTAGTGTAGTGAGACATGGATCCAGGCCACCTTGCCGTTTTCAGAACCCACCAGAGAATCTTGGTTACATAATTTTCTTCAGCGTATCAAATTTCATAAAAATTTGCTAATGATAATAACATAGTTCAAAGTCCTGGGACAGACTAAACTTCACTTTGTTCTTCTCATTTTTCTTCCTCACAATTCGTTAATATCCTCCCAGGAAAACAAAAAAGCATGCAAAAATAGAATTTTAATGCTGCCTCGGCGTTTGTTTAATTTTGGACATTTCCTCTAAGAACATTAGATCAAGCATAAACCCCATAGAACCTTGTAGAAATCATTTCCCTTCAACCTGCCAAAGACAATAAAAGTTTTTCGATGCACACTCAGTTAAATGTGAGTGATCATGAAAGAATTAAAAGCAACTGCAATTGAAAAATCTCTCTACTAAAATTACCAGCAGCAGAAAACATATCTAATGTTGCCTTCTTTGAAGTGTAACATTGAGGTTCACAAATAGAAAATTCAAGTGTTAACTATATTCTTGAAAAAAGGACTGGTGAAGTTCAAACTTCTTAGAATTTAGATTTGAACCTAATTCAATCCCAAAAAAGTAGCCAATAGGATGAATGTTGTCCCTAACTTAAATATACTATTTGAGCCACAAAAGAAAAAAGTGAATGCGAAATCTAAATATATTACCTCATGTCAACTTCTAAAACAAGCTGAAATGTTATCTTAAAAATTGGGTTTGAACCAAAACGCTAGCTCTGAGGATGAGGACTACAGCCATATTTTGAATACACCATCGGTGAATATGATATCTCAAGCAAAAAAGAATATATAGAAAGCTCATGTTCCATATTCATTCTATGAATTCACCAGATGCACAACAAAATAATACCTAATTAAATTTAATTAACCACAACCTCACTAAGAGATGTAACCAATATTGTTCCAAGCACAAGACAATCCGTTACTGCAGTATCCAGATCATAATATTATAATTTATTAGATTAAATACGCAAAAAAAAAATTATTAAAATGAAAATTGCAATCCCTAAATTGTGAGAAATTTCTCCACCGAAAATAATAGAAATTATGGCAAAACAGAGCAAGGCGATTTGAGCGTGAAATTAAAGTGAAATTAGAGAGAGATAGAGAGAGAGAGAGAGAGAGAGAGAGAGAGAGAGAGAGATGAATTACCTGATCGGAAGCGGAAGGAGGAACGACAACAGAAGAAGGTTTTGAGAAAGAGGATTCGATTTGGGAGATTCTGGTTTCGAGAACGCGAAACTCGTGTTCGAAATGAGAGGAAAGCGCAATAGACTGAACCATCAAGTCCTTCAAAACACATTGGGAGAACACAGCGTATGATGAAGCGAATCCAAAGGTGAACCATAACAATCGACTTCGCGACATCCCTTCTTCTTCTTCTTCTCAGTTCAGAGCCAAGCCAGCACGAATTTGTGATAAAAGATGGATAGCTAATTTTATTTAAATATAAAAATTAGTTTTATATAAATTAATAGTATGTATAAAACTGGAAAAAAATATTATTTCAAACACACAACTTTTTTTTTCTTCTAAAACTAACATTTGAAATCCAAATTTCAGCTTTTCCAAATATGTCTTAACAATGTGTTTTCGTATAAATTTTTCAAAGAGTAATTATTTTGATAGAAAATTTAAAATATTTTATGATGAAATGTTTTTTTTTTGGATAAAGAGTTTTATACTTTAAAACTTTATGAGAAGATTTTTTTTTTAAATTAGATAAAAATTCTAGATTGAAAATAAAAAAAAATTAATTGTTATTCATAAGATTACTTTTTGTTAAAGTCAAATTAGAGAATTTTCTATTAACATCTATAAAAAAAAAGTCACTAAAAAATATTGTAAAAATAACTTCAATTAATAACCTAAATAATTGTAGTTGATACCAATTCAAAAGAATTTAAGCTAAAGTTGAAATATCAGTTCTGAAAACCTTAGTGAATTTTGACTGTAAATAACATGTTTCAAAATTGACTTAAAAATAATTAATGTTGATATTTATTTAAATTATTAACAATTGTTAAATATTTAAATATTTTTATATTTTATGATAATTAAAATATAATATTTAAATAAAAGAATAAAAATTAATATATTTAAATATCTTATCCACCAAAACTTTAGTATAACCAAATAATTTAAAATAATATTAATTTAAATTTATTATATTTTAATGTATCATAAAACGTGAAATCCCCTTTTCAAACTCAAGATAAAGGATTTTTATAATTATTTTTCTTAAAAACTTACACTAAAATACTAGTAAGTTAAATAAATCATCAATAAAAACTAAAATAAATAAATAAAATATTCATTTCGAATTAATTTTCAGTTATTATATTAAAAAGCTAAACTAAGATACTAAATTTATACTTGTAGTTTTTCTATTTGAGTCTTCAATAATTCCTAACTCAAAATCCATTATATTCTTGAGTTTATCATGAACATATATTCTATTTTCAGAAGTATTATTGTAATTATATATTTACTAGTCATTTTTGTGAAATTGTGTATTTTTAGGGTTTTTTTTATTGTGTAATCTTTTTTTATATTATAATTTTGAATAAAAAAATTTATAAAAATGAGAAAGTGTGTAGTGTTGGGACGACTTCATAATAGAAGTAGAAGTCGTATTATATGAATATGACTTTGGATCTAAAAGATGATTAAGTAAAAGTTGTGTTCCATCAAAATGATCCTGTCAAATTTGTTATATCATGACGACTTTAAGTGAAGTTGTGTAGAAAAAATATAACTCAAGTCGTGCTACTTCAGTTGTATTATTTTATATTGAAACCGAAGTTGTATTGTAACACCCAAAAAAAATAACATCAAACTAGATATAAACTTTATTAATTCACTTAATATAATTCACCTATTTACAAAATAAGAAAATAAAAAAAAATCATTTTTCCTATATTTCTCTCACAAACTCGCTCTTTTACCTCTACAAATATTTGCTTATGCATAGTTATCACAATTCATACACAAACAAACACATGCAAAGGTAAGTTATCGAAATAAAGTTCTGACATACGAAAATATAAATAAAATAACTAATTTGATTAGTAATTCATAATTAACTTGGTTTTCTTTTTACTGAAAGACGGTCATACAAATTCAAATATCAATCACAATAATTTGATTTCATTTCAATCATACTCACTTGCATAGATTCATTTGTCTCACGGTTCTTGATTTCCTTTCAATTTGCAGTACCCTTTTGATTTCATTTCAATCAGTGATAATATATTGATTTATTATCTTTCGGAAGACTCATTAAGTATGCCCCTACCAGAGACCAACATCTAATTCACTCCAATCGAATATAGGTAAGTCCAAACATTCATACCGTGTGACTACAAGCGGTCACAATGAAGCGAGAGGAGCTCTAATCGTAGGCTTTTCATACTTAATGTACCAAAACACAACATATCATACATTACCCAGAATGTATGACATCAAGTTCATGCAATTTTCATCAATCACATACAACAAATGTCATTCACATACAACACATATCATTCACATACAATGCATATTAATCACTCATACATACATAATTTAAGATTTTTCAAATCAATTACATGTATATTTCAAATTCATACTCATATTAACTCATAATCAAATTCAGTTTAACTAATTTTATGACCTAACATGCATACAATTACTAGATTAACTTATTATTTATCAACTATCTAAAGTTCTATATAAAAAATAATAATAACTTCTCTTACCTTAAATTCTTTATTCTGATAGAAATTCTACCTCAAACAAGGGAACCATTCCAAAATTTAGGAACCTAGAGCAAGTCATCCAAACATTACTAAATTTTAGTATGAGCTTAATCAAGTTGAGAAAAACATAGAGTAAGGGATCTTTAGAGTAAAAACGAACTTACTCTGTTTGAAAAGCTGATTTGGATGAACTTACATCAGATTTTGAAATATATGAGATATGGGAGAGAAAGTAAAGACAAAAGAGAGAGAAGAGAAGTTGGAAGAGAGAGAAAATAAAAAAGAAGAAGAAGAAAGGTGTTTGTGTGAGGGCGAATTACAATGAACATCAATAATAAAATGTTGAAGTTGAAATTTTAAACTTATTTTCTCTTTTTCACTAAAATATCCTATAAGAATCCAATTAAATATTGAATAACATAATTACCAAAAATGATTTTTTTTATAAATAGGTTACACTTAAAAACTATTTATAAAAAACATAACAATTAACATTTCATTTTATGTTCTTAAAAGTTTTTTTTTTAGAAAAAAACTCATGAGATCATAAATTACCATGAATTTAATATTTCATTGGAAAGTGGAGCAAGAGAGTTATTCTCCTTTTTTTTCTTCAAAATATAAAAATGAATAGAAGAGTTTGTATTTTAGTTCTCTTTTTCCTTTGAAAATAGTTAAGTTTTTTTCATTTATAAGCTTTTAAACTTAATTAATATAATATTCCTACTTTATCTCATTTAAATGACTTATACTCTTAGACCAAATTGTTTACTCTCATGACATGTTAGACACTCACGCCTAGCTCAGCATTTTTTAATTTTGTTTTTTCAATATAAATTTTAAAAATGCAAATATTTCCTAAGTATTTTATTAAGTAATTAATGCTTCTAATGGAATAAATTAAAAAAATTATTATCTTTAATTATCTACTATAGTTAATTATTGAATTAGAATAACTTAAAAAAAATTATTATCTTTAATTATCTACTATTTAATTAATTATTGAAACTTAATTTATAAAGAATAATGATTCGAGTCATCATACTATTACATATTTCTAAAATAAAAAATAAATTTTTAACTTTTTTTTATTTTAATTTTTGTAGTCACATCTACTACAAAATTGTAACTCATTTATAGTGACTTTTTCTTTATCCAAACAAGCTTTATTTCCACTATCTTTCAATTATTTTCTTTTCCTTATTCTCTTGCTCCTTTTATTAATGATCATGGCATGTCATTACATGTTTTCGATGCTATAACAATTTTTTAACCAATGCACAATTATTTTATTTTAATATGTAGGAGACTTTTTTTAAAACCTCATTTCACATTTTCCATGGTCTAACAAGATGTGTGCAAAAAGACAGAGTCACTGATTTGAAAAACCTGTCCTAAACATAAAATTAATTTATAAATAAACTAATTTGTAAAAAGTAATCTTATTCGGTTTTTCAAAATCTGATTTTCAGCTTACACAAACTAATTTTGGTTTACGAAAAACTAAATATGTTTTTCTTTATAATTGCTCTATCTTAAAAATGCTGATGAAAAAGTTTCTTTAGTCATACCGACTAACCCACATTCTCCCATGAACGTGCCTTTCCCTATTAACCTTCCTACTATCCTATTATTTAAATTAAGCATCTCACACTTCAATTGGAACTACATTAACAAGTTCTTTAACTCTTTAATTCTAATAACCATAGCTATAAAATCCAATACCTCAACCAGCTTAATGACCTCGCTAATTCTAATTTAGTTTATTTTTTATTTATATATTTGTGTTTTCATTAAGAATTTCATTTTATATATTAACTACTTTACCATAAGTATGCTCAGAAGTTTAAACTATAAAATTATATTGCATTGAACTTTATTTATTATGATATATTAATCTTTTATAATGGTAAAAAGTTTAAATTTTAGTTAGATTTATCAAACTATATAAGATATTTTTTTATTTGTTAAATCATTAATCCAATACCTCAACGCGATTAACGGTAATTAACTTAACGCTAATAATCATGTTTCTATTTGTTCAAGCATGCAAAACTATAAAAGGAAGAAAAAACAACATGCCAGAATATTTACCACTTTAAAATGTAACTATATTTCTAATGCGTTTTCTTCATCTAAAAAATTGTGAAGCAGAAACTTAGATAACAACTGTAAAATAAAACGAAAAGTTATTGATGATAAAATATCTATTTTTCCTTTATTTTTTACAACAGTATGCTTAATGGTGGTGTTGATTGATTGATTCTAGTGTAGTGAGACATGGATCCAGGCCACCTTGCCATTTTCAGAACCCACCAGAGAATCTTGGTTACATAATTTTCTTCAGCGTATCAAATTTCATAAAAATTTGCTAATGATAATAACATAGTTCAAAGTCCTGGGACAGACTAAACTTCACTTTGTTCTTCTCATTTTTCTTCCTCACAATTCGTTAATATCCTCCCAGGAAAACAAAAAAGCATGCAAAAATAGAATTTTAATGCTGCCTCGGCGTTTGTTTAATTTTGGACATTTCCTCTAAGAACATTAGATCAAGCATAAATCCCATAGAACCTTGTAGAAATCATTTCCCTTCAACCTGCCAAAGAAAATAAAAGTTTTTCGATGCACACTCAGTTAAATGTGAGTGATCATGAAAGAATTAAAAGCAACTGCAATTGAAAAATCTCTCTACTAAAATTACCAGCAGCAGAAAACATATATAATGTTGCCTTCTTTCAAGTGTAATATTGAGGTTCACAAATAGAAAGTCAAGTGTTAACTATATTCTTGAAAAAAGGACTGGTGAAGTTCAAATTTCTTAGAATTTAGATTTGAACCGAATTCAATCCACTATTTGAGCCACAAAAGAAAGAAGTGAATGCGAAATCTAAATATATTACCTCATGTCAACTTTTAAAACAAGCTGAGATGTTATCTTAAAAATTGGATTTGAACCAAAACGCTAGCTCTGAGGATGAGGACTACGCCCATATTTTGAATGCACCATCAGTGAATATGATATCTCAAGCAAAAAAGAATATATAGAAAGCTCATGTTCCATATTCATTCTATGAATTCACCAGATGCACAACAAAATAATACCTAATTAAATTTAATTAACCACAACCTCACTAAGAGATGTAACCAGTCTTGTTACAAGCACAAGACAATCCGTTACTGCACTATCCAGATCATAATATTATAATTAATTAGATTAAATACACAAAGAAAAATCTTATTAAGATGAAAATTGCAACTGCCGAGAATATGAGTATTTGTCAACCACGAATTGCAATCCCTAAATTGTGAGAAATTTCACCACCGAAAATGAAAGAAATTATGGCAAAACAGGGCAAGGCGATTTGAGCGTGAAATTAAAGAGAGAGATGAATTACCTGATCGGAAGCGGAAGGAGGAGCAAGAACAGAAGAAGGTTTTGGCAAAGAGGATTCGATTTTGGAGATTCTGGTTTGGAGAACGCCAAACTCGTCTTCGAGGTGAGAGTAAAGCGCATTAGACTGAACCAACAAATCCTTCAAAACGCATTGGGAAAACACAGCGTATGATGATGCGAATCCAAAGGTGAACCATAGCAATCGACTTCGCGACATCCTTTCTTCTTCTTCTCAGTTCGGACCCAAATTTGAACCGCGTGTGATGGTGAAAGATGAATAGGTATTTTTTTTTAAATATAAAAAATAGTTTTATATAAATTAATTGTATGTATAAAACTGGAAAACAGATTATTTCAAACACACAACTTTTTTTAAAAAACGAAAAACTTTCTCTTTTCTTCTAAAAAATAACATTTGAAATCCAAGATTTCAGCTTTTCCAAATATGTTTCCGTATAAATTTTTAAAAGAGTAATTATTTTGATAGAAAGTATTTTTTTGGATAAATAATATAGAATTTTATACTTTAAAATTTTATGAGAATAATTAATTTTTTTAAAATTAGATAAAAATTCTAGATTGAAAATAAATAAAAAATTAATTGTGGTTCATAAGATTACTTTTTTCTTAAAGTCAAATAGGAGAATTTTTCAATTAACATCTATCAAAAAGTCACTAAAAAATATTGTAAAAATAACTTCCATTAATAACCTAAATAATTGTAGTTGATACCACTTCAAAACAATTCAAGCTAACGTCAATCATTGAGAAAAGATGTTGAAATATCAGTTATGAAAACCTTAGTGAATTTGAACTGCAAAATATATAACATGTTTCAAAATTGACAGTAGAAATATTTTTAAGAAAATATGTGGAGGAGGAAAGTAAAAAAAATAATTGTGATCAGGGATGCAAAACTTATAGTTCAACCAAAATACTATATATAGTAATTTTTAATTGCTTGGCTGCTAGAGATGTATACTATATTTGCATGCATTGTTAAGTTCTAATTCAGCAGCGATAAAAAAAATGAATATGCTATAAGCTATTAAAATAAAGTAAATTGATTTGCTTATTTTAAGAAAAGTTAGATATTTCTTAGATAAATTCATATATGATTTAATTATACACAATAATTACTCTCATTTTTTATTTTTTAATAATCTAAAATTTTATAAAAAAAAGTATTTTAAATGTAGTGTAAGACTTCATTTAAAGTATTAATTTCTGATTTAATCATAGTTGTGAGGTATCTTACATAGGTCCGTCCCACATAAATGTGAGTTGTTTATATTGATCAATCTGCATGTGGATTAACCCATATACTTGCCGGTTTGTAGATTCTTTTTAATTAATGAAAAAATTAAATATAAATTTTGAATAATTTTGTTGTTGTTTATTAAGTTTTTTTTCTTATTTATATTAATTAGGTAATTGTCTCATAATATTATTCTCACTAAAATAAGATTTGGATAAAAAATATATAATGATGTTTTGAATTTCCATCATATTAATAAATTAACTAATATAATATTTTATTAGATATATAATTTTTTTTAAAGAAATACATATAGAAACATGATTACTATTTTAATTTAAAAATTAATATATATAATAATAATACTATATTTATATTTTATTAAAAAAAATACCAAGGTTAGACTTTGCATTTAACATTGATGATTATTGGAACTTAAACAATTTATGTATTTTAAAAAGACAAAAAAACTATTAAATATTAAAAAATTATTATCGAATTTGATAAAGGTATTATGAATTAGGGATTGAGGTAGTTTCTTCATGCACCTCCTTCCATCCCATACTTAAAAAATACTCAATTATCCTTTGACATTTTTCATTGAATATTTTTTGTTTAATTATGAAATGTAAAATTAAAAGACTTCCCGGATTATAGAGTTAAAATTTGTGTTTCGGATTATACGATCCATACAAATTTGTTGAGTAGATAACTTTTTAGAATAAGAGGCTGAAAGAAAAAATTATGAGGGTACAAAAAGAAAATTCTAAATTTTTTAAAATACGCAGGTTATTCAGGATGAGCTTAAGCAAACTCACATGTTGAAATAAACAACCCACCTGCGTTTCTTCTCAGCGGACCACCGGCCAGTCCGTGTGGCCACTGTAATGAATCTTCACCGATGATTTTGTACCCAACAAACGATTTCCAGCATGAATTGTATTATAGCGTCGATGTATCATAAAATATTTTAACATCCTAATTTAATGTAGAAATCTA
The DNA here is from genome assembly GCF_000499845.2 of Phaseolus vulgaris. Classification (NCBI taxonomy): domain Eukaryota; kingdom Viridiplantae; phylum Streptophyta; class Magnoliopsida; order Fabales; family Fabaceae; genus Phaseolus; species Phaseolus vulgaris. The sequence goes on from NC_023750.2 coordinate 38,387,031, forward strand.
TTTATCGCGTAAAAAAAATGGAAAATAACTAATTTCAATAATTTATTTATTACAGATTAAAAAAGTTCAAAATTTATATTAAAAATTAATTTTATGTGAAAGTACATTAATGAAATTATATTTAAGCTTGAAAAATATGAGTCACAATCGATCGATAAAATAAAATATGTAGTCATGGATAGTTGAGAGCATTTTTTTTTCTACTGAAAGAGTAGAATGTAAAATGTTTAATTGAGAAAAAAAGTATGGGTGTTGGTAATGTTTTAACGATGGTGTGTTCTTCGTGACGAATGTTTTTATATATATTTTTACTAATATCTTTTAATATATCATTTGTATCTTTATTTATAAAATAAGTTTCAATATGTTTAAAAAGAAATTATCAATAGTTAAAATAACCTTATATTATTATCATATAAAATACTTATAGTAAATCCAAAATGTATTTGATATGTTTAAATATTTTTATTTCTTATGAATTTATATACAATATAATTTACATGTTAAAAATATATTTATTTATTAAAAATTTGAGTTATATAAAACAAATACTTATTTTCCACATTACACAACATGTTAAAAGATAGTATTAGTAATGATCAATTGGAAAATTGGTAAAATAATAACATTTTATGTTTTAAACTCAATTGCTATATTGAATCTCAGGAACATGTTTCGAACAAATATTTTATTGATTTCAACTATTTTTTAGATAAAAAAATATTTACAATTTCAGAACTATGTTTAGAATAATATTTTAATTTTGTAATTTTTTATGAAAAAATAAACTGTTTTGTGATGAATTAATTTTTTTGTATCTAATGATTATTGTTTAAAGTTAGTTTTTTCAACTTCACGTCTTGCATAACGTTCTCCTCATGTAAAGACTTTTTTTTTGTTTTAAAATGAAATTAATTATTATAAAACCAGTTTTTAGTAAATTTGCCCAAAATATTAATTTGATTATTGAAACAATTTAGTTTGAAAGATTTTATGAAGAGGAGAAGTTAATATTAAATAATAATTTAAATTATTGATCATAAATGAAAATATAATTTAAAGATATTTATTATAAAAGTAAATAATAGTATAATTTATACATTTTTAAAATAATTATTTATTGTAAAGCTTAAATATATAAAATTGAGCATCCCATAAAATTAAAAGAAAAACAATCATTCTATGAAATTAAAATTATACTTTAAAACATTACTTTGATATTAGATGAATATGTTTTAGAATATACCCTGAATAGAGGCTCTGATTTGAGTTCCGTGTGAACGTCGAGAAGGGTGCAAATGATTTAAAATGCACGTGCCAATCTAACTCCCCCTTCTTCTACTACTATATATAGCCTATTTATCTCCATCTTGTATTTATTCGGACGCAACAATTGCCAACGGAAAACGAACGATGCCTCCTTTGACTTCGTGGCTGGTGCTCGCTATTCTCGCGCTTACAGCGCCGGCGACGCCTCCAGCAAGCGCCGCGCCGGTTGCGTCGTTCGATGGTCAGCGAGAGTTTGACTATTTCGCGTTGGCCTTGCAATGGCCCGGCACTTACTGCCAGCGCACGCGCAGTTGCTGTCCCTCCAACGGTTGCTGCAGAGGGTAATCTAGTAATTTACACCACTTCTTTCTTTTCATTTCTCAATTTCGTACGTTCCGTTGGTTCAATCCTTAGGTTTGTTCATCTTGCATTTTTACTCGTTCCTTTGACTTAAAAATGTGAAGTGATTTATCTGTTTGTATTGTGCCTTTTTGGTCGAATTTGGACTCTCTTTTTTGTTATTGATGATAATCAATGATTACTCTATGAAATGGATTTTTAATAGGAAAAAACTTAGTTATAGTTCTACAGCTACTTTTCGTGTTATTCTCTTATCAGAATTGGAATTTTGCTTCTGTAATTTGTGTGGATCTTTAAAGCAAACCTAGGCGAATTAGCAAAATAAAACTCTAATTCTGATGGCAGAATGCCAAAGGTAGCTAAGGAGCTTTATGTAAGTTTTGTATGTTTTTTATTATGCCACTTTTGTCAAGCACTTGACGAGAGGCTGACATGTTTACGTTTCTTATTGCAGCTCCGATTCTCCAACAACATTCACCATTCGTGAGTATTAGGTTTCAAATGCGGCTCTGTCGTGGTGGTGGAATACTTTTTGCTTGTTGTTGTGAATTTAGACCTCATGGAATACGTATTGCTTGTTGTTGTTCTGAGTTAATTTCTCCTTCTGAAGTTGTTTTATAAGTTTAGTTTGCATGGAATACCTGTTGCTTGTTTATCTTGAATTTCACTACTTGCATTGACTATATTCTGAGTTAATTTCTCCTTTTGAGGTTGTTGTTGTAATTTTTGAAAATAAGTATGCAAAGACATCACTATGTAACTATGTTGAAGACTATGTGGAATACTTATTGCTTGTTTTACTTTAACTTTTCTACTTGCATTGACTATGTTCTGAGTTAATATCTCCTTCTGAGGTGTGAATCCCTGGTACGGTCAAGAAAAATATTGTAAAATTCTTCTGATATTTTAACTCACTGAGAAATTAGCTTTAAGCATGACTTTTTAGTTTTTGTTTCGTTCCGTGAATTCTTTTGCCTGTCATTCCTTCCTCGTCAATGATTTTCTTTTAGATTACTTTGTTTGTTAAAAATAAATCTGTTTTGGGAGGTAAACAGCATATTGATCTTTTTGGTTATGTCTGTTGAGTACGGAGATTCTAGCGATAAATAGCTTAACAGGTTATATCTTCGTGCATGATAGATGGACTCTGGCCTGACTATAATGATGGAACATGGCCATCCTGTTGTTCTAGAGACAGTTTCAATCCGAAAGAGGTATATTCCCCAGCCTTATTTTGCAAATCATTTGATCACAAATAACATTCGCTGGTTTCATGCTTTGGCTGATAGAAATTTGGTAAAGAATGAAACTGAATTACCTTTCATAGATATACTGGAAAGTTTACAACTATTCCTTTTAGTTTTACTAGGTATTAGTTCAATGATAAAGTGTTAACTATTGATTGAACAAAGCCAAGACACTTTTTTTTTATATTTCGAAACGGCAATATTTTAATCCTTTTCAGTGTTAATTGTTTGTATTAGTTTTACCTTTATATGCTATTACAACTTGGTGTCTTCTATTAACTTGGTTGCATTAACTCTCTATTTCCACCATTGTTTCATCTTCTGTGTAGATATCGACTTTGACTAATGCTTTAGAGCAATATTGGCCATCATTGAGCTGTGGCAAGCCATCAGTATGCCATGGTGGGAAAGGATCATTTTGGGCTCATGAGGTGGTTGTTGGAATTAATTAGTTTCCTATTCAACCTTAAATTATTATGGACTCTAATTTTTCTTTTTTCAATTGCTTCTCGGCTTATCACACCCGGCTTGCATTGGCAGTGGGGTAATAATCTTTCGTAGCTTTTGCTTGCTTACTTCATTTAATGAGTTTATTCATTGTTTTTCTTGAGTAATAGTTGTGTTGTTTTCCTAAAATCTGCAACTTGTGGATGGAGTTAGTTGTACCAACCAAGTGTTAAATTGGTGCCGAACAAATTGTTCAAAGTTTCAAATACACATTTGTTTTTACTTTTTTTGCTGTTTTCTGAGGCAAAATGGTATGGTTTTCTTGTACTCATATTCCTATTTTCTAATACTGTAATTTCATTTGCAGAGAAACATGGCACGTGCTCTTATCCTGTATTCCGAAATGAATATGATTATTTTCTGGGAGTTCTGAATATCTATTTCAAATATAATATTACCGTAAGTTTGTAAAATCTATTTTTTTTTTTTGTGTATATGAAATTTCTGTGTTTTTCTGTAGGTAATGACTTCATATGAAATATGATCAATATACATTGATAGCTTAATTAGTATTATCATTTTTCCTCATAGATAAAACATCAAACTTGCTTTACTGAATACTAATAGTTAGACAATTAAAGGTTATTATTCAATGCAACTGTTATTTTTTACTTCTATCTTGCCCCGTCCCATCACCCATAAAAACTAATAAAATTAATGGATTGTTTAACCAATAGTATCCTCCCTCCGGTTGATAGAATTTGTCTGTTGATTGATAAATCCATTAATTAGTGGTCTCTTTGGCCATGATGCATTTGAGAATATGTGGGAGATAGTTAGGCCATGGCTATAAAGGAGAAGCTAGCGCAGGAGAGAGAGTAGTTTCAGAGTAGAAGTATTGTGAGGAGAGTTTAGGGTTTCTCAACCTCAAGTACTCTGGGAGTATTTTATTCTTTTCCATTCTGCCTCTTAGTTCTCACAAATTGGCTCTATTGAATATAGTAATCCTTTGCTCTGTTCTGCACCTATTACATTTTCTTTTTTCTTTTTCCTTATCTGCTGAACCACTCCAATTAGTCTACTGGTGTAGTATGGTCCAAATACATGCACGAAGCCTAAATTATACCAGAATTTTGTTGGCAACTTAGGCTGCCATCTTATCAATTGGCATTGAAGACTTAAAATCTTGGTCACAGGTTCTCAATTGTTGAAAAACTGCTGAATTGGTTTGGTGTTTACTCTGTTTTCAAAATATTACCAATTGATTATTAAGAACTAATGCTTACCTGTATTGACACATATTCTGACTATTGTTTTTTTCAACACTTCTCCAGAGTGTTCTAAATGATGCTGGATATGTTCCCTCTAATACAGAGAGGTATCCCCTTGGAGGCATTATCTCTGCCATTGAGAATGCTTTCCATGCATCTCCTTTAATAATTTGCTCTAAAGATGCTATTGAGGAACTTCGCCTATGCTTTTACAAGGACCTCCAGGTATGAAATCTGCTCTACTCTGAAATATATGTTTAGCACACAAGAAACTAAAATATGTGCAAATATTTGTCTTATTTATGATGGGATATTGCCATATTTAGATACCCATTGATGAGTTGATAGATAAATAATTCAGTCTGTGGTCGCTAGAATTTCAATTATCGATATCAGCATTGTACCCTCTGCTCAATTTTGAAGTAATACTGCATGATACATCTGCAATAGTTGTGAGATCATTGAGATGTTTTAGACCTGTATGACACAGACATTTAACTCAAAATTTATAAAATTATATTAATTTGGATTATTTTAGAAGTTTAATAAATACGCCACTGGTAAACAAACTTTCATGTACATTATGAGAGAATCCCCATTAATTCTATGATTTCATGTATTCTGTTAAAAAAACAGTAATTTGGCCATTATTAATTCTAGAATACATTGTCTGTTGTTTTGCAGCCACGAGATTGTGCTATTAGTTCTGACGATAAAATTGACATGGTTACTTCAAAAGGATCTTGTCCCAAATATGTTAGCTTGCCTGAGCCGGTTTCAGTAAGTAAGTTCACTGCCGTTTCATCTTTCATATATCCTTATCTTTAGTTCTGTTACAGTTGCTCTCTAGCCATCAAACTAATCTTCTATGACTTACGTTACGTATGAATATTAGTGACAGATGGATTAGGATGAAGGAGCTGGTCTGTAGTCTATTCTATTTAGCATGTAATGAAGCATTTGTTTGGAAAATGGTTAATATTTTATTAAACTTTGTGGGAAAATCTGAAATTGATTGACCTTAGGCATGAGTTTGGTTAGATTAATTTAATGTGGATTGAACTATCGAGTATTGACACTTGGTCAATGGTAGGTGGCCGTGACCACAGATTGATTTGTTTATTAGCTGTTTTTTCTCTTTTTGATTTAATTGTAGTAATGTACTCTTAAACATGCTGATTGTGACCTGATTTATACATACGAGTCCCTTACCATTTTGAAACATCTTAGCAAGTATTTCACTTTTCTACCAACATCTAGATACTTTCGTACACAGAAAGTCTCAGAAAGAAAGTAATTTTTTCAATTTTTGTGATGGAAGAGATTTTATTAAAGAGAAAACAAGGAGTACAACTTGGGGTGTTGTAAGAAATCCCAAAATAAGGCTCAATAAACCATTGTGGGCGTCCCCCAACAGCAGCAAGAAATGAAGAAAGTGGTTGTTGTTGGTTGAACTAACTAAGTATGAAATGAACAAAGCCCTTCCCAATCCTCTTGCAAATCCAAGATTGCTAATTCTACACCCTTGAAGTAGTCATGGGCTTAAAACAACTGGGAGCCTAGTAAGTGTTTTTTCGGCAAAGAAATCACTTGAAAACAGTTTTGTCCCTCTCCAACTGCCTCAGGAAAGGATCCTTACCCTCTCACATACCGGGCTGAAGATAACTAATAGAAATGGAATTTTTTGTTGTTGGTATAATAGAAATTATGGTAGTTAGTCAGCAAACTGCTTAATTACGTGAATACTATCTCAATCCCAGTAGTTTCTTTGATTGAGAAATCCGGTGCCGATAAAGATGCCTCCGGTCAATGGGTATGAAATTTCCAAGGGTATCACCGATGTTTGGTATATGCTTGTAAGCATGTGAGACTTTTAAGAACATGTGATAAAGTATATAACCTAGAAATTAATGTTTTAAAATTGTGAGGTATACCTAAGCAGGGGCATATCACAGGCCCAAAAAAGAGGACTAAAAGTTGATGTAAAACAAAAGATTCCTAAATATCAATGCCTAGTATTCTTAGACGGTGTTCAACTTAGTTGGTAATTTGCTACAAAATTTACCTTAAATTTTAAAATTATAGTGAGTTTGGAAAGGGAATCTTTCCTTTAGAAGGAGCTGGTTTTGTCCCGGTCTCGTCGAGATATAAGGCAGTCTGTAATTGTTATCTGCTGCTATTTTATTGCTGTTTCTATTGTCAAGTATTTTTTACCTAGTTAATGAAATTTCGTTGATTTAAACATACCTTTTAATATGAATTTTTTTATCTGTTGAATTCGGCCCAGAGTTGTATGAAAACATTGATCATTACGTTGGATTAGGAGAATCCATTGCAATTTATTAATGCCTTAATTATCTATCGGTCTGTAGGGCGCGATGGACTTCTAAGTCAGGTCTCTGATGATGCAGCTTTATAAGGTTTTGGTACTGTACTTCTTCTATCTGTAAATTTATGTAGCTTGCGAAAGAACAAAGGCACATGAATAAAATTATTTAGATGTTGTACCATTTATCAATTTGGAGACAATTGAATAGAGTGAAGACTTGGCATTTGGATTGGAATCTAGACGTGCTAAAGTCTGGCCGAGAAAAGTGAAGTGATGGTTGAAAGTATTATTTGGGAATTGGGAGCTGTCCCAAGCCTGTTGCCATGTATTTGGAGTTTGGGTTTTATCATTTTATTTATTATTGGAAGAATGTACAACTATATGATGGAATATGTTGTTGTATCATATGGAACTATGAATATAATTTACTTTTCTTATACTTTACCCTACTCTGTTTCTTTACATACATTTGCATTACATAGAGTTCATGTACGAGTTCGTGTTGTCTTTAATCAGGTGAGCGAAACACTTGGCGGACTTCAACCGACAAAAATTTGCCCTATGTGTTGATACATTTTGCCATTTTAATTTTTCGTTTTTTAATCTTTCATGTACTTCAATTTTCGTTTTCAATTTATTATCATAATTGAGAATGGCCCTGCACCATTTTAGTTACAAAATGACAATCATTGCATCGTTTATTTTTCCCCCTTTTAGCTTCAGTAGGAATAGTAAGCCCAGCTTCAATAAGATTAGTAAGACTTACTCATTCTTACCACATCTTTCAAACTAACACCACTTGCATAATAATAGAGACAAATGAAGGCTCTAAGACTTCTCTTCATGATTATTTTTCTTGGTTCATTCTTCCTTGAAAGCCCAGAAGCAGACTCGTGTACCAGCAATCTAAGCCTCAATGTTTCTATCCCCTTTGATACAACCAACCTTCACTGCCTTTCTGTTTGGGATGCCCAAAGTTTCATTCTCAGAGTAAGTGCATCATGTTTGAATTTCATCACATGTATATAACCTTATTCCAATAGCCCCACATGTATATACTAATCTATGTGTAAACTTTGCAGTATGCTCAGACTTATGCAAACATTTGGAGTTTTATTCTCTCAACCCCCGACACAAATTCTTACATAGCTATGGGATTCTCTGTCAGTGGCGGCATGGTTGGTTCAAGTGCCATGGTGGGGTGGGTGGCATCAAGAGGAGCCAGTGGAGGGATCAAGCAGTATTATCTTGGTGGGGTCACTTCAAATCAGGTGGTTCCTGATAAGGGCAACCTACAGGTGATAGCCAATTCAACCTTCATCACTTTACAGTCCTCTCGTCTGTTCATGGTGTTTCAGTTACAAACCGCTGAACCTTTGTCCTCGCTGATATTTGCCACTGGATCCACCGGTCTATTCCCTGCACCACCAAGCTTTGCACTAACCAAACACCTAGACAAGGTTTCCACAAGAATAGACTACTCAAAAGGTTAGTATAATTTTAACTTCCTTAAAACACTCTCGTAAATGATTGTTATTCTTCTCTTCAAATAAATTTATTTTCTAAACGACAGTCTATGGACTAATTAATCGTATATGAGCTATAAAAATAATTACTATTTTCCTTACAATTCTGTAATAACTAAGTTTAGGTAATTTCTTTTAACCAAAATCTGAAAAAGTATTGCTTGAACCGTAAACCTTAATTTTCTACGTCAAAAACTGAGTTTTAAGGCAATTTCAAATAAGATTTTTTTAGTTTTACTTTGCCTTGATTAACTTTTTTTTTTCTTTTTATTATCTTTTTAGTTTTGTTCAATCTGGTACCGCAATCAATATAAGTTTCAGTCCCTCAATTTAAAAAATGCAATAATGTAAGTTTTTTAAAAATTTAATAAGGTTCCTTAATTTTAAAAATGCAACAATGTGATGGTTTTATTTGTTGAAATTAATTTTATTAGTTTTACAGTTTGTCACTATATAATGAATATAAATTATATTACGTGTAAATTAAAATTATTAATGTTTGTTTATTAATGATTTTATTGTTAATTGTGTAAGAATATTAAATTGTTGCATATTAAAAATGGATAGACTTGATTAATTTTTTATTAATAATAAGACTAAATAAAAAAATTACAGAATAAAAAATAATTAATTCTTTTGATTTTGGAATAAACTTCTGATAACTAAAACAGAGACAATGCTAACTAGTAGTGAATAATATATGTTTTTATTTTCTTTGGTTTGAGCTCTGTATAGCGCAAGGTAATCATAAATATGATTAGTGGTTGAGAGTGGAGAGTGCGTTGAAATTATGTCTGTGGTTGAAATTTGACGGCATACTATTCAAATTCATTGATTCAGCTAGAGAATTCTTTGGTTGGCATCATAGAGTGGGTGGTGTGTTCTATCAAAAACTATATTAGTAAAAGCCAAAACAAGTTGAGAAGAGTAAATAGTGGAACTTCACATGTTGGTTGTGAGCAACGCAGTTCCATTTCTTAGAATGTTGACTCCTCTTTTCGAGACAGAGGGAGAGAGAGAGAGAGAGAGAGAGAGAGAAAACGGCCGACAACTGGTTTGGGTAGCAACAACAGCTAGTCTTAGATTCACACGTTTTTTTTCTGTTCTCTCCGACTTGGAAGTTATGGAATAACAACCGGATCGAGTTCATCTCAAGCAATCTGATTCTTCAACTTTAGGCCTTAGGTTAGGGTCCACCTTAACTGTATCTCAAATTTCCCCTCTAACAACCTATGCATATATTTACATTAAAAACTTTCAGTTCATAATTGTCTTTTAGAATTTATAAAGCCGTAGTTTCTCTGTCTCCAAATATATAATATCTTTTAGTTATTTCTATTGCACTAATTTTAGTGGAAAAAATAAAAATTAATAAAAAAAATTCTGTTTAAAAAAATTTCAAGATAAAAAAATAATTCTATTAAATAATATTGAAATTCCCAATTTAAGTTTTATCGTGATCTATTCTATGATTTCTTTTTCCAAATCATCCGTTCTTAAAAGAAAATGAAGCACATTCCACTTCCACAAACTCCATAACATGCATTCTAAGTTTGAAGTCTCGTGGTGTTAATAAAATTTTCAACGACACGATAGAAAAAAAAAGTGCTTTTACTTTTTATTCTTTCAAAATCAAAATATTTTTATGTTAATTAATCTCATCTTTAAACTTTTAAAAACATCGATTTAACCCTTATTAATGAATTTAACCACATTAAACCAGAAGTATAGAGGACTATAACGACTTTTTTTCCAACATGATAAATGTATTTCTTTGGTGAATGGAGGCTATAAAGACAAATATTCTTTTTTTTAAATACCGCATTGAGTTAACATAGATGGGATAATTTAAAATTTGAAAAAAAATGTTATTTTATTCCCTTTCCAGAAAAAAACAAAGTAAATATAACTTATAATATCGGTAGAGAGTGCTTTTTCATAATTTATTGATAATACTTTAATGTCTTTGAGAACCCAAAAGTTTTAATCTATATTATATTTATATAATGATTTTCCCCCACAATCAAAATCAATCTTTTATTATGAATAAAAGAAACTTAATGGTTTAAGTTTAGCTCTTCCTTTCACCAAATCTACTAAATCGAATATGGCCATAATTATTGATACGCTGCTACCTATACCATTGTTTAATTGTAACAATCTTTCCCTTTACTTTACTTAATCCTATAGCAGTACGTCTTTCTTTCTTGGTTTAACAATCTCATGAATAAGTTTGCAAACACACAAGCATAAACAATAGAGAGTAATGAAGATATCTTTAGCATTCCTCATGTTCACTATTTGTTTGCATGCTTCAGCCAACATCGGAAGTTCACAAGGAGATGGAAATTCTTCACAAGTAGATGGAAGTACTTCGCAGGCAGCAGACTCCTGTGTCTCCAAGCTAAACCTCAGTGTTCCTCTCCTCTTCGACACAACCAATCTCAATTGTCTTCCTGTTTGGAATGCTCGGGGATACATCCTTAGAGTAAGTCGTGCATTAATCCTATAAAATTAAGTTATTGTCATTCTAATTATGATTGTGTATCCCAGATAAAAAAACATTTTAAGAGATTAATTTTAAATTTAATTCAATTTTACAAAATCAATTTAGATTTATACCTATTTGTATATTATAAATAAAGATTTATACCTATTTGTATATTATAAATAATTTTATCTAATAACGTGTCAATATAAACTCTTATGTCGAGATATGTAAATTTGATACATGTCACTAAATATTTATAGATGATTCAATAATAGTTCGATAGTGGATGATAATCTCATTAAGATAGATCGTAATATTATCTTAAAAAGTAGATTAACTCAACCTTACAAAATTGAATTTTAAGATAAGTTTTGCACTCATTTATATATTATAAATTTATCTTAAATCCTAGTTGATATGAAATCTCCCAACAATTTCAACAACAATAAATTTAACAATCAACTGTGACCTTTCAGTAATTACATCAAACCAATTAACCGAATATGCATGCATTAACTGTGCAGTATTCTCAGACTTCTCCAAACATATGGAGCTTCATTCTCTCAGCACCGAACACAAATTCTTATATAGCAATGGGGTTCTCTCCCAATGGAGGCATGGTGGGTTCAAGTGCCATTGTGGGGTGGATCTCATCCAGTGGGGCTGGTGGAGGCATGAAACAGTATTATCTAACAGGACTTGCACCAAACCAAGTGGTGCCAGATAGAGGCAACTTAAAAGTTCTCACCAACTCAACCTTCATTACATCACAGTCCTCACGTTTGTACATGGCCTTCCAGTTAGAAACCAACCAACCTCTGTCCCGGTTGATTTATGCCTTTGGACCTAACGGTGTGTTCCCTTCAACACCAAGTTTTGCATTAACGCAGCACCAAGACAAAGTCTCCATTACGTTGAATTACGCAACAGGTTAGTTAAAAGAATCAGCCATGCATGAGTTTTTTACATTCAAGTACTAATGAATTAATTAATTCAGTGAATCTCTAAGGGAACATGACAAACTCATTTCTATCTTGATTAATCAACTTAAACCACAAATTCAATCGCAACATCCAATCTTCATCAAACAGTTATATGTATACTGAATGCGTGGATACTTGCAAAAATGATTGCGCTAGTTTCATTACTTTTGTGATTTGAGAAATTTTATTCCTGGCTACATGTATTTTCTACAAAGAAAGAAGAAAGGTAAGTATAGAAGAAAAGGAGATAGAAAAATATGCTAAAAATCAGTGCTATGATAGAGATATATGGAAAGAAAAATTGTGTTGTATATTGCATAAATTACTCAAATCTTTATTTTATTTGCATGACAAGGTTTGAAAAAATCGAAAATTAGTAGACGCATTATTCTAGGGATGACCTTTTAGTGGAGTTGATTTTGACAAATTGATTGGACCAATACATGGCCCATTCTTAGTGCCAAACTATTTGCAGTGGTTTTGTGGTTGTTGAGAGGATTTATCGTGTGAGAATAATCTAGTTGAAATGTAAATCTGACTCGACCTTCTACCAAACCAAACCCACATATGTTCTTTTATTTTTACCTTTTCTCTTTATTTTTTGTATGTAGTTCTATCCACTAAATTTGGCTCCATAATTCCTTTTGCATAACACTTGTTAATTACAGTAGATGTTCCATATTAAATATGGTACTTTAAGTCAACTATTCATTCTAAAACTGAGAAAATTATTTTATTCTAAAAAATTATATAAACGAGACCATATATAAAATAAAACTATTTACAAATATCCTATATCTACTATAACATCTTAAACACGTACCATAAAGATAACAAAAGTTATACTTTTAATATAATATGTAACAAAAATAATCCTTCTTGAAATTGACCAGGACAATATATTCCTCTACTTTGCCAACTCAATCTATACCCACACTTGTCAGTTATAGCAATCATGTTATTGTCGTGGAGTTGATTAATAATTGAATTGTCACATAGTTATCTCTATATTTAATTTAGTTTTCTTCTGAAAATATTTGATGTAATATATATGGAGTTTGGCTTAAAGCAGGGCATTTTGTTCTTCCTTGTGGATTTTAATGTAAATTGGGAAATTCTACTATTTTGCTTGCCCTCAATAAGTTCGTGAATATATTATACAGTAGTCATATTTGAATATTAGGGCTGACAGTGAAAAGGTTTGTTTATGATATTATTGGAAACAGGTTCAAATGCATTAGGAAACTCATATATGAACCTGAAAAGAAGCCATGGAGTGTTGAATATATTGGGATGGGGCATCCTAATCATAATGGGAGCAATAGTTGCTCGTTACTTCAGAGAATGGGATCCATTTTGGTTTTATTTTCACGCTTCAGTTCAATCCTTGGGTTTTGTTCTGGGAGTAATTGGTGTAATTAGTGGTTTTGTGTTGAATAATCAACTCCATGTCGACGTTAGTCTTCACAAGGCTCTTGGAATCCTCATTTTCGTTCTAGCTTGCCTCCAGGTACTAGTTTATTTATTTTTTACGTTTTTCGTAATTGTGCACTTTATCCAAAACTTGTTACAGTATCTTATAATGTATGTTTATAGTATTCAAAAATAGTGAATTTAGTACCATTATTTTTTAAGAGTACATCATTAATTAATTTAGTCCTTAACATAGCATCACTTTAATGTATATATGTCATTACTTTGCTTTTTTAATAGATGTTAGAAAGAAAATTATTAAAATTAGGGATTGATATTCTTTTTTCTTAATATCATGAAATTAATTAACTGATGGTCCTAATTTTCAGGACCAAATTGTTGTATGTGTAACTTGTTATCTCTAAATTACAATAAAAATTTGAAATACTTCTCAGATTTATTTTCCATACCTTTATCTATTTTTTATCTAATGTGTCATTTATTTAATCATCTTGGTATTTTCGTTAAGGACTAATTACATTTAATCATATCCTTATATTTTCTAATAACACAAGTTATTTTTCAAATTTAAATTATTTGTGTGTGCAATGAGACCAATAACAAATTGAAAAGGGTTGTTAATTATAGTAACTCATATATAACAAAATCTTAATGTATAATAATTGTCGTCATCATTATTTTCTGCATCATTCTATATGGTTGGAAATTAAAACGTATTCATCACGTGCCACAAAATTAGTTTCTTTGAGTATGTTTGAGTGTGAGAGAGTTATTTGTTATTCCCCTTAATTTACTGAATAATTTTCACATGCCTTTTGAGTATAAAATACGAGTATAATAGATAAAAATAAACCAACTTCTGTATGGTAATTTTGAGCGCACCTTATTAGCTTAGAATACTCACAAATTTATATGATTTTGTAGATAATGGCTTTGATTGGTCGACCAAAGAAGGAATCAAAAGTGAGAAAGTATTGGAATTTATACCACCATAACACGGGGAGAATTTTGATTATACTAGCCGTGGCTAACATTTTCTATGGAATCCAATTAGGGAAGGAGGGAAGTGGATGGAATATAGGTTATGGGATTGTGCTGGCCATATTACTCACAATGGCACTTACTTTTGAGACACAACTATGCAGTAAAGACTAAATTCTTTCCCTCATAGATTTTGATTTGTTTCACCACTGCTTTTTATTTGGAAGTTTAGTTCCATTAATTTGTAACTTATTTTTGTACTAAGAGGATTGCTCATGAATTAATTTTATGTTTAACATATGTCTCTTCCTCTAGCTTCAACAAATTGCTGTCAGTAGTCCATTACATTATATAAAAATGAAATTATACAAAGACTATTGTTAGTAAAGTAAACATTCAATAATTAAAAAAATAGATTTCCACCCCCAACATTTAACAATTATTTAATAACTCGTTTAGTAATAAATACTGTGAGAAGTTTGTAACTTTTTTTTTATAAATAAAAACACAATTCAGATCCACCACCTCTTCAATATGTCTAACTTGGGATGCTTTGACATAACATAAACAATCAAATATTCTGAAACATGAGAGATTAGAGGCCCATTTTTTAAAATTTTGACGGACAAACCATGAACTCAATAAAATTTTCAATTATTTCCATGCAAAGCAAGTTGGAGCTTAATTCATATGTTTTTTCACACAAACATTGACAGCATTCCGAAGTTCATTAAATTCCAAAAAAGTGGTGGGGACAAAGTTGTGTGTAGGAAAAAAAAGTTTGTTTTGTGTAATATTATGAGAAGTTAGAATTTTTTTTTAAAGAGATTTACTTTACTTTCAGCTTGCAGATATTTATTACAAGAAAACCTTTTTTATTAACAATAAATAATAAAATTATATGGAGCATTTGGGGTCAATGGATATACATATGTTGACATATATACAAATAGGCATGTAATTTTTTTTTTGCATCAAGTGTGTAGATAAAACTCATGTAAGCAATAAAACATTACAAAAAAATTGGATCTACATATTTTTCCATCTTATACATTTCAGTTTACCCGGAACCTACAAGCCAAAGTCCTATAAGATTGTACAAGGGCAATCTTTGAACCTGTTATGTTAATATATCTTATAACACAGTCAAGTGGTAACATTCAATTTACTCTGCATCCATACAATGTGAAAGTGAAGCAGTATTTAACCCTGGTGCAGGTGTTTGCCGCCTACAACTTGTATGCACTCATGCTTCATTCTACACATCCTATTCAACTTCGCACAAGTTAGTTTGTTTCTTTTTGTACCTTTCTGACAGATGTTGTGTTTTTGTATCCTTGGTCGTTTGAATTTGTTGTTAAAGGTCGGTCATAACCTCTTCCTTACCCAGTCTTGCTCACCCTTTACAGTCCTTACCAGATACTACCTATATAGTCATGCCCCACTTTGCCATCATTTTCATCTAGCTCCCTTATCTTATTCATTACCCTTTACCTTTGCTTTAGGCTTTTAATGTTCCAAAACACCTTTCTATTCCTTCAACCCCATTCAGTTTCTTATTTCACTTTTTTCTGCACAATTATTAGTTTCTATTCAAGATTCACATAGTTATTGCATAGAGGTTTTCCCATGCATAAATATTATATGAATGTGTGACATTATTATTATTTTATTATTATTATTATTTTACTGAACAAAATTAAAATGATTAAAAAGATTATTAGAAAAACTAATATACTAATGTCAACTCTTTTTATCAGTTCAAAATTCTTATGTTTTATACATAGCAGAAGTTCAAGTCACACTGTGAACGTATATCATTACCATGAGAAGTGGCATGCTATAATACAGTACTTCCAACAAGAAAGTCTCTCTTTAAATTCACCTATTATGATTTTTGATTGATTTTTTTTTATGAAAATTAACACAGTACCCTGTAGGTTCGGTTGGTCTAATCAAACATTTGAATGAAACAACAACACTGTCTGCATGTCTTGTTCCAGCCGGCAATATGCCAATTGTCAAAATCAACTATTTATAGTTACAAGGATGATCATAATTTTTTCACTATAAAATTGAACATAATTAGTGACACATCCTAAGTAGCTACTTCTGCTGTCTCTGGTTCTTAATTATCTTCCTCCTCACAAAGATGAAGCTAACAAGCCTTTGCCAGATAGTCTTGTTCATTATGCTCTATAATTCATCAACCTTTGTGACTTCTCAAGATTCATGCTCCTCTAAATTGATGCAACTTCAGCTTCCAATCCCTTTCGAAACAAGTTCACTTCTGTGCAGTTCTGTTTGGCCTACTCACAATTTCATTCTCAGAGTATGTCTCTTAAATTTTTTGTCCATATTTTTTCTATCAAACACTGACAAACTTTTCAGAAGTATTGTTTTTGTATTCACAACATAGTATGAATAACAACACTTTAGTAGCATATTTGAGTGTAACATTTAAAATTAATGAGGTATATATCTTTCTTCTTTCTGTTTGATTCTCTTATCAGTATGCTAAGGCTTCATCAGATGTGTGGAGCTTCATATTTTCATTCCCATTAGACACAAAAGCTTATGCAGCAATAGGGTTCTCCAAAGATGGAAACATGGTGGGTTCCAGTGCAATTGTGGGATGGATGCCATCTCCAGGTGCTGGGGGCATGAAATTGTACTATCTGGGTGGAAAATCACAAGATGAAGTGATTCGAGACAGAAGTGATCTTTATGTTATGAATGCATCATTTGTTCCACCAACTGATTCTCTTGGTTACTTGATCTTCCAGTTGAAGACCACTCAACCTTCTACCAATCTCATATTTGCCATTGGACCCAATGGCCAGTTTCCTGATTATCCACAGTATAACTTGCCCAAACATATTGATCAAACATCAGTGACCATTGATTATTCAAAAGGTTAGTAGTGAAGAACCCTTTTCTTATTCAACATCAACATTAAAAAATGAGAGTATATATTAATTATTGTTTTCTTATCATAGATCGAAATAACTCTTCTTTACTCATTCTAAAGGGCCAATTTCTACATTAATCTGCAGAACTTTATATACAAATATATGTATACACAATCTATTACTTCAATTATGAAACTTTTTCAATCGTGTTATTGTAAAAATCTATCACTAAACTACTCAGCTAGATCTTGATAATTATAATGTGTTTAAAACTTAAAATAGTACTCCTATATTAGATTTTTTTATATATACAAGAACCTACAAAGATTTTTTTTTCATGATGATGATTTGCATGAGTGGATTTCTAATTAAAATTGTTTATTATTATAAGAAAATTAGGAAGCAACTCCATCCAAACAATGCCAACTTATTTACTCTAATACTTTAGAACGTACAATTGTTTAACTATAATAAGGAACTTTGTTTTTAGTTTGATTATATAAAAATTTAACTTTGTTAAATATCACGTAGGGATTTGTCAATTCATACGTGAGACTGTATATTTATGAATAGTTAGGTAGCGAGATAGTGAGTAACCTAATGATAAAATCAACAAATTTTTGTTATGATAAATTTTAAACGATTGTGACATCATATTAAGAAATGTACTTTAAGTTTAATTCAATCTTGTAAAATCCGTTTATAAGATGCGATTTGTATTTGTATCTTATAAAATATCTTTATGTAGTGTGAATGTTTCTTTTGCAATAGGTTCAACTGGTGAAAATTCTAACCTAAAACTTCGAAGAAGCCATGGGGTTCTGAACATTATGGGATGGAGCATTGTAATGATAATAGGATCTATAATTGGGAGATACTTGAAAGAATGGTTTTATCTCCATGCTTCCATTCAAGCATTTGGCTTTCTCACCGGCCTTTTTGGAATTTTATGCGGATTGCTCTTATCTAACAAACTCAATTCTAAAGTCACTCATCACAAAAATATAGCAATCCTCATCATCCTCCTTGCGTTCCTACAGGTTACTTAATTCATTTCTCTCTCATTTACCTTTACATTAACACATAATTAACAAACACTATTACAAATCTTACATCACTTTTATTTAAATAAATTATATATATCATATCTTAAATTTATATACATTAAACTCATTTTCTCATATAAAAACCAGAATTTTTATTAAAAAAACATAACATTTTATTATTAAAAGGGTTGGAAAGTAAGAGAAAAAATGAGTGTAAAAAAACTTTTTTTTTAGTAATAATAGATTGACACTCTTAGTTGTCACCCACATTCACTTGACAATCAATTATATTAATCAATTATATTAAGTCGATATTTGGAGTTGAAATTTTTTTAAATATTTTAGAAGTATGATTTTATTAAATTTGATATCCAAATTAAATTATTCTTAAAGATAAAATAAACATGTACAAATCTTATTTCAATATTAATTTTAAAATATTGAGCTAAACCTAAATTTACTTTCTAATAAACACTATATTATTTTCTACACTCTAATAAATCATTCTTGACTCTTGTTATTTATTTATGATTTGATAGGTGTTAGCCATTATATTAAGACCAGGAAGGGAATCAAAGATAAGGAAGTATTGGAATTGGTACCATCATAACGTGGGGAGGATTTTGATTATCTTTGCAATTCTTAACACCTTTTATGGACTCCATTTAGGAGGAGAAGGATCTAAGTGGTTTCTTGCTTATGGACTCATTATTGCTGTCTTGCTCATTGTCTTTGTGTGCTTGGAGATAAGAATGAGGATGATTGCAAGAAGAGAGATTAGATCATTTTCTAAATCTGTGGAGATGCCTTATTAGTTTAAACATGTTTATTTTTGAATCCAAAACCATTCATAATTTCTAATGTATCATAGCTATTTAAACAAGTTTAGGTGGAAATGAAAGAAAGAAAAAAAAGACCAAAAGGCACCAAATTCACTACTAAGTTCATGTTAGAGAGAGGACTTTCTTTAGAAAAAAATTGTTTGACACCCTAACAAACACTATAAAACTTTCATTTCACAACTTTATAATAAGAGATTTCAAGACAACCAATTTGAAAAGTCACATTTTAAGAGATTTCAAGACAACCAATTTAATAGGTGGATTTTTAAATAGTATTTAGATTTGTTGAAAAGTTGCATTTTTTTTAACAGGACTCTTAAATCGGTTGAAAGACCATTTTTTTTTTAATTTTCT
The DNA here is from genome assembly GCF_000499845.2 of Phaseolus vulgaris. NCBI lineage: Eukaryota > Viridiplantae > Streptophyta > Magnoliopsida > Fabales > Fabaceae > Phaseolus > Phaseolus vulgaris. Next base: position 38,406,523 of record NC_023750.2, read on the forward strand.
CTCGTATTAATTATATTTTTATCAAAATATTCTTAATTATTTTAGATAATAGATAATAAGTCCTGTGGACCATGGAAAGATTATAGTTATTTTATATTTTAAATTAATCTCTAATTTAATAAAAAATTATTAATATTTAAAATAATTTTTATTATTAATAAAAATTTATAAAATAATTTTTAAATCGGTATCTAACCATTGTCTATCAAAGTTTTACATAGTTATATACAGATTTAAAAACTATTTTATAAATTTTTATTAATAATAAAAATTATTTTAAATATCAAGAATTTTTTAGTTTATAAAATAATTTTTAATTTAATAAATATAATAATTAATTATTTATTGATTATGTGTTTGTAGATATATAATTTTTTAAGAAAATAAAATTTATTTACTATTAAATAATTTGTGAAAAAATTTTCATATAATTTTATAATATTCCACTTAATATAATATATTGATTTATATATATATATAATATAATTAAAGTAAGATTCAATATTATGCATCAACTTAGAATGTATTATACAATCTGTTTCAAAATAAAATGTTTATAAAAACTATATTAAAAACATGTATAAATAAATATATATAAAATAAAATACAACTAAATCACTTTTAAAACATGAAAAATTATATTTACATATAAATGAAACAATATAATATAACTGTATTGAAACTCTTTAATAAAAGCGTGTCATATTGTAATAATGGTGGTACAAATTAAAAGAACACTATTGATATACATATGTTTAAAATATATTATCATTACGTATATGGAAGAAACTTATTTAAATTCTTAACAATTTTTTATTTATAGAATTTTGAAGCGAAAAGACTAGACAATTTTGATACCGTAAATCATAAACAAACTCAAAAAAATTGAAACATTACTTTCAATTCTAAAAATTTAAAATAATAAATAAGTCTTTCTTTCAATATATTAGTTACTATATTTTTTATCCTTAATCTAATATTAAAGTTATATATAAATAATTATATATTACATATACAAAAGGCACCTTAGCATTATGCATTAAAATTGATGAATAAGTAAAGTGATTAAAAAAACTTTAACCACTACACCAAACAGCTTTTTGTCATAATATGATTTTTATTATACATAAATGATGACCTCTAACAATGCGTTTTTAAGGATGTCTTTTGTAGGTTAGTTGTTTTTATTGTCATAATTGTTTGAATCCTCTTTTCATGGTTTCTTTAAATTTTTATTTACGAAAATTATATTTTCACAATTCATGAAATTGTATACAACTTTTTTTGATGTGATGGGTTTAGAAATAAATATACAACAACAATAATACAACAACTTTGAAAATAATTATCAAATTATAAGCAATTAGTGTATGTAATTATTGTACGTTATTGGATAATATTGTACGTAATTAATTTAATACTGATAGAATCTCATAATTAGTGTTAAGTATGTATGTAAACCCATCTAATGTTAGCCTTATATAGGGGTACTCATAAGTTGTATTTAGTTTACTGAATATACAATATTGTTGTATTCTATAAATATACCCTTGGTGGTATATTTTCATATAATACTGAATTATTGTTTCCAGCTTATCACTTATATTTCCTCCTCTCTATTTCCCTTACATGGTATCCAGAGCTTAATTTTTTTTTTCAGCCATGTCTTCCGCTACTTCTTCTTCTTCTACATCTTCCACCACCAATTCTTCATCTTCCTCCTTTCTCATGGGGTCTCTTCTTCCACATCAGTTCACTATTTTCATCACACTAAAACTAGATAATGACAATTTTCTTCTTTGGAAGCAACAAGTTCTGGCTACAATTAGGGGTCTTAATCTTGAACATTTTCTTGACGGCAATGGTGTCCCTGATTGGTACCTACCGTCCACCGCTGGTCAACCTCTCAAACCTAACGATGCCTATCTTCACTATACCCAACAAGATCACCTTATTGTTGCTTAGCTCCTTGCATCGATGACGTCCACAGTTCTCACGAAGATGGTTGGTCTCGAGAAATCCACTGACATTTGGAAACGCCTCTACACTTCATACGCATCTCGTACCAAGACCACAATCAAGAAACTAAGCTTCTTCTTAAAACCACCAAAAATGATAAATTTGTATCCACTTATCTTCTGGATATTAAGAAAACTGTAGATAATTTGGCAGCGGTGGGTGCTGATATCTCAACTGAGGAACACATCGAAGCAATTCTTGATGGCCTCTCCGAAGAGTATGATGGTTTCATTACATCAATTTTATCTCGCACAGATCCATATAGTGTTGATGACCTTGAAGCTTTGCTGCTTGCTCAAGAAGAGCGTTTTGAAAAGCACAAAACGCAATCGTCTCTTTTCCAGGCCAATACTGTTTCGGGAAATGTCGTTGTTACCAACCCTACAAATTCTCATTCTCAGTTTAACCCTAATTCTTCTCGTGGTGGTCGTATGTCTTCAAGAAACCATGGTTCTTCCTGCTCCAATCGATTTACCAATACTCGTATTCCCAACAACAATGCTTCAAATTTCAATATGCCTTGACACACCGTTAAACATCCGTGCCAGATTTGTGGCAAAATTGGTCATACAACGCTTCGTTGTTGGCACAGGTATGATCAGTCTGAACAAAATTCCTTCACTGCTAACATGTCTCAATTTCCTTCTCACCCAGATGAATAATCTTCCATTCTTGGAGCACCATCCACCGTAACTGATCCTATGTGGTACCCTGATAGTGGGGCATCCCATCATATCACAAATGATTCAGAAGTATTTATCAATAAATCCTTTTATCAAGGTGCTGATCAAGTTCGAATTGGTAATGGTGCAGGTATGCGTATTGCTCATATTGGTACTGCGAAATATACTTCATCACACACTAATACAGCTTTTATCTTACGAAATCTTCTTCATGTTCCTCACATCACAAAGAATTTACTTAGTGTATCTCAGTTTGCCAAAGATAATAATGTCTACTTTGAATTTTTTCCTAATGATTGCTATGTGAAACATCAGGTAACCAAACAGACTCTGCTTCATGGAACTGTTAAAGATGGCATCTATGTTTTTCCTGAGCCTCTTTTTTCTGTCTCTGCTAATGCAAACAACACTGTTCTTAAATCTGGAAATTCTGATATACAACTTTGGCATGCTAGACTAGGCCATTGTAGTTACAATACTGTCAAAACAGTTTTACAAAAATGTAATATTCAATTTGATGGTTGCAAACAGTTATGTGATGCTTTTGTGTTTGGTAAAGCTACTCAAATGCCTTTTAAAGATTCGACTATTCTTTACAATTCTCCTTTGCAATTGATCTATATTGATATTTGGGGTCCTGCACCAATTCTTTCTTCCACTGGAGCATGTTATTATATCTCTTTTCTTGATGTTTTCTCTAAGTATACATGGTTGTATGTCTTACATAGTAAATCTCAGGCTTTCTCTATTTTTAAACAGTTTAAGTCTTTAGTTGAAAATCAAACTGGTAAGCGTCTTTAGGCTTTACAAACTGATAATGCCAAAGAATTTTTATGTTTTAAATCTTTCTTGCATGAGCATGGTATTCACCATAGACTAACCTGTGCTTACACTCATGAACAAAATGGTGCCATAAAACGTAAACATAGGCATGTTGTTGATACTAGTTTAACCATTCTTGTTGTTACCTTTTTACCTTTAAAATTTTGGGCTGAAGCGTTTCATGTTGTTGTTCATATTATTAATATTTTACCTACCTCTGTGCTTAACAACAACAATCCATATGAAACTTTATTTGGTATTAAACCTGATTATGCTCACTTAAAACCTTTTGGTTGTGCTTGTTATCGTCTTCTACGTCCATATCATAAGCATAAGTTCAATTTTCGCGCTACATGTTGTGTTTTTCTTGGGTATAGTTACAAAACAAAGGCTATATTTGTTTATCTAATACTGAAAAACTATATGTATCTCGCCATATTGTTTTTAATGAAAAATCATTTCCTTACTCTCTTCCTGAGTACAGTTTTAACGTCTCTTCTGATTCTATGGATTTTTCTTCTCATACTCCTTCTATGCTTATGCTCTTATCTGCTCCTTCTCATACCACTTTACCTGTTCCAACACCTGTTTCACACACTACACCATCTATATCTTCAAAAACTATTTTCCCTTCTTCTATTATTAATGAGGTTTCCACTGATCCTCCTCTAATCGATAATGCTCATCCTATGATAACTCGATCCAAAGCTGGAGTGTTTAAACCTAAGACTTACACAACTACTGTCTCTTATGCTCACGAACCTGTCTCTCTTAAAGTTGCCTTATCATCCTCATCTTGGTTAAAAGCTATGCAAGACGAATATCATGCTCTTCTTCAAAATAGAAAATGGAGTCTCACTTCTCTACCCTCTGGAGCTGAAGTTGTGGGTTGAAAATGGATTTTCAAAAACAAGTTCAATGCGGATGACACTTTTCAACGACATAAAGCACGGTTAGTGGCAAAAGGCTTCACCCAATCTCCAGGTTTGGACTATAATGAAACTTTTAGCCCTATTGTCAAACCTATTACCATTACAGTTGTGTTATCTCATGTTGTTTCTAACAATTGGCCTGTACATCAAATTGATGTTAATAATGCTTTTTTGAATGGAGATCTCACAGAAGATGTCTACATGAATGAACCTCCAGGTTTTGAATCCTCTAATTCTTCTCTTGTTTGTAAGTTACATAAAGCTATATATGGTTTAAAATAGGCACCATGGTCCTGGTTTTACTAAGCTAAGTTGCACTCTTGAAGATCTTGGTTTTCATTCTACAAAAAGTGATACTTCTCTGTTTATTCAGTTTACTAATACTTCTACGTTAATTGTGCTCATTTATGTGGATGATATAATCATCACTGGATCATCTACACATGCCATTAAATCTCTTATTTCTCATTTAAGTTCCAGATTTGCTCTTAAGGATCTCGGTCCACTGCATTATTTTCTTGGCATTGAAGTTTCAAAGGTTGCTGATGGAAGTTTTCACCTTTCTCAGACCAACTATATCAATGATCTTTTGCGACGTACTGATATGACCACTGCCAAAGCTCAACCAACTCCTATGTTGTCTACTCTTCGCCTTCAACAGGATGGCTCCACTGCTGTTTCAGACGCTACTCTATATCGATCTGTGGTAGGAGCTTTACAATATATTCTCATCACTCGACCTGATTTATCTTATGCAGTGAACAAAACATGTCAGTTCATGCATAACCCACAAGATCATCATTGGAAAGCAGTCAAAAGAATTCTTCGCTACCTTGCTGGTACCACAAATCATGGTCTTCTTATCAAACGCAATTCTCATTCCTCCATCCTTGGTTTTGTTGATGCTGATTGGGGGCACAGATCTGGATGATAGAAAATCAACGACAGGTTATGCGGTTTTCATAAACAAAAAGTTGTGTCACGGAGCAGTACAGAAGCTGAGTATAGAAGCATTGCGGCAGTTTTAGCAGATATTATATGGCTTTTGGCTTTACTCAATGAGCTACACATTCACCTTTCTTTGCCTCAGATTTTTTCTGATAATTTGTGAGCTATTCTCTTAAGTGCTAATCCAATTATGCACTCCGGGACTAAACACTTTCAACTGGATATGCATTTTGTTCGAGACTATGTTCAAAAGAAGAAAGTGTCTTTGGTTCACCTTCCTGCACGATATCAAGTAGCTGATGTGCTTACCAAACCGCTCTCTAAGTCAACTTTTACTCATTTCAAAGATAAACTTATGGTAGTCATTAATTCCACCATAAGTTTAAGGAGGGATGTTAAGTATGTATGTAAACCCATCTAATGCTTGCCTTATATAGGGGTATTTAGGGATACTCATAAGTTGTATTTAGTTTACTGAATATACAGTATTGTTGTATTCTATAAATATACCCTTGGTGGTATATTTTCATATAATACAAAATTATTGTTTCCAGCTTATCACTTCTATTTCCTCCTCTCTGTTTCCCTTACAATTAGTGGATACTACATAATAAAATTACAATTACTGAAAGCTATAAAATAGAAATATTATCAGCCCTATAAACTAACCACTCATGCAATATAGTAGAAAAAAAATAAAAAATAAAAATACATTTAAATTGTTAAAACATATATATAAAAAAGGGCAAGTTCAAAATCATAATTTCTTAAACCTCAAAACGAACGCATTTACTGTGACTTGAATCGTTGGGTGTTGAACCAAATGAAAAGAAATACGATTTCCCACAGTTGAGAATTTATTTAATAAGGAATCAATGATTAAAAGATCACAAAAGTATTAAAAGACTATTTTATTCAAAACCAAATCTTGTACTCAGTTTCAATTGATATGAATTGGGAATACCATCTCAGTTATCATCGATATAGTTTTTATCTTTGATAAATTTTTGGAATTATGTTTTTTATTCTTAATAACTTTTTTAAAAAATTTCATTTTTTTGTTTCAATATTTTTTCAGATAGCTCTTTAAATAATGAAATGAGGTTATCTAAAGTGTAAAAACAAAATATTTTTTATTGAGAACGAAAAGCTAAAAAGATTAATAGAAACTAAAAAATTCAAGATTTTATAATAGACTAAAAACTCTACTATTATTACATTAGTAATATTACATTTTATTTCCTTGGTAAAAAGTTGGAATTACCTTTCTTGATATTATAATAAACAAAAATGTTTTTTTACACCCATAAAAAATATTTTTAAATATATCATCACCTATAATAAATGAACATGGCCTCTACTTTTAAAAGAGGTAGTGAACTTTTTTATGTTTTTATTAAAATAGCATTCACACCTATATGCTTTAAATACATGTATTGACCTTCTTTTTATTATACATGATATTCATCTTTTTTATTTTATTCATATAAAAGTTTTTATTTATTAATTTTTTATAACTTTTTATGTTTTAAAATTTTGAATTTTTATAATTTTATTTAATTTTTTGTTAATCTGATATATTTAAGTAAAATACTAACTTTACTAAATATAAATGGAGAAAGTACTGTTTATTTTGAAATTAGAGAATGTGTAAATATCATTTTATTAAAAATATAAGATAAACTGTTGTCTAGTTTTAAAATTAATGAAATGGTAACAGATTGCTTAGTATTATATTATTTAGTATTAGAATTAGTAAAAGTAAGTGCAATTTTTCATTTAATTAAATGATAAATTTTGTTAAGAAAGAGTTATTATCCTTAAAACAACCTTTCTAAGCATATATATAAGTTCTATTTATATATCATCTCACATGTCTTTTTTCAAAGGAAATTGCCTTTTCGAAAACACAGTTCTCATAACACTCACTGAAGAATAATACTTTAATTCTTGGTGAGAAAACTTATCTCATTACTCTTGAAGAATATCTTACATGTCTCTTGATGATAAAAGAAGGGTCACATCTATTAATACAAACACCATTACATATAAAAGAGAAAAGTTTTGTTAACACGGTTTATAATAATATAATAATAATTTTAAATTAATAAATAAAATATTAATTTATTAAGGTGTAAAATGTATATTTTTATTGTTGAGAGGGTTAATATATCAACACCCTTACATAAATTAATAAATGCAATTTTTCATTAATTTTAAAACTCCTTCTAGATTTGGAACACTAATTCCTTATACAACAACTTAGCTTGTTCATTAAATTAAATAAGAGAGGGAGAAAATGAATAAATGGATTTGCTAGAAGAGGAAGTGATCCTAGATATACAAATAAAACATTAATGTTTGAGAAATGCTCTTGGTTGGAGAAACAAATGGGGATTTAAATGTGTTATAATCAATACTTTTTTTTCCTATTAAAGCAAAAGTATAAATGAAAATACATAAGGAAAATGTGTAGATCATTGAGAAAAATTAACAAAAAAAACTATCAGAAAAGGTGAAATGAGAGGATAACAATACAACTCTATTTCTTTGGTTATTATCACTAGTACAACTTGAAAGTGATCATCCAATGATACAACAAAAACAAATCTACTTGACTAAATATTACATCCTAACCTGTTTCATCTTACAAAACACTTGGTTTATTCTAACTTCTATACACAAAAATCTTGCAGAGCTTAATTAGTAAAAGTTTCTTAATTATATATCACCATAATGACACCTTAATCTTGTGCATGAAGAGTGAGTTCTCGGTTTCTAAAGAAGACAAGTGCCAAAAGTATAGTGCTTCAACTACATGGACTTGCATTCTTTTCCAAGTTCAGAGATGGTTCTGTGGTAACAATGCTTCCTTTTGGAATACATTATCAGCAACCCTTGTAAGATTGGCAACACTCTTCCTTTACATTTTAGCCCCCAAAAATGGTTTGGATTTGCAAGCTTAGTTCCCAGAAAGAGAGAAAAAACCTCTTGAATTTGGGGACCTCACCATGATTGAAGGAATGGCACCACTATGTTGAACCAAATATATAATAAATGAAATCCAAGCCAAAGCACCAAGGAAGACTAGAAAACCAAACAATACTCCATCCACTTCATCCATGAAGAAATCTAATAACATATATCCATAAACCAATATTACCAGCACAGCCACACTCCAAGCCACTTTCTGCATCATTAGAGGAACAAAGTTAAGAGCTAAGTATGGAAATTGACTCAAAAACCAATGCAAAATCATTATGAATAGTTTATATGTTGATTTGCTTAAAATCCTTTATGTTGGTAAGTTTTCAATTGTAATCAAATTTAGCTTTTAATTTAACTAATGCATTTCTAAAACTAAATTGAAGGGGGAGAGGTGTCAATTATAGTAGTAGTAGTAAAGGTAACTTCAGTAATCAAAATAAAAATATGAAAAATTAACAGATTAAAGTGTTTCTTTCTTCTAATATTCAAGTTAATTACTACTGAAGTGCTTTGCTTACAAAAATTCTGTTTGTCATTTAGCAAACTTCTAGACAGTGGAGTTTAATTTACACTGGTGCTTCATTTATCTTATAATTAAATGGCAATACATGCATCTGTCATACATATGGTAAAGTATATCTTATCCTTCTCTAAGTCATTTTCCAAATCAATATCAGCCTTTATAGTCAATACTTTTGGAACTCAACTTTACGTGTAGACTATATGAGCTAAATGAAAGAATTACTAGTAATAGATATGCAACTTAAACAAATATTCTCAGAGGTTTATGTTCATCATATGTTTCATTGTTTATATTCCTCTTATGCATATTATACTGAAATCATCCTGTCATGTCAGGAGAATTTCTCAAATCAACCTCATTGACCAATATGAGCGAAATGAAAGAGTCCTTTATCAAACAAGTAAAATCAGAGTTTATAACCAACTTTGGATTAAGATAATGAGAGAGAATGATGCAGGGAAAAAGAAGTATCCTCAAATTATGTGAAAGTGAAATAGCTAATTGGGGCATCACTAATCTGTCATTTCATTTTTTGCCTCTGAATACTAAACACATGCACAACAAAATTGTTTGGCATTAAGTCCTGTATACCAAGTCTAATAATCAATAGAGAACTTAGTAGCTTTTGAAGAATAAAATTAGAGCCAAAAGGGTCACTGTTAAATATGAAGAGTCTTACACTTTGCCTTGCTTGGTTATCAAATTCTTGGTATTTGGAACTTGTAGCATCATAATAAAAATTACCTAGTAAAAAATTGGATAAATGGAGAGCTTACCTCTACCATAGGCCCTATTCTGAAGGACCCCATGACCTCCTCTTTGGACACCAAAGTAAGAAGGGGGATAAGTGCAAAAGGAATCTGTATTGCTTGGACCACATTAAGCCATTCATTCAAGGTATCCAATGAACTTTCTGATGTATTAAAAGCAATTGCACAAATCATAGTTGGAACAATTGCACAACTTCTAGTGATCAATGCCCTCAACCACTTCTTTATATTGAGCTTAAGAAAACCCTCTGTTATAAACTGGCCAGCATATGTGCCAGTTATGGTACTACTTTGGCCAGCTGCTAGTAAACCAATACCCCATATATAGAGAATTGGAAACAACCCTCCCCCATACCTCTCCTCCAGATATTGCCCTGCATTTACCAATCCTATGCCATTGGCCTGTTCTGTACCATAGAACACCCTAGCAAAAACTGTTATCACACATAGATTGATCACCAATGTCACTAAAAGTGCAACTGAGGACTCAATTGAGTAGTAGTTGAGAGCCTCTTGAACCTGGCCTTTGTTACGGATATCAATGTCCCTTGATTGTACCAATGCAGAATGGAGGAACACATTATGTGGGGTTATCACACACCCCACAATTTCCACAGCCTGACGAAGAGTTTTTGAACTAAGTCTTGGGATTAAAAGACCTGCAAGAAGCATCAATATTGAAAGAAATATGAAAATTAGTAGAAACATCTTGGACATTGGAAATAAGAATGAAATATAATCATTAAACAGACACTAATAATACTAGTATATTTTTACATCATAAAATCAAATGAATGTGCTCAAACTAAGCCATTTGATAAATTTCTACCCATCAATAGTTCTTCTTCACTGGGTTTTGTATCCAAGAACATCCACGCAAAAGAAAGGCCCATAGTTCCAATGAAAACTGCGAAAACACCTTCCAACTTCCTCACTCCATAGTTCTCCAGAAATAGAAAGAAGAAACTGTTCAACCAGCACACAAAAATGCAGAATTTTAAACAGTGAAACACAACATTTATTTATCTTTTTATATCATTAAATTAAACATAGTAAACTGATCTTTTCTTATCCATGATAATTCAAATTGAATGACTTATAAGGACAAGAACTTGATCAAGTTCTCTATATTTTTGCTATCAAATTCTTAAATTAAGTAATGACATGTGGATTTATTTCTTCAAATTAAACAAACTTCTTCACCAAGAAGAATGAGCCTCAGCACAATTTTAAGGTTGCTACCTAGTGACATTTAGGTTTTAGTTCAATGTTTGAAAACAGCTTCTCCATTTTGAAGGTAAAACTGCATACAACTACCCTCTCCAAATCTACCAGATGGGAGTGCCTTGTGCACAAGACCACCTCTTGATAAACTCCATTAAGAATATGTTGTGGAATTTTCCGAAAGAACTCTGATGTTATTGTATGATTTGAGAACTTAAACAGACAGGATAAGAATACAAAAAGCTTGACAAAAGTCTTACAAAAGAATGGTTTAAGTAACTCTTAATACATCATCTCATTACAATCTTTTTGTTTTCCTTGTATAGCAACTGCCGAATTTGTTTTACATTTTCCAAACATTTAGTGCATGCTGAGATAACCTTACACCCTTTTTAAAAGTACTTTCAGAATAAAAGTAATAAAAAGAATCATTTTTCATAAGTATGTTTAGAATGGTTATCAAACAAGCCTTGATATATATGATATTACTCAATTTAATAAGCTTACCAATCCGTGGCTGTGATAACCACACCAGCCCAAATGGGGATAAGCCCATGGCTAAGAATCTTGAAAGCAATGGCACTGCCAATAACCTCTTGAATATCAGCAGCAATGAGAGCCAGTTCAGCCAAGATCCACAGCACCAACCTGGCCCAATTGGAGTACTCCTCCCTGCACAGCTCCGCCAGGTGCCGCCCGGTCGCCACCCCGAGCCTCGCCGACAGAAGCTGTATCACCAACCCCATGATGGTGGACCACATCAACAACCAAAGCAGGGAGTACCCTGCAATTGCACCAGCTTGAAGGTCCCCTTCAAGGTTCCCCGGGTCCAAAAACGCCACGCTCATCAACAACCCTGGCCCCGTGAACAGCCACAGCTTCCTCCACGAAAACGGCGGCACCGCCGTGGACCCTCCGCCTCCGGAAGACTCCAAGTCAAATATCTGCACCTTGTCCTTGGCTGCATACACCGTGTCTTTCTCTTCTTCTTCTTCTTCTTTGTAAGCATGTTCCCAGTTTGAGGGTGTTACATGGGGTGAGGACAACGGTATTGACTCGCATTCTGCTTGTAGCAAATGGTTTTCTTCTTCTTCCTTCTCTTCTTCTAGGTTCTTGTGGTTGCCTTGTTGCTGAGGTTGTGACTGAGAGCTCATGTTGCATGCAGTTATGGGATAACGATATCTTTTGTGATCGTTGTTGGGGTTGATATATTTTCCTGTTTATCTCCTTTTGGGAGAAGAATATGGCAAAAATTTAGTGCAATAATATCTATGGCTGCGCAATCAACAATTGAGACCGCATGCTATTTTTGCAGAGTTTTCTTCGTGATGCTACGCTATTTTTGTAACCAAACTGCTATATTCTGGAGATACAAAATCAGATATTTGATTCGCCATTTTGAGAGCCTCACGAGTAGCAAAAGTTGGAGAATGAAAGCAGATACAGTGCTGATTGCTGATAAATAGTGTTACAAGCTGAATTAACACAACCCAACCCACTATAAGTATAACTTTCTTGCTCTTTATATTTGATTATTTTGAAGGTTTTGTTTTCCAGTTGAGAAGATTTGTTCCACACCGAAAAAACTCCAAAACTCATCATCTGCTACTTCAGATAAACAAAGTAACCTGAGACCTTAACCACTCGCAAGTTGAAATGTTAATTTGGTTAGTTTAGTTTGACACTGGATGTTGATGATGAGGTTTAAAGATTTTGCAGGATCACATTAGAATATAGAAAAAATAGTATTTATAATATTATTTTATTCATATTTAAATTTTCTAAATTATGTTTAAAAAGTATATTTGGCCATCAAATTTTAAATTTTTGTAAATTCTGTCATACAATTTTTAATTTTAAATTTTTGTAAATTCTGTCATACAATTTTTAATTTTACAAATTTTACTATCTCAATCTTAAAATTTTACAAATTCTCATTAGGTTGTTTTTACCACTATTCAAATATACAAATATTAAAAATATAAGCTAGAAAATATTTTTAAACATAAATATAGTTAAGAAAATCAATATGATAAATTAAACAAAATGGTTTAACATACAATATTTTCACTTATTTTGTTGGCATATCATTACACTTTGACTTCCACTTTATTTATTATTCACATCTTAACATCCAATTGAAAAATAAAAAAAGATAAATTGTGTATAGTTTTAAATTATAAAATTAGTAAAATTGAAAGTTCAATATGTAGTGCATACTCGGTAAAAATCTCACATAAGTTACTTTAACATACATTATATAGTAATTTGATAATCAAATAAATATATATATATATAATTATAAAAATAAAGTAACAACAATTACACATGAAAATATAATTATTAAAAAAATAAAATTATGGAGACTAGATAATTTTATAATAAAATTATGTAGACTAGATAAAAATAAAATTAATATATAGGTAAATTATATTTATTGATATATTTTTATGTTATACACGTGTATTATTATGTGTATTATTATGTAGCGCATAATAAAGAACATAGATATTTATTATTTCTTTTTTAATTCTTAACAGTAAATTAATATTAGTTTTTCTTAGTTTTAGAATTGTCCATGATTGGAGACTAAACTTAATGTATTCTTGGTAATTAGTTTTTAACTTAGACTGAGAGAATTCTTGGTGTTTAGTTAATACTCAGAAAATTTGTTTCTAAGTTCTAGAAATTACCCAAACCAATATAAGCTCGAGTTTGCTTTCAAGTAATTTATTCTAAGGTGTCATTTGGCAATTTTATTAAAATATTTTTGCTTCCAAAAAATAATTGTCTCTTAGCATTACATAAACAGACTAAGTATTCAAAACTACACAATACCCATTAGATTTTAGAGCACGTACTTATTTATACCCATTATATTTTAGAACACGTACTTATATTTGAAGTGATTATACTCTATTAGTCAAAATCAAAGTTTCAACCACATTATACAAATACAAAGAAATTGTTTAACAACAATTTATTTGAAGTCAAAAATAAATTTCTGAACTTAATGCATGGCCTTGCTGACTTGGGGGAAAAGCAAATCAAACTCTCTTTCTCCTTTTTCTCTGTCAACCACAAAATGACTCCGACAGACATGGGACTGAGATCAACCTCGTTTTGATTGATTACCAAATCAAAATGAAGTAAGAAAAAGTTACAGAAAGCCTAAGTGAGTTTGTTAAAAAAAAGAGAACACATGCAAGTTGCTGAGAGTGAAGAAACTACTCAGAAGAAAATTCAGGTCAGATTCTTGCGTTGTGAAATCTCAGTAATAGGAAATATTAATAACTGCATAAATTCCACCATATTCTATCAAGAAGACACCTACATTATAATCCTTGAGCATAAAACGGAATGTTAAAAAAAAATTAGAACTTAAAACTGAATCCTGGTACCATATCATTAGACTTCAGGCTGCCAAAATTTCAACTCATAATACAGTATATATACAAAGCAATAATCAACCTTTTCATACAGCTGATCATCATACCCTTATTAGACCCTATCACAGGTTCACTTTTCACACAGTACAAAATCTCAATTGAAACATAAAATTACAAAACTTTAGAAGGTATTTCATTTGGAGGATTCATTAATTAATTGATTAGCATTAGAAATTCAAATGATATAATCTGACCACTCAGAGATAAAGGAAGTATGGTCCATGGACTCCCCAGGCACATCCTCATGCTTAGAAGGTGTCTCCTTCCCACCAACCAACCTGGCTGGGTTGCCAACTGCAGTGGTCTGTGGCGGCACGTCAATCAAAACCACCGAGCCAGCACCAACCTTTGCACCTTCCCCAATCTTAATATTTCCCAGAATTGTAGCACCAGCACCAATAAGCACCCCGTCCCCAATCTTGGGATGCCTGTCACCACCAACCTTGCCAGTCCCGCCCAGCGTAACATGGTGCAGAATCGACACATTGTTCCCAATCACCGCTGTCTCCCCCACCACCATCCCAGTGGCATGATCAAACAAAATCCCCTTCCCAATCCTCGCCGCCGGGTGAATATCCACCGCAAACACATCAGCAATCCGAGAGTGCAGAGCCAATGCCAACGGCCGCCGCGACTGCCGCCACAAAAGGTGTGCCACACGGTGCGCCTGCAAATCCCAATCACAAACAATTAACCCAATATTCAATAACTAGCCAGAGTAAATAATCCATGCACTATTAGTTACTCTGTCCTCCAATTTGTAAATTGTCACCCCAGAAATTGTCATTGACATGTTGACAATCAGAAATGGTAATGAATTGTAAACCCAGCAATCATCATGTCAGATAAATTTGTTAACTTCATAATAATTACTTTAGAAATCATGACATACTCATCACAACTTATGATTGCTCAACAACAGTATAATCAAAACAAAAAACCGTAAACTATCAACTAATCAAATTGTAAATTATCAAACCAGAAATTATTATTTTCGATAAGTTTATTAGCATTAACACTAACTTTCTGAGTGAATAATGATGTGCATGGAAATTAAACTGAATTAGATAAAACCTAGAACTGAAGCATTCAGAACCCTAGAATTAAGGGGGATAAGGAATTAGACCTGGCAGGCGAGGAAGCCTTTGTAATTGAGGAGACAGTGAGAGTACGAGACGCAGGCAGGGTCGCGTTCGCGGGCGGCGCGGAGGTCGGCGACGGCTGCTGAGCGGAGGGAGGGATCGGAGGAGAATGCGTTGAGGAAGAGGTCGTAGAGGAGAGTGGAGAGTAGCGTAGAAGAACAGAGCTTGTTCCCGAGGTGGAACGAGAGAGAACGCTCGAGCGAGGAGTGCGAGAGGATCGTCGAGTAGAGGTAGCTCGCCAGCGCCGGCTCCGACTCGGCGTCGCGGCGAGCCTCCGCCTTGATCTGCGCCCATACCCAGCCCTCGTCGTCGGTCGCAACGGCGGCGTGAGCCGCCGTTAGTCCCGTGGGCATTGTTTGATGATTTGTTGCGATGATGGTGTTGCGTTGGAATTTGTGCGGTTGAGAAAGTGGTGAAAAAAGTGTGGTACAGTAAGAAACAAGTTGATTCTACAAGAAGTGACAAGAAACACACACGCTATTCACGAATCACCGCATTTTCAAACCATTCATATTCATTTGTTCCTTCGCTTGATGTTCCAATGCAATGTCACCTAAATTATATATATACATATATATGACGTATTAAATAAGAAAATATTTTTATAAATATTAATGATCAAAGTTTTAATAATACAGAAAAAGAAAACAAAGGTAATCATTATTGACAATATATGTTATACTAACTTTAGTCAATGAATTTTCATAAAAAAAAAAGTTAGTTATTAGCAAAATCAATAAATCTTCATGTAATAGTGTAAAGGATTGTTGCTTCAAGTTTTCATAATTATTCCTTCAGAAATCAGGATGTTAAGAAAATTATTAAACATGATTTATTTTTTAAATCTAAATTTTTATTTCTTTTCTTGTATTGAAGAGTGAGAATCTATTGTTGTGGGATGAAAATTATTTTTTAAAATAGTCTTTTACTTTCATTTTGTTTTTACAAGAGGACCCATTTTGTTTTTACAAGAGGGGTCCTATGTAACTTTCGTCTTCTCGTCATCGCGACTTTTGTGTTTGACGTCTCTCCATCTTACAAGTTCTTCTCCAAGAACGGTGAGGTGAGGTACCTGCGAAGGCGTTCTGATGCTCAAGTCAGCTTGGGTATAATTTGTAAGTGTGTTAGAGATCAGAAAACTACCTTTGGTATTGGGTTATGATATTTATAACCTTGTGTTGGGTTTCAGTTGTTATGGGTCTTCTTTTGGGCTCAGACGAAAGTCCATTTGTACCTTAATCATGATTTATAATTAAACTGACTTAATTATGATTAAACGCAGTTTATCATCTATTTACACGTTCGTTCGGTCTTATCGACTATTCGACCTTTCAACCTCCTGGTAGTACACATTTTATTTTATTTTATTTTTTAAAATAAAGATGAATGTATTCAAATAATAGTAAATATTGAGTAAGAACATTTAATAGAAATAATATTCGTAATGATAATATTAGCAGACATTATTTATAAATATAGAATTTACACAGTTTGGCACAAGAGTCCTCCTCCAAACATTAAAAAGAAACAATATTTTTTACTTTTGCATTCATATTCAGTACCTGTGTGGTTGCAATGAGGAGCGGTGCTATCAATGAATCTGGTTGTGATAATGAGCATGGTACCTCTACATTTAACGTTTACCTCTTTATATAACTCAGATTCCTTCCTCTATAAAAAAAACCCTATTCTTCTTAGTCAAGTAAAATTATAGAAGACAACCTCATTTTTAAAAGTGACTAAGAATTGTTAATATTACATTATCATGACTTTTTTAGGTTTATACGAACTCAACATATAATCTCAACCCAACCATATACAGTATAATAAATCTCTTTCTTTACATATTTATATGTTCAAAACAAAAATCTTTTATTAAATTGAAATAATGATATATTAATTAGCATTCCATTTAATTAAAACAATAGAGGTGAAAAAACGTGAGATTATAAATAGTAGAATTAACTATTTCAACAAACAATATTAGACATCTATTCATTGCACTTCATTTAACCATACATCTAATATACTTCCTTTGTTATTTTTTTATATGTCTTTGTTATAGTTTTGCAGCTTCTTATTTTACTCATTTCTCTCTATCTAACACAGTAAATAAATATATGTATAAATTATGGATAATGAGATGTGGAAAAATATGTATTACAATTATAAAAGAAAGGGATAATATGGTCTTTTTAAACTTAAGGGTGCATGGAGAAATTATAGCGACAGGAAGAAAGAGCCCTCACATTTGTCGACGTTCTCGGGCTTTCTAAGATTTATGATCCAGTAGATAAACCAGTCAAACAAGCGTGTAACTCCAAATTTTCGGCTGCTTCTTCCTGCACCCCATAGGTTCTTGCAGCACCTCATAAATTTTGTAATTCCAAAAATACTCCTAGAGATTTAGGATTAGCTTCTAGATTATGTAATCTAAAATGTGTTTTTTAAAAATGTATTTTGAATTACATAATCTATAAGCTAATTACGGATCAGAAAAGACTTATTATGAATTATGTAATTCAAAATTATTTTTTAAAAATCATATTCCATACACAAGCAGAGTAAATACATCTAAAAAACTAAAAATTTTCATCACGCAACCCCAAACACACTATAAAATGCTCTCAAATTTTGTATATAACCACCAAAAAAAACCTTCAACCGGTAAAAAATCACGTTCTGGAGGTGCTTAAGGTGCTGGGGTGGATGCAGTATTTGGGATACACCGTGAGAGAAATTAGAAGAACGGGTAGGGTGAAAACCTAGGTGGAATTTTAGAATTTATTTATTTTTTAACTGAAGAACAAAAATGAAATTGCATAATTACTATGGGCTGTTGTAAGAACCTATGGGGTGCAGGAAGTAGTTATCCTATTTTCCTCTTGCACATACTTTCAAAAATATTAAAAGACAATTTCTTCCTGTATCTCCATTCTTTCTTCGTGCACCTCCATAGAACACGTATAATGACAATTTTGCCCTTCTTATTTTTTGTATTGACACCCATCTTTTTTTTTTTTTTTTTTATTTGATATGTACTTTCAAAACACAATTTTGTATTCTAAATTTTAGAGTTTGAAATTTTCAAATCTAGAAAATATCTTTCAAACTATAAAATTCGGAATACAAATTCTAAACTTTAGAGTTTAGAGTTCATAATGTATTTTTACCTTTCAAACTCTAAAATTTGAAAATGCAAAATTGTATTCCAAATTTTAGAATTCAATATGCATTTTCGAATCCAAAAAATATTTTTCAAATTCAGAATTTGAGCTTGGAAGGTCTATGAATTATACAATTAAAAAATAAAAAAAGAAATCTAGAAACTACGAAGGTGGAGGAAGATGCCTTCTCAATTACCTCCATTTTATTGATATTTTTTTAATTCTAGAATGTGTAATCTGGAGACTTCTCATATTACAGAATCTAAAAGTTAATATTTGTAAGTTTTTTGCACAATCCAAAATAAATAAATAAAATTATATTTTGAATTATATAATCTAAAACTTAAATTTTGTATTCTGATATGTCCATTCCAAAATACAAATATTTCAGAATGCAAAATTTTGTATTTTAAATTGTACAAATGTGAAGTTTTCTAAAACCAATAAAAAGGGTAATTTTAATATTTTTCAAAGTATGGGTGTAGAAAGAAATTGACAAAGGAAGAAACGCATGGGAAGCAAATAGTGTATACTAAGAAGCGTTTTCAGTTGGCTATCCTCGAGGAAACTTACCATTGATGCTAATTTGGAGGGGGGGTGCGAAATGGAGAGACATGGAATGGTGAAAAATGTAGTGAAATAAAAGTTAAAGAGGGTTGAAAGCCTGAGAAATTTATGATAACAGAATGAATTCAATAAGTAAAAAAAGATTGAATATGGAGAATGAATTAGATCCTAAGACTAAGTTACCATTCTACCAAATTGGCATACATGCAATGAGGATAAAATTCTATACATACCAAATCTTGTTAATAACTAGGTCAATTGTTATTTCATTATAACCTTTTCCCCTCTTTCCCTTCATAACTTTACTTCACCTTGTACAAAATATTATAAAAGACTAAATTGAAAAGTTCAATATATTCCAAAAATCTCTTTATAAAGAAATAATCAAAATATAATAGAGTCAAAACACAAGTTTACTTTATCAGAAACTCAGCTCAAGCTGGAAAACCATTTTCCTTTTTCCCAAACAAGGTCAAAACTTCAAATGTTTACCTTGGGAAAAAAGATGGAAAAAGTGATGAACTTGAACTGCACTAAGTATTCCTTTATGCTTTCTATGGATAAAAGGAAATTACAAAATCTCCCCTTTATTCGGAATCAGAATCTGGATCTCCATCCACAATATCAGGAAAACCATCTTCATCTGCCAGTGGATTGCCATGATCCAATTTAAAAGCAAAATCCTGAAAAATATTAGAGTCTGAGGTTGTTTGCCATAAGCTATTACTCTGAGAAGCAAATGCAAAGTCTTCGTTAACAGAGTTTCCTTGGTCTGATTCCATATGACTGGCTTCATTATGAGGAACAGTGCTCCCTGAAAGAATCTTCTCAGACACTACATCATCAAATGTACCATTGTGAGCTTCAACCAATGGGATGTTTGTGGTGCATGATCCAGGTTCCTGAAATTGCACCACGGATTCTCCAGGTTGATCTAACTTCAAATTGGTTTCATCCTCAACAGTTTTCATTTCAACATCTGCAGCAGGGGTGGCAGCCTCAGAATCCATCTGGGTCCTCTCCTTGTCAGAAGATACATGCACAGGAAGCACTATAGGATCATTATCTCTGCAAGCTTCAGAAGGCTTTTGGTTGTTTTCTGCATCTTTACCCATTGACACATCATCTTCTTTGCCAGTTTCAAGCCATCTAGCACAAAGATCATCATCGGAGTCAGGAGGATCTTGCGGTAAACCAAATGGGGTACTGTTGCTTCGGCCAGAATATTCATGTTGGAGACTACCATGGGCTTCACCCGATGAATTGTTAACAGCATAGGCGTAATCTACCAATGGAAGTGCCCTAGGATGTATCAGCACTTCCAAGGTTAACAGAGCATGGGCACAGAACTCAGCTAGCTTTGGCACAGCAGTTTGTTGCTTCCCTGCAAACAAGGATTCCCATGTTGTTTCAGGAAACGGGAAGCAGGATTAAAATAAAATTTCATGAAATTGTAGGTACAAGGAACACAAATGCTGTTTTTATTTTATCATTCTATATTCAATAATAAAACCAAATAAACGGAAAGTATATATTTATATCAACAAGAATTTATATTATCTAAAACCCAGGATATTACAAATACACCTTAGATATCATGTACAATACAACATCCTCCCTATTACTAAATCCTTTCATACACATACATACATACATACATACATATATATATATATATATATATATATATATATATATATACACACAAATGAAAATCTAACAGTATAATAGTCAAATTTGAACATACATTCATGGATGCTGTGTAACCTTCCCTACACTTCTCATTATCAAACACTACTTCATTCTACTACACCCTATCCATTTTTCCATATCACATAATAAAAATTTGAATCCACTCCTGCTCTGACACCAGAAACTTTAATGTCCTAATTCAAATCCAATACTTTTGAAAACTGGACCACCTTTAAGGTCATGGTGATTTGCTGTTAATAATTTGGATTTGATTTGCCTACCTGTTTCCCTATACAAAACATACCATGCTAAGGATTTTCTCAAGCAACTCAGAAATCTTCTCTCCCATTTTGTCCACAAAAAAAAGGCATAAATTGAAATATGCAAATCAAGATCTAATTATTAACAGCAAACACGACATACTTTCCAACAGTATCACCAACTATGCAAGTTATAAGATCCTAAGCATCTTGCAACAATAATCACAAGATTTTACGTAATTAAAAGAATTATCAATAATCCCAGCAACAACAATCATCAAAATCTCTTATTTAGACACATAAAGCCCAACATTAAACCTGCTAAAATACCAATACTTGATACCAAAATAAATAAGAATAAAACAAATTCAAATTGATATATGTATATATAGAAGTACCTCTACGGAAAAGTTCAAGACCCTGAGAAAAATATGGAGGTCTTTCTCGAATAAATGAAAGAAAGGATGCTTGTAAAGTCCGCAATGCAGCAAGCTGCAAATCTGTGACAGTGGCAGCAGGTTCTTCAGAAACTGTTCCTTCCTTAAAAGAATCCGTTGCAATGACTATCAAAAGGCTATCAAGTTTTGATCTCCATGGTGCAGATTTTAAAGCTCCAGCCTGTTAAAAATTATAAAAAAAATCATACAGATCTCTTGAAATTGAGAAGAAAATAGAGATCTCAAGGGTCACTTTCATTTCCCCTTTAACTTGAGAAGACAATTTCAGGGATGATTTTTAGGTGAAAAATTCATCCCAAGGGAGACACCAAACGTATTCCACAGGTACAAAACAAAAACTGTAAGTAAGCACTACAATATTTTACTCCATTTAAAATAGAACACCTTTTCCTCATTTTCGATTTTTGGCATGTTAATTTGTTTAACATGTGTAAAAAACTAGATAAAGGTAGTCTTAGAAATTACATAACAATGGCATATTGTGAATTGCACCAGTTTGAGTCTAACAATATTGAATACCTTAAATTACTTTCTGAGTGATATGATAACTTTTAGCTTCTCTTTGTTATTCTGCTTATAGCTGTTTAAAAGGGTCACTATCTCGGATATGCAGTTTATAGGGCAGGTTCACTGTACATTTAGCTGCTTTTCATGCCCTCTACCATGTGCAGTTGCTAGGCAGGGAAGTAATGAGACGGTTTGGAAATGTATTATAGGAAGAAATTTAAAAATAAAAGTAGTTAATAGTTAGTTGTTACAGGGGATTGAATTAGACCCAAGGCCTAAGTTCTAGGAAGTTTCTTGTTTGAAGGATATCTTGTCCTCATCTAACTTGTAGTTCCCCTATTTTCCCTCTAAGAAATTCCTTTTTATTTTTTTATCAAAAAATTTAAAAAAAAACAGCTGACTGTTTGGACAGATAAAAGTGTATCATCTTATAAAAACAACATTCCAAACCATGGCCCACCAACATAGCAGTGTCCCAATCTGTCCTCCCAGAGAGAATATGATGAGTTGATTGATATCATTACAAATTTATTAAAGAGGTTGTGAAAATCGACACTTTGCATAAGAACATACGCAAGCACTTGCAATTATAAACATTGAGTTCTGTGAGAATATTAGGATGCCACTGTGTTGGGATTCTTATTATATTTGGAGTAACTGTGATGGGCTCATACTAGGTATATTACCTAAAATATCTGTGCAAATAACAGGAGTGACAGGCCATCTTTTGCATCACAGTTATACAGTCACATTACTTAAAATATGGTTTTTATCCTTTTCCATCTAGCCATTGAAGGTAGGGAAAGGTTAATGAAGAAACAAACACCTTTAGTTATTTTATAATAAAGTTACTCAGACAGATTCATACCACAGTAAGAAGAGCCTCTAATGTCTCGAGTGCAGCTATTCTCAGAGAAATTGGAGTCAATGGACGATTCTTGGGAACTTCCACGCCTGAACCACCTCCTTCATCGTGCTCCTGAAGGGATCCCGTTGCACTGCTGTGCTTCCTTTTTCTATGACTGGGCGGTTGCTGTGCTCCAGCAGAGGCATTTGAATTTGAACCATTTAATATGCCACCATCCATATGCTCAGTACTATTTAAATCAGTAAAAGCATTGTTGACAACTTCCTGTGCAAGGTATAAAGCCATTCCTGCTCAAGATGACTAATTAGTAAAGGCCAGTATGCATGGTAAAATTAAATGCATCTTAATCATACACCAAGATAAGGGAAACAGATGAATTCATGTGTCAACAAAGATAAGCTGAAAAAGGAAAGAACTGCCCATGCAGCCTACATGTAAAGTTGTTGAAAATAATATACGGAAAAAATACATTAACAGTGTAGCATAAAATCAGATGCAAGATGACAATAGCAGAGACAATGGAACTAAGACTAAATACACTTAAGTTCAAGCTTTTCTCTTTCCTCCTTTCCTATTCTCTCTTCATCTCCCCTTCTCTGCCTGTATTTTAATGGGAAATTGTGTCTCAGTAAATGTTTCTAAACCTGATTTTTGATGATCTGGATTTGCAAATTGACATTTATTAAAACTAGGTTTGAGATTATTTAATTTAGGAAACTTTTATCTCAAAAGCAGGCGAGTAATAAAATGTTGCCAGGGTTTGGCTCAACACTTTTGGGATTCTTTCCTTAAAAGAAGTTAGGCCAAACAAAATTTCCAAAATGCTTAAAAACATACAAGTAGTTTTTGGAAAAACCACAAAAAATACATCCTCTTCAAAATCTAATCAGAGATTATTCTTTTAAGAAGAGAAAAGCCCAAAAAGTTGGATCAAGCACTGCCTTGGTATAAAATCTTAAGCCCCACTCAAAAGCTACAATTTTTAGCGTTTGATTTTAGAAGCAAAAGCAATTTTAATGACAAACAACCAAAGATCATGTTTTTCCCCAGAGTCATGCTGTTATTGATGTTCAAAGTGGTTGCATATAACTGTTGATGGATGAGAAATTTGGGGACACAATATAAGAGAAAGTAAGACAACCATACACAAGGCTCTCGCTTGTATGGAGAGAGTAGATGCATACAGATTTAACGCCACAAGCATCAAAGATTTAATTCAGTGACCTCTAAGTTAGAAGGCAACAAAACTTACCATTGAGCCAGGGCCCTTCCTCTAGGAATGTATAATATATCTTCCCAAAATGTAAAAAAAAAATGTAACCAGGAGCATGAAAAGAATAATATAAAGAAAGACATTCCAATCCACAAACTTCATTGCTACAAGATAATGCCAGTGTAGGCAGAAAAGCAATTAAAATGAGAAATTTTACATACCAGCACCCATGGTTATGAACAAATCCCTCGCGACTGAATAGAACTTAATCCTTAACTCTGGCAACTCACATGTCTTGAAGTACTTCGTAATGATACGTACAACACTGGCAGCATATGGTAATAGTTGACTGCAATACAAATATTGGCAATAAGTAGAGTTCTTCCTCTGGCAACAAATTAATACATGAAAGATATATCAGAGGAAAGAACTTGAAAGCCATGCATAGAAACATTACCAGAACACCAAAACAGTGAAGGGTAAACCCTTTGATGATAAGACACATTATAACAGAGATCATTAACAATGGCATTAAAAGTAATGACAAACATTATTCAAAAATGTCAATGTTATCCCAACCATGTTTTTTTCTGTTTGGCCTCAGTTTTCTTTCTTTTTTTTAAGGGAGAGAGGCTATCATGTAGTCATACACATACCTGCCCGTACACTTTATGATAGCTGTGATCAATTCCAGGCTACTCGAGTGCAAAACTGGAAGTTCTGAACAAATGTTCTCTTGCTGCTTGGCAGTCATGAATGGCAATGACATTTGTGGCAAAGAGCCATTTACCTTCAGAATCCTCTCAACCAGGGCCAATAATAGGCGAACAGGAACATTTACCTAATAATGTGATTGCATTTTGTCATTGTTCTTCCAAAATAAAAATACACAGAACTGACCATCAATTGTAGGAACACATATTGTACAAACTAAAAAGTACCTTAGCAGGATATGAATTTGTAAGCATTAGACAACAGCCCAACATAAGGGCAGATACATTAGAGATCAGTGATTGCTCAGTCATTTGTGATGCCTTGTTTCTAACTTCTTCTGCCAATATGTAGCCTCCCAACGGTGGCGGAGGATGTTTTCCTGGTAAAACCAGCAGCCTAGTAACACTGTCACGCATGGTTTCTACAACACATGGAAAAAGATTATCACAGACTGCTTTAACAGAGGCATTTATTACACAGATATTATCAACATTTACCTTCTTCTAGCCCATGAAAGGCTAGATTTAATTGATCATTTATTAACACCAAAATTTTCTGCATCAACACTGACCAGCTTTCAGTGTCTCCTTTCGATTTTGGAAGCAGTGCAATGCAACGGATGAGTTTCTAGATGTACCCAATCAGATAACATAACACATCAGATTAAGACTAGGAGGATATTCTTTGTATTTATCAGAAAACACATCCATACAAAATTGAGCCAAACATTAAAGAGAATTAAAAAATCATAAACGATGCCCCCCATGTTGAACATTGACCCAGCAAAATGTGGCTGCTGGTAGAGTTCTTTACCTTGTTTGGAAGTTTTATAAAAAAAATGGAATGGAACTGGTAGAATATAAACTTACAATCACAGAGGGATCCATTCCACGGTAGTTGAATTGCGATACAAATTAAGTATCTGAGAGCTTATACTTTGAATTGTGAATCGTTTCGTATTGTGAATCGTAAGATTTGTAAACATTTGAAAACCACATTCAAGATGAGGGGTTGATCACAGGAAGATTAGGTTAATGTTATAACGGTTGGATTAGGCCGGGTTGTTTGGCCCAACTCCTTTGTTAAATGGAAAAAAAATATTTGGGCTGATAAATGTTTGGCCCAAGGAGAATAAGAAAGCAAGATACAACATTAGGGTTGTCTTCTCTCATGTGCAGAGCTGCCTCTTTCATTTTCCATGGGCGCTGCTGCTGCCTTTTTCGGTTTCGCATGGGCGCTGCCGCTGCCTTTTCAGTTTTGCATGGGCGCCACTGCACTGCTA
The DNA here is from genome assembly GCF_000499845.2 of Phaseolus vulgaris. Classification (NCBI taxonomy): domain Eukaryota; kingdom Viridiplantae; phylum Streptophyta; class Magnoliopsida; order Fabales; family Fabaceae; genus Phaseolus; species Phaseolus vulgaris. The sequence continues at coordinate 38,432,751 of NC_023750.2, forward strand.
GAGAAACCATTCATGGAAATCGGAGTAAAGAAGAGCACAAATTGGTATGTATCTCTTCCAGCTCAATTCATGCAATAAAATGAAGTAGATTAAGGTTTTTCCAAACTGGGTCATGCGACCCCACACGTTTTGGAGTGAGACCTGAATCCACGGATTCAGGCTGTGTTTCTTGTTAGAATCGCGATTCATGTAATTCTGAGTGCGATACAAATGATACAACACAGATTTGGGAGCACAAATGAGTTTTCCTACGATTCGTATCGTGGGGGTTATGAATCGTATTGTATCGTGCAATACGAATTGTGTATTGTGCAATACTTACTACCATGATCCATTCTGATAAAAGTATAATACAAAATAGAAGTAAAATAGTGAAATTATTTTTAAGAAAAATGTGGCTGCTGCTAACATATACAGGCAGACAATCAAAATTTGATGAACATATTACCTTCGACATATCAAGACTGCATCCTCCAGACAAAAGTTTTAAAGCGACAGCAGATTCAACCTGCATAAATTAAAATCACTCATCAAAATGTAAATACAGCACCAAGGGAACTTAAATAGTTTTTTCTCAACCCTTTCCCTGTAAAAGCAACAAAAAACCTAGTACTAATCCCATCCAAAAGTTACATGCTCATCATCTTCCAAACATGCGGAGAAAGGGACACGCCAGAGTATTGTCTATAATAAGAAAATCAGTGTCAATGCAAGTGCAAATGCAGATACATAGTGCAACAGCATTAACATCCCAATCATGCAAAGCTTAGAACAAATGTACATAAAACCTGATTAGAACCATTGAATAAACATGATTATATCCTGAGTATTTATTTTAGTAGAAAATAATTTCATTGAGAAAGAAGGGAGAAATACAAAGGGATGACAATAATAAATCCTTCTACAGTGAAAAGTATGCAAGAGAAAAGAACATAAGACTGGTGCATGCAGCACAACACGCCAAACTCCACCTACAGCATGTCAATATCAGCCAGCCTAATAATAATAGGAACATAGCATTGAATTCAAAAGTTGCTGGTGAAATTAAAAGAAAAGGAACATATCAAACGCACTATTTGAGTTTGAAATTCTTGCTCTGGTAAAAAAAGTATTGAAGGAGGCAGTGGAATGTATCCAAGAAAAAACATTCTACTCATGCAAACAGAAATTAAGGACTTCCAAAAAAGGAGAATCTTACACTATCATAATGATTACGAATAGAAAACGGAAATGAAGTTGCTATGGTGCATAACAAATGAACTGCAGCATCCTGCATTCACCACAATTCAAATATTAAAAACGCTGTAGGCAAACAAAGCATATAATTTCTGGATAAAAATAATAATAACAGGTATATGGAATTGACAAATAAAAGTAGGGTATCTAATGTCAACAGCAAACAGAAAATATATTATATTTAAAGATTTGTCTGCATTCAGCCAAAACTTTTTATCTTCCACATTGGATAAGTTTAACACAAAAGACATTTCATCTCTTAGCATAAACCTGTGTACGGGTAGGTAAGTCAGGAGAGGTCCTGAGGAAACTGTTGCATGCCCGTCAACATATATTGCACATATAAAATACTATCAAATATACTAAATCCAAATGCAAATCTACGAACTGTCCAAACCAACTTACCCATATTGCCTCGGAGTTCTCATCAGTTAACATCTTCAATGTAGGCTGAACAACTTTAACGGCACAGGAAGATGATTCTTTCTTGATCTTTGGATATCGACCTAACCTATTTGTAACAGAGTTAGCACAGGAAGCTGCCAACTATTTTAATGAAGACTAAGAATGGCAGAAAATGTAATACTACAAACAAAATATTGGAAATAAATATATAGAATAAGTGCATGTCTATATTAATTTTTGTTTCAGTAGAGATCCTGGGAGCTATTAAACTTAATAAGCAGTCAAGTAAATGGAATGTAAAATCTAAGCAACTTGGTAGAACCATCCATTGTTCTCAAACTCACAAGTAAACTTGTAAGTATAAGATTACAAATTTGGGCTCATAAATCATGCCACCTCACTAACAGACTTGAACTTGATCAACTTAACTGGACGCAGTTAGGATCAGATAAACTCATCACACTAGCAGTCCACAGTCAAGTTAGAAAGATTGCTTGAGGTGCAATAAAAGCCCAAAGCATGAACAATCAGTCAGGGTTCCTCCCGCTACTTGGTTCTATTATGCATTTGCTTAATAGCTATTTTGACCAACCACAAACTTCGAATCTATAACAAATGCAACCCCTTCTTGTTTGGTTACCCACCCATGAATCAGCAAACAATGTAATTTGGTATAAGAGCATTATTACTTGTGACTTGTGAATGTGATATACAACTGTTTGTTCGCTCACTTGCTTGGCAACAACAAGTTTGCAACTACTACTGGCCTCTATGCTTGACTGACATTCTGAAACCTAAATTGTGAACAAGGTACCCTCTGGCCTCTACATGAACAAGGTGTCTCTTTTTTGTTTTTTTCTGAACTTGCAGTATTAGTTGAGAACTGAGATCACTGTGAAATAGTGGATTGTGTAATTGATATTCACAATTTATTTAGTTTGTAGTTTAAAAAATGTCTCACATTAGAGAGTCGAGGTGCTCAAGCAATACAGTTGTTAGGCCCATTTCAAAACTAGGAGTAATGCCCCTAAAAATAAGACTGGTATTAGGTTGAAACTTGAGGCATGGAATGGTGGTTTTTTTTTATTAATTTATGCTATTCATTTAACTTAGATACTATGAAAATTATTTTATTTTTATTTTTCAATTAAGCAAACTCTTACAAGTTTATTTGTCTAAGTTTATGAATCCTCCTCAAGTTGGACAACCTTACCCTCATCCTATTGAGTATTATGCATAACAGAGAAGAGGTAAAAAATCATTGGTAATGTGGGTGGCAACCACACAACAGCTAGCATAAAAATAAAGAGAGAGATATTTCTACCAAGGGATTCATTTAATCAGCAGCATAAAGCATTAGTACTCTACTCTACATTGCAGAACAATATTGTACCAATTAATAGAAAACTCTCAAGGTACAAAAAGAAATATCTAACCTTAAAAATAAATCAGACATTGAAGCACAAGCCGCTACCCTCACTAAATTTGAATCTGCTGGTGACTATTTCAAACAAACATCAAGGAGCTTGTCAAAATTGAGCATATCAAAAATAAAAATTCATTTCAGAGATTTGTACAAAGATGAACGCAAACAAGGGCAACTGTGTTTGAGCATGCATGTACTTTAAAAGCTAGAAATGAAGTCAAATAAAAAAGACTGTGTCACCTAACAATGTTTAGCATTAATCCGTAACATACAGGGTCCTTATCGAATACAAGAAAGGAAGCTTTGTGAGCTCTTTAATGGCCTACAGAGGGAACAAACACATTTACTAATTCCAAACGGCATCAGCAAAAGATACACTGCCCATTAACAATTTACAGGAAGGATGCCTGAAATCAGTAAAGGTGAGTAGTACAAGAACATTAAACTTAAATGGTATCAACTACATTAAGTTATCCTTCAAGTCCCAGTATTGGCTTGTAGGCTAAAATATGTGCTGGATAGCATGCTTAGTATTACAGTTAGAAAACATTATGTTTTAGATCCGGAAATGTACCAAAGCTATTCTCATTGCCAGAATACATAGGACTAGTCCTCTCTTTTTTTTCAGCAAAATATAAATAAATTAAATTGAAGGGGACACTTCAGAGGTCTCACAACCCTTATACATGACTCATTTCCACACTCACCAAGAGAGTGTTAGGCACAGAAGCGAAACCTACCTTAATTCTAGCATTAAAATCTAAGATAAAAACTGTCACAATCTACACAAAACCCCGCATGAAAAACTACTACCGATCCAGCTTATACTAGATATAGCAAAGCCAAGCAAACTTACACCTGAGACACCCCACATAATCATCAAAATATGCATCAAAGATCTTGAATAATGAAACTTAGCTCTTGTGCAACCCAATTTAGCAAAAAACATGGTTGCTGCAAAATTCAAAAAGCACCAGAATATGGTTTTCTAACTACAGCTTTGGAGCATTGCCTACAAGCTCACATTTCATCTTTGACCCAAAAGTTTGGCTGCATCTCCAATACAATAGCTACTGCCAAAGACAGCTTGTTAAGATCCATGCTTCCTTCACCTCCTTACCTCCAAAACGTTCTTCTCCCACACCTGCATCCAACACTCACCTGGCTGCAAGATTATGCAGTACACATTGAAACAGCGGATTACCTCATATAAGTTGTGCATCAAAATAGAGCTTCCTTCATTCTACCCTCCCATACAACATAACCAACCAGTGGCCCTGAATTCTGACCAGCAGTGCCTCATCAAATTGCGAAAAACTCCAGACCCTGCAATCACGAATCTTCTTGGACCATAAAGTTATGTCCTTGGCCATTCCAACCAACACCCAGATAAACAACCCCTGAACCATGCACACAGAACCAACCATAGAAGCAGGAACTCTGTACTAATTATGTGTGTTGCATAGACCAAAACCATCAGCCACAATAATCTGCCTTCGTTCTGTCATCCCTGCAGCCACACCCTGCATTAAAAACACCAGCTAACCCACAGCTGACTTAAAGCAAAACTTGTCCAATTCACATGCTTCCTCCCTTCCTCAATTTGTCCAGACACAAGCATATTAATCAAATACTGCTTAACATTACATCACACCAGAATAAATTGTCAGTGGCCCTGCAAACTAGGTTTGCTTCTAAATCACCACCCTACACCGAAAATACCATCCATACCCCTGCTCTTCTAACCAGATAACCCAGCCTTCTAATAACGTCTTCAATCTGACAAAACACATCATTCCTCAATTACCAGTATCTTTTAAAACAAATGAGAGGTGGTTGCACCCTATGTTTCATCCATAACCACAATTTAAGTTGTGACAAAATAAGGGATCAAACCCGTGTCATATACTCAAAAGAACCAAAGGTACTAGCCACTTGTGAGCATCACTAAGGTTTAAATTCATCTAGGAGCTATGTGGATAAAGTTCTCCATAAATACAAAGAAGAAGAAAATGAATAAGAAAAAAATTAAATGAGTTTCTCTATAAACAAAAACTAGTTTACCTGCATTAATTTATAGAATTCTTCTCATTCTAACTTATCTGAAAGATTATGCTTTTTCTCGATTATTTTCTTTTCCTAGACCTGTGTAAAAGTTTATCCAAACAACAATTACCCTAAACAACTGTATATCTACACCACTTCATACTCCTAAACCCGAAAACTCTAACAAAGAATCATCAGCATGTAAGGCAAAACATCTACCTGTAGAAAAGCTAACAACTTGTTGAACCACACAGAGTAAGATTCTAGAAAACGCTCAGAGCTGCACTCTTCACAAGTAACCCCGAGCAGAGAGATCCCCGCCCAGCGTTTATCAGGCTACAAAAGAACAACACACCCATCTTAACTACAAAAATCATTCAAAACAAAGAAAGAAAAAAAAAAGGAAAAAAATTAAAAGCTTCTTGCTTTTGATTCCCACCATGGAGGTGGACAGGAGGGAGAAGATGCGGTTGAGCCAGGAAGAGAATGCAGACTTCCAGGCTTCGATTATTTTGGGAGGCGTGGAGTCTACCAGGAAAGACTCAGAGAGAAGGGAGTGCGTTTTGACGAGTGACACGACCTTGGAGAGTTGGAAGTTGCTGGAGAAGGCACGCTTCTCATCCGGAATATGGTCTCTAATGATGGAGAGAAGCAAGCGGGGTTTGAATGCAACGTCGTACATGTTCCCGAAGTGGTCGAAGGCCGCCATTGGAGCCGTGAAACCCTGCAACCTCGGAGACACTGAATAGAGGTGCCGCAGAAGAGAGACAACCTTAAAAACACACAGTGCGGCCTTCTCTCTTCTGTGCTGTGCTGTGTGAGGGAAGAGGAAAAGAAAAAGAAAATAAATATATATATAATATTATTATGTTTAAATTATTTGTTGACGGGTTGGATCCGGATTTTTAAAGGGTGCCCGTTACCCGAACAGATATCTCGTGTTAGGGTTGGCTGTGATAGTTTCTATAAATCACAAACAAATCACAAAGTTATAAATTTATAGTTTCTATATTTTTTAATTTGTATATTATTAGTTGAAGAAGTAATATATCACAATAAATTTTTTATTTTTTTATTAAAAACTTTCATGATTTCTCAGTTAAATAGATACCTCAAGTAACAACAATCATAATCATTTGTCATCACATAAAACAAGTATTATTAAAAAAAATATAAAAATATAGAGTACAAGATCAAAGATCAAAACTCATATGTTAACAAAAATCATATAAACTATATATTAATAAAAAATTATAAGAACACACTAAATAAAAATTTATTATACTAAATAGTTTATTATAATAATAAAATGATTCTATATAAATATCTTTTAAATAAAAATTAAATAATAATGATTTATAACAAATGAATATTAATGATTTATAACATTTATTTATAAATAATAAAAAAATTATAAATACATGAGAAATATATATATATATATATGAGACTACTACGCTATTACTCCGACTACTAAACTAAAAAAAGTCAGTACACTTACGCTAAAAAATAATTGTTTAACTTTTTTTATTTTAATGTAATATTATTTACTTTTGAATAATTTAAATCAATACACTTATTTACGAACATGTTTTTAAAAAAACATAAAATAAAAATATACATCCAAAATTATTAATAATATTTCTCTTTATAATAATTATTTTATTGCTATGAATTATATCACTAATATATATTATTTTATTCTTTAAACTTTTATAATCTTCTTTTTAAATCAATTAACAGCTTATAAAATTATAAAAAAAATTATTTTATAATTATATTTTATAAGTATATTTTATAATTATATTTTATAAACATACTTTTTATATAAATTTAATAATATTTTTTAAAATACATAATGAAATTAAAAATATCTAATTATTCATATGAAAAATATATTTTGTTTAAATGTTCTCCTATCAATCAATTCTGGTCATCTAAATATATTGTGTAATATTTTATTTCAAACTGTTAAGTATGATAATTACATCCAATTTTAATATTTTTAATTTTGATATTAATTGTTAATTCTTTTATGGAATTTAATTTTGATCATTAAAGTCGGTTACATCTCTCAATCAATATAAAACTAAAATTTGATAAATTATCAGAAAAACTTCAGATCCCCTTTGTTTTTTTTTCAAAACAGTGATTCACTTGTATTTTTCATTAATTAATATTTTATTACTGAAATGGTTCTAAATCTAATAATAGTCTTATATAGTATTTTTTTTTTATATATAGCATAATCATGTTTCATATTATTTGTATTCAAAGTGTTCAATTGAATGTATTTAACATTCTATGTAATAAATATTAACACAAATCAATTAGCGTGATAAATAAAATAAAATAAAGGAAAAATTTACTGCATCTTGAAAAACTATGAATAATTGTTCAGTAGTCAATAAATTTTAAGTAGATGTTTCTTCATATTAATTAATACAGTAATTGTACAATAATAAAAGGTGTAAAAATATTAATTGATGAGGGCGGTTTAATTATTATTGTTAAGACAATTATTTAAATATTATAAACCAATCAATATTATTGATCAATAAATAGTCTATGTAGTGTTTGAATATGACTCTAAAAAAATAATTCAAAATAATCATGTTTTGTAACAAACACAGATAATACAAGAGTACAGAATCATATTTTTAAATTTTTTGCAATTTAAATCACTGGTCCAAGAATAAAATAATGGTTAAGATAATTTTATCAACATTTAAGTTTTCTTTTAATTTAAAAGAACATTTCTTGAAAACATTTAAGGATTAAACATGACTTTTGTTTCTTTTATTTTTCATTAAATTTTATTTTGATTTTTTATGCTAAATTAGTTAACTATTCTTTCAATTAAAGTAAATACGTGAATTTAATCTTTATGGTGAAGAAATATCTTTAAATGTCAAAATTATATATAAAGGATCAATATTGTACTATATCAATTTAAGTTTTCTATCAATTTTATGATGGTAAATTTTAAAGATTGAATTTGTTTATTTAAAAATATAGAAGACCAAAGATAAGTTTAAAAAAATTTAGGACACAAAAACCGTATTTTTCTTATTTTATAAATAATAAAAGAAATTCAAAGTAATATAAGAAAAAAAAATTATATTGTTAAAATTAATCATGTGCTTGTATAATCACAAATCTAATTATATGTATATTAATTGTGATTTGTGACATGTTCTAACATTTTTTTTCACTTGGAATTTCTTGAGGTGAAATTTCATATATTTTATAAATTTGTTACAATTAATCAACTTTATATTAAGTATGTAAATACGTTATATAAAAAATATAATTTTATTTTATTTATATAATAAAACATGTTTAATGTAATGTATTCTAATTGATTCACGACAATGACATGTATGATGATAAAATTATTTACAACAACTAAATAGATAGTTTATAATAAACTAATTTTTATAACATTTAATAACATGAATGACAAGGGATGACCTTTACAACAAATGACAAGTGAAACATAGTACAATTTAAGAAAAACAAAAGTTCAAAAATCTAAAATAAATTATAATACTTTTTAATTCAATTAATTTAAATTTATTAAAAAAATTATGTTAACTATGATTATTAAAGTTCTTTTATCATGAATAACTAACCTACCTCTTAATTTTATTAAACAAGATAAATTTAAAAACAATATATTAGGTGTGTTTTCTCGTCTTATAATGTTCTTTTAAACAATAAATTTTTTTATTTATCTTATTCAATTAATATTACAAAGTTTGTTTTAATTTTGAAATATGTAAGTTATTAATCAAAATACTCTCACCGATTTACACATTGACATCACCTTGCCAAACCCATAAATCATTTTACAAGATTTAAAGTTCATAATAAAAAAATTATTTAATAACAACCAAATTTAGAGACCAAAATCAACTAGTCATTATATTAACTAGATTATATAATATTTTAGACACTAAAAACTTATTTGTATCTAAAGTGGTTTACAAATTGGTATATAAATTAGCTACTAATGTTTTATATTCTAAATTAGTCTTTAAAACACTAATAGAGCCTAATTTAGAATATAAAGTAGTTAGTAGTTAAAAAATTTGGTAGTTAATCGTTAAATACCAATTTAGAAACTACTTTATAATCTTTTTATTAAATAAAAACTATTTTATATATCAATAATATTTTTAGTTTGTAAAATGATATTTAATTTAGTTAATATAGTAATTAACTATTTTGGTTTTTATTTAATAGTTTTCTTAGAGTGTGTTGATCGTAAGTTTTAAATGATGTTTCACTCATAAATTGATTTTTCATTATTTAATTTTTATTCTCTTATGTGTATTCTTTAATTAGTTTATTATGCTTTTATGATAGAATTTATTGAGTTTTTGTTATGGTTTTAACATAAGAGAAGATTGACAATGTAAGCTTTTCTGATTTTCTAACATGGAGACAAATTGTTCGATAAAGGTTATTAAGTGGGGAAGAAATGGTTTAAATGAGACATTGTGGGAAAAACATTTAAAGTAACAACAAATAATAGTAAACTATAAACGATAGTCAACAAATAGGTGAGTCATGACAAAAAGAAAAGAAGATTATGTTATAGTGTAAATGAAGTATTATTATATTATGACAACCAAATTAATTTAATGGTTTATAATTGTGGTATATCGTATATCACATGGTAAGACGGTACATCCTAACGTAACCTTTAACATCTTAACTTATGATACTGATGACTTTTTACGGCAAGTGCACCGCGTTTGTCATAAGTAATAATTGTCCCTAAGGACGGATATCGATCCCACAAAGAACAGTGAATTATCGAGTACAATATTCGCTAAATATAACAACAGAACAATAAAAAAGAGTTTGAAGTGATTATGTTGGCACTGATCAATAAGAAAACAAACAAAGAATTAGTTGCTTCAATTGGAAAAATTGGGATCAAGTTTCATCTCTCTCACTCTCATGTATTTTGATTAGCATGTTAATATTAAGTTCTTTAATTGAAATTGATGCCCGTATAAAAATCATTTATATTGATTCCTCGCATATAAAATCCTTAAAAATGTTCCCTAACTATCGATCCCTCTCATACTTATAAGAACAACTTAGAACGAAGCTCAGACGTTTAATAGCAATTAACATTTCAAGTCTATTCCTAGCACTCAAATATGTTAAGTATGGTTGTTTAGGTCCGAACCCTAAAAATACCTCTCGGTCAGATTTAAGATTCTCCATTTGTCACAAAATTAAAAGTAAAACAACAATACCAATAATCAATCAAGAACTGAATATTAATATATAAAATATCACCAATACATAAGAGTTTGAGCAGATTACTCCCAATCCCAAAGGGTAGAATTAGCCACGCATACTTCTATCACATTCCATTCTCCCAATTGGGTTACAATTCACTCTATGGTGTTTTCCTCTCAATCTGGCACACTGAGGTTGAGCCTCTAGCCCTCTATTTATCCTAGTTTTATAGGGTTAGGTTGTTTCCTATGTCGCGCTAATGGGCTAAATGATAAAACATAAAAAATGCCCAATCTTTCTTTGCATCTTTTTCCATTCTGGGACCTTCTATCTTTATCTTTTTAGCTCAAATCATTAATCTTTAATCCAAATCTTCAATCTTCCTTAGAAATCTGCAATTAACATCAAATTTGAGAATAAAATACTCTTATTCAAATAAAGATCATAAAGAATGTAAAAAGGTATAAATTCATAAATTAGGAATTATTTTATATGTAAATTAGCAATAAATCCTCATAAGTGCCTATATTTTAATATGAAATATTACTGATATTAAACACTTATCAGATACATGCTTTATACATGTTTTTGGTGTAATTTTTTTTTTAATATATTAGTGTAACATTCAATTTTATCAATGTTATAAACGAAATCTAATTACAATTCACTATTAAATGCTATATTATCTACTAAGTATGTATTTTAATACATAATCACTTCTACTTTAATGAAAAGTATTTTTAACAATAGAAAATAATGTTTTTAAAATCTAAAAGGCATTAAATTGATAAAATATTTCAAAAATCTATGATTCAAATTGTGTTCAAAAGAAAGTTTAATGGATGTTAATAAAATTATCATAATAATTAAATTATACTAAGAAAGAAAAAGTATTGTATAATATTCTAACAACTAAGATTAAACCAAATTTATAGATTTTAACATTCAAAATACAAACAAAAATAAAATATGTTATTCTATTTAAATTAAAATTTCAATTTAACGTAATTTAATTTCCATTTTAAAATGTCAAGACATTAAGTTTATAGATTTTTTATATATTATTCATTTCATTTTTATATATTTAATGTGAAACTCTTAACTTTACACTTAATTTTCTTTTAGTTTTAATTTATGAATAATGGTTTCAATTCACTACACTTTTTGTTGTGATTGGTTTAGAGTTTAGGATTTTTCTTGAGGTAAATTTTTATATCTTTTATAAATTTGTTATAATTAATCAACTTTACACCATGCAAATACACAACATAAATAAATATAGTTTAATTTTATTTTCTTTAGTACTACAAAGCGAGTTTTAATTTTGAAATATATAAGTTATTCACCATAATTTTCTCACCATTTACACTCACTGACATCGTCTCGTAAAACCCATAAATTATTTCGTAATTTGATTTTAGAACATTAAAAGTTAAATGTTCATTGATCTTAGGTTTTGAATGATGTTTCACTCATAGATTTATTTTTCACTATTTTTTTTCCCTATGTATTCTTTAATTAGTTTATTATGTTTTTATAACACAATTTATTGAGTTTTTGTTATGGTTTTGAGATGAGAGAAGAGAGACAATGTGAGCTTTATTATTTTTCTAGCGTGGAGACAAATTGTTCGCTAAAGGTTATTAAGTGGAGAAGAAATGGTTTGAATGACACATCATTATCCGAAAATATTTTAAGTAACATCAAACAATAATCAACTATAAAAGATAGTCAACAAATAGGTGATTAATGACATAAAGAAAAATAAATAAATTTACGTTATAGTATAAATACAACATTATTATATTATGAAAACCAAATTAATCTAATGGTTTATAACATGGACATATTGTAAACCACTGGTAAGACGATATAGATTAACATAACTTTTAACATCTTAATTTACGACACATGTTTATACATATTTTTTGTTTTTAGTGCACTTTTTTTTAATATATTAGTGTAACATTTAAGCTTATCAATGTTATAAAAGAAATCTTTTTAATTCACTATTAAATGCTATATTATTTACTAAGTGCATATTTTAATACACTATTTAATGAAAATCTTTTTAACAATAGAAAATAATGTTTTTAAAGTCTAAAAGGCCATTAAATTGATAAACTATTTCAAGAATATAATTCAATTTGTAGTCAAAATAAAGGTTTATGGATGTTAATAAAATTATCACAATAACTGTAACATCCTTAATTTTACCCATATATAATGTAATAAAAGTAAAACAAGCAATATCTAATTACAAATAACATATACTACTTTCTCATATGTGTATCTCAAAAGAAATATCCCTCTTCATAGGGATTTAATATATATACATCAAAAGTTTTAACAACAAAACAAAACATTTAAATAAAACTATCTCATAGCTCTATCACCTGAAATCTCATCTGCTCCCATGTAAAACACGATCATCACAGATAAAGAAACAAACACAAACAAATAACAGGGTAAGCTATCTATATAAAAAGTTTTGATATAATTTAAATTTCAAATTAATAAGCATAATTCATCAATTCTCATATGATTTCTCAAACCATCAAGAGTCTATTACATTCATAAAATTCATCTTTCATATGTCAGACTTTTACTGACTCACAACACATAGACACTTGACTCTACTTCCAGAAGACTCGTGTATTGAAATTAGCATCCAGAGACCTGCACCTGTCATACTACTGCTGTGAAACCCACACAGTCATGCACATAATTATCTCAATATCTCATCATCTTCATATGACAGGGTAAATCCATTTGATATGCTCTGATCAGTTCTTTCAAACCTCAGAATCAGCCAAAATGGACCTCCTTCGACTCTCACCAACTGAATAACTTCATCTATTTGATTCCATTATATCAGTAGAGTCAGGATCGTCTCATTCACAGGACACTCACAAATCAATACACCCTAATAACAATCTCAACATGGTATTTCCTTTCCTGAACATACTACGTCTTGATCACAATTTAACCTCATTACATACATCATTTAACATATCAATGCACCACTCAATCACTTCATATATATAAACTTTCTAAACAATCCAAATATATCTCAAACTTTACTTAAAACACATAATTAATTCCAAATATATGCTCTTTAAATCAATCATCATCTGAAATCACACAACCACTTCTCATCAAACATCTCACTTAAGTAATTCAACCAAAATATTCAAAAAGAATAATTCAACTCATTTATATTATCATTCAAACACTTTCAATTCTCAATAACAGATTCAAAATCAACAATTCCAGTCAATATATTACTTTACTCTTCAAATCTTGCAAGCAAAAACAATTGGGTTTTATTGAACATAATAAGACTAGCTTCCCTTACCTGAACTTTAGTTGATGCTCACTAAGAGCTCCAAATATACCCAAAAGCTTAAAGGTAATTAACCTGCACCACAGAGTCCTAATCAAAATCTAACTATATAACTAGGACCTTGAGTTAACAGAGATTAACCCTAAAGCTAAAAGAGTCACATGTAAAACTCATGTAGACAACCTAGTTCAAAATTTGACTCAAAGAAAAGGGCCAAAAATGAACTTACTCTATTTAGGATTTTGATCGGGCAATCTTGTAGAGTTCATTGGCAGGAGTTCAATGACAGACTCCGATCGTCAAACTGAATAACTGAATTTTCTATTTATATGTCATTTTCATTTTAATAATAAAATATTCAGGTATCATTTAAAATATATCACTTCTACTCTAAGGTTATTTTCTAGATCCTTACAATAACCAAAAGTATACTAATAAAAAAAACATTATATGACTATTCTAACAACTATGTTTAAACAAAATTTATACATTTTTAACATTTAAAATACAAACAAAAAATAAAAAATAAATTATGGTATCCTACTTAAATTAAAATTTAAATAATATAAATCGATATTTATTGTAATATCAAATCTTGATGTAAAATAAAAAATAAAATAACAAATATTTTAAGTTAATTTTAATGTTTCAAGAACAAACTAAAATAATATTTCATAACATTTTTAGTTCAATCAATTTATATTATTTTCCTATCAACTTTGGATTTCCAAATCACTTAGAAGTTATTTGTAAGTCAACTTTATAATTCCTTTAACTAACAAGTTATTTGTAAGTCAACTTTATAATTTTTTTAATTATTTGACTAGTTTAGTAATTGGATAGATCAATCTAATTTAATTTTCAAAATAAAAAAAGACAAGTGTGATTTATTTATTTTTTTAATAAGAAATTTCAATCATAAAAAATAATTAATTTAATTATTTACAAGGTAAACTAGTTACATAAAAAACACCTTATTGAATTTTTGTATATATAAAAATAATAATAACAAATTTTAATAAAAAAAAACTAATTCACATTCGTCAAAGGATATGGTATCCTCAACCGTGATTAATAAAATCCTGGTTAATATTAAGTAAAAAATAATAGTGATTTATAATAATATGAACAACAAAAATAATTTTAAAAAAAATTAAATACAAAAATATATTTATATTAATACAAAATCCCAATTGATATCAATAGAAAAGTACAATACTTATCTTAAAAATATTATTAATAGAAAAATACTTATCTTAAAAATGTTATTAATAGAAAGGTACTTATCTTAAAAATGTTTTGATCTTACTCGATTGAGTACTATCGAATTAAAATCGAGTTGAGAAAAATATGAAAGTTATATACACGAGTTTAAAAATATAAAAAATATATGTGAAATTTGATTTTTTAACTTTTAAGTGTTAAATTTCATTTTTGTTTGAAATGTGTTATTCAGTCAACATATTTTTAGTGTAAATTATTTAAAATTCTTCTTACAAATAAAATATCTTATTAAATTTTTTTATTCAAACATCCTATTAAGTTACTCTTTGTACTTTTCAGAGGGATAACACATGTATTTTTTTAACTTAAATATTAGAAAATAAATGTGAATTTACCTTTTGGCCTTAATATCTCTCTCATGAAGTCATTTGTGTATAGTTTATTTTTATTTCTTGAAAAAAAATAAAAAATAAAAAACAAATCTAAAAGTTATAAATTTATAGTTTCTATATTTTTTAATTTGTATATTATTAGTTGAAGAAGTAATATATCATAATAAATTTTTTATTTTTATTTTATTAAAAACTTTCATGTTAGGCATCATTATGTTACTTGACATCTCAGCTAGGTCGACACCTCAAGTAACGACAATCATTTATCACAAACACAAATGAATGTTAATAATTTATAACAAATGAATGTTAATGATTTATAACATTTATTTATAAATGATAATAATTTATAACAAATGAATGTTAATGATTTATAACATTTATTTATAAATGATACTTACGTCGGACACCGACACTCCATTTAAGAGAAGTGTATGAGTTTCATAGATGGTATTATATCAATTTAAGTTTTTTATCAATTTTATGATGATAAATTTTAAAGATTGAATTCGTTTATTTAAAAATATAAAAGACCAAAGATAAGTTTAAAAATATTTAGGACACAATAAACGTATTTTTCTTATTTTATAAATAATAAAAGAAATTCAAAGTAATATAAGAAAAAAAATTATATTATTAAAATTAATCAACATGTGCTTGTATAATCACAATTTTATTTATATGTATATTAAAATTGAATGTTAATAGAGTGTAATGAATCTCGATATAACTAATAACTGAAGATAAATAAAATATGGTGTGAAGTTAATTTGTAAAGATGAGAGATAAATTTTACCTAAGTTTTTTTATATATATATATATATATTATTTATTTATTTTTTATATAGTTAATGTAATACTCTGAACTCTACGCTTAATTTTTTTTAGTGTTAATTTATTGATCATGGTTTCAATCCACTACACTATTAATGGTGATGATTGGTGACATGTTCTAACATATTTCATATATTTTATAATTTTGTTATAATTAATCAACTTTACACTAAGTATGAGTATGTAAATACGCTATATAGAAAAATATTATTTTATTTTATTTTTTTTATATAATAAAACATGTTTAATGTAATGCATTCTAATTGGTCCACAACAATGACATGTATGATGATAAAATTATTTACAACAATTGAATAGATAATTTATAATAAACTAAATTTTATAATATTTAGTGATGACATTTACAACAAATGACAAGTGAAACATACTCATAGTAGTGGACAATTTAAGAAAAACAAAAGTTCAAAAATTCAAAATAAATTATAATACTTTTTAATTAAATTTATTAAAAATTAAAAAATATTATGTTAACTATGAGTATTAAAGTTCTTTTATCATGAATAACTAACCTACCTCTTAATTTTCTTAAACAAAATAAATTTAAAAACAATATGTCAGTGTATTTCCTCATCTTATAATGTTTCTTTTAAATAAAAAATCTTTTTATTTGGCTTACTCAATTAATACTATCGTTTTAATTTTGAAATAGGTTAGTTATTAATCAAAATCTTCTCACCCATTTACACATTGACATCACCTTGCCAAACCCATAAATTATTTTGCAAGTTCATCTTACAATATTCAAAGTTCATAATAAAAAAAATATTTAATAACAATCAAATTTAGAAATCAAAATTAACTAGTCATTATATTAAGTAAATTATATAATATTTTAGATACTAACAATTTTTTTTATGTAAAATAATTTCTAAATCGATATATAAATTAACTACTAACATATTATATTTTAAATTAGTCATTAAAACACTAATAGAGCATAATTAATAATATAAAGTAGTTAGTAGCTAAAAAAATTGGTAGTTAATCGTTAAATACCAGTTTATAAATTACTTTATAATTTTTTATTAAATAAAAACTACTTTATATATCAATAATGTTTTTAATTTATTAAATGATTTTTAATTTAGTAAATATAGTAACTAATTATTTTTGTTTTTAAAATTAGTTTTTATTTAATAATTTTCTTGTAGTGGTTTTGAGTGTGTTGATCATAAGTTTTAAATGATGTTTCACTCATAAATTGATTTTTCATTATTTAATGTTTGTTCTCTTATGTGTATTTTTTTAATTAGTTTATTATGTTTTTATGATATAATTTATTGAGTTTTTGTTATGGTTTTGACATGAGAGAAGAGAGACAATATGAGTTTTTTTGAATTTTCTAGTGGGGAGGCAAATTGTTAGATAAAGGTTATTAAGTGGGGAAGAAATGGTTTGAACGAGACATTGCGGAAAAAACATTTAAAGTAACAACAAATAATAGTAAATTTTAGACGATAGTCAACGAATACGTGAGTTAAGACAAAAAAAAAGAATATTATGTTATAGTGTAAATGAAGTATTATTATGTTATGAAAACCAAATTAATTTAATAGTTTATAATAGTGGCATATAGTAAATCATATGATAAGACGATACACCGTAACGTAACCTTTAACATCTTAATTTATGATACATGCGTTATACATGTTTTTTTTTGAATTTTTTTTCTTTTAATATATTAGTGTAACATTCAAGTTTATCAATGTTATAAAAAAAATGCAATTGCAATTCACTATTAAATGCTATATTATTTACTAAGTACTTATTTTAATACATAATCACTAGTACTTTAATAAAAGTATTTTTAACAATAGAAAACAATGTTTTTAAAGTCTAAAAGACCATTAAATTGATAAAATATTTCAAGAATCTATGATTCAATTTGTGTTCAAATAAAGTTTAACGGATGTTAATAAAATTATCGTAATAACTAAATTATACTAAGAAAGAAGAAGTATTATATAATATTCTAACAACTAAGATTAAACAAAATTTATACATTTTAACATTTAAAATAAAAAAAATATATATGTTATTCTATTTAAATTAAAATTTCAATTTAACGTAATTTAATCTCCATCTTAAAAAGTTAAGACATTAAATTTATAGATTTTTTTATATATTATTCATTTATTTTTATATATTTAATGTGTAACTCTTAATTTTACACTTAATTTACTTTTAGTTTTAATTTATGAATAATGGTTTCCATTCACTACACTTTTTTGTTGTGATTGATTTAGGGTTTAAGGTTTTTCTTGAGGTGAATTTAGGGTTTAGGATTTTTCTTCAGGTGAATTTCCATATCTTTTATAGAACTGTTATAATTAATCAACTTTACACCATGCAAATACACAACATAAATAAATACAGTTTAATTTTATTTTCTTTAGTACTACAAAACGAGTTTTTATTTTGAAATATATAAGTTATTTATCATAATCTTCTCATCATTTACACTCACTGATATCGCCTCGTTAAACCTATAAATCATTTCACAATTTGAGCTTAAAACGTTCAAAGGTAAAAGTTTATTGATCGTAGGTTTTGAATGATGTTTCACTCATAGATTTATTTTTCATTATTTAATTTTTGTTCTCTTACATTGAATTAGTTTATTATGTTTTTATGACATAATTTATTGAGTTTTTGTTATGGTTGAGATGAGAGAAGAGAGACAATGAGAGTTTTTTTTTAATTTTATAGCACTAAAGGTTATTAAGTGGGGAAGAGTTTATGGTTTAGGGTTTATTATGTTTTTATGACATAATTTATTGAGTTTTTGTTATGGTTTGAGATGAGAGAAGAGAGACAATGCGAGCTTTTTTAATTTTCTAACACCAAATGTTATTAAGTGGGAAAGAAATGGTTCAAATGACACATGAGAAAAACATTTTAAGTAACAAAAAAACAATAATCAACTATAAACGATAGTCAACAAATAGATGATTAATGACTAGAAGAAAAAAAAAATTACATTATAGTATAAATGCAATATTATTATATTATGGAAACCAAATTAATCTAATGATTTATAACAGTAGCATATCGTAAACCACATGGTAAGACGATACACATTAACATAACCTTTAACATCTTAGTTTATGATAATGTTTATACGTATTTTTTGTTTTTAGTGTATTTTTTTAATATATTAGTGTAACATTCAAGCTATCTATGTTATAAAAAAAATCTAATTACGATTCACTATTAAATGCTATAATTTTTAGTAAGTGCATATTTTAATACACACTCACTTGTTATTTAATGATAGTATTTTTAATAATAGAAAATAATATTTTTAAAGTCTAAAAGGCCATTAAATTTGATAAATTATTTCAAGAATATAATTCAATTTGTATTCAAAATAAAGTTGAATGGATGTTAATAAAATTATCACAATAACCAAAATCATACAAAGAAAAAGAAAAGTATTATATCACTATTCTAACAACTATGATACAAAATTTATACATTTTTAACATTTAAAATACAAACAAAAATAAAAAATAAATTATGGTATCCTACTTAAATTAAAATTTCAATAATATAAATCGATATTTATTGTAATATCAAATCTTGATGTAAAATAAAAAATAAAATAAGAAATATTTTAAGTTAATTTTAATGTTTTAAGAACAAACTAAAATAACATTTCATAACATTTTTAGTTTAATCAATTTATATTATTTTTCTATGAACTTTTAATTTCCAAATCACTTACCAGTTATTTGTAAGTCAACTTTATAATTTCTTTAATTATTTGACTAGTTTAGCAATTGGATAGACCAATCTAATTTAATTTTCAAAATAAAAAAAGACAAGTGTGTTTTATTTATTTTTTAATAAGAAATTTCAATCATAAAAAATAATTAATTTAATTATTTATAAGGTAAACTAGTCACATAAAAAATACCTTATTGAATTTTTTATATATAAAAATAATAATAACAAATTTTAATAGAAAAAACCTATTTCACATTCGTCAAGGATATTGTATCCTCAACTGTGACCAATAAAATCCTGGTTAATATTAAGTAAGAAATAATAGTGATTTACAATAATAATATGAACAAAAAAAATAATTTTAAAAAATTAAATAGAAAATATATTTATATTAATACAAAATCCCACTTTACATCAATAGAAAAGTACAGTACTTATTTTAAAATTGTTATTAATAGAAAGGTACTTATCTTAAAAATGTTTTGATCTTACTCGATTGAGTACTATCGAATTAAAATTGAGAAAAATATGAAAATTATATACACAAGTTAAAAAATATAAAAAAATCAAATTCTTATTGTTTCTATATGTGAAATTTGAATTTTTTACTTTTAAGTGTTAAATTTCAATTTTCTTTGAAATATGTTATTCAAACAACATATTTTTAATGTAAATTATTTTAAAATCTTCTTACAAATAATTTCTTTATTAGATTTCTTCATTCAAACACCCTATTAAGTTAATTTATGTACTTTTCAGAGCGATAATACATGTATTTTTTAAAACTTAAATATTAGAAAATAAATGTGAATTTACCTTTTGACCTTAATATCTCTCTCATGAAGTCATTTGTGTTTAGTTTTCCTCTATTTCTATTTTGGTTCTCAAATGTTATTGTACATTAAAAGAACACAATCCAATATGTTACTCTTTAACCAAGTTGATTTAAACTTAACAAAGCAAAACAAATAAAAAAGGTTTGAATGTGATTTGATTGAATTTCTTTCTCACTCCATATTAAACCAACTTAAACAAAATAAAGTTTGTGAAGGAAAAAATAATGCAAAATAAATTTTTTAAAAGAAGAAAGTCCTTAAAGGCACGTTGACTTTTTGTGATAAGTCTAAATAGTTTGGTGATGTAGGCTAGTGTGAAATGATGGTTACCTTAAGAAGAAGGGATAATGCCCCAAAATTCACCTGTGTAATAGGACACTATTGTAAGAAAAACAAAATGAGAAAATCTTCATAAGCACATTCATGCCACTCACTCTATTGTCCCAAATAGTCCAAGGTGGCAATTGCTGTAATTAAATTCACACCTGATCCAATAGCAGAAGCCATAGCCAAGGGTAAAACCGAGAATTTCCCAAACTTAGGGCTAAATATAATTTCAGAGGTGGCAACTGGCATCGGCAATAGAAGAAGAGAATTTTGGGTTTTGCTGTTTTTTTACACTGAAAGAAAGAAAGAAAGAAAAAACAGAGAAACACAAACACGAGCGAGTTGCGAAGGAAAAACAGTTTGTTCCAGAACTGAACCCAAAGATCTTCTCTTTACGTGTTCTTGTGAGGACCCAAATCTTCTTCTTCTTCTCCCACTGCTTGGATCTGCACTTTCCGGTCTTTCTTCCATTCTCACACGCCAACTCCTTCACGGGTCAATTCTAATTCTCGCGCAGGTTTTTCCTGCACGGATAAAGGTTCCTCTTTTCCTCCGAAACTAGAGTACCCTTTTGCGGAATTTGGCTTATTTCGCTTTAACAATTCCAATTTTGCGCAGCTTTCGCGGAGATATTTGTTGGGTGGTCGAAGGGGGAGAGGGTTCTAGATTGGCGTGGCTCTGGTTCGTCAGAATTGGGTTTTCTGTTTGCTTTCAAAGCCAAATTGCCTCACTTCATGTGAGTTTTCTTTACTGTTTCAATTCCTGCATGAGTTTTTTTTTTTTATTATTGTTATTATTAACTTACGTAAGGAAGGTAGTTTGTTTCTTCTATGGTGTGTGGCGGTGTTGATTTTTACCAGTATTCTGCTCAACGATACTGTGTGAGAAGTTTTTGAATTTGTTGTTATTGTTTTTTTTTGAACGTTACGTTTGAATATTTAGTAATCCCAAAAGTTGAAAACTTGGAGAAGGGGAATTGGAAAACGATTTTGATTGAAGAGATGTGAAGTAGTGAAAACCGATTAGAAATTAGTGTTAGTATTCCAAAATTCACATGAGTCTGTGTGCGTTGAAATGTTTACATTCTTGGATCCCCTTCCCCCCATGCTTCTATGCTCTCAGAGGACTAACCTGGTGTGGGGGTTAAGATTGATGATTCTAGGGTTTGAGTTATTGGCTTATTCTAGTAAAATTTGTGTAGGGTTACTGTTCATTTCATATTCCGGTCATGGTTGAGCTTCCCCTTTTCTGAAAGGAGAACCTTAATCTTTTCAAAGCCTAACCAATCAAGTTTTCAGGTCAGCTACAAAAAATAGAAAAGAAAATTGCTAATTTGAGTTGCTAGTATAAGCTAAATTAAAGTAATTTAGCTAATCATCTAAGTTTTAAGCATAGTAGTTCATAGGCCACCATAGTGGGATGTGAAGTGAAGCAGCCTTGGGTTGCTATGGGATTCAAATAGCAAAGTGGTTTTCAATAACAGCTATAATGACAAAAATAACGGCTTTCTGCGCTAAAATAGTGCGACCAAGATAACGGCTTTTGGCGCGTTATAACTGGCGCTGCCAAAATAGCCAATTTGAGTTATTAGTACAAGTGGAATTAAAGTAATTACAGCCAATTTTCTATGTTTTAAGTATGGTAGTTAATAGTCCAATATAGTGTCCCTTTAGTGGGATGGTGGAATGGAGCAGCCTTGGGTTGTTATGTGATTATAAAGGCCAAGATAATGGCTTTTCACATGATGTAGTGGCACTACCAAAATAACCAATTTTTAACCTGGAACATCAACATTTGTTATTCTTTTCCGGTGTAAAATATTCCACAAAAAGTTACTTCTGTTTTGACATGTATTCCTTAACACTTTACATGACTATTTTCTATCCCATGTGTTTCTTCTTCGTATAGATTTCCCAATTCACATTTTCCTAATTTTTTTTATCAAATTTGTTATGTTCTCTTATTATTTTTCACCATCATATTTACTTCTTTTTAAGTCATTACTGTGTTGTTGCTCCCAGATTGACGGTGATTGTGTGTGTAAACTGTTACTTATTATTTACCGCAAATTTCTTCAGTTTTAGTTTTTTTTTTTGTTTTGATTTTGACTATATAGATGTGTAGTATTAATTATTTGCTTTATATTATACTATAATACTATAATAATAATATTTAAAATAACGGTCATCATCGCTATTGCATTTTCAAAGTTTTTGTGCAATGAGATTGATAACAGCAGTTTTAAGGTTATTTATTTCTATGTAATGAGCAAATGAGATATCTGCATATTATCTTTGAAATACCAGCTACTCATTTGGATACTCAAGTGCAGCTTTCTAGAAAACCCTAGTTTAGTATTTAACAATTCGTTGTTTTTCCTTCATTTCAGAATTGGATTATAAATGAGCTTAGTATCCAAGTGAATATATCTGTAATATATAAGTTACTTTCAGTTGCATAGTTTTTTGTTCTTTTAGATAGTTGTCAATAGTGTTGCAGAGCAGTCAAGGGCTGCTACAAAATTTGGATTATCTGTGTGCTTTCAAATAGCGGTGTAGCGCCACTCTGAAAAACTTATTTATGCCCTCAGAATGACATTTGGGGGATGGGAGGTATGAGTAAAGACGAGATTTCTCTTTGCCTTGAAATTCTTAAAAAATCCCTAATTGGATAATGATTTTGTGTGCGATATGGAAATAGGGAAAATGAACTAACAAAGAGAACAAATTATGAGTGCATTTTCTATGTGCTGATTTTTGACTGGGCATAGAATGATCTTTACTTGTTGTCAATTGACGGTGCACTCTTATCTTAGGGTTTTTTACTAGGTTAAATGGTATTTTGTGGGAAAGCTTGGTGAAATCTCTTGCAAGCCTGGAAAGTCTTTAAATCGCATTAATATTTAATAGATGTTGGTGTAGAATATTCCATTCCAAACAGACTTGGGGCAGGGTTTTTCTCAGTCTTATTTTAAGTATTAGGTTTTGTATGTAAAATGATGTTTTGTTGGAATACTGTGGCTTCTCAAATGTCTTAGATACACACAGTACTTTAGCAGAAGATAATTTGAGGCAGAGTGATTTTTATAAATTTGTTTGGTGGTATGCCTGTGAATGTGGTGAATGTTACTGAGGATATATGAAGAGACACATGCTTTTACTTTATGATATTTACAAGTTGCAACACTTTTTTAGTTTTTGCTAACTGTTTTAGAGTGCTGTGATGGTATGATATCCAGCAGAATTCATGGTTGATCACCTCTCCATAGACATACATAATTCGTTTTGGTACTGCATGGATGATGGTTGGACAGTTTCAATGTCACTTTTGGCCATGAAAACACGGACTTTGGATATGATACAAGAAAGAATAGTTACTCTGTTCTAACTGAAATGACAACTCTGGATCCTACAGATCATTTTAGATTATAACCATGTTATGAGTGATTCTGCTAATGGCCACTTACTTCCCATTACAAATATAAAATCTCACAGTGTTTTTGTAGAGAGATGCAGTGACTTTGTTGCACTTTTAGTTTTCTTCTTTTTCATTTTGTGCTTTTTTTTAAGAGTAAATTACACTGACTATCATTAAGGTTTTGTGAAATTATAAAAACTCCCCCTAATTTTCTTTTTTCCCTACACTAACCTCCTAATTTGTTTTTTCGTAAAAGGTTGTTCTCTTCTAGGCATCATTATGAAACTTTGATATCCTAACCAGGTTGGCACCTCAAAGTTCACCAATCATCTACTCTTATAGAGAATGGTATTCTTAAAAAGAAAGATGGTTCTAGGTTACAATCAGGTTACAATCATGGAAATCTAAATTCCAAAAGTCCAAACTGGTTTCTAAAGAAATATTGCCTAGTACAAGTGAGCAAGTCTTCAAACCAAACAAAATCTGTCCTAGAATCAATCCCTAAATTTGCTAGTTTGTCATCACACTTCTTACCTTCTCTGTATACATGAGATGTAAAAAATTTAAAATAGTACAAATAGTTAAGAACAATTCCATCTTCTCCTAGCAGGTTTCTTGAAGGCTTCAACCATCAGCATAGAATCCATTTCCAACCAAATGGATAGCCACCCTTTCACCACGACTAACTCAATTGCCAACATGACTCCCATAATCTCTACCTTCAAGTCAAAAACATTATCAATGAAAGATGTGTCACTTCCCTGATACTCCTTATACATGAGACTAACCCCCTTTTTTAATTCTTTAAAGAACATTTCACTTTGTTCCTCCATAGAGGGAGGCTGTTGTAAATGTTAATAAAAAAAACATGGAGAGTTTGAGTAATTTCATGAAACTTTAGTAGTTAGTGTAATTTACTCTTTTTTAAATGATTCTGTGGATACATTATTCTCCCTCTTATTTACTTCCCTTGTTTTCCCTTTAATACAATTCTATACCTTTTTATCAAAAAATGTCTACCCTTGTATGCAGAACCTGTATTCATTTTGATATCTTGCAATTGAAACCTATTTTGACATTTATGGATGAGATACCTTGTGTCATATAATAAATTGCAGTTGGTAATGGTTCAACAACTCATGCAAGATTGAATTATGGATCCTGAAGGCAAAAAGTTTGGAGGAGGTAAAAAGCTTGTTACATTAGTGTTATTCCTTATATTATTTTATACAAATCTTTGTTTGTTGTCTAATATTGTATTATTATGGGTTTGTTTGGGTGGACTTCTCCAGAAACACTTCTAAGAAAGAAAAATATGAAGAAAAAATTAAATGAGCTTCTCCAGCTAAAATTTTCATATGCGTATGCTAATTATGCATCAGTTCTCTCATATTAGATTCTCTAAAAGATGATTTTTAACTCATGCATAAATTAGTTTTAACTTATAGGGAAGTCTATTTCACTTTTCCTTTTTATTTTCTTCTCCTAGAAATTCTTATGAAGAAGTTTATCCAAGCAGACCCAATTGACATAACATTGGGTGTAAGAATTATCCATTTGGTGATACTTAAGTAAAATTTTAATCAGTCAGTATTTTTAACTTTGAACACTATTCATTTGCCCTTTTAGCAGAATTTTTATTTTGTCAATTAGTGTTTGTTGGCAGTTTTTAAAAATTGAAAGGAAAGGGGAAAATATATTAAGTAATCAGACTGAGGAGATGGCTGATTTGTTGTTCAGCTAAAGGATAGTATGAGGATGAATTATTTTCATCTTCAAATTTTGTGAAATTGGTGTATGCTTTTCTTTTTGGTATTATACTATTGGCAATGGACATATATCTGTCCGAAGTTTTTCTCGTATAGCATAAAAACTGATATCAACATGTACATTGATTATATATTTTTTCCCAAGATAAACTCTTCTACTCTATTTTTCAACTTTGGATCTGTGTACCCAAAACGTGTTATGTTTACAGGAACTCATAATTTGCCATGTTTTTTTGTAAGTGCTCAAATGGGTTTATTTACTGTTTTATGGCTGAATTTATTCGATGAAAAGAAATTGGAAAGTCTGGATATAAAATGCTCTAAACATCTGTTCAGGAATTGAGCCGCTGTATTACAAAAATTACCCTGCAAGCATCCCTTTTTCAAATTTTACCTAGCTTTCACATGTTTATTTTTGTCCTATAATACTGTGTCTTTTGAACCATTAGGACCAAGGGAATTGACAGGTGCTGTGGATCTTATAAGTCATTTCAAATTACTACCTCACTATGAGTTTTTCTGCAAGAGGCCTCTCCCTGTGTCAATTGCAGACACACACTACCTTCACAATGTAGTAGGAGACACAGATATAAGAAAAGGAGATGGGATGCAATTGGATCAACTTATTCAGTATACATCTTCCTTTAGAGATACAAATGCTCGTATGCAGCCTTTTGACCTAGATGTTCTCAAGGAGGCTTTTCAACTAAGGGAAACAGCTCCCGTTGACTTGCCCGCTGTAAGAAGTTTTCTTTGATTTTTATAGTACTTAATTTGCGTTTTTTGCATAAAATTAATTGATATGGTATCATTTTTCCTTCTAAAAAACGGTTGAATTTGTCCTTTTTTTGACATATACATGCACTCATTCCTTGTTTCCCCCCCTAATAGGCAGAGAAAGGGATTCCAACTATTTCAGGGAAATCAAAAAGTGAGAACAAAGACAAGGAGAAGAAGCATAAAAAGCACAAAGACAAGGACAAAGATAAGGACAAGGAGCATAAGAAGCACAAGCATCGTCATAAAGACCGAAGCAAAGACAAGGACAAGGACAAGGATAGGGACAAGAAGAAAGATAAAAGTGGACATCGTGATTCCAGTGCTGATCACTCAAAGAAACACCATGAAAAGGTTGAGAAATTTTAGATGGCTTCATCTATGTTGTGTTCACATTGAGAGTAAAAATTGTTCTAAAAGTCCTTCCATAACCTTGCAAATTAACTCAACAAATTTTCATTGTGCTGATGATGAAGTGGTATTCATTTGTTTTGTGATTTAAGATCTGATTATGGACGTCTGTCTCAATTGATGTTAGCATTTCAAAAGGGGCTTTGCTCCACATTGTATCTGGACATTTTGCAAACACTTGGTTGTATTTATTAATCTTTTTTTAACTCATTATATTTCAGAAAAGGAAGCATGATGGGGATGATGATGTTAATGATGTGCACAAACACAAAAGGAGTAAGGTAATAAAGGAAAGCACTTTGTCTGGAGATTAAGCTTTCAACCTTAATTTTTCTCTCTTTCTTTTCTGTACATTTCTGAAATGTCCATCTCCTCTTTGTGGTTGATCATGTCCAATCTTACGTGAACTTCTCTATTAAATTTCTTAATTTCATTGCAGCACAAGAGCTCAAAAATTGATGAATTGGGAGCAATCAAGGTCGCTGGCTAAGTGTTTTCATACTGTAGTTCATTTCTTTTCCTCAATTGGTTGTTGTCATTTGTTAAAATTTGGGAGGGGCCTTTCAATTGACTTTATCAAATTTCACGAGGTACTGCATTACATCTCCCACGATCTTCAATTTATCTTCTGGCATAGTAGCAGCTTAGTGGCATATGCTAATAATATCTTCTATTTTCTTCCAGGGTAGCTAGTGATCTGACTAAAGATTTCATGATGGTGAATTCACCTGATGAAGGAAAAGGGTGCAGGTAAAATTTTATGGAGACAATCTTTTTTCTTTTGTACAATAACAGTTACCTTATATAGTTGCCAGTACTTTGGAAAACTTTGCTCTTCCTTTTCCCAGTCTATTGGAGCACTGGATATCTCAACATGTATACATTATTTTGGTCTTTTAAAATATTTTGGTAGTGTTCTTAATCAATCTGTAGTTCAAACAAACTAGAGGTTTCAGTCTTTTGTTTAGGATAACGAATTAGCTATGGGGGGTACGTACATTGATTGCGTTCCCCCATATCATGTATCTAATCTAATGTTGAATGCTCCATGCATTGAATGTTATGTCTTAACCTCTCTACCAAATCCACTATTGTGTATGTTGATCACTGTACAACAACAGTACAAGGTTCATCCATCAAGTACCTTTGAATGAGATTGGATGTGCCTTTCCAAAGAATGGCTAATGTTAACACACTCCTTTGGTCTCTTTAAGTTGCGTGTCTAACTCTGGTTTGTGTTTAATGCCAAAGTAACATTATGAGAACTGCAAAATATCCTGTACCTATAACAGAACTATTTGACAACTGTGCTTTGAAGTAACCCCTTCACTGTTTATTTTTTAGAAATGTTATATTTACAACAGTTTATGGAAACAATTTGTACATTTTTTTTCTGTTTATCTACCACCTTTCTACACATAATTCATTATATGTTTTAATGATAGAAAAAGATAGACACAGGAATTGTGTGTAAATTACTGTTGAATTGTTGTATATAAAATAAACTAGGTTTGGGATATGTGGTGAACAAGTGGCAGATTAATTGAACAGTGGAGTTGGCAAAATGTCAAACTCAGACTCAGAACCCCAAAATCTTAACTATTTGGGGTTGGATTTTTGTAATTGTATTTTTAGATTTCAGAATAGATAGGGTGGCAAAAAGAAATTCAATAACACTTTAGTAGAGGCTCTATAACTCAGAAACCTATTCAAATAGTTCCGGACTGCTTCTTCCCGCACCTCCATATGTTCTTGTACACCCCATAACTTTTATAATTCCAGAATTACCCTTTTGTAAATAAGGTAAATGTTTGAAGGAGGTGTGAATTTGTATGTATTTTGGATTGTGTAATATGGTAAATTTTCGGATTACATAAATCGAAAGTTAGTATTGGATTTGAATGTAATTTTTCAAACAAAATATAGGATTATATAAATTGGAAGTTAATACTGTATTCGGAAGTAGCTTCTGGTTTTTTTGAAAAATTACTTCTGGATTTGTCCAAATCCAGTTAACAATTTTGGATACAAAATGACTTCCAATATACATGTTTTGGAATGTTTAGAAAATACAAAAAATAAAATGGTGAAAGGCATAGTAACAAACCACTTGACAAGAATAGTAGAATACAACTAAAAAAAATCATCTTTTCCACTAAGATTAAAAAAAAAACTTCGAAATCCTTCCAAAATGTGAATAAAATATGAATGAGTTCAAATGATTGTTGGAGTGACTTGGGGTGTTGGGATGCATGGGGGCTCTGGCGCTGAGAAAGAAGAAAGAAGGTGAATAGCTGTTTGGGATTTTATGGTTTTTTTTTTTTACTGAAGGGCAAAACCGTATTTTCACATTTATAATGGGGTGCCACAGGAACATCTGGAGTTGCAGGAAGAAGCAGCCATGGTTCGGTGCTAAAAGGGTTGGGCTTAACTTATCTTTTATTGGCAATTACTTCCTGCACCCGATCATTTGCTTCCTGCACCCGACAAAATTTTCAAAATCCAACTATGCCCTTGTCTTCTTTAGTTTGAAAAGCTGTGAAGGTTTCTTTGGAAAAGCTGTGACGGTGGTGCTTTGAGTTGGTTTTCTTCTTTGGTGGTGCTTTGAGTTGCGTAGGAGGTGGATTTATAATGGTGGTGGACGGGATCGTTTACACTTTGACATTGTTGTGAGGTAAGAACCGATTTAAGCTTCTTTATCGCATTTTGTTCGAGCTCAGGTAGTGACGAATACCGATATCCGAAAGTCTTCTTTTAACGTTATGGATGTAAGCGTCCGTGAGTCAGTAACATTTTCTGCACCATATCACTGCATTACGGATATAATTATCTATAATTGTATTTTGAATTATGGATATCCATATCAATAGTTGTATTTTGAATTATGGATATCCATATCCATAGTTGTTTTTTGAATTATGGATATCCATATCCGGAATAGTTGACTATTTAAACATACCGGATAAAAATATCCGCAAGTCAAATATGACTTCCAAACAAAAATATCCGGAAGGCACACACTATGATTGCGCATAAATTTATCCGCAAGGCAAACTACAAATCCGAATAAAAATATCTGGAAGTCTTACCTTGTCTTCTCCGACGTTCACTCCGGGGTTCCTCTCCGTTCAAGGGCTCCTTCGCCGTGAGTGGTTGCGTTGTGGTTTCCTGCGAAAATGAAGAGGAAGATGGTGCAAATCACTTGTGATTGTGGATTGGATGCATATGACTCTGAGCAGCTCAAGGGGTGCACATGACCTAATCTAAAATTCATTAAGGGCAATTTTATCTTTTTCAAATCTGCGATCGGCTGCCAATTTGAATTGATAAGGTGCAGGGAGAATGTGGCTCTTTTATTTAGCAATTCTATCCAATTAATCTGCGGCGAGTTCAGTTATTGAATTGAAAAACTTCTAAAATATATTGTTTTCTTTTAATTTAATATTATAATATAAAAGTTAGTATATAGAAAGTAAATTATAAGATTTAAGTAAACTTTAATTAGATTAAATAATGCCATGATATTAATATTTAATTAACAAGTAAAAGGGAAATAATTATCTTATCTACTTTAAATAATAAAAGTATTATATAATTGAATCATGTGCCTAAAACAATTAATTATGATTGTCTTAATCATAATAATTAATATTTTCACTTTTAGTAATAAACTGTATAGTTAAAAATAAAGACTTAAAAATATGTTTAAAACTAATAAATATATTTTATTTATAAATTAAAGAAGTTATATTTATTATATAATTTGGTTGGATCAAATTTATTGTATTTGAAATATACAAATGTAGGAATTAATTCTAATTTAGTACATTAAAAATTCAATCCAATCTAATTAAAAAAAGCCATTGAGTGAATATAAATAGAGAAATTACTATTAACCTTTACATGGCACAAATAGTTTGCGTATCAAAAGGGTAACTTTGATGGCTAAAAATATAAAAATTGAGAAAGAGGGTGTGCAGATAGAAATCCCAAACTTTCTTTTCTAATTTAACGAGCTTAGGCTTGTTAAAGTGCCAACGAACTCCCTTAATGGGTAAAACATTGGTTAGGGTATTTCTTCTGCACTCCCATGATTTCCTTTTTCACCTCAATGGCTTGTGTAAAAGACAAAAATGCATTTACTCTCTATCATTGACTTTTATCTTTCGGTGTTGTGTCTTTTTTCTGGTCTTACATGTTCTACTTCTCATGTTTTCTTCACTTAGAAGAAGTCAAAATTGCATTCTAATAGAATTTTTTTTATTCTATTTTCAAATTCTGCAATATGAAAGTGACTTTTAAATTCTACTATTGGAAAGTTTTTTTTTTTTTTTTTATGTAAAAAAGACTTTCAATTTAAACAATTTGAAAGTAAAATTTGAAAAAAAAACTTTTAAATTGTATAATTTAAAAGTTTTATTTTATTAAAAATACTTTTGAATTATACAATTTAATTTTTTTTAATACAAAAATGAATTTCATATTATATAATTTAGAAGATAAAAAAGTTTTTAGAATTATTTTTTTATAAACGGAAGAAAAAAGTGGAGATTTTTATATTTATGGAAGTATTGAAGAAAAAGATGGGAGTGCAAAAAGAAATTTCTAATTGGTGAATGAATTTGCACTGTTTAATTTAGCCTTTAGTATTACAAAAAGAGCTAATTCAGTTTTTTGAATTTAATAAAAATCAGTTATTTTGGTTTTTTAAACTCCACATTAATTATGCTCTATCAACTAATTTTATCAATTTGATGTTTATTAGGGATCAATAAATAAATTCCTTTGTCATAACATCATTTACTAAATTAAATGGTAGTTATAAAAAAATTAAGGAATAATTTTGCTTGTGCTGAATGACAAAGACCAAGTTGGTTGGACAGTGCCCATTTCAAGGATTTTTAATTTGATGTTTTACTTTATTTTTTTAGGTGTGAGATTATAATTAGAATGTTTATCAACTTTAATTAGTATAGTTAATTTAAAAATTCAAATAAAATTAATTGAATAGAGTAAAATAATAATAAAATCAAACCATATTAAATCAATAAATGTATATGTTCTTACAACAGAGACCAAGAACACTAGAATCAGGTTGACAAGATTAATTATTGTACAAATCTTCCAATCTTGGGCTGGATCCTCTCGGCTTCAACTAAGGCTGGATGTTCTCGGCTTCGACTAGGACTGGATGTTCTTGGCTTCTCCTCACGTTGGGTGCTCTCAGCTTCTCCTTCACACAGATGGGGGGTGTACCTGCAAGGCGCTCCGATGCTAAAGTCAGAAATAGATTTATGTTCATCAGATAAAAACCACTCTTACCTACCTCTTATGTTGACCTCCTATTTATATAGTTTTCTTAATGGGCTTATGCTTTTACCTTTGGACTTTCTTTCTACACCGTTTTATTATTTACGCACCCCTAATGCAGGCTTTTATTTAATTGGACCTTATTATAATAATATTTATATTTTGTTTTATTCTTTTATACATAACCTCTTGGTTATGTCTTGTATTTAACTTTCGGCTTAACCTCTCAGTTTTACCAGGGGTTTGAAAATCAGAATTGTGTCTTACATGTGACTATAAACTAAACCAATTATATTAATTATTTTATTTATTAATTATTATATATGGAGTTCTATGATTCAATAATTATTTTTTAAAATTTGTATTTGGCTGATATAAATTGCAGCATAATATATTGTTTTACCCCTTTAAATTATACAATCATATGTAATTTTCTAGAAAAATAAGATGTCCATTTCTTAAAATATATTTTCATACATTTATATACTGGATCATGTAAACCAAATGAACCCTTTATTGATTGGATTCTTTTGATTCAAATTTATGCAGATTTTTTTTAAAAAATTGATTCAAAATATATTAATAAAAATTATTTCGTTTAAGATCTCACCTATTACACTTATCTTGAAATTCAAATACAAACATTTGACTAATTGGTGCACCAAAAACCTAGAACATAGACTTAGAAATACAGTTACAATTTTTTTTGTATAGAACAATGGACTTTATTGGGAAAGTTCCAAAGCTACCAAAACACGACTCGTGCTAATAGCACTAGGCATCATAATTTTTCTGGTGGGTATATTAGGCACCATAATTTCATAGGTTAGTCATGTTCACTATAATCCAAATGATTCCATAGTTGAATTACTTAACAAGTAAAGTGGTGAAGATTTTGCACTATATGAAAAGAATTGGTTGTTGAGAACTTATGATGGATTTGAACCCTTTAATAATGAGCTTGAAAAAGTATGTACAATTTTATCCAAATCTAGAAGTAACTCTTTGTATAGAAGTAGCCACTTTATGGTGATGTTTTTAGTTATAAATGTATTTTGTTCATTTTAAATACAACATATATTTTGGTATTTATATTGTGATGAAAATCTTATATCGATTAAAGATATAAATTATATTTTATAATATATAAATGAGTATAAATTTAATTTTATATGTTAGTTTTGAATGGTTGAGTTAGGTTTAAAGTTAAATTCTTAAGATATTATCATTAAAATCTATCACAATGAGAGTTTCTTAAGTTTAATAAGTCACAATCTGCGCAGTTTTTATTTTTTGATTGATGCATAGATCCGTTGGTTTGTATGAGGATGATCTCGTGATGTATTCATTTAAGTTGTAAGATTGTTTGCTCCAAATGTCTTCCACTGGGTTAGTTAGGAGAGTTCTGTATAGGTAGACATGGGAGTAAGTCTAGTGAGAGATGTTTTGAGTTCATGTATAAGGGTTGGATCACCCCTAAAGTGGTTCACATTTATTCATTTTTTATTACCGATAAAAAATAAAAAATAAAATATTTGTTATTGTGTCTTTCCTAGACCACTCATAAATATATAATCTCATACACAATTTGACAAGTCTCGATGTGAAGAATGTGTAGTTGTAGTACATAAATAAATACAAACCTTATTTATAAATTGATTTTGTAAGATTTACTCAGACTTAAAATTTATTATTAACATTGATCCTTGACCAATTTTACATTATTGTAATTTCATTACAATCACTCTCTTTGCCCATGCTCCTCTTAAAGCTACCCTTTTGAGAAGTATTGGCACTTAGTTTTGCATGTGGCAAGTGGGTGATTTTGGGTTATAGAATATTCTGTCCATTGTGTGCTTTTGGATGTTTGAGGCAAACATCCTTTTACTTTCCTTCACCCTTTAGGAAAAAGTTTTGATAACATTGAATAAGTTTTCTGCCCCCATTTCTTTTCCCAAATGTTCTTTAATGTCTATTTATTCTAACCATAAGTAAAACTGGTTAATTTTGTTGTTTCATTTTAATCTTACTAAAATTATCACATTTTCTTATTTATAAACAATGGTAAAAAAATAAGGTACTAGAATAATACATATTACAATTGAAACTTTTTTTCTTCTAAATTCTTAGATTACTTTAGTTGTGGAACTGTGTGGAAGTAGGTTCACATGATATGGTCCTATATTTGAACTTTGTAAATAAATAAAAATACAAAAAGAAAATATGCCTTTAAAAGTGGTAAGGATTATTGAATAAAAACTAATTATCAATGTAGGGTTTTTAATATTAATGATCAAAATACACTTCACGTAAAAAAAGTTTACTATATTTTTAATCCTTAAATTTAGAATTTTAGTTTTAAGTCTGTAATCAAATTTTTGAATGATATAAATTTATAAATTATTATTTGTTAATATTTATAGGTACAATAGCATTGATTAATAACATAATGCTAACAATATAGTAACTTCATCCAAAAGAGTCTAATGGAAAAATTATAAATATTTTTTTTAAAGAATTATTTTCTCAATCATTCATGCACTAGTATACTTTCCTCAATAGTTGGCAAGAGACTAAAAACACAGTTTATAAAAAATGTACATAATTCTCATAAAACTTGTTACAAAATACATTTTAAATTTTATCAACCTCATTTATAATGTATTATTACTAAAAAATTATTAAATAAAAACTAATTTAAAAGACAAAAAATAATTAATTAGCATATTAACATACTAAAAAATTATTAATAATCTAAATTAGTTTCTATTATTGATAAATATTTTTTAAATTGATATTTAGTCAATTATTAATTATTTAGATTATAAAATTAGTAGATAAAACCTTCATAATTAATTAGATATAATTTAAAAATTATTTATTAATAATGACACTAATTTAAATATCAATAATTTTTCTAATCTCTAAAATAATATTTAATTTAGTCATAACTAATTATTTTTGTCTTTAAAATTATTTTTTATCTAATAATTGTTTTTAGTGTAAAACTTATATCCAGTTATGCACTACAACTTCACTGTATAGTGAACAATGTCCAACAAACTCTTAAATAAAATGAAGAGTAATTACTAAACATTAAGATTGATCAATTTTAATGTGGAACTAAAAACAACATTTTGAAAAGTTTAGGAAGAAAATGTATTAAACCCTTATTCTAATTTGTTTGCAGTCACAACTTTTCAAATACATTTCTGAAAGTTTATAAATTCTTGACACATGTTAATGGTGTGTTATTATTAAGTAAATAAAAATTAGTTTGACCCCTTTTATAGGTGGCTTTTCCCACTATGTGTGTTCTTGCATGTATCTAAAGGCATTGGTGCAGGAAATGACAAAAGAGTGTGTATTGTTGAATCCTTGGAAGAATTGTCTTTTTGGTGCATAATGCAAAAATAATAAGGCATTGTTGGCCATCTCTTTGCATGTGAATTTTCCCTCACAAGAGTGATGGTTTAATGGGTATACAACTATAGGACAAATTATGAAGATATAAGGGCCAGCTGTTAAGAAAAGTGTAGATTTTTTTTTCCTTTTGGCAAACACCACTTGTGTCATCAAATATTTTAAAAGAAACATGGAATTTTAGAAGGAAAGAGACCATTATGCTGCACCATGAAAAGTAGGTCATGGCACCAAAAAAAAGATCTGCTTTTGTTCGCTAATGTTGGTGGAGAATTGACCATTCAAATTAGCAATCAATATCTATGAAAATATAAAATAAGAATTCTCTTTTTAATTTTTTTTTATATCACTACAACAAAATCATGAAAATAGAAACTAATTTTTAGATACTATCAATAATTAGTTGTTATAGTGACTAAATTAGATACCATTTTAAAGACTAAACAAAATTTGATTTCTAAATTAGTTTTTATTATTGTTAGATGGTTTCTAAATTGATGTCTAATTAGTAATTAAGGTTTTTGTTACCAATTTTTTAGATTCTAAATTTGGTTGCAAAAACCTTGGTTGCTAATTAGAACACCAATTTAGAAACAATTTTTTTTAGTCTCTAAAATGGTCTCTAATTTAGTCGTTGTAGCAACTAATTATTTTTTGTCTTTAAAAGTTGGTTTTTATTTCATGATTTTCTTGTAGTGTATAAATTTTGTCTAACAAAAAAATTCAAATTTATTCTTAGAAAAATAACATTATTCAAATTCAAATTGTATTTAGAAACCATCTAACAATAATAAAAACTAATTTAGAAATCAAATTTTGTTTAGTCTTTAAAATGGTAACTAATTTAGTCACTATAACAACTAAATTGATGTTATAGTTAGTAATCAAGGTTTTTGTTACCAATTTTTTAGATTCTAAATTTGGTTGCAAAAACCTTGGTTGCTAATTAGAACACCAATTTAGAAACAATTTTTTTTTAGTCTCTAAAATGGTCTATAATTTAGTCGTTGTAGCAACTAATTAGTTTTTGTCTTTAAAAGTTGGTTTTTATTTCATGATTTTCTTGTAGTGTATAAATTTTGTCTAAAAAAAAATTCAAATTTATTCTTAGAAAAATAACATTATTCAAATTCAAATTGTATGTGAAAATAATAATAATAATAATAAAATACATTTATGAGTGTGCTTAACCTTAGCTTTTTGAAGAAATAAAAACACCCACATGATAAACCTACTTATAAATTGATGAATGATGAAATATCTGGGAATTTAAATCAGTTTTAGATGAGACACATTGGGCCAAGTTATATAGTTTGTATTGCACTTTGATTTCGTAGCTTCTACACCAGAAGATTTGCAATAGGGACCAATAGTTTTTTTCAACTTTTTTTTTCATGGTTCTTTTCTTTGTGCACTTTTGGGCATCCTACAAAGTTGGTTTTTTCATAACTAAGAGAAACCTAATATAGATTCCCCTCTCCATCCACCAAAGCATCTAATATATATCTTCAAATTGGACCGTCCATAACATCAATGAGAATGCTTTCATTCTTCATTATTTCTCTTCTATTTGTTAGGGTATGTTTCAATAGTCCTTAATATCCAAATAATTGATCTTATGTGGATAAAACTAATCCATATATATATATATATATATATATATATATATCAAAACTAAAAATAAAATCAAAATTAAGTGTAAATTTCTTATAAATCAGTTCTGTAAGGTTGAATTAGATTTAAAATTTACTTTCTAATCTAATATGAAAGCCTATTTTGATAAGATTTATTGGATTTATCGTGTCATTCGCAGTCAAATCATCCACAACTATCTAGTATTATGTTAAAAATATTTAGTTTTCAATATGAGAAGTGTGTTCGAGACCAATCTAGAGTAAAAAGTAAATTAAATTACATATATAAGTGAATGCAAACATTTACATTATATCTTATCAATAAAATTTATATGGTATCATAAACAAAATAAATATTTTTTTCTATTAAATAAATATAAATATATTAAAACTTTTACATATTAGCATTGTGATTATATCTTCTTAAATTTTAGACTAGCATATTTTTATCAAAATAATATCTTATCACTCAAATTACTAAGTTTGCGTTAAAATTTCTTACAAAAATATCTTATATTTTTTTTATCAACAAGAAAAAAAAATTATAGATCACTTAATGGGTGACTCAATCCTGATACAAAACAGAAAAATAAATAATTGAAATCACATACTCCTACTTACCCTAACAAACCTAAAGAAAACAATAAGTTATTGTCTAAGGGTAAAGTTCCAAACAACCCATAAGGACCAAAAATCTTACACATAACATATCTAACATAAACAACTACTAGATTAACAAATTTTTTAAAAAGTCCTTTTACAATAAACTTCAGATTTCACCACAAAATTGTTGGGAAAAAACAGGTAATTTCCCCACTAAAACAGAA
Source organism: Phaseolus vulgaris (assembly GCF_000499845.2). Lineage (NCBI taxonomy): Eukaryota > Viridiplantae > Streptophyta > Magnoliopsida > Fabales > Fabaceae > Phaseolus > Phaseolus vulgaris. The sequence continues at coordinate 38,471,403 of NC_023750.2, forward strand.
CCCTAACAGAGCTACTCGACAAATAATATTGAATAAACACAGCGGAATAATAAAAGAGATAAAGAGGAAAAACACACCAGAAAATTGTTAACGGAGTTCGACCAATTTAGCCTAATCTCCGAGCACAGCAAAAACAACTCACTTTTATTATTATGGGAGAAGATATTACAAATTGGGATATATAACAGTGAAGGAGGAGAATTTAATTTATAACCCTCAAACCTCCTTCCCAAACAATGAACCCACCGATGTGGGACTTGGGATTAAGCCAAAATCAACAAATCTCCACCTTGGCTTAATTTCAAGTCTCACCTAATACAAATCTTCTCAAAACATAACAAAAACAAACTTTGCAGTGCTTCAAATTTGCGCCTCCGGGCGCCAACTTCAAATGTGCAAAATATTAATCAAGTTTAAACAATGTTCAAACTTGGCCCTTGTAACCACCTTGCCTTGTAGCGAACATCTTCTTTATTAGGAAATTCTTCTTTCTTTTCAAATATCCATTTGCACCCAATTGCTTCTTACCTTTTGGTAATTGTGTCAGCTTCCACGTCTTGTTCTTCTTCAAAAACTGCATCTCCTCTTCCATCGCACTTGCCCGATTACCACCCTCTGAACTCAGAATGGCTTCTGGGTAAGTGGATGGAATGTCATCAACAACTGGAAGTGCATAGGCAACCATATCCATGAAACGAGCAAGCTTCTGAATATCTCGTCTCTGTCTTCTAACTGCAATTGGCGCTGATTGCTGTTGAGATTCTTGGGTAGGAACCTCTTCCTCAGCTGACTCTTCTTCTGCCATAGGAGAGTCACTTGTGGTATTTCGTATTGGGATCACCACTGTCTGCTCAAACTCCACCTGCTTCCGGGCACACTCCACCTGTTGCGGAGTACTATCAGCTCCTTCTGGATTTACCTTCTTTAACATGGCAGATTCATCAAAGGTAACATCCTTGCTGATAATCGTCTTCTTTGCCTCTAGACACCACAAACGGTATCCCTTCACTTCAGGACTAAAGCCTATGAAAAGAGCTTTCTTTGTCCGTGAATCCAACTTTGATTCAGTCACATGATAATATGCAATAGAACCAAAAACATGTAAAGAATCATAATCAGTTGCAGGTTTTCCAGACCATACCTCTAACGGGGTTTCGCCATCTATAGCAGAAGATGGCAAACAATTGACGAGATGTTGAGCGTATGTCACAGCCTCAACCCAAAACTCTCAGCCTAACTCAGCATTAGACATCATACAACGAACTTTCTCCACAAGTGTCTTGTTCATACGCTCTGACACCCCATTCTGTTGTGGTGTTTTTCTAACAGTGAAGTGTCGAACTATGCCACAATCTTGACATACCTTCAGGAACGGATCACTTTTGTATTCTCCTCCATTGTCTGTTCGGAAAATCTTAATCTTCCTTCCTGTCTGGTTTTCAATTTGAGCTTTCCACTTAAGGAAAATTTCAAGCACATCATTTTTGTTCTTCATAGTAAACACCCAAACTCTCCTGGAAAAATCTTCCATAAAAGTGACAAAATAATACCTACCTCCGATTGATGGAGTCTTGGCAGGTCCCCACACATCTGAATGCATATAATCCAGAATACCCTTGGTATTGTAAATTGCAGTGCCAAACTTCACTTTTCGTTGTTTTCCCATAACACAATGCTCACAAAATTCAAGTTTGCAAGCCTTCGTACCTTTCAACAATCCCTGTTTGGTAAGAATTTGCAAGGATTTCTCTCCAGCATGTCCCAACCTCATATGCCACAACATTGTTGCCTCAGCATTCTTCTTAGAGCTAGAAGTTGCTGCCGCTACTGTCCCCACCATTGTACTACCTTGGTAGTAATACAAATTGTTCTTCCTCACGCCTTTCAATATCACCAGTGCTCCTGAAGTTGCTTTAAGAATTCCATTTCGCATCGTCACAACTAGGCCTTTAGATTCTAAAGCCCCCAATGAGATGAGATTCTTCTTCAACTTTGTCACGTACCGTACATCCCGCAAAATTCTGGTAGATCCATCATGATTTCGCAACTTGATTGAACCTATCCCAACTATCTTACATGGATTATCATTACCCATGTAAACAACCCCGCCATCGAGTTCTTGAAATTCAAAGAACCATACCTGAATGGGACACATATGATAGGTACAACCTGAATCCAATATCCACTCATCTGGATATGATGATGCTGAAAGCGAGACAATTAAAGAGATATCTGATTCCACATCACTTTTTCATTTTGCAACATTTTCATCTTGCGAAGCCTTCCCTTTCTTCTGCAGTTTTGGACAGTCTTTCTTCCAGTGTCCTTTCTCATGACAGAAAGCACACTCATCTTTGGCAACGGCTCGACCTTTAGACTTAAACCTCCATCTTCTCCCATTTGTTTGGCTTTGCTGACGACCTCTTGCCACCAATGCTTCTTCTGATGTCGTTGATTTGATTTTCATCTTATCCTGCTTTCTCAATTCATGACTATATAAAGCAGAACAAACAACATCTAACGACACATTCTCCTTCCTGTGAAGGAGCGTAGTCTCCAAATGTTCAAATTCATCAGGAAGAGATGATAACAACATCAAAGCCAAATCCTCATCCTCAAACTTCACATCTAAATTCAACAAGTCTGCTACTAATTGATTAAACATAGTGATGTGTGCATTCATAGTAGTACCTTGTTGGTAGTCAAATCGGAACAACCTTTTCTTCATCAGGAGCTTGTTCTGACCACTCTTCTTCAGAAACTTGTCCTCCAATGCCTTCCACAGTTTGTGTGTAGAAGTCTCATTTTTTACAGCATACTTCTGCTCTCTGGACAGGCAGGATCGAATAGTTCTGCATGCTAACCGGTTGATGATGCTCCAGTCTTTCTCCTCTACCTCTTCTGGTTTTTCTCCTTCAATAGCAATATCAAGACCCTGCTGAAAAAGAGAGTCCAAGACCTCTCCTTGCCACATGCCAAAATGTCTAGTGTCATCAAATATTTCCACCGCCAATTTCAAAGTGGACACCAGGAACCTCGACCATGATGACGAGGAGCCCGACACTCTGGATACATCCTTCGCTTCTTCTTCTTGATTTGCCATTACAAACTCAAAATATAATATTCAATATTACAAATAATTTCAAACAACCCAAGGCGAACCTTCGGCTCTTGATACCACTTGTTGGGAAAAACAAACAGAACCCTAACAGAGCTACCCGACAAATAATATTGAATAAACAGAGCGGAATAATAAAAGAGATAAAGAGGAAAAACACACCAAAAAATTGTTAACGGAGTTCGACCAATTTAGCCTAATCTCCGAGCACAGCAAAAACAACTCACTTTTATTATTATGGGAGAAGATATTACAAATTGGGATATATAACAGTGAAGGAGGAGAATTTAATTTATAACTCTCAAACCTCCTTCCGAAACAATGAACCCACCGATGTGGGACTTGGGATTAAGCCAAAATAAAAAATAAAAAAAAATCACAAAAGCATAATATCTTATATAAAAAAAAGATCTTATATAAAAGTAGCTTAAGATTTTTCATTAGAATCTAGGAATTAGAATTAGAATCTTAAGATTTGAATGTATGAAATCAATTGACTTATGACTATTCATATTGACAATGATAAATGTCTAAGTCATATAGCATTACATAAAGTTGGTGTGAATGAAGAGGAAAGTTTTGTAACATAAGGTGGATGGAGAGTGGTGGTGATGTTTGACAAGTGTGAACTTGATGTATTTTAACATAACTTATGAACTAAAAAGATGGAGATATCTCAATCAAGAATTTTAGCACATCCCTTTAATTACGCTTCTGTCTCAACAAAGTTCTTTCCGACAGTGACATCAGTTTCGTGAAACAAAATACAATCAATAATACACCTTAAACTCAAACATTTGCTTCACTCCAAATTCAAAAGTTAACAAAGATTCTCACTCAGAATATAGAAACTCAAACAACTAAGTTTACCTCATATGCTGTTCTGATACATGGTTATATAGATTATACTTTTGATTATCTCAACTCAATTCCATTTTCTATATTCTTTTAAGAGTTTTTTTTGCATGTGTTGATATTAATTTTTTTATTGAAAATACTATCTTGCATAAGTAATATTATATTTACAATTTTCTATATTTTTTAAATGAGTGTCTTAGTAATATTTTTTATTTGAAATAATATCCTGTATAATATAATATTCTCATTTATGCCTCCTATAATCTTTGTATATATTCAATCTATCTTAATTGGTTTTCTAACATTTTATCCATTTTATCCATACATGAGCAATAAATTGATAAAAAAATTAAAAATCGATACAAATAATTGATAACTGAAAACTTTTATATTGTTTTGAATTTTCTTTTTCTGATAATCCAAGCATTTCGATTTGGTTTGTAGTTTGAATTTTCAAAACTAACCCAAACTACAATATACATTTAATACATATATATTATTAATGTATTATTAATGTAACAATAGTAGTAATAATAATAAGTTATAGATTTTAATCTAAATTTATTTGCAGAGTTGTTTATTATGTGTTACACATTTGATTTGCGAGTTTTTATTCCTCAACATCGGGTATTTTTATATTTTATTTTAAGTTTGTATTGTTTTAATTTTTGTCTATTTTTTAATTATATTAATTATTATATTTTATATATTTTTAGAACTTGACCCAAACTCATCACTAAAACTATGATGTAGAGTTTGATTAGTTACTGTACTTAAAATTAATCATTTTTATATGGTAAGAAAATTTCTTGACAATGTTTTTAAAAAAAATTTAAAAGAAAATGTTGCAATTAAAATTTAAGAGATGATGTTTTATTTTGCAACTACATGGATATTTGATAGTTGATATGAAAATGGAGATAATTTTTTTAAAAAAAAACTTTGATGTTAGGCATCACTATGTTACTTGACATCCGTTGACACCTCAAGTAACAACAATCATTTGTCATCACATGAAAAAAATATTATTAAAATAAAAAATAAAAATAAAAATACAAAAATATGGGGGACTAGACCAAAACTCATATGTTAATAAAAACGATACATAAGTAAACTATACTTATTAATAAAGAATTCTAAGAACATACTAGATGAAAGTCTATTATACTAATGAAATGATTCTTTATGAATAAATCATAAATTAACCAAATTATCAGCACACACATTCCCTTCACAAAAAATATGAGTAACCCTAAATCTGATTTTTTCACAGTAATTAAGACAAGTATTCTATTGATTACGAAACATCCAAGGAACATTTGTTCTAACAGTAAACGCAGCACAAACCAAGACAGAGTCACATTCCAGCTAAACATTAATAAGTTCCAACTTTTGAGCTTCCTCCAAAGCATATATAACTCCATAAGATTCAGCAATCAAAGCAGTTTGAATGTCAAGAAACACAGAAAAAGCTCCAATAAACTCTCCCGTATTCCCATGAAAAATAAATCCACAAGTGGCAAGACCTGAATAACCTCTAACAGCCCCATCAGTGTTAATTTTAACCCAGCCTGGTATAATTTGTCCTTATGTTCTTTTTAATAGATTGGTCAAAATTTTCATATTGATCTATTATTATATTTTTACGTTATTTAAGTTGATATTAAATTTTTGGTTCGTATTTATTTGTATTAGATTATAAGAATATATAGCTTTTAAGAATATTAAATATTTAATTTTTTATTTAATATATTTATAATTTATTATTATATTTTAATTTAAAAGACGGGAAAAAATGGTTAACAAAAAAATATAATTAAAAATTAGAAACTATACAAACTTCTTCGAATAAAGCTATGGTTCATTTTTTTCTTTCGATCTGATTTACACATATATTTTTATTTAAATGTATTTCTAAGTAAAAATATAATCAAGCCGCACCACAAACATCTATTTAAAATTGTTGCAACAATATCTCCTCTTTTATACTTTGAAAAATCGTAGTTAGATAGAAAATACAATCATAATTTACAACAAACTCTTATTAAAATAGATTTTATATAATATTAAAAAATAAATTTTAAATTTAATTTAACTTTATAAAACTAATATAAGATTTACAATATATTTAAATAAATTAAACATAAAAATAATATTGTATTACTTTGAGACGAAAACTGTTTTTATATCAAGTACTAGTAATTATTTTGTAATCTACCTTTTCCTACACAGTCACATCAAACATCTATTTAACACAATTTATTTTGACTCTAAATTGGAAAACAAATTTTGAACATAGCAAGAAGTGAGCAATATTACCTAAACTTGTATGAATTAGTCTTTTAAGTATGATTATAGAGAATCCAATGCAAAACTAAAGACTCAATGATTTGTATCCCTATATAGATATAGAAGCTTTTTGGGTCATATAAAATAAAGCCTAAATGTTGGAACTTATGGCCATTCTCCTACAAAACAAAATGTTCGAAATGTATATACAACCATTTGTTTAAATAAGATTTGTCTCCTTTATAGGAAGCATGCCATGTACTCCAACTCTTACTATTCCAACAATAACAAAAATATGCACAATATTTATTCAATCTCTTGTTTTTTTTCGCATAATGCACACTGTCTACTACCCACTTGCTATTTTTTCAGTGTGAAAATAATATTTTCTTAACATTCATAATAGTAAATTGATTATTAAGTAGGTTAAGTTTTGGGTTACTTGGTATCAATAAGTCATGAAAATTTTATATAAAAAACACTTCCAATTCAAATATAAAAATAACGAATATCTGATTTTTTTTCATATATTTTTCTTCAAATACATTTTTACTCAATATAAAATAAACTCATACTTAAAATTTCAAAAATATTAAAATGTATATATTATGATAAATAATTGTTGTTGTTTAAGATGTAATATAACTGAAACTGAGATCACAATAATTCTTAACATAAAAACTTTTATTTAACGTTGAAAAATATATGTTTTTTAATAAGAATTAGTTTGATATGTTTTAAAAAAGTACGTAAAAAATAACAATTCTCTTAACTTTAAAAATTAGTTGAATAATTAAAAAGTATAAGATTAGTTTACACAGATTTCTAAACATACATCTAATCTCAATTGTTATTTGATGGTTTAGATTACACTATGGGTATTGCTGTAAAATTTTCCTTTATTCAATCAATACTCATATATTGATAAATTTCACAATTTTCAAGAAGCATAACTATAAACTTTCTTGAACCATCATAATTGGTAAAATTAACTGTTATAACTTAGTATAAATCTTTTAGACTTTAACGGATCCTAAAACTGAATATTCATTACTTTTAAGCAATTTATTCAGGTTGAAACTATTAAAATATGATATTATGTTTTATAAAAGGATATATATTTTAAAATAAACACTACAATAAAATCATAAAATAAAAACTAATTTTAGAAAAAAAATAATAATTAGTTGTTGTAGTTACTAAATTAAAAATCACTTTAAAAATTAAAAAAAAATTAAAATGGTTTTTAAATTGATATTTAACTAACAATTAAAGTTTTTGTTACCGAATTTAGAATCTAAATAATTGGAAGAAACTTGGATAGTTAATTAGATATCAATTTATAAACTATTTAATAATAATAAAAATTAATTTAGAAACCAATTTTTTTAGTTTCTAAAATGATATCTAATTTAGTCAATATAACAACTAATTTTATTTTTCTTAAAGTTAATTTTTATTTTATGATTTTCGTGTACTTTTATTTTTTTTTAATTATTTATTTTCAATTGTGATCTCTTTTGTTGATTTTAAACCTTAAATATTTAGTATTTATTTAATTCTCAATTTTACTCATGTTTAATTTTTCAGATTCTAAATTTTATTAGTTGAATTATTTTTTAGAATACCTTGATATATAAATGTCATGTATGATATTCATTTGAATGAAAATAAAATAAAATGTATATAAAAAATCTGAAGAATCAAAATAATAATTTTTTTTAAAAGGAAAGTACTAAAATGGTACATCAGAAATTAAAAAAATGTGTTATAATTTAAATAAGCTTAATAAAAAAAGTAAAGATAAAATCCATTGTAAAGCAAACTAGGTGCACGTTAAGAAGTCAGTGTCAAATGAAAATAAAATAAATAATAGATTATTGGAATCACGTCTGAAAAAAAACAACTTTTTTACGTGTTGATTTTTATATTAATTTAATGCTAATGATTTCACGTAACATTGATATGATGTTCCAACTGTCTCCAAATGGTCACAATGAAATCTTTAATTACTAGGTGGACCGTTGTTCTTGTAATCATTTTCAATAATTACGTTATATTATTTTCCACAATTTCTCAATAATGACTCTTATCATTTTTCTTCTTCAATACTCGATGCTATTAATTATTATTTTTCTTTTGCTTCCTAATTTAATCATAATACCATTATAGTAGTAGTTATCATGATGTCAAACATGTTGAAACCCAAACTCAATGTTTTGAATATATAAAAGGTTTTGTTAAGTGTAAAAAATAACTTAATTTTTTTTTCAATAAGTAAAGTATTAAAAAAATACGAATATTTAAGTAATGTTATTATAATAATTAAAAATGATTTAATTTGGAAATATTTAGGTTCAATTATCAACTCTTTTTTTCTTAAACTTTTCACCTCTGTATTTACTCCTGAGTTTCTCTCATTACAATTATAATTAGATTTAAAATTCTTTATATTTTTACCGTAAGAAAATATAATAATATATAATCACTTAAATTTATAAAAAAGTCATATTAGTTTGTCTAATTTATTATTCTTATTTTGTTTGATTTTTTATTATAGAAAAGGAATTTCAACTTTGATGAGACGAAAATTATTTTTCATTTCACAAAAGTTAAAAATATATACCATATAAAAATATCATGTTTGCTAAATTATTATTTATGTTTCTCACCTAATCTCATTGCCAATTTTAATTATTTGAGGTTTATTTTTTGTTTCCCATTCTTTATGTTTATTCTCATTTCCATTTTTGTTACATGGTTTGTTTGTGTTGTTAATCCTTTATTTGTTTCTTTGTTCATTCATTCATTACCTAATTTGTTAGTGTTACATAATCTCTATTTTGATTTCACATTATGTATTCTTTGTCTATTAAACAATTTTGTGTTTTTCTTTTGCAAATTGTCAAAAAATACACCAATATTTTAACAAACACATGTTCACTAACAATGTCAATATAAAAGTAACTTGAGCTAAAAGCATTTAAGAAATGAGTGTATAATAATTACCTAAATGAGTTTAACATGACCACATGCATATTATGTACTGTTTATATACAACTTTTAAAGAAGATGCATATGAGTTTTGACAAAGATAGATGGTAGTATGAGTTTCAAATAAATCCAAAGCATCTTTTTACTTCCACTCCGTATAAAACAAAATCATGATAGTTACATGTTAAGCTTTCATATCTCTTAAGTTATTAAATAATTAACTATTAACAAAAAATTTCCTTTCAAAAATTTCTTGCAACCTCCTTCTATGGCTGCCATCTCCCTTGTTGCATCCAGGCTTCATATAGCCTCCATCAAACTTTCTTGAGAAAAATCAATTACCTTATAAGTTAACATGAAGGAACTAAATTGTTGTCATCTAAAGTTTATAATTTTCTTTACACATCGTGACATTTTAAACTACTTTAATGGTTTGAACAACAATATCTTTCCGAAACTCATCTGAATGTTCTAGACATACCAATGTGATAAGGAATTTGAACATTCTATCCACATTCCTTGAATGTATAATGGTTCTCAACCTAAAAACTATCTTTAAAGCTACAATTATAATAGGTAACAAATTGCAACTATAAAGGACAAGAACAATGCTACTATGTAGAGAATCTAGTAGAGAAGACTTTGTATCCAAACTCGAGCAAGACAAAAAATTGGTAACAAGCTTACAGCAAAATCATTCTTCACAAAGTCCAAAAATTGTGTCGTTAATAAGTTTATCTTCTTCCATCTCATTAGGGAATTCCTCTCCACTTGTCTTGCATCCTTTTTATGAACTTATTAAGGAACATTGAGGGATTAGAAAGAGACATTATTGAGGACACCTACTCAATTTTGTTGGGTCATCTAATGAGGTAACAATACATCATCAATAAATTTTATGATCTCAAACTGAAGATGAGATTCTTCATCATCCAAAGAAAAAAATGTGACAATTGAATATATTTCACAATCATAAACATTTAAATGACGTCATGCATCAATTTGGAGTCACTAGAATTTTAGGTGAAACATAACATCATACTAATTATTATGTCGATCACCTATAACCTCCTCATCTAAATCTTCAAAAGTTTGGACAGTTCAATGTATTTGATCCTTCTGATAAAATGAAGAAGATAACAAAATAACAAAAATTAATATTACATACGATAAAAGTTAAAAACTAGATCCAACTAACACTTAAACCTCTATTGATAATAAAAGAGTATTAAAAAAATTATGTTAATGACGTGAAGAAAAGAAAAATATTATTTTGTAAATCAAGATTACAATATTTAATATATTTTTTTTATTCTTTTAAAAATAAAAACTACATTGAAGTAAATTTTATAATGGTTGTTGTCTCATAATTTTATAATATTTTAATATCCATCAATTTTTTTTATTACAATGAATTAGTATCTGAATTTTTTTAAGATACATAATTAAAAATAACTCTTTAATTTCTTTTAAATGAACCTTCAAAGAAGAATCTGAATTGTTGAAGGTTATAATTGTCGGTGATTTATTTCTTAATGTTATAGGATCACTAATTTGTTTCCAAACTTAATTAATTATTAATAATTATAGTCTTTGACTTGGATACGTATCAATTGATTTAAAGTAGCAACCAAACTGATTAATACTCACACATGATTAATATCAAACTAATCCTAATTCTCCAATTGAAGAATTAATATTAATTAATCTGATAGCACTAGAAATAAAGCCAACATCAACAGTAAATTTAAACACTAAAATTGATTATAAGTTATTACAACTAAGTCTTCTGAAGTATTGTTTCTATCTTTCATCACAAATTTTGTAGAGATAAATTAATTATTTTTACCAAAGTCCTATATTATAATTTTTTTTTGTCTCTAACAGTTATCAATTTTCAAATTTGGTCCGTGAAAAACTTGTATTTTAATTTTTAGCCAATAATTGTTTTTCTTCAATCCTTTCAAAAATACATAATATCTTCTGCATCTTCTTAGTGAAATGGCCAATAAAATTGAACTAACAATGAAGCACTTTTATTGAGACTATTGAAAACATGCCTAATCAGTTAATAGAGTCCAACTACTGTATGATGATATTAATAAAATAGGAAAATAAATTAAAAAATGATTAAATTAAAACAAAAAATTATTAAAAACAACTACTCACATTGAAATTTGTAGAATTAAAAAAATTATAAAGATTAAAATTGAAAAGTAACAAAATTAATGTTAAAATTGGAATTTCAGAGTATTTTAAAAGACTTAAAAATGACAGGAAAATAGTTTTTGAATTGAAGTTAGCTACAGAGCTGACTTGGTGATGTTACAAAAGTGTACTTGACAACTTTTGGAGAATCTCTAGGGACCATTTCTCTTGTGGGTTGGTTGGGTGGTGTGCTTTTGGTCAAATTTGTGGAGCCCTCTTTCAGAATCATATAAATAACTAATTAACTCAAATTTAAATTTCATGCATGTGCCTTCAGTATGATTATAATGAAACTAAGGTGATGTTTGGATCAACAACTTCATGAAGACTCACAGAAAAAAATAACAAAAAAATACTTTTGAAAGTTATAATTAGTTTGTATATGAATTATCAATATTTAAACACATATATGAGAGAATTTGTAATTAGATAAGTTCATCTTAGTTTATATTGATAAGCTACTTTCAATATATTTTCTCTCTCTTATAAAAAGGCTTGTGGAGAAACTAATTCAATATATAAAAAATGATTGTAGTTTTCTCCTCTTAACAAATAAGGTGTTTTAATATAAGATAGATTTTATGATTTTTTTAAAAATTTGTTTATGCCCATTTGATTGAGTTTGTAATAAGAAACGAATTAATTTGTGCAAAAGTGGATGTGGTTTAAATGAAGTGAGTTTCAATATTTTATTAATTAAATTAAAAGATTTATAAATAGAAAATTTAGTTAATTAAATTTTATTTCATAAAACTATTATCTTTCTAAAAATGTTTTTTTTTCTAAGTTTTTGAGTGATTCATCTATCATTTTAAATATTTGAGTTTATTTTAAGGATGCTTGTAGAAAAATAGTTTTATAGTAGAATTGATATAATTAAAATGATACCTGAATATTTTATTATTAAAATTAAAAGAGCATATAAATAGAAATTTAGTTATTCAGATTTCATTTTAAAAGAACCATCATCTCTCTAAAAACTATTTTTTCCTTTCATATGTCTTCTTTATAAGATTCTGAGCTCCTCGCTCATCAGTTTGACTATCAGAGTTCGTCATTAGACTCTTGACAGTGAACTCTACAAGATTGTCGGATCAAAATCTTACATAGAGTAAGTTCATTCTTGGCTCCTTTTCTTTTGAGTTAATTTTGGTCTGGTTAGGTTTGCTCAGTTTAATCTTGCATGTGATGCTTTTATCTTCATAAGTAGTCTTTGTTAGCTTAGGATCCTAGTGGTATAATTAGATTTGTGATCAGGACTCTTTTGGTGCAGATTAAGTGACCTTTAAGCTTTTGGTAAATTTGAAGCTCTTAGTGAGTATATGCTCAAGTTCATGTAAGGGAAGCTATTTTTAAATTTCCAATAGAAACCTTAGGCTATAAGATCTGGATGTGGGGGTGATGTGGTCACCAGTCTCAAATTTTCTTTGAGGATTGTCTACTTAAAGAGTAAAGTAATATATTAACTGAAAGAGTCGATTTTGAATATTATACAGTGATTTTTAAGGTGAATAAGTTAATGCATTGTGATTGAGAATTGAAAGTGTTTGAATGGTAATATAAATGAGTTGAATTGTATTTGAATAGTCCATTCAAGTAATTAAGATGTGATGTTTGATTTAGAAAGCATATATGAGTAGGAATTGTCAATGTAATGTGTAGATTTATAAATTTATGAATTGAATGAAATGTTGATTTTGAATTTAAACAGGTTTATGCATAAATTTTTTGCATATCTCGCTCAAGCGAGAATAAAATGGAAGGATAGGGTGCTCTCGGGTCCATTCTCGCTCAAGCGAGAAGGAATCTCGCTCAAACTAGACTCCTTGTTAAAAAAAAACTAATTCTTTCTATTTGCTTTTAAAAGGTTGGTTTATTTATTTTTGTATAGTTTTACTTATAAATTATGTAAACTTGTATTTTATGTATATTTAATTGAAAATTTCTTTAATTAGATATTTATATGATTAGTAAATGAATTGTAGTGTGTTTTGGAAATTCTAAACTTTGGTATGATTTGATTGTTTGATGTTGGATATCGTGAAATTCATAATATGAATTTTAATCAAGACATAGTATTTTCAGGAAAGAAAATACAATGTTAAGATTGTTTAGGATGTGTATTGACTAGAAATTTGTCTAGAAGAAGATATCCTGACTCTCCTGAGATAATGAGAATCATATAAATGAAGTTATTTAGGTGGTGAGGGTCAAATGAGGTTCATATGAATGGGTAAGATGTTTGAAAGATAATTAACTTGACCTGTTATATGAGTTAACCCTGTCATACCCTATGAGATGGATGATATTAAGATTATTTATGTGCATAGCTGTGTGGATTTCACAGTGATATAGTATGACATGTGCATATCTCTGGGTCTAAGTCAACACACGAGTCTTCCAGAAGTAGAGTCAATTGTCTATGTGTTGTGAGTCAGTAGAAGTCTGACATGTGAAAGATGAATTATGGATTTTAATAGACACTTGATGGTTTGAGAAATTATATGAGACTTGATGAATTATGTTTATTATTTTAAAATTGAAATTATATAGAATTTTTTATATAGTTAGCTTACCCTTTGCTTTGTTTTGTGTTTGTTTTCTTTAATTTGTGATGATCGTGTTAATTTACACGGGAGCAGATGAAGTTGCTAGTGATAGAGCTCCTCAATGAACAACCAGAGGAACATATGTTTTTATTCTGAATATTTTCTTTGTAATCTTTTGTGTATATATTAAAATCCCTAAGAAGAGGAATATATTTTGAGATACAATATTATATAATAGTATATGTTCATATGTTAATTAGATATTGTTTGTTTTACTTTTATTTTATTATATATATGGGTAAAAATTATGGATGTTATAGTGCTAGTAAAGAGGAAAAGATAATTTACCGATAAATTATTTGTTTAGAGTAAGTTTTTATTTATCCTTTGTTGTGATGGTTGCATGTTGAATTGTGTGCATACTTATAAGTAAGTGTTTGCATATGTGGTTTAATGAGAAAAAATGAATCTTTGCTACTCTAGACTCGTAGTGATATAATTACTTTCATCGTCAATTTTTTTATTAACATGTTTTGAACTTTGTATTTTAAAATAAAGACTTCTTGGAGTTTGACTTAAAGTAACTGAATATTTTCAAGTTTAGGGTAGACGGTCTAGATTGGTTACGTGGATGTGACCTAGTCATCTTGATGTATTTTATGTAGGGATGTATATTAATGTGAATTGTGTAAAGGTTTTGAAAATAACCTTAGAATAGATGTGGTATATTTTAAATGACACCTGAATATATTATTATTAAAATGAAGAGAACATATAAATAAAACATTTAGTTATTTATGTTTCATTTTAAAAGAATCACCATCTTTCTAAAAGTTTCATTTTTCCTTTCCTCTCCTTTCTCTCTAAGATTCAAACTTCCCCACTCATCAGTTTGACAATCGAAGTACGCCATTAGATTATTGACAACGAAGACTACAAGATTGCCTAATCAAAATCTCAGATAGAATAAATTCATTCGTGACTTCTTTTCCTTTGAGTTAATTTTGATTTTATTAGGTTTGTCTCTGTCTATGCTTTGCATATGATTCTTTTAGCAGGGTTAATCTATGTTAACTCAGTGTCTTAGTTATATAGTTAGATTTTTTATCAAGACTATGTGGTGTAGGTTAATTACCTTTAAGCTTTTGGTAGATTTGAAGCTCTTAGTGAGCCTCTGCTGAAGTTAAGGTAAGGGAAGCTAGCATTATTCTTTTCAATAGAACCCTAGGTTAGAAGATTTGGATGTCGGGGTGACGTGGTCACCATCTCCAATTTTTGATTGCATGATTGTCTCTTTTAAGAGTAAAGTAATATATTGACTAAATGGTTGAAGTTGAACTGCTTTATGTAATTCATGTGAGAATATGTTTACATTTTTGCTTCCTTATGAACCTTTGCATTCATGAAACCATTTACATGTGGATCTTATGCCCAAGAAAGTCAAATAAGAATTTTGCTTAGAGTTGTGAACTTTCTTTACATGTAAATTTGAGGAAATCTTGTTTTATTTGGTGTATAGTGGACCTTGTGGCAGCTAAGTGGATTTTATGGTCATTTGATCACATTGCAACACTTTAAATTTTTGTTCATGTATTTATTTCATAATATAGGGAATCATTTGAATTGTATTATTGGATTGAGTTAATATATATTGAAAAGCTTAACTTAGTTTAGCATAGATCAAGCTTGCATCTTTCCATCTTATTCAAAAGTCATTTTTTGGTTGTCAATGCAATTTAAGGGGACTTGTGGTTTTGTAATTTGTTCACATGTTTTCCAGTATATTGTAGATTGTTATTTGACCGCCTTTTCTGAGAAACCATATCTTTGTGTGCAGTTTATGGCTGTTTTTTTTTCTTGTCTGTTACATGACATGGATGACAAGTATATTAAGTATGTAACATTATTGTAATTTAACTTATGGTATAGTTATTGAATTACTTAAAATGTGATATTTGATGAGAATTGGTTGTTTGATATTAAATGATGTATGTAATGGACTGAAAGTGTGATCAAGACATAATATTTTCAGGAAAGAAAATACCATGTTGAGATTGTTATTAGGGTGTATTGATTTGTGAGTGTCTTGTGAATGAGACGATCCTAACTCTACTGGTACAATGGAATCATATAGATGAAGTTATTTAGTTGGTGAGAGTCGAAGAAGGTTCATTTGACTGAGTCTGAGGTTTGAAAGAATTGATCAGATAAAATTATATCAAATGGATTTACCCTATCATATGAGATGATGAGATGATGAGACATTGAGATGATTATGCGCATAACTGTGTAGATTCACACTGAGTAGTATGACAAATGCAAGTCTCTGGATGCTAATTTCAATACACGAGTCTTCCAGAAATAGAGTCAAGTGTTTGAGCATGTGAGTAAGTAGAAATATGACAGAAGTAATGTGAATGATGAAATTGTGAAAATGTGTGAATATTGATGGTTTATGTTGATATTTAAAGTTTTAAAAATAGCTAACTTACCATGTGCTTTGTTTTGTGTTTGTTTTCTTTAATCTATGATGATCGTGTTAATTTACACAGGAGCAAATGAAGTTGCAGGTGATAGAACTCCTCAGTGTGCATCTAGAGGAACATATATTTTTATGTTGAATGTTTTGTTTGTAAACTTTTATGTAAATATTAAAATCCTTATGAGGAGGGATATCTTTTTTAGATACAATTATGAGATAGTTGTATATATTCACATGTTAATTAGATATTGCTTGTTTTACTTTTATTTTATTATATATGGGTAACATTAGGGATGTTACAAATTGTTAGAGTGTTTTATTTTTGAAATTGTAGAAATGTGTGGATGTAGAGTTGTGAAATTTTAATTGTGATTTAATTACATGTGAAGTTGTTTGGAAATGTTGATGGAAGAATTTTAATTATGGTGATTGTGCTCTTGGTTGATGGAAGAGTTGTTTGAGTTGGTTTACAAAAATATTTTTAATTAAGTTCCAAACTTAGGAAGTTATGATTGATTGTAGTGTTATTGCATTTTTATGTGTCGAACTTGAATAATAAATGAAAATAATGTATTTTAAACTTTGTTGGATAAAATTAAGTTGAATATTGGTGAAATAATATGAAATAGTTTTGTTAATAGAGTTTGTAATGGTCATATGAAGTTATATTGGTTATTGTTTGAGTGTGGATAGTTAAATTTGATGTATAGATGTTTTATAATAATTTGAAATAATTGAATGTGTCATTTATGAGGTTTTTATCAGTTTTGGATCATTTTTTTTTGTATAATTTGCTAAAAAAAATTAAAATTAACCAGTGGTTTTGAGGTATAGAGGAAATGAGTTTTTTTAGGAGAATTTTACTCAACAAAATCACTCAAATGACAAATCAAAAGTTTATACAAGAAATTGATCAATAAATTAAAAATTTGCTCAATGGATAAAGATTTATTTAAAGATTTTGGTGTTTATTGTCCAAATTTCACTTAGCAAATTTCAATTCCTATTGAGCATATTTGTTAAAAAGAAATAATTCATAAATTTTAAATCATTCTCTTTGTTTAAAGGTATATGTTTGTTATTAATACATTTTTGTATAAAAAATAGTTGTTGGATTCAAATTCATAATAATAAAAAAAAAACACAAGAATAAGATTGAAGAAGGTACTTTTATTCAATAAAAAGTTCTATACATAAAGTTTGTTCACAAGATGTCTTATACACACATAAAGTTTCTAGATATAGAACTTAAGAAATAACCAATATACATTTGTGGAGATGTCATGCCTTATATCATTGACATGAGTTATATTGTTGCTTTATTTTTTTGTATTGTAATATGCTGTATATGTACAAACTTTAACTAAGAACTAAGCTTTTTGTATGTGGGTTGGAGTACCCCAAGTATTCACATTTATATTATTCTTTATCGCTGATTAAAAAAAAAATTAACATACACTACAAGAAAACCATTTAATATCAATTAATTTTAGAAACTACAAATAATTATTCATTATAGTGACTAAGTTAAATATTATTTTATCAACTAAAAAGTTATTGTTACTTTAATAATTTATAGTCTTATAAAAACTTATAAAATAGTTTCTTAATTGGTATGTAATATTAGTTATCAAAGTTTTGAGGTTTACAAAAACTTGTTAATGAAGATTATAGTAGAATGCAATATCTGATTACTTTTCTTCATGTATTCATCTAAATCTCCTTCTCGTCATTTGTTGCTCCTACATCAAGGTAAATCTTTCATCCAATACTACAAACAACTATGAAAACAATGAAAAATAATCAAGCATAAATAATAAAACGAGAAACCAACCAAATCATCAATAAGACACACGACTACGGAAGTTTTTTCTAACTCGAGATAACTCTCAATGATTTTTTAATCAACCGCATGAATTTTTTTATTTCCCACCATATATTTTTCAATTTAATTTTGTTTTGAATTAATCTCAATACTTTTTACACATTTTTGCAGTTTTGTTACATATATATTTTAAGTTCTAGAAAATTTTAAGTTCTCTTAATTCAACTTCCATCTCTCTGTAACCTTCATCTCTCTTTCCTCATTTCCATTTTTTCCTGTTTAGATTCTCAGTTTCTCACGCTTATTTCCAAAACAGTACTACACTTTCATAAACACCGTGTATTTCGTGGATTCAGTACCTCATGTCTCTCAACACCAGTTAATTTTTTTAGTGGCTTTTTGTGGTAATCTCATATCAATGATTTTATTTTAAAACAAAAGCATATAATGTGGCAAATGAGAAGCCTCTATAAATGAGTTAATATAGTGAAAGTTTTTTTATACTATATTGATTACATTTTTAATGATGTACATAAATTCTTATAAATAATAAATTATTATTTTTAAATATAAAGTATAACTTATATATGTATATATATTAAATAATGTATTTTGATGGGTTTGGACATAATTTTAAATGATATTATCACATATAATAGTAATTTGGAATCATTATTACAAAATTTAGGACTTTTGTAGAGAAAAAAATCTAACTCAATTATTTTATCGAATATCAAATGGAATATTTGTTGGACGTAACTATACCGACACACATAGTCTAAATTCGACAAAGATGTTAAGTTAGCTCATGATTCGATATTAAACAGTCACAATTAAACACCCTAAATAAAGAATTATATTAGAATTTAAAAAAAAGAGTATATTGTAATAATTATTGTTGAACCTATTACATAACTTGGAATATAACCCTACATTAATAACTAATATGATTAAAATATATTATATAAAATACGAAATCACACCCTTAATAAAATATGGCTCTCTAAGTGTGAATAGTGTTAAAATCTGAAATTTAAAATACAATATACATTTTATCTTTAATATTAAAAATTAAATAGTTTTCGTAAATATTATTCTGAAACAAAAAATATATTTGACTTAACGAAAATGAAGCTAAGTTTTGAAAAGTTGATTGAAGAAATATTAAAATGAAGTTGTGGTTAATTAATGGTGCCGACATGGTTTGTGTTTGAGTCAAAGGCTCAGTTGTACTCAGCCTGCACCCTTTCTGAGACCATTCAAATGTGTACGTTCATCATACCTTTAACTTACGTAAATGCATAGCCTTCACGTGTTCTTTTTAGGTTTTCTGAGATGAAACGTATATTTGTACCCGAAAAAGAAAACAAAAGATGAAGTTATCATATGATCCTACACACACAGAACAATTTGTTGCATATCACAGACACTTGACCGTACCACTCTCAATATTTTTCTCATTCTATTTTAGTATTTATTCAAGATTTTATATGGATATGGATTGATTTATAATATATAAATCTTATTTTATAAATTGATATAAGTTAAAGGGTTAGAGAATAAATTGATATAAGTTAAGGGTTAGAGATCTCATGTCGAGGTATCTTATTATAGTAGTGTATACCTCAATTTATAAACTGATTTTATAAGATTAGTTAGATTTAAACCTAACTTCTTAATATGATATTAAAATTATTTAAAATTTATTTAATAATGTTGAATTTATCAGCTAAAAAAATGAAGTTTATTAATATCTGGTTAAAATATGATTATGCTTTGATTTGTGCTATGTTTATTATTAGGACAACTATTTATTGAATGCTTCGAAATAGATGAAATACTTATCTTAATTACAATTAAAAAAAAAAATTAATAAAAAACTTATCATATCATTCTCTATTGAACTTCTATCGGACCATTAATAAATATGTTATCTCATACACAACTTGTTTATTTTTTAATATAATATATATAAAAATTATCAAATAATTATTATATATATATATATATTAAATTATCTATAAATATCTAATTTGATGAAGTCGATGATCTTGACATAAAAAAATATTTAAATATTTATATTAATTTAAAATAAAATAAATTTATAATATATAAATAATTAAAATCTGAACTTAAAATATATAACCACTTGAGTTGAAATTAAAGTATATTTCTTTTAAAACTTTTATTATTATGCAGACAGAAGTAGGTAAATACAGTGCACTGTGGGTAACCTTTTAGTCATTGTCCTGTTTCAGCCAACGACCTATGAACATCTCTTTTATTGCAGGTAACCTTTTTGGTTTACGTCATACATATCTATTGTCCAACTCATTTTATTTCATTCAGATTTTTTTAAGTTAATTATGTTTTTGTTATGAAAATTTCAAATAAAACCTTAGAAAAATATTATTGCACTACTCAGTCACTAAATAATAGGTATTTAATAGACATTGTTTATTAAATATTAATTACTACGCATATTGAAGGTAGATCGTTCAGTAGTGGATAAAAATTACATGGAGTTATATTATAACTTGGCAGAACAATGTGAAGTACAACATATATAGATCACACACATTACTCACATGCTTACAAGTAAGTAGCCACCTTAATTTATAAATAATATCATTTTTAGGAAGTATTATCAAATCTTATATTTACTTAAATTATTATTATATTTATCTAAGTATCAGATAATTTTATGCAAAGTCTCGTCAGTCGATTCAATAACTCAATATTTATTATATTCATCTAAATACTTCGAAAATTTTAAAATTTATCAGAACCATTATTAATAAAAAAAACAATTCTGAGTTGGTTAAATTTATATTTAAATGAAAAAGTAGTGTAACAAATAATAATAAATATGATATGACGTAAAATTATTGGTTATATTTATTATTAAAAAACGGTGTTTTTAAAAGTATGTGTGTAGATAAATATTATTTCTTCATAATTAATATTAGATGTAAATATATGAAATGTATGAATATTAAGGGTAATAATAAAGGTGACAATGCGAGCTTACTCACCCCTGTACTTAGTTTGCAAAATACAGGTCGGGTTGATCCGTCTGCGCAAAAAATGTAAATTTGTTTTATTGGGTCGTCCCGCATAAGAGATAGTCCGTGGATACGCAGACCAACTCGTATAAGAAATATATTTTTTTAAGAAAAAAGAAAATTTCATTATTATAAAAAAATTTACTTTTACTACTGAAAAATTAAAATTTTATACATGTTTCAATTCATTCAATTAAGATGAAAATATGAATTCAAGTAGGAGGGTTGTTAGAAAACTTGATTAAAAATAATTAAATTTTTATTTTGCATCTATTTTCTCTCTATATACGTAAATGTATCATATTATTTTATCAAAGTTTCCCTACAAAATATTTTAATGAAGATGACTAATTTTTTAATGAGTATCTTATTGAAATCTTTTTTTTATCAACCAAATTTACATATAAGATTTTATCTAAAATTAAATCCTCGGTCATTCTTGATACTAATTTCTTTAAATGATTAAAATAAAAAAAATTATTTTTTATTTATGCAAGGTAGCGGGTCACCATCTTGCTTTTTTTTTAAATAAAAGCTTTCATGTTAGGTATCACTATGCCACTTAAGATCTCAGCTAGGCTGACACCTCAAGTAACAACAATCATTTACCATCACATGAAAAAAAAATATTATTAAACAAAAGAAAAAAGAAAAGAAAAAAAAAATACAAAAATACGGGGGGACTAGACCAAAACCCATATGTTAACAAAAACGATACATAGGTAGACTATACCTATTCATAAAGAATTCTAAGAACAGACAAGGTGGAAGCCTATTATACCAAAGAAAAGGTTCTCTATGAAAAAATCCTAAATTAGCCAACTTATCAGCACACGCATTTCCTTCACGAAAAATATGAGTAACTGTAAACCTAATTTTCCCACAGTAATTAAGACAAGCATTCCATCGATTACGAAGCATCCAAGGAACATTTGTCCTAGCAGTAAACGCAGCACAAACCAAAGCAGAATCACATTCCAGCCAGACATTAGTAAGCCCCATCTTTTGAGCTTCCTCCATAGCATGTATAACCCCATAAAACTCAGCAACCAGAGCAGTCTGAACTTCAAGAAACGCAGAAAAAGCTCCAATAAATTCCCCCATACTCCCACGAAAAATACCTCCGCAAGTAGCAAGACCAGGATATCCCCTAGCAGCCCCATCAGTGTTAATTTTTACCCAGCCTGGTGAAGGAAACTCCCATCTAACAGGAAGAGGACGTAGAACTTTACCAGTACGAGTGTTAATACCAAAAAACTTTAGCACATTGAAATCAAACATATCATTCTTCATTGAAGCTTTAGACGAATTACCCACTAGACAAGTTAAGTCTTTAATAACCAAAATAACCCTAGAAACCTCAATCTTATCCTGAAAACGAGCATAATTCCTCATACGCCATATCATCCAAATAGAAAAAGTTATCACAGCTAGCTTAATTAATTTAACCAACGGACTACCATCACTCTTAATAAAAGAAAGAAGATCATCCTTATTAGAGAAATGATAAGTAGGAAAAATGTGTTGAACCCAACTCCAAATACGCAAAGCATTAGCTCATTCAAAAAATAAATGTTGAATAGATTCCTCGTGCTTTTCACAAAGCGTACACATAGAACAAATATGCAAACCTTTATTTTGAATATGCTGATCTGTAGGAAGCCGCCCATGAAAAACTTTCCAAAGGACAAGAGTTTTGGAAGGCGGAATATATGAAGACCAAATAAATTTACCCCAACCACAAGAAACCCCTGGATCCAAGAAAAAATTCCTAGCTGATTTAAGAGTGAAACGACCAGACTCATCTAGAATCCAATTAGGAATATCCTGTACCGCCCTAACCATGATATGACTAAAAAGATGAGGCATCTGCTGTAAAGACAATGGAATACTCCAATCACTACCTGTCAAAACTGAGAGACTGTATCCGGAATACTAGCACCATCAGATAATCCTGCAATATTTGCTAAAGAAGAAGTAGCACACCATTTATCATTCCAAAAATTAATAAGAGAACCTGTACCAACAGTCCAAGAAGTATAATCAAGTATAGTAGAATAAAATTGCTTAATTCCAGGCCAAAGAGATGACGATCTATAAACCATTCGAAACTCATATTTTGATTTAAGGACCCTAGCTTTCAAGAGCAGAGACCAAGGCTTGTTGCTTTTAACCCATGCAAAATGCGAATTATGCAGAATGAATCTAAGCATGTCACCGAGTTAGATTTGTGAACCCACTCCACTTCCACTCCACCTTTTTTAGAAGCAGATTACATATTGCGAACTGACTCATATGTTTTGTCTCGCATTCTCATTCCTAATCATTATTTTAATTATATACCTTTATCATTTATTTGTCTATTTTTATTTGTTTTTTCTTAAATATGAAAAAAAAGTTAGAGTGACACTCACACAACCGTGGGTTGTAAATGAATATAAATTAATATATATAAATGTGTGTTTCTCTTTATTTTATCATAGATACTTTTATAATTTTATACCCATATTTCCTTTTTGTAAAACTAAATAGATTTTCCCTTTTTGTTAAACATCTATTTTTTATCCCTTCTTTTGGTTTCACCTCTTTTCTACTTTTATCTTGTTTTATAAACTAAATATACCCTAACTTTTCCACAAAAGTATATATTTTTTTGTTACACCAAACTCAGAATCTCAGACATTGTTTAACTGTAACCAGACAACAACAAAAGTACCTATTAGCCGTTGGTGAATTCCATTGCATGTCACATACATATGTTCCTTTTACCCTTTTTACGTGTATTGAAATAAAACGGTAATTTTATCCCTTAGCTTAACGTTCAAAAAAAAAAGTTCAGGAATTATTCTAGTTGCTATAAAAGTTTATATTTTTCTTTTTAATTTTTTTTATTTGAACAATTTGCAACTAACTTAATCTTAACAACACTAATTTACCTTTTTTATAAGAAAAAAATCATTAATAAGGATAAGAACTTTAGTTAAGAAATTAATAATTCCACCGCTGGAGAGGGAACAGCGTATTCATCGGAAAATGCAATTTAAATTATTTAACGGGAACAAATGGAAGCACATTAACGTCAAGAATTTTTCAAGGTTATAAAATGATTATTTAGTGAATAATTTAATATTTTATTTTTACTGCTACACTTGTTTTTTAAGAAAATCCTCCTCTGTAATGTAAGAGACTATGACACTTGTACAGCATGCTTAAAATTCAAATATTTGATTTTAAAAATTAAATTTATTTTTTAATTGTGAAACTACTATTTTTTTTTTTACATAATAAATAAATTTTTAATATAAATTAAAATATTAAAAATATCTCATTATGGATGTATAATATTATAAAACATTTCAAATTGAAAATTATTTATCATATAAAAACAACTCATAAAAACTTATTTTAATCATTTTTTACTATAAATATATAATACAAATATATAAAAGGTATAAAATTCGGACAAAAAAACTAATTTTAAGTTATAATAAAAAAGAACATATTTATTTATTGATTTTATATATTATACTTTATTTATTATCTTATTTTATTACAATTGTAATGATTGTATTTAATGATGTTTTATGTTCTGCTAAACTAATATAAAGAGATATATTTGTTTGGAAGAATCTAAATATTTGATGTATTTAGTGATATTTGTTTGTAATATTTGACTGTAAACCTTTTAAGGAGAAAAAAATTACTTATTATATATTTATTTGTTTTTTTATTTTTATTTTAGAGACTAATTAAAGAGATAAAGGTTAAATCTCAATAGATTGTGATAACAAGATCCTTCTACCACTTACAATAATTATATATTTATTTATTTATTATAAATATTTATATTTGAGTATATGTGAAATTGATAAGAATAGCACATAATTTTAGGAATGTTACACTAATAAATGTTAAACACAATTCTATTTGGTTTACTCAAAATATTTTAAAAATACATATACTTAGTGGTGTCTATTATCAAAACATAGAAAATTATTGTAACATATTTAATTCAAAGTATGGTTATTATATTTTGTCTGTAGTTTTTAGTATCAAGAAAAATTGATTTGTTTAATAAGATAGTTATTGCTAAATGTAGGTGTTTTAATAAATTATTTAACAACATAGAAGTTTGAACATAGTTTGACTTGCATGAGAAATGCTGTGTAACATGTGTAAAATATTATGCTGGTTAGAAGACTGTGCGTGGGGACTCGTGCACTCAAAACTGATTCCTCAGCTATACGCACCGTTTTCGGTGACCGACATTCGCACATTAGGGTACCAATTAGGTTAAGATCTTTTCTCCAGTAACATAACATCTCATAACTCCATTTTTGTTTCTTCCACTCTTAAATTTCACATTTTTCATCACTTTCCCAAAAAGTTTGAACATAAAAAACAAATAATAATACTAATTAATGGAAAATGCGTCTTAAAAGAGAAACTTGTTTGGTTTCTTTCTCCATTTCTTTATTCTTTATGGCTAATTTCCTTTCTTCAATCTTTCTCCCCAATCTTTAAGGCAATAAAATGTGTTTTTCCCTGTCATTTCTCAAACTAAAGTAGTGTTGTTCATTCATATTAGGGTTTAACTGTAGTGGATATTTGGAACTAATTTACCGACACTTTTTCTTTTGTAAAAAGTAAAAGCCTATCACAGTTTCACATGTTGCTATGTGGGACTTCTACGTTTAGGATTATTAGTTTGAGGAATTTTTTTTATTTTATTTTTTTATATATACACATTGCAGTTTTATATTCTTTCAAGAAGTTGTGTGCAAAACATTAAAAAAACACAAACCCTATGTTTTTTTAATTTAAATATAATATTTTATTAAATCACACGTTTTCTCAATTTGAATTCTTTAAAATATGTGATTGATAATTTTTTAGATATATACTTTTTAATAGAATGTATAGAATTGTATGCATATTTGAATTCTTTAAAATATGTGATAATGATTTTTTGATATATATTTTAAATAAAATGATATAGAATTGTATAGTGTTAGACATTTATTCGTTTCTTTTACATAAAAAATGTTTTTTTTACTGTATATAAAGAAAGTTAAGAGAGTATAAAATATTTAAAATACTAAAAATGAAAAACTTTTCTCGCAATAGAAGATATTTGTGTAGAAAGGTAATCAATATATATATATATATATATATATTATATTTTACATATAATCAATTTTCTTTTAATATAGTTAATAATTTTTTAACATAATAAATTATTATTATAATTTTATTAATAATTATATTTTAAATATAAAAAACAATTAATTAATATAATAAATAAAGTAATATCAGTTCATTTAAATTTTAATATTATTATTATTTATTTATTTGATATTTTCATTTTAAAGTATATATATATATATATTTTAATTTATATTCATATTTTAGTATATATATTTATTTTGAAATATAATATTTATTTATTAAAAAATTATAATATTTCTTTTATTTTAATTTAATATTTAAAGTTTGATTCATATTTTTGAAAAATAATTTTGAGGATAAAATAATTTTTTTTAAATATATTAATATAAAAAATAAAAATTACTATTTTACATCCATCAAATCATCTACAGTTTTTCTACTTTATTATACTTATTTTTCCCTTAATTAAAAAAAAACTTTTCATTTTTTTCCCTTTTTTCCCCTTTCCATCGTACTCTTAATCAAAACAATACAATGTTAACTATTTAATTTACTTTTCTTTCTTAGTTGATAAGAATATAGGAAGGTTCAGCCTCGAAGAAGGAAAAATTAAATTTATAAATTAATTTTTAGAAGAAACTTAGGAGTACAATTATTTGTCTTAGTCATGATGATAACAAGAAGAATAACCAAATATAAATAAAATTTCTATAACTTTGTAAAAAGACAAAATGCAACACTTATTACTCTTGAAAGAGATACTCATCTATCTTGAAAATGCTTATAAGAGAAACAAGTTAATGATCTCTAAATATTATACATATTATGAAATAATTTATATAACAAAACATTTATTTTTCATTCTTATCATATGCTAGATTTCGTTGTTATCATATGCTAGATTTCGTTGCTTTAATATTAAAGTATTGTAAATAAAATGTTGCTAGTGTAACAAAAAAAATTTATGACGATTTTTATTATGATACAGATTCAAACAATTTAGAAATTAAAATCTATCATAATAAGTTGAATTTATTATGATTGTTGTATATAAATTATTATAAAATATATAAAATGTACAAAATATATGCACAATATATTTAAACGAATGAATGATATTTCTAGATAAGTCATAAAAATATGATTTAATATAATGGTTCTTATTATAATTGTCAAAATAATTGATTTTCTATGATTTTTACCACCAATTTTAATCTAAATACTAATAAATAAAAAAGAGTTACAAAGTAGTAGAAAAAAATTTGGAATTCTTTATTTAAAAATTAATTAACTTATTAACAATTAATATTTGTGTAAAATATAATTAATATTTATCAATTTTTTTTAGGAAACTTCTGTATTATAATATATAAAGTACATCAAATTAAATTTCACTCACCTATTGATGCAAGTGAAGAAATATTTTAAAAGTGATACACGAATGATATCATCGAGTGTGCCAAGTAGAAAATGTTTTCAAATTAAAAAATAAAATAAGAGGATGAAAGAAATTAATAAGTTATAAACTATCAGAAGTAACTTATTATGAAGATAAAAAAAAAAACTATAAGAATATACTGTTGTATTGAAAAAAAATATTTTATTCAAACTAGTTATAAATTATTAGAGTGATTCAAAACATAGTTATTTTATGGTTTTTTTTTTTACTTTTTACTATGCCTTATGTTTTACTCTGGTTTGATTTTTATTAGACTATAACATTTAACACATTAGTAGAAGTACATTTTATTTTTAAACTTGGAAACTAAATTATACTTCGTCAATATATTAATCTTTTTTGCATTTAAAATATCATATAACTAAACTTGTTGGAAGATTAAGAACAATGAAAAAAAAATACTTACGCTTTTATTTATCATATATGAGAATCCCTTTACTTTGAATTCGTAAAAAACCATAATTTTATTCTTTTATTTATGAAAAATATCAAATGTGCTCATTATCATTAGTAATGTGAAAAATGAAGAATACGCATCACATTACACATTTTTTAATAAATCAGAATAAAAAAGAAGCTATTTTTTTAGAAACAAAAATGAGGGATTTCTTATTTATATGTAAAAAAAACATAACCCATTTGATTTTTATTTACAAAATCAATAGAACTTTAAAATACTTATAAAAAACCAAAGTAAATATCCGTTTTTTTTTCATCACTTAAAAAATAAACAGCATTAATGTAATATTTAAAACTTAATATAAAGTATTATCTATTAATTTAACGTTACGTTATATTATTAAATTTATGTAGAAAATTAATATTAAAACATAATATAAAGCATTATCGCTTGATATTATAAAAAAAAGTAAAAAAAATTATGCAATAAATTTGACAAAAGTAATTAAAAAGTTAAAGGAAGTTGACATAAATTTATTTGTAATAAAAACAAAACTAAAATTTTAATAATTAAGTATTTTTATTAATATGTATTGTACATACTGTTCAGGAGTAGTATTTTTGCAAGCATTAGAGTACAAAATAAAATATAAGATTTAATACTATAGAGTTAAAATATAAAAAAGGGGAAGATGAACACAGAAGCCAACAAGAGAGTGGAAATAGCAAAACATATGGAAAAGGCAGAATATTAGCTGGATCCACCACCACCTAAATTTTACTATGCTCTTTTCAATTATAGATCCTCTACGACAAATCTTCTCTCCCATCTTTCTCCAATTTACTGTATACCATCCGATTAATCTAACGTTGAATAATGATGACAAGACGTGTATCTTCTCCCACTGCACCATTTCCACCTATCACAAATTCGAATTAAAAACCATCAAGTTAAGCTTGTTAAGAATTTAAAGCCAAACTTTTCTTGCATTTTGTAGAGTATGAATGTTGTACATAAGAAGATGCTTAAATGGAAAAAAAATTGCACTGTTATAAATTTGATAGAATTTTAATCAAGACCGTTAAATGAATCCAACGGTGAATAAATGAGGGGGGAGGAAGGGGTGTGGTAGAGGATCCTAACCCCTGGTTTTTTTCTCCCCTTTTGTCATCCTGATTCAACCTTTTCTTTCCAAGACACTCACTCTCTCACTCTAACAAATCTTCTTCCCACCTCTCTCTCTCTCCTTCTCTCTCTCACATTTGGCAAGAGAGAGAAACAGTGACAGAAACACAGCACATGAGAGAGATGAAGCAGCAGAGCACAATGTGCAGCAGCAGCAGCAGTGGCAGCTTCATCCTCACCCTCTTCCTCCTCATTGGACCATTCCTCTCCCATTCCTCTTGCACACCCATCAACAGAAGAATCCTCCACCAACCCTTTCTCCCTGAAGGGTCTTCCCCACCTCCCTCACTTCCCCCAAACCCCCCTCCACACCCTTCTCCTTCACCTTCACCTTCACCTCCAAACCCAAAGTACCCATTTTCCACCACACCCACCAACAATGCTTCAACACCCTTCTTCCCCACATACCCTTCTCCCCCACCTCCTCCTTCTCCTTCAGCTTTTGCTTCTTTCCCTGCTAACATATCCTCCCTCATCCTTCCACAATCCCCCAAGTCCAAATCTTCCTCAAAAAAACTCGTCGCCGTTGCCATCGCCGCCGTCGCCTGCGCTCTGGCCGTTCTGGTTCTCTCCGCCTTTGTCTACTTCCGCCGCCGTCGTCAAAGCTACTCTTCTGACGAGAAAACCCTCAGATCCGACAGCAGCATCCGCCTCTTCCCCCGTGAAGCTTCTGCTGCCCCTGGCGGCGGCCGCAAACCAAGAAACACGTCTTCTACCAGCTCCGAGTTTCTCTACCTTGGCACCATTGTTAACTCCCGTGGCGGCAGCGTCGATGAGCTCTCTGACCCGCATGCTGCCGCTTTGAACCCTCGTAAAATGGACTCGCCGGAGCTTCAACCGCTACCGCCTTTGGCGAGACAGGCTTCCAGGCTTAGAGAGGAAACGGCGGCGATGGTGGAGGATGATGAAGAGTTCTACTCGCCGAGAGGGTCGTTGAACGGAAGAGAAGGCTCCACCGGAACCGGATCGGGTTCCCGACGAGTTTTCTCCGCCATTGCCGGTGAAAATTTAGTTGGTCGTAGCAGCAGTGAGTCAACCAGTTCTTCTTACTCTTCTTCCTCTTCACCTTCCCCGGATCACTCTCATTCCATTAGTCTCTCTCCTCCAGTGAGCATAAGCCCCAGAAGATCACAACCCAAGTCGCCTGAAAATACCATAGCACACCATTCTCCACCACCACCTCCAGCAGCAATTAGAAGATCTCCGTCCTTGTCCTCACTGTCATCGCCGTCACCGGCTTTCGGGCAGCATATGCCGTCGTCGTCAATGTCGTCCACGCCGGAGCGGAGGGACTGTCAGTCGCCGTCGCTGTCTCCGCTTACTCTGTCGCCGAGGAAAAACCCTAACCCAGATGGTGAATCTCCCCCAGGACTTGTTCTACTCGAAAAAACGCAATCTTTTGGTTCGTCTAAGTCCAAAAGCGACACTGGGTCGCCGAGATTGTCCAATGCTTCTTCCATTGGAAAGTCCTCGGCGTTTTCTCTGCCGTCGCCGGATAAAGGGATGAACTTGCATCATGGGTTGGATCAGTCTCCGACCATTTCCGATGTTTCGGATCGGTTTAGACATTCTCCTCTGTCATCATTACCTTTGTCACCGACATTACTTTCATCGCCGGAGAGGGAGTTGAGCCCTCAGCCCCAGCCTCAACCTCAACCTCAACTACCACCTACACGAAAACACTGGGAGATTCCTGACTTGTTGACACCAATCGGCGAAACACCGATTTTCTCAGCTCCTCAGAGGAAACAATGGGAAATTCCGGTTTTTTCTGTACCAATTGCTCCGTCTAGCAGCAGTGTTTTGGCCCCTCCACCGCCGCCGCCACCACCACCACCACCACCTCCGCCAGTTCCGCGGCAACGTAAGCAGTGGGACATGCCAGTGCCTTCTCCCGTGACGCCGGTGGGTCAGCAGGTTTCGAGGCCGCCGGCGCTTACGCCGCCTTCTAGGCCTTTTGTGTTGCAAACTCCAAATACAATGGTTTCTCCGGTGGAGTTGCCACCTGGTAGTTCTCTAAATTTTGAGGAGAGCTCTGAGGAGACATCTAAACCTAAGTTGAAGCCTTTGCATTGGGACAAAGTGAGGGCCAGCTCTGATCGTGAGATGGTGTGGGATCAGTTGAGGTCCAGCTCTTTTAAGTAAGATATTCATCTGTCACTAAGAATGTTACTGTTATGTTATTACCTTTTGCCTCTTTGATTTCTGTTATGCTTAGGGAATTGCTCTTTTAGCAGTTGACGATTCGTGTGTGTGCATATGTCATCGATGTTCATGGATTGAAGTGCTTTTGAATTGTTTTGACTGTGTAGGTTGAACGAGGAGATGATTGAAACTTTGTTTGTAGTGAACACGCCAAACCCAAAACCGAAGGACACAGCTCCTCGCCCAGTTCTTTCCTCGCATAATCAAGAGGATAGGGTGCTGGATCCTAAAAAGTCCCAGAACATTGCTATCTTGTTAAGAGCACTTAATGTGACTGTAGAAGAAGTGTGTGAATCACTTTTAGAAGGTATTTTTCCTTTGGTTACAGGGTTTATGTCATAACGTTTAATTTCTCTAGTTTATTGTAATTATTGCTTGTACCTTGCATAGTAAAACTTCTGTTTGAAGCGTTGTCCATTGTGGTAATATTGGCAATTGTGTAAATTCTTGCTGATCTTGGCCTCTTGATGATAATCATTTGGAATAAATTCTTTACCCACTCTGGACATACAAATTTTAGTTGCATGTGCAGTTGATGCTTGGGTATTTTATACAGTCGCTGAATAAAGTAGGAAATTTTAAAAGGAAAAAGAACAGAGATATGTCGACATTAATTTCGGCAACAACTTTTTCTTTGGTATAGTAGTAGAAGTTTTGTGTGGGTCTTCATTGAAGGGGAAGATGTGTTTGTTGCCTAGATATAAGAATAAATAATATTGTCCAAATGAATAGTTGTGGTTATTATATGTTCCTTGAATGAAGCTAGTGTACTGTGCTGGTTTGTTCTGCTATGATATTGCTTAAGTTCTTTAGAATCTATTTTGGTTAAGCTATTTATGGTCCTCCAGAATCTAGTTACTTAAACAATATACTTATGCACTAAAAATCTATGTTTTTGGTAAGTTCATTATTTGGTATGTGGTTATCAATGTTTACCAAATGAAGGGGGTTCTATTTTTTATGTTCTCTCTCCATGTTCTTTATTTGGTGAAAACAATTAATGATTAGTTGACCAGGCCTTTGTTCATAAGAATGTGATTTCAATGACTAAATCTGTCCACAACTTTCCAATTTTTGAACGACTAAATCATTTTACCTTGACAGGCATTACTGATACACTTGGAACTGAACTACTTGAAAGCTTGTTAAAAATGGCACCAAGCAAGGAGGAAGAACGCAAATTGAAGGAACATAAAGACGATTCTCCAACCAAGCTTGGTCCTGCTGAGAAATTCTTGAAGGCAGTGCTTGATGTACCTTTTGCATTTAAAAGGGTGGAAGCAATGCTTTACATAGTCAATTTTGAGTCCGAAGTGGAGTATCTTAGGAAATCCTTTCAAACTTTGGAGGTATCATCAGTCTCTCCCTCTGATTTATTCATTTCCTCCTGCATTCTTTATCTGTCTATCTCTTCCTTATTATTGTGGTGGAGGTCTAGCAGATCATGGTGTCAGGACATGTTCTCAAGAGGTTTCTCTTTGTATGTCTCATGAGTTCTAATGTCTTCGCATTTTCAGGCTGCCTGTGAAGAGCTGCGAAACAGTAGAATGTTCTTGAAGCTTCTAGAGGCCGTGCTCAAAACTGGCAACCGGATGAATGTGGGGACGAACCGTGGCGATGCACATGCATTCAAACTTGATACACTTCTCAAGCTTGTTGATGTCAAAGGCGCAGATGGCAAAACCACTCTACTTCACTTTGTTGTACAAGAAATCATCAGAACTGAAGGTGCTCGTCTCTCAGGCACCAACCAAACACCAAGTTCGAATTTGAACGACGAAGCCAAGTGTAGACGGCTCGGCCTGCAAGTAGTGTCCGATCTGATTTCCGACCTGGCGAATGTGAAGAAGGCCGCCGCAATGGACTCTGAAGTCCTAAGCAGCGAGGTATCCAAACTCTCCAAAGGAATGGCACACATTGCAGAGGTTGTGAAGTTGAATGAAGCAGCAGGATCAGATGAAAGCAGCAGGCAGAAGTTCAGAGAGTCAATGAACAAGTTCACGAGAATGGCTGAGGAGGAGATTTTAAAAGTGCAAGCACAAGAAAGTGTTGCTTTATCCCTTGTGAAGGAGATCACAGAGTATTTCCATGGGAACTTGTCAAAGGAAGAAGCTCATCCATTTAGAATCTTCATGGTGGTGAGAGACTTCTTAACAGTTCTTGATAGGGTGTGCAAAGAAGTTGGCATGATAAACGAGAGAACCATGGTTAGTTCTGCACACAGATTCCCTGTCCCAGTGAACCCTATGCTTCCACAACCCCTTCCTGGTCTTGTTGGAAAGAGACAATACAATTCCTCAGATGATGATGATACTGCATCTCCTTAGCTGTTTATCACTCATCACAGTGTCCATCTTTGGCTGCATCCTTCTCTTAGGAACAACCTGGAACCAGGTGATTTTGATGGGTCTGGGGGTGCATGTATGGTCTGGCCCATTTTTTTTTCTTTGTTAAATTGTAAAAATCCTTGTAAAAGATTTGAGTTATATATATTATAGATAATATAGAGTAGAAGATTTTCTTTGGGGAAAATAAGCTTTTGCCTTGTATGAATAGGATATGTATTTAAGTTTGTTATGTACAAAGCTATTCAATTGGAGATGGCACTGGTTGCAAATCCTCTTACTCAAAACTATGATTCATGAGCTATATGGTAGAATTTAGACTTTGGAGGAGTATTAGGAATACATTTCACTGGCTAAAAATCACTAAAAAACTATAAATTAAAATAGACTCGTTAAATAATAATTAAGTTTTATTAAAAAAAAGTGTTTTATTTAATTAATTTTAGTCAAGAATAGAGATTGTTTAAAATACATGTTAATGCTTGTGTTTAGAGTATTCGTGGAGAGTGTGGGAGTTAGTAGGATCTTAGCTTGAGCTTAGTATGAGTAGAATACTATTACAGTGAAAGTTCATTGAAGAATGAGATTTACATAATTTTGTAATAAATAATCAATTTTAACTAACAATAAAAGAGTGAACTAAAAAATCATAAGCATTTTTGATATTCTTGAACCACTTTAAAAACCATCAATGCTAGACATCTTGTCCAAGACTAATTTCAGAGGTTGCGTGAATAAAGCTGATTATAAATTGTCACATTTGCAGAGGACAATAAGTCACATTAACTTATGTTTATTGCATACAATTATAGTTACGACAATTGAATAAGTTCAGAATATCAATCATTTTTAGGTGATGCATATCTAGTTAGCATTGCATATTTTGAAAACATTATTTAACTTTTTTTTAACTTTTTTTTTTGGAAGTAAACTTGCAACAAAGCAAGGTTGTCACTCGAATCTAATTTAGTTATTACTTGCTTATTTAACTTTATTGATTGAACTTTCAAGATCACCGAAGTCATGTTGAAATTTTCAATTGGATAAAATCTTCTGAAAGTCTTCCATTTGTGTAAGATTCAATACCATATCTGTATAACGAATTCAAAGGTAGAAATCTTCGGAAAAATTTACTGATTTTTAGTAGATTTTCGTATATATAACATACGGTTGTGAAGGTTAAGAGTAAATATTTTATTATTTAAACTAGTGACTGGATTCAAAATTTGAGAAAGAAAAGATAAGAGTAATAGAATTTAAAGAAAAAAAGTTACATGAAATGTTTGATGGATTACATAAAATTCTTGGAAGTGTGTTTCATTTTATAGAATGAAAACTATACCATTCGACACTGAGACTAGTGTCTCCCTAGATCAGAACAGTTGATTGGAGATTTCTTAGGTGACATAGCCAACCCAACAGAGTAAAAACAGAAACCAAGTTTTGTAATGAGAGGAAGCACGTTACCAAAGTGGAAAGGGATTTGTATTTTTTGCAGCATTTTCCAGCAGCTTTAAGACATGTTCCATGCAGAAATGGCTGCACGTGATGCCCTAGGATGGGGAAAAAATAGTTTATTAGTTGACAGATTAGGGAAGTAAACAGAAAAATAGAACAGCATCTCTAATTCTCTTTCTCTCTCTCTCTGTGATATGAGCATGCATATGTCTACAGAAAACATGTGAATAACAGCAAAGCAAAGAGTTACATAAAATTGAAGCCAAAACATTGGTCTTGATCCGTTGTCTATCACCTAACCTGGTTCCAATACAAAACAGGACCATGTACAACTTATCTAAGCACCACTTGTGCTTCTTATTTCTCACAAACATTAACAAAATAATTCAAGTCAAACAAGTCCCATACAATAAAATGTTCTACCAAATATGTCACTACAAGAAATAATAATATTAGCCTCCCCAATAAACCCATACAAAAGTAAAAGGGAAACACTAAATGATACTTAAAGTGAGTTTAGTGTCCCATTAAGTTGACACTAATACAAAGGTTGCTAATGAATTAGTGAAGACTATGGGAGGTACAATTATTTTTTTATGATTTTAGTGTCCGTTTAAAACCTCTTTGTCCACACTATAATTAATATTTAATTTTGTGTCTAAATTATGTAGGATTTGGAGACACTAATAATGTCTCTTACTTGACCCTCACTTTTTTTGACAGCTAATTACAATTTTTCTTGTAGTGTTTAATATTTAGCTACTTACGAAGAAGATGAATACAAGTTAATAAAAAATCATAATACTATAAACTTTTTTAGGCAATATAAAAGCATATTTGATGTAGGAATTATATATAAAATTATAAGTTTAATACACAGATCTTCTAAGATTTTATTGAAAAATCCATAAAAAATAAATTAAAAATCCATTTTTGTTATCTTGCATTGCATTGGAGATATTATAGTTGAGTTAAATAGATAATACTAATAATTTTACCATAATTGAATTATTCAAATATTTAACACAATTATATATATTTAAAAGTTAGAACTCTAATATATATTAGTAGTTAAATTGAAATAACTCTAGGATAGACATGCTATATTATATAATACATGTCCACTTTAGTATTTAATTTTTTTTAAATAAGAAAATTTTAATTTTAATTTACATAATTTTTTTTATTAGTTCAAAATTTAAAAGTAATAACATTCATACTAAAATGAATAAGTACTATTTATTATAGGTTTTTTTTAAAAAGTTATATATTAACATTATAATATACTCCCCAACAGTTTCATATAATTTTTAGACAATGTATAAATCAAAATGTAAGATGATATGTGTTGAGCCAGTGTATAGTAGTTGCATGGTTCAGATCCAAGCTTTAGGTTCATTTGTGATTTGCATGTTGGCATGGTAAGAAGCATTAGTTGAGGAGTTAAAGGATTAGTTATTAAGTGAAGGGTAGTTAGAAGGAAAGAATTGGTCATGTCAAAAAAACCAGACAGATCCTTTAAACTCGCGGGAATACTGTCACCCCACAGAATCGTTCACAATCATGTTTGAGTGGTGAAGCTCAAGTTCATCAACTTTCTAATCTTGTACCATAACTCACATAACTTCATGTAAAGTTACTGGTCTTGGTTAATAATATTACAAAGTTAAAAAATTTACCATTTTTTTTTCATTTTTCACTTTTATGTTTTTGGTTCCTTACATTTTTCATTCCTATGCCAAGATTGTTTGATTCTCTTGGAAAGTTGGTGACATCAACTCTTGCATAGGAAACCCAGAACTCATTTTTCTTCCTATTCTTTTTTTAATCACATTTTGGAAGGAAGGAATTCTGCTTTAGTTTATGTACAATTTTGATGGTGCTTCAATCTGCATAAGCTTTACACAAGAAGGAGCTTGTGATCTCAATCTCCTTCTTTGCTTTCATTTTGTATTGCTCACCGCCATTCTTATCTGGTTAGAATCTAAACTCTATTGATGAATTACAATGGTTTCCAATGTGAATGAATTGAACTCATACTACTTGTTCATCTCTCTTCTTTCTTTTCAGGGTTTATTTTAGATCAAAACCAGAGTTATGGAACAATTTAGGCAAATTGGGGAGGCACTTGGGGGTTTGAAATCTGTGATGGTATTCCGGGAGAACATTCAAATCAATCAGAGGCAATGTTCTCTGCTGCATGATGTGTTCAGCTTTACATATGAGTGTATTGCAGATGAGATTATACAGAACCTGCAATTTGAAGAGAAGAATGTGAAGTGGAAGATTCTAGAGCAGCCCTTGAGAGAGATCCATAAGATTTTCAGAGAAGGTGAAACTTACATTAGGCAATGCATGGAAACAAAGGACTGGTGGGCAAAAGCCATTACCTTATGCCACAACACAGATTGTGTTGAGTTTCATATACACAATTTGCTTTGTTGCATGCCAGTTGTAATTGAAGCTATAGAGTCTGCAGGAGAAACATCAGGGTTGGATCAAGAGGAGATGCAAAGGAAGAAGAATATAAATTCTAACAAATATAGGAAAGAGTATAGAGACATGAAACTTTTCAGGTGGAAATTTGGGAAGCAGTACCTCATCACTCAGGACTTATGCCACCGTTATGATACAGTTTGGAAGGAAGATAGATGGTTCCTTTACAACAAACTCTATGAAAAGAAATTAGAAGGTGTAACAAAGTATGAGAAGAAATTGATAGATTTGCTTTTGAGGAATTTGGAAATATCAGAATCAGTAGCAGGGAGGCTCCTTCCAAGCACAATATTGGTTGGGTCTAAGGACTTCCAGGTGAGAAGAAGAATGGGGAATGCTAGTCAGTACAAGGAGATTTCATGGTTAGGTGAAAGCTTTGTGATAAGACATTTTACTGGAGACATTGAAGCTTTGCAACCTGAGATCATAGAACTTTTATCTCTTTCCCATCCAAATATAATGGACTGCCTTTGTGGTTTTGCTGATGAGGAGAAGAAAGAATGTTTTTTGCTAATGGAACTCATGAGCAAAACCCTTTCCACCCACATCAAAGAGATTCATGGTCCACGGAGGCGAATACCGTTCTTGCTTCATGTGGCAGTTGATCTCATGCTTCAGATTGGCAGGGGAATGGAGTATTTGCATTCAAAGAAATTATATCATGGAGAACTAAACCCTTCAAGCATTCTTGTTAAGCCTAGAGGTACATCCCCAGAGGGTTACTTGCATGCCAAGGTAACTGGATTTGGACTAACTTCTGTCAAGGATTTGAATCAAAAAGGGACCACAAATCAGAATGGAACTCCCCCATTCATCTGGTACTCTCCTGAAGTACTTGAGCAGGAAAACTCAGGGGGTACATCAAGCTCCAAGTACACAGAGAAATCTGATGTGTATAGTTTTGGAATGGTTTGCTTTGAGCTTCTAACTGGCAAAGTCCCTTTTGAAGATAGTCATCTCCAAGGGGAGAAAATGAGCAGAAACATAAGGGCAGGAGAGAGGCCACTTTTCCCACTTAATTCACCAAAATATGTTATTAACTTGACAAAGAGATGTTGGCATATTGACCCAAATCAACGTCCAAGCTTCGCTACCATATGTAGAGTTCTTCGTTACATAAAAAGATTTCTTGCTATGAACCCTGGTTACAGTAGTCAGCCAGAACCACCACTGCCACCAGTAGATTATTGTGATGTAGAGTCTGTGCTTCTGAGGAGGTTTCCTTCTTGGGGAAGTTCCGAATCAGCACCAGTTTCAAAAATTCCATTTCAAATGTTTGCCTACCAAGTTATAGAGCGAGAAAAAATAACTACAGGTTGTAAGGAAAACTCTGAGTCTGGGAGTGATGCTTCAGCCTGTGGTGATGAACTTGTTACTTCAGGGGATGAACCACTTCCATCCACAGCTGAAAGGAAGACTTTTCTCGGAAATGAAATTATGAGCAGAAAAATTAATTTGACCAGGAAATCTCTTGATTTGAAGCTCGCCAAACAACCAGGTTACCTTCTGAACTTTTTGCTCTTGCTAGTTTTCATGCCATTATGGCAAGTTTGTGAATTTCTTTTTAATCAACCAAAATCTTAAGTTGCAAACTCCTGCACGCCAAGGATACAAAAAGGCCTGCTAGGAAGAAACCAACGAAATTACAGAAGTATTCTAGCCATAATAGTCTATTAATTCTAACAATTTGAGAAAATTTTAATGTCAGAATGATTTAGAAATGTTGTAACTGAAATTGCATATAGCAATTTTCGTGTCAGAACAAGTACAAGGAACTTAGAAAGCCCAAAAATCCACTTTCACCAACTGTCATTACATGACTTTAATTATGTCCTCATTTTATCAAATTTTTTTTATATTACATACACAAAAGAGGAATACTACCAAAGCACACTTTTCAATAAAATGTACTATGAGACTGAAATACTAGTGCATCATATTAAGGGTGAGTTTGATTTTCCATTTTGAAACTGCAACTAAACAAGGTTGCTCACACAATTGGTAGAGGGTGAGGCAAGACACACAGCAAAGTGAGAATTTGGGAGAAAGGTTGAATAAGATATGAACTTTTTAAAAATCCTTTTGGAAAGTTTTTAAATAAAATAAATTTGGAATGAGAAGTTCTTTGTTCAAAATGTGAAAATTATTTTAGAAAACAGTTTTTAGAACAAAAAAGTAGGAAGAAAATCAAACAGAGGCTAAATGATGGGAAGCCTACTTCCTATTTAGTGAAATCTACTCACTAAACATTTATCAAATATAAATCTGCCTTCAAAAGGAAAAGGAGAGGGGTGTTAAGGAAGCTTCAGTCTCATATAATTGCTAATTGTTTCTGGACTTGATGTGTTTTTCAATGTAGGTACACCGAAAGCGAGATCAGCCAAACCTCCACAAATGTCCCCTCGTGCAAGAAGTATGAGGATGTCTTCAGAGAATATATCAAGTCCAAGGGGAATAAGAAGAGTAGCTTCTGGTCATGTCTCAGACTCTGAGCTTTCTTAGATCACAGAATGGATTCACATTTTAGTCTGACTTCAGACACCAAGCAGATACTTAAGATTCTTCTCATTTGCAAGGATGGATTCACATAATTAACTTAAGTAGCTTAAATTAATGTATTCTTGACATGAGTAGTATGTGAAAAAGGATAGGAACAGCTAGAAGTTCTTTGACAGACTCCTTGT
Organism: Phaseolus vulgaris; assembly: GCF_000499845.2. NCBI lineage: Eukaryota > Viridiplantae > Streptophyta > Magnoliopsida > Fabales > Fabaceae > Phaseolus > Phaseolus vulgaris. The sequence goes on from NC_023750.2 coordinate 38,512,192, forward strand.
ATTCATGCCACAGCAAAATGTCTGATTAATGCATGAAAACATTTTTTCCACCATTTCCTTATCCTTAGTAACTGGGTGGAAAGAACCTGAAGACTCAAATCCAGCAAAGTGGCACTGGAAACATCTTTTGAGCATAACAGAAAACTAAAACATGGTGTATAAAAGGTTTCAGTAGTTCTGCTTTATATCGCATTCTTTATCACCAATCTTCAATAGGATATTTTTTTCAGGTAGTTAATAAAAAAGTTCTGTGACATATAGGTAGAGTTGGCTGCCAATATGAATAAACATGTTTTGCACAATTTTCATTGGCGGTGTAAAATTAATATTGGAACCATTATCACAACTACAACTAGTTTTTACAAGCAAACTAGAAATGAACAGCATAAATCATATCCTGTACTTCTCTGATAAACTAAAAGTGATTTGGACACTAAAGTAACTTGTATGTATCTCTGCGCTGCATCCAGATTTGCTTTAGTAATATATCCCTCACTTGCTTAACAGACTGCAGTATCAGGAGCTTGGATGTGTAGGAGCAAGAAGTTATGCTGTAAAACAACATCTTTGTCTTAGATTCAAGTTCAATCCAACTTTCAGGTCTGTCTGGTGTCCCTAGATGCGAAGTTTCTGAAAGAGAAACTTCTTCTTTGCACTTTGGAGGGTGCTATATACAGATGTAAATGAATCAGAGGAAACCATAGTCATGTGTGATACTGATATTTGAAAGAGACTTGCACGCTTCAGCTTCACTAGTGCTTCAGTTCAAAATCCTAAATTTGTACATGCTATATACACTTTTGGTTCAGCTTTTTTTTTTGTTTCAGATCTTAAAAAAGTTATCTTCATATCATTTTGTAGGAAACAAGATCCGGAAAATTATGAAAGCATGAAAAATAAGCACACTTTTGCTCAAAAGCAATTTATTCCCCATTAATCATTGAAGCCTGAATAAAAAACCTAGTCTGATAGTTCATCTAAAATAAAATGAACCCTTTTAAGGCTTCAGTGTTAACCAGACAAGTTCTCTTTTCTGTCAGACCATCTGCAATAGTTTCACAATTCCAACTGAGTTGGCGGCTACAAGCATGTTAGATTTCTTTCTCCAGCAAACACAAGAAACAAACTGTCCATTATCTGGATGACCAGAAATGGGATCAATTGACTCAAATTTATGAGTAGCAATTGGCACTGGCAGTGATTTGTGATAACAGTATACCTGAAAGGGATAAATGTTTAAAATAAATTAGATTTTGTACCTTGTTATGGAAAAATTATTAAGAGAAAGCAAAGTCCCATATTATCATTAGCATGGTGTAGATACGAATCACATCACCTTGTTAATTGTCTTAACTGTAAGAATGAATGATTCTCATTGAATTAGGTACGAGACATATGCATGAACTCCAAGCATGTTTCATGTGCTATAAAGTAATGTTCTAGAACAAATAAAATCTGCTACCTTCAAATATACATAGCCTTGGCTTGAAGTAAAACCTATGAACTAATTACTACACATCATTAGCATCCAAGGACAAACTCAGACTAATATTCCATTGTTACAAAGTCAAGATTAGGATACAATCAAAATTATACCTCATTAGATTCTGAACCACATGCAATGTATCCATCCAAAACAGATAATCCCACGAAATTCTGGAGAAGAATTTGAACAACAAACAAATTACAAAATATCAAAGAAGACAAATAGAGTATGGTAAAATGTGGAAAAAAAATCAACCTTTTGATTTCTATGTCCTTTAAAAGTTAAGACACAAGCATCAGAAGACAAAGCAGAAGAACTGGTTTTCTTTAGGTCCCAAAGCTTCAAAGAGTTGTCAGTGGAAGCAGTGACAACTGTTTCAGCATCTATAAATTTGATATAGCTCACAGATTTGGCATGACCAGCTAAAGAGCACCATGGGATTCTAGTGTGACGAAGATCATAACCATAAACCTTGTGATCAGCTGATCCAAAAAATAAAAGATTTGTCGATGGAGGAGAGAACTGAACACAGCATATATTGGAAGGCATCTTTATAGTTTCCACAGAATTTCTCTACAAGCAAAAAATTGAGACAATTATTACACAATGTGTAGCACAAGCATTCAACCGTGTCTTTCTATCACATATTAATCTTGTTTAGTATTCCAGGAAAAGGGCAAAAGAAGATGAAAAATATTACACTATATAACTTCAAATAGTATAAATACCAAGTGTAATAGTAATGATTTGCTATTAAAATGCATAAAAGAAAGCATGCCTCGTTAATATTCCAAACTTTGACAGAACAGTCATCACTTCCACTAGCAAACATTTTTGGGTCTGACAGAGAAATGTGAACAGACCAAGCTCTCTTTTGGTGCTCCATGTATTGAGATAAAAGCTGACCAGTGCCTGCATCCCACATCTGAATTTATCCATTCATGTTATATCAGTAATTTCAAATGTCAATGGAACCTAAAAGTAGTCAAAACAGCAAAAACAACGATATAATGATAGCATACTTCTTGGTACGAATGAAAGAACATGACTAACATTGGTTTTCTTTCAACAATTATAGCACTATTGTTGCAAGAACTACACACCTTAATCTCACCACCATAGTCAGCAGATGCCAGATGATTTTGTATGTAAGTGTTCCAGCAAACACTACTAACCTTTGATTCATTTGACATCTCAACTACTGGGTACTGGATTTCAACAGAATCATTTGAAATATCACTGAGGTCAAAAATCTTGATTTTCCTTGAAATTCCTGCTGCTGCAATGTATTCTTCATCACGGTCAAAGCTTAAAGCACATACTATATTGCCAGAACTAAACTGATCACTGTTTCTTAATCTGGCACACTCTTCAAACTTGCTGTAACGAGCAAACTTGCATAAACCTTCACAGAATGATTCTAGACAAGCAACAGAAGAACTCCGAATTCTTCTTGGCTCCTTATCAACAGTCTCTACATGCCTCCATTCACTTTCCATCACATTTTTATCATTGCTTGAAGCAGATGAAGCCTCTTTCGGCAGGGCTCTGGATCTTGCAGAAAAGTATGAACTCTCTAGCTGATTTATATTACTCAATAATCTTTCTTCATCAGCAAATGACCTTCGAATCAATCTACTAATGTCTGAACTGGAAAAATCTTGACAGTGTGCACCGTTTCCTCTCTCTTCAGGATTTTTCGTTTGTGCCAAAGGAAATGCTGAATCTGTCCCAAGTGAGTAGCTTCTTTCTACCTCCTTAATATCTTCATTCAAGAAATTCAGCACTTCTTCCAACTTGGTTGCCTGTTTCTTCTTTTCTTCTCTGAGTGAAAGTAGAAAATGTAGTAAAATCTGTGTTTCAAAGTCATTCTCAGATACTCCAACATCATCTTCAGAATTTGATTCCTCTGGTTCACATACAACTTCGGATTCTGTAATCTTCCTGTTAAACACAAAACGAAAATTACAAAATTATAGAAGAAACATGATACATTTATATCAACAATCCTTTAGCTTTGTCATTATTCAAACATATAAAAGATGCAGTAATCAGATATCTGTTTCTCAATCACATGTAACACAAACAGATACTTGACCAAGTTTTATGGATCTGAATACAAACACTACATTTCCAAAAATCTAAGGTTAGGGAAACATGTTTCTACTTAAAATTAACATTTTTAAGAAATTCTTTTTTTCAGAAAAGATTTTTAGTTCAAGTTTCTTTCCCAAAATACTTTCATTGGAGAGTTGATTCCATGTATATAGGTAATAATTGTTCTTGGTCTATATCGTTTTATAAAAAATGTGACATATTACATAGTCTTTACTTTCATAATACAATTTTTTTTACGAAAGACAAAATACACAATTTTTTTATGAAAGAAAAAATACATATTTGGATACATTTTCATAAATAAATCACCAAAAGTAAACAGTTTATTTGTAAGATAAATAAAATAAAGTTTCCTTATTCATTTTGACTCAAATATATTGAATTTTGATTTTTTTTTTTATTTCGGATAAAAGTTTATTTGAAACCTTGAATATAAGAGAAAAGAAGGGCTAGTCTCTCGCATCAAGATTTTCTTTGATAAAGATATAAATATATTTTTAAAAATATATGTTTTGAATCTTATTTTTTATCAAACATAGGTCTATATTTTTATATCCATATATTTAGTCTTCAATTTAAAAAAAGAATATCTAAATTTAGTATTTTTAAACATGAATAAAACGCAGCATCAATTTTTTAGGCTTGTAGGAATAAGTTTACACGTTTTTTTAAAAAAATTTAGAAATCAAACTCTTCTTTATTTAATTATATATACATGGCCTTTATATACTAAAAAAATACACTAAACTTTTTTTTCACTATAATATTGTTTTCTCTCCTCCTCCACGTACGAATATAAATGGAAAGAAGAAAAAGTATTTAAATACTTTTTAAATTTATATTTAATTTAAATTTGTTATAATTACTTTTTAAACAAACATTATATAATACAAAAAAAATGAAAGATGAATTAAATATGAAAAACAAAGACCTTACAAAATTAATAATTTTAATGTGTCCTATAAAAAAATATTTTACTTTCTTTACTTAAATAATTGAAAAATTATTTTTTTATACTTATTAAGGTATATTCTTAATAATAATTTGTATGAATAGTAAAAAGTGGAGTGTGTATTGAAGATAATAATCACATACAGATGATCGAAAAAGTTATATTTTTCAAAATAATGTTATTTATTTATCTTTAATTAAATTTAAAAAATTATAATTTCTAATTTTAAAGGAATTAAAAAATAAAACAAAACAAAGTTTTACCCATTTAACAAAAGTAGAATTTTCAGTTTTAAATTATTTAGGGACAGGTAAAATAAATTATAGAAACAAAGTAGAAAACATACGTTACTAAAATCATACTTTGATATTTGAAAAGAAAAATGTTTCTTTTACACCATATTTTATCAAAACACTTCCATTTTCCAATCATTTTAATAAATTATATTTTACAACCTATTTTAATAAATAATATAAGAGTAATTTTTTTAACGCACACCTTTTAAAAACTTTAAAATGTTTTACCACCACCATATAAAAGGTTCTTCATATAAATTAAAAAAATGTCAAATATAATTTTTCTTTAAATTGTAGTAAAAAAACATATTTAAAAAAATTATAAATTATAAGGACCCTCTCAGCGACCAGAGTTGTTGTTCTTCGTCGTCGACCGTGGCCGGCAAGGTTTGCCGAGCGAGCAGGGGATGGAGCTCCGGCGAGTACGTGGCGTTCCTCGTTTTCCGATAGGCGGCGGCGGCATCGCAGGGAAAGCAGTTGACGGTGGAGTCAGCGAAGAAGGTCTTGCGCCTGCGGAGACAGTAGAGAAGGGCAGAGAGGGCGAGGAGGAGGAGGAGAGCGCAGGCGGCGGCGACGACGGCGACATCGAGGGCGTTGGCGGAGGTTGATGTGGGGTGAGAGGGTTGGTTGAGGAGGGTTGTGGTGGTGAGTGTAGAAGTGGTTGGGTGCAGCATTTTCCACATTGTGTTGCTTTTGAGGGAGAATTAGGCAAAGAAGAATGCTTTAAATGGTGAATCATATGAAACAATAAATAGAGATAAAGTTGACCTCAATGTTTATGTAAATTTTTTTAATTATGTTTAGGTGTATAAAATAATAATATTAGTTACTATAAATATTGATTAATGTGATTTTAGTGATAGATATGGGTAGGTATGGATTATTTTATTATTATTTTGCCATGTGTTTGATGTATTTCAAGCACAAAATTTGCTTAGTTTCGTGTATGGTTTCTGTCCACAATTCTTATCATTTTTTAATCAAATCAAAGAAAAGGTTAAGTAGTGGTGGGTGCAATTAAGATTCTGCTTTTTCTCATGCTTTCTTATCTCAAAAAAAATTCACCTTTTATTTTATAAGTTTAATTAGGCCTTACTACTTCTTGAATTTCTGCATGATGTGCAAAGAACGGTAGGAGGTGATAACCACCGCTTGGGATCAGAAAGATGAAGGAAGAAGATAAAGGAAGATGAAATTGCTTATGGAAAAGGGAAAAATAACTGTCTTGTCTTATTACTTTTGCTATGTACAATATATATACGAAATACAAAATACAATAGTTTGGGCTTCAGTCCAAGGAACAAAATTAGAAAGGCCCAAAACTCAATATCCCCCTCAAGCTGGTGCGTGGATATTCAGCACGCCTAGCTTGTGAAGGAGTCTATGAAAAACATCATTGTCAACTGGTTTAGTGAGAAGATCAGCAGGTTGATTTTCAGTACTTATGGGTAACAGATTGAAGAGACCTTGCTGAAGCCTTTCTCTTACCACATGGCAATCTATATCAAGGTGTTTTGTCCTTTCATGGAAGCTGTGATTTTGAGCGATATGTCTAGCAGACTGACTATCACAATACAAATTTGTTGTGCTATGAGTGGTAATGTACAGATCCTCCAGCAAGAAAGTAACCCATTGAACTTCACAACAAGTTGCAGCTAACGCACGGTATTCTGCCTCAGAAGAAGACCTTGATACGGTGTTCTGTTTCTTGGTTTTCCATGATATTAGAGATTCTCCAAGGAAAATACAGAAACTAGTGGTTGATCGCCGTGTCAAGATGCAAGATGCCCAATCAGAGTCACTGAACGCCTTGATTTGGATATCTGTGTTTTTCGGGTAAAAAATTCCTTGAGCAGGGGAGGATTTGATATACCGGAGAATTCTCTGTGCAGCTTGATGGTGTTGTTTTGTGGGTGCTTGAACAAATTGACTAAGACATTGAACAGCAAAACTGATGTCAGGTCTTGTGTTCACCAAGTAAAGCAAGCGGCCAATGATCCTTCGATATGCGGAAACATCATGCACAACAGCTTGTTCAAACAGCTTTTCATTTTTCTTGACCATAGGTGTAGAAACTGGTTTCGCACCAGGCATCCCTGCATCAGCTAGTATTTCAAGAGCATATTTCCTCTAGCAAATGTGGATCCCTTTCTTTGTTCTAGCAATCTCCAAACCTAATTTTTTTTTTAATTGCCCAAGGTCTTTGATGGCAAAAACTGCATTCAAAGAACTCTTAAGAGCTTGTATCTCTTTCATGTTATTCCTAGCAATTAGTATATCATCGACATATATGAGAAGTGCTGTAAAAGTGTTCTCAGTTTTTCTAATGAACAGAGAGCTGTCAGCTTTTGAATGAGTGAAATTAATTGAGTAAAGAAAGGTAGTAAGTTTATCATACCATTGCTTGCTTGCTTGCTTCAAACCATATAAGGATTTAGTCAAGCGACAAACCTGGTTTTCTTTTTCAGTGGTGATCCCGGGAGGAATGTCCATGTAGACTTCCTCTTGTAAATCCCCATGCAGAAAAGCGTTATCCACATCTAGCTGCTCAAGGTGCTAGTCCATAATAGAAGCTACTGCAAGGATGCATCGCAGAGTGGTGAGTCTCGCAACTGGTGAATAGGTCTCCATGTAGTCTATTCCTTCCCGTTGTGTATATCCCTTCGCAACAAGACGTGCCTTATACCTCTCAATCTTCCCATCAGCTCTTCTCTTGATTTTGTATACCCATTTACATCCAATGGGAGTTTTGTTTGGAGGAAGATCTGTGATTTCCCAGGTTCTGTTGAATTCGAGCGCTTTTATTTCAGATTCCATAGCCTTCAACCACTCAGGGTGTCCCTTTGCTTCTTCAAAGTTTCGGGGCTCGATTTGTGATGAAAGGGACAAAGTGTATTTTAGCTGTTTATCAGATAATTTATGGTATGAAATGACAAAATCAAGAGGATAACGTACCTTTGAGTTCAGATTCTTATTGCACGGTGCAACCATCATCTGGTGATGATAATCTTCCAGATAAGTGGGTGGTCTCCTAATCCGTGTGGAACGCCTCAGATCATCATGAACAACATTGTTCTCGTTTTGTCTCTGTTCTTCTTGTTCAAAAAGGCTCTCTTCGGGTTGTTCAAGACCATCATTCAGATACATCATAAAATCGTTTCCTTCTTGAGTAATGGGTTGATTGGGTTGACTATTCCTATTTTTCAGATCACAAAAACTAGTTTCATAGAAAACAACATTTCTAGATACATAAATTTCTCTAGAGTGTATGTCCATGACAATATAACCTTTCACTCCTTGTTTGTAACCAAGAAAAATGCACTTACGTGCTCTAGGATCAAGTTTGTGCCTATTTTGTTCCAAAGTGGAGGCAAAACACAAGCAACCAAAGACTTTAATATCAGCTAAAACAGGCATGCATTTGTGCAAGAGTTCATAGGGACTTCTATTCTGAATTACAGGTGATGGTAAGCGGTTTATCAAATAAACAGAGTGCAAAACAGCAAAAGACCAGTATGCATTAGGTAGATTTGATTGAAACATTATGCACCGAGTAACGTTAAGAATGTGTTGGTGTTTTCTTTCCACAATAGAATTTTGTTGTGGAGTTTCAGTGCAAGAACTTTGATGTATGATACCATTTTTATCATAAAAATCATTCCAGCAGAATTCTTTGCCATTATCCGTTCTAATGGTTTTAATACTCTTATCAAATTGGTTCTTAATGTGAATAACAAAATGCTGTAAAAGATTTCTAGTTTCACTCTTATTTTTCATAAGATGAACCCAAGTATGTCTACTAAAATCATCCACAATGGTTAAGAAGTACCTGTGACCTTGAATAGAAGGAACACCGAGAGGACCCCATATGTCAATGTGAATAAGATCAAAAACAGATTTACTAAAACTTTTACTAAGCTGAAAAGGTAATTTGTGTTGCTTTGCAAGATGACAGGGAGAACAGATATTATCATGATTGAAATGTATATCATTGTGTGTTTTGGCTAAGTGTTCTAAGACCTTATTCGAAGCATGGCCCATCCTACAATGCCAAATATCAAGTTTTTCAGTAGTTTTAAAAACAACTTCATTATGTACAGAGTTAACAAGACTATCCTTCCTATCTGCATACATGTGATAAAGCCCATCCTTGATTTCAGCTTGACCAATCGTCTTCAAGGTAAGCTTTTCCTGTATCTGACAAACATCATGTGTGAAAACAAATTGACACTTAAAGGATTTTGTTAGTCTTTGCACAGATATAATATTTAGCATGAATTCAGGTATGTACAAAACGTTATGCAGTATAATATCTTTGGTTAGGTAAACAGTTCCAGCAAAAAAAGCAGTGACCCTTTGATTGTTGGGAAGCTTAACCATTACTGGTTTTATCTTGTAGTAATTTGTGTAAATAGAAATAGAGCAGGTCACATGGTCTGTGGCTCCAGTATCAAGAATCCAGCAATTCATACCTTTTCTACCTGTGTTGTTGTCAGCTGTTGGGAAGTCTCCTATGGTGTTGTTAACAACCTTTTCTGTTCCTTTTGAATTCTGTATCATGTCCAAAAGGTGTTGGAGTTGCTCCGGATTGATAGCTTTAAAATTTTTCTCATTGACAGCGTCATTGAATATGTGTTTTCCTCTCTCGTTCTCATGATCTCTATCTTCTTCAGTAGTGCCTGCATTGTAGTTGACTTTATGCTTCATCCATGGTGGGTATCCGTGCTTCGAGTAGCACTCGTCTGCGGTGTGATTCATTTTGTGACAGAAGGAACACTGTTTTCCATATCCTTTTCCCCTTCCTCTGCCGTAGTTGCGCCAGCCTTGTCCATGGTTACTAGTTTTACTGATTTTTTGATGTTGTTGATCGGTACTATTTGCTAGAATCTTTGTATCCATTCCTATACTTTCACTCAAGTGCCTTTCTTGTTGCAGAACCAAAGAGAAAACTTTGTTAATACCTGGCAGAGGTTCTGTTAGCAAGATCTGCGTTTTGACAGCATTGTAAGCTTCTCCCAAACCCTTCAAGAAACTCATAATGCGCTCTGAATCCCTGTATCCTGCCATGATTTTCATCATATTGCAGCTACATTTCATTTTACAATAACAGCTCGGTAATGGCCTAAAATAATCCGATTCTTCCCACAAGATTTTGGAGTCGGTATAATACTCTGTTATGCTTCTTTCTCCCTGCTTAATAGAATTTATTTCTTGCAAAAGGTCAGATAAACGGAAATGGTTGCTTTTTGAGAACCTTTCTTTGAGATCTTCCCACAGTTCCTTCGCATTATCAATGTAAACGATGCTTTGTGCGATTTGTGTTGAGATGCTGCGTGTGATCCATGAGATAACCATAACGTTGCATCTCTCCCATGCTTCGTATTGACTCTCACCGTGCGATGGCTCAGGAATATCCCCGTTGACGAACTTGAATTTATTTTTCGAAAGCAGAGCACGTTTCATCGCCCTACTCCATGAGTGGTAATTTGAACCATCTAACAGCGGAGTTACAAGGACCATACCTGGATTTTCCCCAGGGTGTAGATAATACGCACTGGTTGGGTTTTGTTGATCATTTTGCTGTGAGGGTTTTTCTTCAGCCATGAGTTGCAGAAACGACGAGGATCAAGAAAACAGGGGAAAGGAAGAACAATAATGGCAGCGGACTCTGATACCATATTACGAAATGGACTTTAAGCCTAACTCAACCCCATAAAACCGGCTCAATGGGGTGAGGTTTGCACCCACTTATATACAATGAAGATTCTAATCTCTAGTCGATGTGGAATCTCCAACACACCCCCCTCACGCCGAGACTGCCAACTCGTGCATGAGACTATATATTTTGGGTGGTCCAATAGCGGCCCGATAGCGGGTGGCACGATAGGCCCAACAAACACTCGCTAGGATAGGCTTTAAATGGCTCTGATACCATCTTGAATTTCTGCATGATGTGCAAAGGAGGGTAGGAGGTGATAACCTCCGCTTGGGATCAGAAAGATGAAGGAAGAAGATAAAGGAAGATGAAATTGCTTATGGAAAAGGGAAAAATAACTGTCTTGTCTTATTACTTTTGCTATATACAATATATATGAAATACAAAATACAATAGTTTGGGCTTCAGCCCAAGGAACAGAATTAGAAAGGCCCAAAACTCAATACTACTCAACTACTATTACATTTTATTATCTATTTTATATGGAGGTGGAAAAAGAAATTGCCAACCACATAACATACCATTAATTTCATATAACAAGAATATATCTCAATCATAAGGAAAAAAATGCCAATTTATAAAAAGAAAAAAATTTAATTTTAATGGATGAAGCCTACTTTGACCTTAATTCTAACAGCTTAAGACTAAGACTTTTCCAACCCACTATCAAGATAAGAGAACTTACTTTAAAGATAAACTATTAAGTTTCAGTACTTAAAGAGTGCACTCTCAATCAAATCTTCAACATGATGCTCTTTTTCTTGTGATAACAAACTTGTGAGATATAGAGTTAGCACCAATGAAATAAACTAAAGTAATGAAATCAATTTTTTAAGGGTGTAACATTCCTAGTTGAACCATTATATCAACTACAGTTAGGTTTTGCAATTAATAGCAAAGCATAGGTCATATCATGTACTTTTTCTGATAAAATAAAAGTGATTTTGAAGTTAATTGGTATTTATCTTTGCTTTGGAACGTGTGCTATATACAGAAGTAATTGATCAAAGGAAACCTTTAGTTCCATGTGATACTAATTATTGAAAGAGAAGTTACAAGCTCAAAAGCCTCCATTAGCACAGGCTATATACATTTCTTGTTCATCTAACTTTTGTTCAGAAGCAATGACAATTCAAGACCCCATTTAAGGTTAATACTCCTTTAATCATTGAAGCCTGAGATTTTATGTCAAATAAAACGCAAGCTTAGTCTTCTGAAAAGGGTACTAAACAAATTATGCAGTCAAGAAATGAAAGCTTTCCAATTTTTTTCTCTTTTCTGTCAGACCATCTGCAACAGTTTCACAATTCCAACTGAGTTGGCGGCAACAAGCATGTTAGATTTCTTTCTCCAGCAAACACTAGAAACAAAGTGTCCATTATTATCACCACTACTTAGATGACCAGAAATAGGATCAATTGACTCAAATTTGTGAGCAGCAATTGGCACTGGCAGAGATTTGTGATAACAGTACACCTGAAAGGTAGCAATGTTTAAAATGAATTAGAATTTGTATCTTGTTATCCTGCATTTGCTGGAAAATTCAATTAAGAGAAGCAAAGCTCCATAAATACCATTAGCATGATGTAAATAGAATGACCTCACCTTATGTATTAATTGTAAGAATGGATGATACTCATTCTCTAATTGTGCACATTAAATTAAATACATGACCTATATGGTATAAAGAATTATGCTTGGTGATGCAGAACAGATAATATTTTAACCTGCATTAGGATTTGTGGTAACAAAGCTTGATTTCATACAATGATCAGGCTCCTAAATAAGCATAAAGTAACACAAAAGAGAAAAGAAAATTCAACAACTAATTTCTTTTCCCACATGTAGTGCAGATTGTGAAATATTTTGCAGGCTTCATGACAATCAGCATCCAAGGGTGAACTCAGATTATTATTCCATTTCATATTGTGAAGTCAAGGTTATGAAAAAATAAAAGCCATACCTCATTAGATTCTGAACCACATGCAATGTATCCATCCAAAACAGATAATCCAGCAAAATTCTGGAGAAGAAGAAGATGACGATGAAAGATAAACTGATTAGAAGAACAAATAAAAAAATACAGAAAAGTGTGGTAAAATATGTTGAGAGACCAACCTTTTCATTACTATGACCTTTATAGGTTAAGGCACATGCATCAGATGACAAACCAGTAGAGCTGGTTTTTTTAAGGTCCCAAAGCTTCAAAGAGTTGTCAGTGGAAGAAGAGACAACTGCTTCAGCATCTATAAATTTTACATAACTAACAGCTTTGCCATGACCAGTTAATGTGCACCATGGAATCCTAGTGTGACGAAGATCATAACCATAAACCTTGAAATCAGCTGATCCAAAAAATAAAAGATTTGTTGAGTAAGAAGAGAACTGAACACAGCATATATTGGCAGCGTTCCTGATGGTTCCCAGAGAATTTTTCTGCAAAACAACAGCATATGAGACAATTATTATGCAATATGAAGCAATAGAATTCAACCGCATATTTTCTATCAGTTTAGTAAAATTCAATGCTTTAGTGGATATAAATAAGGGTACAAGTATTACAATTGGATTTCTAAAACCACTAAAGTTTTGGAACAAAACTAGATTCTTAAACAACTATACTTTTGGAAAGGGGGAGTATGTCTTAGTAATGATTTGCTATTAAATGCATAAAAGAAAGCATGCCTCGCTGATATTCCACAGTTTGACAGAGCAGTCATCACTTCCACTAGCAAACATTTTTGGGTCTGCCAGAGAAAAATGAACAGACCAAGCTCTCTTTTGGTGCTCCGTGTATTGGGACAATGGCTGACCAGACTCTGCATCCCACATCTGAATTCATCCATACAAGTCATGTTATTAATGTCAATGAAACCTAAGAAATAGTCAAATGCAAAGGCAATGGAAGTTTGGTTAGTATGAAGAAGACAAGACAAAAGTTGGTTTTCATCAATGTTTTAATAATTTTAGTCCTTGAAAATATGATGAATTTAGTTTCAATATCACTAAAAAAATGTTAGTTATAGTCTTTATAAATTGTAAAAGTTTTCAAAGTAGTACCTATCGTTATTTATGTTAAGTTGATAGTGTATGCATCTAGATATGTCAGGTGATGTTTATCTGAAACTCACCTACATGACATGTCTAGATATATATCACTTCATTACATAAGGATAAGGACTACTTGAAAAAATCATGTGGACTAAAATAAAAATTTGCTATATTTGCATAGACTAAAAGGCATTAAACCATTTCATCAAGTATAGTTCAAATGTTGCATGGTATACACACCTGAACCACACCATCATAGTCAGTAGATGCCAGATGATTTTTTATGCTGGTGTTCCAGCACACACAGCTAAGCTTTGATTTATTTGTCATCTCAACCACTGGGTATTGGATGTCAACAGAATCGCTTGAAATAGCATTGAGGTCAAAAATCTTGATTTTCTTTGAAACTCCTCCTGCTGCCATGTAGTCCTCATCACGGTCAAAACTTAAAGCACACATTACATTGGATGAACTAAGCAGATCTCTATTTCTTAATCTGCCACGCTCTTCAAACTTGCTGTAACGAGCGAACTTGCATAAACCTTCAAAGAAGGATCCTAGACAACCAACAGAATTATGAATTCTTCTAGGCTCCTTATTAGCATGCTCTCCTTGAGGCAATCTCCATCTATTTTCCATCAGATTTTTATAATTGCTTGAAATAGGTGAATCTTTTAGCAGGGCTTGGATTCTCGTAGAAAAGTAAGAATTCTCTAGCTGACTTATGTTAGCCATAAATCTTTCTTCATCACCAAATGACCTTTGAATGGATCTACTGATGTCTGAACCAGAAGAATCTTGAAAATGTAAATTGTTCTCTCTCACTTCAGAATTTTTCATTTGTGCCAATGGAAATACTGAATCTGTCCCAAATGAATAACTTCTTTCTACCTCCTGAATATCTTCATTCAACAAATGTAGCTGTTCTTCCAACTTGGCTGCCTGTTTTATCTTTTCTTTTTTGATTGAAGTTAGAAAATGTAGTAATTTTTCTGTTTCAGCCTCGTCATCAGATATTCCATCATCATCTATAGAACTTGATTCCTCTGATGGGCGTATAAACTCAGATTCTAAAATTATCCTGTTGTACATAAAAGAAGAATTAAAAAATTATAATATAAACTACATCTATATAAATATTCTTTTAGCTGTATGATTACTTAAACAAGTAAAATAAATGAGAGAGACTGATGTGGTTTTCCTGAGCAGCTACTTTCATTTACCAAGAGCCAAGAAGTTCCAAGGTGCTAGTGGCCAAAAAATATTCGCATAAGGTAATGGAATCTGGAAATAAAGAAATGCCAAAAACCAAAAAATGAACAGCACCTTAACAGCGTAGCATGCCCTTCACAAAGGAGACTAATAACAAAATGTGCTAATCAGCACCGTTTCAAGCTGACATTTACACAAATGGATATTTAACCAATTTTCTATGAAGCTTAAAGCCATTCTAGAAACACTCCTTTTTATTGGTTTCTGACTTTTAGTTATCTGGTTTGTCAAGCATTACGAGCAATAAGAATAACAGTCATATGGCTAGCAAATCAAGTTAAGAACGAGTTTCTTTTTATCATCTATAGGCTGCATTGTACAAGCAGAAAACCAAGTAACATCATATTAACAAGTCGCATACATAATGTAGTAAGTATTTTGCACTACTTCATACATTGCTCCTAAGATTAAGACAGTCATATGGAGTTTGTGTAGTTAGCACCACTCATTTATATGAGTGGCCAGATAAAAGCATGCAACTTTAACTTTTCCACACAATGTCCTAAGTTCCCCTCAATATCAGTATGTCACCACTATCATCATCCATCCTGAAGCCATTGAAGATGGCACTGTCATAATACATCCTTGAGTAAGAAAAATTTTACAAATTCAAATGAGGCATATTGACAAACATAAGATAACATATTACATCACCTAGCATTAGGGCGAGAGGATGGTTCAGGATGCAGAAGCCAAAGACAAAAGCCAGCTTCCTTTGGATTTTCTGCTAGAAATTTAGGCGGTAAGATTCTATGACACAACTCCAACATCACAGTTGAATGCGCCTCCTCTGACTCAATATTGCACAGCAACTGAGAACACCATCCACTTAAATGTTAAAAGATTAATATATTTAACGAGTTAATCTTTGAATATGATTAATAGCAACTTAAATAGTTAAAATGATCAACATATTTAACAACTCCAATCCGGAAAGTTTAATCCACCATAACTCATGTTTCAATGTCAATTCTAAAGGTTTGGTACTGCATGTCAAACAGGTGTCTTGCTTGGAATTAACTTCTTGGCAGGTTGCAGCAACCAAAAATCTCATCGTTTTCATGAACATATTCAGAAAAAAAATGGAGCATATTGAAGATCTATGGTTAGTTTCATTGTAGAAATCCAACAAAATAATTTGCCTTGCTATCAATCAAAAGAATATATGATAAAGCTTTATGGAAAGTAACAATGTGTGAGACAATATTTTCTTACTTCAAAAAGAAGAACTCCAAGGCTGTAAATATTAGATGACAAGGTGCAGACTCCATCATTCAGCATTTCTGGACTACAATACGACTTCTCTTCTAACTGAATGGAAGCAGACATAAACTGATTTTCTTTGGTAAAAGTTTGCTGACAATTAGAAATATTTTGGCAAATACTTTCTTTACTCCTCGATTCCAAGGGTCTGATTGTGTCAGAAGTTTGATTCACTATTGTCCTGCAGTCATGAGTAAAGGAGCATTGATGCGACTGCCTAAAAGATTCTGTCTCCTCAAATAGTTTTTTCTGCTTTGTACTCGAACTTTGGCAAGCACAGGTATTCTGTTCGAGAGGCCTTTTCCTATTCACATTGCAGGTCATGACTTCATTACCTAACTGTTGTTGGCCATATGAACCAATGTACTTAATCTTACTTGAAGGCAATAAAGTGAAACAAGATGGTTGAAAGTCTAGCAAGACAAGTCCTTGGGAGTGTGCAAAATCAACCGTTTCCAATACCTGCTTAAATATATGAATCTTTTTTAATTTCTTCACTTTATGACATTCACATTTCAGCCACTCTCTTAAGTTGATTTCATTGATACCAGACACTACAGTTCCTTCCACTAAAGGCTTATTATCATCTTCAACATTTGATCTCCTCAGTGTATCAGATTGAAACTTGGCCGCAAAAGGCTTCTCATCCTCCTGGCTCTTATGTGCTCCTACAATGATGAAGCTTTTGTCTAAATCTTCACAAATAACCCCCTTTCCCTTCCTTGTTTGCTTTACAGATTGAGGATAATGATAAGCAGATGAAGTACTCTGAGTTATGCTGCTAATAAGATGTGCATTATTTGAGATTATAGCCTTGCCCATATGGCTTATATCCCCTGAGACTTTCAGTGAGTTCTGATTTACACTCTTGTCAGAGAGAGACTTCAGACCCCAAATTTCAGAATCATTTCCCTTAAGTTCTTTACTTAACCTGAACTGTTCTTCAACCTTGGAAACAACTTCTCTATTTAAGCCATAATACTTGGACTCAATAGTCAATTGATTCCTTTCCTGTCTTGAATTATGTGGGTGACTAACTAAGTCTGTATTCTTGCTCTTATAATTCCTAATAGGAACAGACAACTTTTCAACAATGTGTTCTGAGTCTATAGTAGAACACAAACTAGTACTAGGAAGTCTAGATTCAGCTAAGGAAATTACATACCTATTCGTATGATTATCTTGATTACCAATCACATTCTCATTTGGCAAATTCTCTGACCATTCCTTCTTAATAGGTGTGCACAATCTAGGTGATTTTGACATGTTTTGCTGACCCTCATGCTTAAGAAAAGGATCATTAGTTTTTCTCTTGTGCTCCTCAGTCTCAGTCCCACCATTTGCAGTAGTCATGTCTTCTAGCAAAACTCATGCAAATCCAAGTGCAGTACCTTCAATTAATTTCAAAGAACTGCACCAGAAAAATTAGATCAATGGGATCACAAAAAATAGTTCATAGAAAAAACCTCAACATAATTAGAATGACAAACTATGAACATGAATGAAGGTGAAAACCTAGACACAATTATACTTAATCCTGGACTCCTTTACTGTCACCGATACAAAAAAAATGTCAAATCTCGCTTCTGTTCTAAAATTTCCAAAGGGTGACATAAGCATGCATGTATTGAAACTATACAATTTGTTATATCAGAAACACAATTACAATGTTAGATGACAAAACATGGAAGTTAACCATTTAGCTAAGATTATAGAGAGTGTGACTGTGTTAAGCAAGAACATATACAAACAGCTATGGTAGTGGAAAGAGAAAGAAATATCAGATACCAATGGATAAAATGAACTGATAAAGAGGATGGTTTGGATGGTTACCTCAGTTAATAAGAGTTCCTCTCAGAAAAGAAATATCTTGTTCACAAAACTGACAAACAATAAATACAATGAAACCAATATAAATACTTTGAATTTGGAGGAAAAATTAAGGATGTTTTGAGTTAGATATTTTTATAATTATTATGGACACCATTTAATACTTTTTCTTTTTCATTAATTAGATTCTGAGTACATAATAAGACTGTCCTCTGAGGCCAAAAGTACTGCCACGATATCATGTTGCCGCCGCCACCTACACAAATTTAAATGAAGTATAAATTAATTCTTTTTTTTTTCATTTTTTTTATACTTTTATTAAGGTGGTCCGAGTGAGTACGTCAACTATTTAATGTAATGTTTAATGTTTTTGTTTAAAAAATGATGTTGTGTTAGGAACTCATTTTGATTGAAAACTTACACAGAATATTAGTTTAAAGTTAAGATATTTAGATATTTATAGAGTGTTAAATATTAAATATCATTATGTTTATTTTACTTGTTTAAAATTTGTAGAAACTTGACTTATTTCTTAAGCATGTTTTAGAAGTAATAAAAGTTATATTTATTATTTTATTCAGTATGAATATTATATCTATCTACAAAGTAGAATGGAGAATTAAGTTTAGTATAATATCTTGAACTCAATTCAAGAACAAATATAAATTGAACAGGACTGCTCAATTTTATACTTATTAACATGACTTTTAGATCATTATTATAAAATTAATAAGTTCATATGATAATTTATAATCAGATATTTTTTTATAAAGACAAAACATTCAAGTAATTTTATCAATAATTAGCTTTATTGATGACTGGATACTAGATGATATTTAATAAAAAAAGTTATTATTTTTTATTTATAACATTTTAGTTTGATATTAGATTTAAGAAATTTAAAAATTAGTTTCCTATCAAATAATGTAGTTGTTATATTTTGCATTAAATAATTTAAATAATTTTTAAAATTAAACTATTAATTTTGAAGAAAAAAATATTGGATGGTTATTGAGATGACACGACACTAGAATGTAAATATTAATATTAAAAGAATTAAGAAGGTTTATAATACTTTGGTGAATCTACTTTACACGTGCCATTGATATTATTTGGGTTTTATATATCGTGGCTTATGATCGGCGAATGCACACAAACAATCTCTCACTCGTGTCGACTACCAGAGAAAAAGAATATTTTTAAAAATTAACTAATATTTATAATAAAATAATGACTAATAATTTCTTTAGTGAATAATAAAAGAAAGAAAGAAAGAATATGAAAACAAAGAATAATAAAAACAGAAAGAAATACAGATGTTCAAACTACAATTACAATGTGTATAGTGATGACACGAAAACAAAGATTGATGAGATTGATAAGTTTGTTTATAAGTTGTTGAATATATTTTTAGATAGATTTGTGACATAAATTGTATCATACATTTAAGTCTTTTTGTATTAGTTGAAATGCTTAACAAAATTAACTGATATATCAAAAAGTTCCTCACTTTTATATAACTTATTTGTGGTGAATAATGGTTAAATAAGATTTAAATCACTATAAAAAAATTATTCAATACAAAAAATTATTCAATACAAATCTATTTTTAGATACCAAAATAATTAGTTGTAATAATAATTAAATTAAAAATCATTTTAGAAACTAAAAAAAATAGTTTCTAAATTAATTTTATTATTATTAAATAGTTTTTAAATTAATATCTAATTAGCAACCAAGTTTTTAATATTCTAAATTTAATAGCAAAAACTTTGGTTGCTAATTAAATACCAATTTAAAAACCATTTAACAATAATATAAACTAATTTAAAAATCAAAAATTTATTTAGTCTCCAAAATGATATCTAATTTAGTCACTATAACAACTAATTAATTTTTTTAAAAAAATTGATTTTTATTTCATAATTTTTTTTTAATGAATATCCATAAATAGAATTTTTGAATAACTTAGTGTGTTACGTTTAGGTACTTTTTACACATTTTAATTTTTTAAAAATAACTTCTTGTTGCATATGTTCTTTTTTATTAAGGTTGTTGGTTTAGAAACATAAGGCAAAAAAAATTACTTTAAAAAACGTTTTTCCTTTTTGTAGCGTGCACAGAAAAAAAAATAGAGAAAATATTTTTATTTTTCCTTGTTTGTGTTGTTGGGATTTGAGTTTTTATTACTGTTGAAAAATGGTGTATATTAATAGAATTTTTTAATAATTTAATGTTTTACATTTAAATCATTTATAAATATATATATATATATATATATATATATATATATATATATATTCAAATAACTTCTTGTATATGGTGTTTTTATTAAGGTGATTCGATGTAGGAACATAAGGTAAAAAAGAAAATATACTTTAAAAGTGGTTTTTTTATTTTTGTGTAACGAGAAAAAAAAGTTCAAAATGGAGAAAATGTTTTTTTCCTCCTTTAGAGTGGTTGTGTTTTTGGGGTTTAAGCTTTTATTACTGTTAAAGAATGGCTTCTTTTGAAGAAATCAGATTGTGGGTATGGTGTAATGGTTAAGAATGGTAGAGATTTATGAGCTAAATTTAAGATTATTTGAGCTTGTGATGAAACTAGTGGTGAGGAAGAGTAGCAGGATGCTTTTGTAATGATGTATCAATTTGTTTACATACCTTATACCTTCATAAAAAGTAATAATTTATGATTGGCTAATTCTTTTTATTTGGACTAATCTGTTCTATATAGACTCCGCGTTTTGTTAATAAAATGTAGGTTGGATTGATCTTTTTGTGTAATTAAAAGTAAATTGATTTTTCTATCTTATTCTGCATAAGACTGTGAGTTAATCCGTGTAAATTTTTTCTTTAGAAATTCAATAAAAATATTTGCTACCAAAAATTGAATAATTATAATATATATATATATATAAAAGAATTCAATCAAAATATTTGCTACTTTTTATATTGTTACTGAAAAATTATATATAAATTGAATAAAAAATTGAACTTATGTTTGCTACTAATATAAAATATCAAACATCAATATTCTTCTATTTCAAGCATACCAAACATCAATAATTTAATTAAGATAAAACACAACTTGTTTTTTTTCTTTTTTTATGTGAGTCAGTGGACCAGCTCGCCCTGCTGTTGGCCCGTGCGGACTGTGGGTTATGCGAGCGGAATAAAACGGGTAGTGGGTTGAATAACTGAGTTTGTCTCGCGCTTTTTATTATGTGTACCCAATATATATTTTAAAACTCCAAAGTATCGTTATCATCTTCATTTTCAAAAAAAAAGTTGCAAAGGAGGTATTTTACTATGGTGGAGGCATTTTGAGTGGAGGTGGTGGTAGTGTAGTGGTTTGTTATGGTGGTGGAGCCAAACCATTACTCTTAGGTGCGGTGCAATTGTCTTTTCAGGTAAGCAAAACCGTTTTCGTGTACTTTTCAATAAAAAAATGATGTTAAGCTAATATAAGATATCGGGATCCACAACATTGTCTACGGATGCAAAAATCCATAAATATTGATTGTGTACTTTGGATTTTCAAATCCAAAATGAGATAATAGGCTTCTAGATGTTGGCGTCCAAAAGGTATTGGTGTTTGTCCAGATAAGCTTGTGGATGCCATATTCGGAAGTGACATATTAGTTATGAACTTGCATGTCCGGAATTTTCTGATTTAGGTTGTGGATATGGATATTTGGAAGGTAAAAGTTCCTGATATGTGTTTTTTATACAACAGTGTCAATGGATACCGTGGATTCATATATGAGAATTTCAAGGGAGATTGATTTGTGAGAGATGATGTTGATCTGGAGCAATCACTATCTTATAACGCGTTAGATCATGAACGTAGGGCATATGAGTGTAGTGAGGCGTTTACTACAAATGAGGTAAGATAAAAATATGTTTTATTTTAGGCGTGTGAATGATAGTTTATGAATGATATATAAATTTGGCATATGTTATTGTAGGTATTTCGTAATCGATATGAGTTGTTAGAATGGGCGAGAAGTGTTGACTATAGTTATGGATTTGTTATTGTTATATTAAGGTCGAATACATGGACGAAGCAACGATGAAGGATGACGTACGTATTATTAGGTTGTGAGAGAGGAGGTAAATACAAACAATAAAAAAAAGATGTAGATATCAGTCGAAGTGGAACTAAAAAATGTGACTGTCATTTCAGATTGCAAGTCAAACCGGTAAAAGGTGGTGAAGGTTGGACGGTTGAATTAATATGTGGTTGTTACAATCATAATTTGGCAAAGACATTGGTGGATCATCGTATGTTGGAAGTTTAAAGGATCATTACAAATAATGTTCATTTTAATGCTTATCATTGCCTCGGTACGAATATTACTATTTGAAATACACAACATTTCTTACGGATATTACTATTCGAAACCCACATCATTGCCTATGGATATTATTAACCAAAACGCACATACATGCTTACGGATATTATTATCCAAAACGCACGTACATGCTTATGGATTTGCATGTTCAGAACCCACAACAATGCCTATGGATTCCATTATCCGGAAGCCATTACAATGCTTCTCAATTTGCATATCCATAAGGCAAACATGGGCCTACAAATTTCCATATCCAGAAACCATATTTTTTAATAGGGAGTACATATTTCATAGTGTCATAATTTTGTGTACTTTCAATGGACAAAATTTAAAACCCTAAACTAATTTAAAGAATATAAACAAAATCACACACCAAATACACTTAAGCATAAACTTATTGAGATTAAAATAAAATTAATTCATAGTTAAAGTTCAAACAAGAACATTCACGGATGAAAATATTACAACAATTACAATTGTCCTAATACATTTTTAAATATATCAATTATTCCTACATGAATGCCTCCTGACATACACAACTCTATCACTTGTCGCTCTTCATGCTAACATCAAGGCTGCTTGTATTCCTTTCCACACAGGGTTGCCCTCCACCAAATCACCATGATTAAGTAATGGTTTTAATGTCTGTGTAATTCTACGACAAATATCCTACAACCATGAATGTCTAATATTATACACAAATCAATAAATTATTAATGGTTCATACATACCAGAGCAGGATGTTCAGGATGTGTCTCCTGAAGATGCTTTGCAACTGGTCTGTGGGCAGGTGCTTATGAGGGTATGACTCCAGGATAGTCATCCTCACGCATGTCAATGACATATGGATGTGATATCGATCGAAACTACTCCATATACTGTTGAATACAGGCGCTAGGATAAGGTTCTACGTCCATATCCTGGATGACATAATCATTGAAATGTAACTATCATCGGTATACTTTATTTGTAGTGAGATTGCCATCTTTAACTACAGATGGGTGCCGAGGAATCATCTGCATATATCCATACTAGCGGAGAACACGTTCTGGCAAGTACAATTATCTCCAACTTCCAAGCCTCATATAATCCGAGAATAAGGATATCTACTCAAATGGACGTTCTTCCCTGTGCTCGTCGTATGGGGTAAACCGAATTCCAGGTGGTGTAATTGTATCTAGCTGCAACTACACAACTGCAACTAAAGTAACTTCCCTAGTTCATACATCCTACCACAAGATTCTTCTTCAGAATACTGGGATCTCACACGTCCCATGCCTATAGGCGGGGAATGCTCACAAATCCAACCTTGCAACAAATTCGCATAACCAGCTAGTTTGCATAACTACAATCTCCTAGTTGCTCATACATGTGGTTTAACGTAGTTGTCGCCCAAGAATATCCCTAGTCAGCCTCAAATCTACAAAAAAACCCCAAGTATATCACACTCACTAAAGTAGCACTCTTGTCGGCGAAGATAGTGCAACCAACAAGGTGAACCAAATATCCTTGAGCATGCATCCTAGTATACATCTCTCAAACAAATGAGGCGTACATGATCTCCCCGGTAGTGTTGTGTCTCTTCAGCTGCAACTCCACGGTCAACAAGTAGGGATTCTACCAACAAGTCATTCGTCCCATCTACATCTAAGGTTTGGTGCGTATAAAATTTCCCAACAATGGGCAAATGCAACAAATTTGACACATCATCAAGAGTGATGGTCATCTCCCCAATAAGTAAATGAAATGTGTTTGTCTCTGCATGTCACCTCTCTACAAATGCACAAAGCAATCCTCTAACTAAATTCTCATAACTTGCATGAATAAGACTACCTAATCCAGACATGTCTACTGCAACCTCTATGCGCTCATGTGGTGCTCCTACTTATTCACCTTTTTCCCATGAGAAACAACCTTAAGTTCACCATCATCCTACAGTAATAAGAAATACCATCAACAAATACATACATAGCACACTCAATTAATGTTCATTATTTACCTAACCATTCCATAATTGTCTCGCCACATGATCAGCAATAACTTATCCACTGACCCTCTTGAATAACCTTCATCATCAATTTCCACTTCTTTTTGTTCAATATTCTCTTCAAAGTCCTCATTTGCAACTGAATTACTATGACCACCACGCTTTCTTCTCACATATGCAGTTGGTCGCACGCGATCCACATTAGAAGATCCTCCTCTCTAGTCCTCACCATGTTCCTAAGCATTTCATAAAATGACCTCAAATGAAAAAACACATACACACACTTTGCACAAATGACTTCCGAATTACCATATCCAAGACATTTGCAGATATCCAAATTCGAAAGTCATCACTTCTTTTTTGTGCTTCTAGACAACAACATCCAGGAAACCTTCGAATTTCCCCATCTGGATTACAAAAACCACTTCTAGATATACATATCCAAAAGTCACCTGTGTCACGAAAAACTTACCTTCTTCTCCGATGAGCACAACCAACCAACATTGTTTTCTTCGATGTACACTTCTTCTCCATCGACAACTCCTTCTTCGCGTGCTGTCGGCATGCTCAACTATGGAGATTCAATGCCTCAATGAAATGTGCCTTAATGAACCCTAAGAAGTGTTTTAAATCGATAAAGGCAAAATAGACTTTTTATGTGCAAGTGTTGGGTGCAGATAAATGGTGTAAGGAAAATTAGCCTTTATGATTTTAGATTTCATTTTGTTGGTTTATTCATTATGCATTTTTAAATTTTTGTTTGTTGTCTCCTTGATTTCCAGCTACATCTATTCATTCAAATAACTCTAAAAATGCTCTAGAAGATCTCACTCAAATTTAATTGTATTAAAAGTTTTTTTACTCGTGATAATTTAACCATTTACATTCCTTATATTTGTTTTGTATTATGTTACGAATAACTCAATTTTCTATTATAAATATGTGGATATATACACATTTCTTGGACATCATTATCAAGGGTTTTAGTTTAATTCCACTTATGAGAAGGAACATCCTGGACTGTTTCTTCCTGCACCTCCATAGGTTTTTCTGTCATCCCATACACAACTTGAAAATACCTTTTTAACCTTCTTGTGTCACCCCCATATAGTAGCTTCCAGATTATGTAATCCAGACACGCATTTGAAAAAAGACTTCCGGATTATGTTATCCGGAAGCTAAAAAAGATTTATGGATTACATAATCCAGAAACTAACATTTGAAAAAAGGCTTCCAGATTATGTAATCCGAAAGCTAATTATGAATTTGAGAAAAGACTTCCGGATTATGTAATTCGAAATATTACAGAGGAGTATTTTTGGAAATATGAAAATATATGGCGGTGGGAGAAGAATATATGGAGGTGCAGGAAGAAACAGCCAACATCTTGTTGTTGTAGGATAGGCTAATTTTATGGTTGGATCAACTTGAGAGTGCTTCTTCCTGCACCTCCATCCCTTCTTCAGCCACCCCCATAGTAAATTTGATTTTACTATTATGCCCCTCAGTAAAATAATATTAAAAATTTAAAACTAAACCTAATTTTACCCCAACCCACTTTACTATCTCTTTGCTTCCTTTCACAGCAACAGCAGAAGGCGCGGCGGCACCCACCCCTCCCATTCACCTCCTTTTCTTCAAACGCCCAGCAGCCTCCATTCTCGTCCAGCAGCTCCATCCTCGTCACCATTCACTTCCATTGTAACTCCAAATCATTGTTGAAGCATTGAGCCTCTTCATCCAACACAGAAAAGGTTAGTTCCGTAATTTTTTGTAAAGGAATTGTTTTAAAGCATGCATTGTTTTGTTCCGCATCACAGAGATTTTTAAATCCGGTAGTGTGTAGTTAGGTTCCGTATTCAATAATCCGGTAGTCTTTTTCAATAGTTCCAAATCCGGTAGTCTTTTTTGAATAGTTCCGGATTACATAGGTTTCAGATTAAATAATCCAGTAGTCTTTTTGAATAGTTCCGGATTACATAGGTTTTTGGATTAAATAATCCGGTAGTCTTTTTGAATAGTTCCGGATTACATAGGTTTTCGGATTAAATAATCCGGTAGTGATTAATTAGTTATATAATCCGGTATGTGTTTTTTAATTGTTGGTTTCGGATTAGATAATCCGGTATGTGTTTTTTAATTGTTGGTTTCGGATTAGATAATCCGGTATGTGTTTTTTAATTGTTGGTTTCGGATTAGATAATCCGGTAGTATTAATTTTAGGCTAATCCAGAAATGACTTTTTTTGGAGTTTCACTTATGCAATCTTGTTTAGTTTATTTTGTTTCCAGTTGAAGAACTTTTTTTTAGATTATGTGTCATGGTTCACCTATGACAGATATGGCTAAAACAAGAGGTGGTGGATCTCAAGGTCATGATCGAACAAGACCAACGGCATCCGTCTGTAGAAGAGATCGAGGTGTTGTGGAGGTAAGAATTGGTGATGTTAATATTGATAATGACAATCAACAAGAATTACCAGGGAGAAGGGTTTCCTGGAAGACCTTCTGATATGTCTTTGCTGGTAAATTTTGCTGACCATGTTGTTGTTAAGCTTTGGGATGGTGAGGTAAGAACGAAAAAACCTTCAATTAAATTGTTTTTGTTAATTATTGTTCAAATTGATTTAATTATATTAAATATATACAAATTTTGTATTAGGATCGGGGAGAACTTAAATTGGTATCCCACGGTAGAAAATTACGTAAATTTGGGATGCCTCATGCTGAGATTGAAGTTCTTATACAAAATTCTGGATTATTTAGTCTGTGCAATATAAGCTATGAGGTGGGGGACAGGGGGTTGATTTAAGCCTTTGTTGAAAGGTGGCATGCTGGACAAACTCCTTCCACCTTCCCATAGGTGAGATGACCATCACACTTGATGATGTGTCATCTCTTTTACACCTCCCCATTTTGGGTCAATTCCCTACGTATGTGCCCTTAGAGTACAACGGAGCTGCAACTATTTTAACTGAGTTATTAGGGGTGGAGGAGGCTCGTGGGAAGGCTGAGATGAGGCAGTGTCGAGGCGTCCACGTACGATTGAATGTGTGTCCTATTACATGTAGACTCATTTCAAAGGATGCCTTGATTTCATTATGTTGAAGTATAATAACATGCTTGATAGCATCCCAACATGAGCACAAGTCTCCCATGCTATTTTGTAATATTCGTTTCAAAGACCAATGAGCTG
Organism: Phaseolus vulgaris; assembly: GCF_000499845.2. Lineage (NCBI taxonomy): Eukaryota > Viridiplantae > Streptophyta > Magnoliopsida > Fabales > Fabaceae > Phaseolus > Phaseolus vulgaris. The sequence goes on from NC_023750.2 coordinate 38,539,712, forward strand.
ATTCAACCCTGTATAAGTATAAAACATAAAACAATTAGACGTTATACATGTTCTAAACAAAATAAAGGCATTGATATACCTGTTTGATGTTGTATTTCCCAAATGCATTAATGAATCTGTCCAACACTTTACAAATTTTTCTTTGTGCGGAATAATCCATGTGTTCTTCACATATTCAACAAGTAATGGCCACGGTGAACAAATAGTTTCAAAACTTTTAACAAACTCATCAAATTGAGCAATATTTGTACAATCAATGATAGTCCTCCATGAATCCATCACAACTTCTCAAGCCTCGACAGAATCAACCAACATTTTACACTTTGCTTTAACATTCTTATTGATATGAAACCGGCAAAGAAGGTTTCTTGCTTTAGGAAACACAATATTGATGGCATTCATCAAAGCAAGATCTCTATCACAAACAATGACTTCAGGCCCCACATGCGATGTCAAAAGTGACCCTCTAAATTTTTGTAGTGCCCATATGAAGTTCTTTTCCTTCTCGCTAGATAAGAATGCAAAACCAGCAAAAAAGGACAAACCTGTACAAGTCACACCAACAATCTCAAGCAAAGGCAGTCGATACTTGTTTGTTTTGTAAGTCGTATCCATCAAGAATACAGTGTTAAATGCATTCAAAAGTTTCACAGCATCAGGATGAGTCCAAAAAATATCACTAACAATATTGGAAGACTCATGACACGTACTCCAGTGAAGATAGTTGTCACGGTCTAACAACATCATTAATTGTTGTAATTCAGATCGTGGTCCTCTAACTGATCTCTTGTATGAGTATCTTGCATTATACTTGCTTTATTGTTGTCATATTATCCTCATTATTCTCCTTCAAAGTAAGTAGTATGCTACTCGGTTTAACCATGCTTTTAGTCATATCAAAAAGCATGGAATGTTCATTCGCTTTTAATCTGCCCGCATATGGATGACCAACTAATGTATCATACAAATCATGATTATGAGTACCACATATTACATTAAGTACCCAACCTTGACCCTTTCCAATAGGTTTACCTCGCAATTTAAAGGGACATTGACATTTTCGAGTACCAGTTACAGTAACCTCCAAACCATCCTTATACTTTCTGTAACTACCCCCCCCCCCCCTTCACAACCTAACAAGACATATGTTTTCTCCCTTGCTTCCCATTTGCTATGTCAGACCTAATAATGACAATAACAAAACGAAGTCTATAAGTAACCCTACGGACCCATTCAAGTAAGTCTTCTCGCGAAGGAAAAACCTACACAAAGTTATTCCAACAATATTACAAAAACACTTCTTCAAATTATAAAGCAATAAACATAAATAGAATGAAATTTTATTCACCTCATCTGTTGTAAAATGAGTACCATAATCCTCTTCAACTAATTCATGTTGATGCACAAAATTCATTAATTCTTCCATATATATCATTTCTACTTCATCCGATCTTTTTGTAATCAATCCAACCTCCATGTCCATACTTACACCTTCATTCATAAAACATAAATTTCTATTTTATTCTAATTTTCATAAATTCAAACAAGTATGCAAAATAAAAACAACATTCAATTACCCTTCCGGATAGTGTAATCCATAAGTAAAATAGTACCTTCCAGATTAGATAATCCGTAATGCATTTCACAACTTCAAAGTGACTTCCGGATTGTTTAATCCAGAAGTCAAATTAAAACAGCAAATTGCATTTCGGATTACATAATCCATAAGTCATATTTAAAGTTCTAAAATGACTTCCAGATTACGTAATCCATAGTTCATTTTAATGTACCGGATTACACAATCCGGAAAAGTGAGTATCTTTGTTCCGGATCCGATTTACCCCCACTTTAACTAATCCAGAACACTTTAATGTTGTCTTACGGATTGTAAAAACATTTCGGATTATAGGGGTGGATAACATGAAGTTCATTTCACGGATTATACAATCCGGTGATCTAGCGGATTAATCCAATCCGGAGAAATAAGTGTTTAAAGCACGAAGACTTACCTACGAACGGAGAATACGAGCGCAGTGAAAACCACCCACCACAGCAACAGCACCACCTCCACGGTTACCACCACAAGCACCACCACAAGCACCACTATCACCACCGGCAAGCACCAAGCACCAAACACCAAGGACCAAACACCTTCGTTTTCACTATGAGTAGAAAGTAAAACAAATTTTCTATTTTTATCTTTTTTTACTGAAGGACAAATTTGGAATTTTAAAAGTATATGGGGGTGGCTGAAGAAGGGATGGAGGTGCAGGAAGAAGCACTCTCAACTTGATGGTTTGACCCAAAGTGCGGTCATTTAAAGGTCATATGAAGAGCCCACAGTAAAATATCCTTTAAATGGATTTCAATATTTTTTTGGTACATCTATCAAGGAACTTACGAACATCTTCTGGAACATTAATCATATATATTATTATGTTATTATAATGAATTGTCAAGTGCATGTTTTTCCGTTTTCACGGTATTAAAGTATCTTTTATGTATTTAACTCATGTGCCCTTGGTGTCATATGACATCATGCATTCCAGTTCTTTATTTATAATGCAATCAAAATACAAAAAAAGAAGTAACAATTAGAATTGACTATTTGTCCATGTTACCTAGAAATGAACAAAGTGTTTGTAAAATGGTCCATTGTGTTGCGGAAAATCATGGATGAGTTAAATAGGGTACTTATTGACCCGATAGGGAGGCCATGTGGGTGTGGGAACTAAATAAAAATGCTAAGTACACTCTTCAGTCAGCCTATCAACCGCGGACACATGGATGGAGGGGTGTGATGATATTTTCCCAACGATAGGCTTACCTAGTGCTAATTATCTATAGGAAGGATAGCTACTAAGGACAAGTTAAGTAGGGGGGGGAATACATCAAACTGAAAGTTTCTGTTCCATGTGTAGAACTCAGTGAAAATATTAATCATCTATTTTTTTTAGGGTAAGGTGGTTGGACTGGTCTAGAATAACTACAATAAGTGGTTGGGTATTACTTTTGTTAACCATAATCAACCTAGGGAGTACTTGTACGGCTATGGTAAACTCTAATGGTAACTCTTCATGGAAAGGACTATGAGTGGCAATTGTGTGGGGTCTGTGGAAGCAGAGAAATAGTGACTCACAAGCCAAGAGGTGAACCTGATGTGGCAATTGTATTACAAATGGTGAACCTGATGCACAAGAGGTGTTATGTGACTCACAAGCCAAGGTGTGGGCCTGGTGAAGGAACTTCTATCGCAAGTCAATCTTCACCTCCTCAGATTATTATCTTAACCCGGTCATGTGCTTAAAATCTCTGAATTATGGATAACATATTATTAGTCTTATGTAGGGCGCACTATTTTAAAATTACCTCCTCCTTTGGCAGTGTTCCTTTCTGGATGCTAGTTCTAATAATCTCTTCTGCCATCAGTCCTACTTTAACAATGCTGCAAGCACATCAGATCAACCATCTAGCTGAAGGTGGAATGGAATTCTGTCAGAAAGGAAGTTTTGGTTGTTGCGTATCTGTGAATTATGGTTTTAATCTTCTCTGCCATCAGTCATGTTTTTAACAATGCTGCAGGCACATCTGAACAACCAACCAGCTGAAGGTGATATGGAATTTTAGGTCAAAAAGGAAGCTTTGGTTGCTGCATATCTTTGTTGGACCACGACCTGATGTATGGCCTATGTTTTATGCTCTTCTACCTGCTTAGTACACATATGTCCTTGAGTTAAACTTGCAACCGTAAATAGAAATGAACACTGAACTTTTACAGCGACGGCTACTAGTAAGGGATTACCAACAGTCACTTTGAATAAGGGTAGGTTCTATAAATGTGAATGAGGGTACGTACGGGGACTAAAAAGCCAGTATGTACAAGGATTTTTTTGGTGGTTGAGTGCCACACAAATTTTGTATTGCACGAGTTATTTTTTCATCTCAAATACTCCACTTTATTTTTTCATTCTTTGCCCATCAAAAGAAAAATCTCCATTGCGTTGATGTTCCAGCTTCGTTTTAAAACTCTCAATAGTTTGGGAAACACAATTCAGTTAAGAATGAATCGGAGATAAGATGTTCGTTACACTTCAATGGCTAAAAAATATTTAATATGATGTTGGTCGTCCAACACTCATGTTTCTAACCGACTCGCAAAAGAAGAGTAATACCAGAGAGAGAGACGGTGAACAAGTCCTACTTTCTCAGCACGCAGCAGAAAACATTGTAACATAATCATTCGATATACAGAAGGGAGGGGGTAGGGAGGGCAGGAAAATTTTAGTTAATGCAAAAATCCACTAAGAAAAATGCTTTCTCAACCAGTGCAGAAAGCTATGAAGTTATGTCCTTGCATTGTTTTTCCACAACACTTATTATGGACAAATAGAACAAGGAAAACAAATAGAACAAGGGAATAAATTTATGAATCCTAACTCTAAGAGTTTCTAAACTCATCCTTTAAGAGAGGAAAATAAAGAAAATAACTTTAAGTTACCATCTCAGTATCCCTTGCCTACCAAAAAAATACAAAGAAAAACCACACCAGTGAAACAGATATATCTCATCTGGTTATCAAACTTTAGTCTGATATTCTGATCTCAACTCCTAAAATGTCCTTCACCATCTCGTATGATACAAATGCAATTGCTATCGATGGGACCACCTGCAAAACATCATACGAGTTAAAGAAATGCTATAAACAAAACAAATCCATCAAGCAATAATTTCCTGAAAGTTTATTTGACATTGCAAGACTGTGTGAAAGGGAAATGAGAAAAATATAAAAATTGAGAAAGAAAGAAAGAAACATCCAGTAATGTCACTAAACAAATGGAATTGCCGACCCAGAAAAAACTAAACAAATGGAATTATCTACTCAGAGCTCTCTGCCTCGTTCTTGAATACAAAAAAAGAAATTCAACAGCAACCCAAAATATTCAAACAAATGCACATTGTCAAAGATTTGTAAACAATCCCACAAATTTAGGTAGTGTGCATATGTCTGCAGTTATCTTTGTAAGTTAATCTGGAACTGACCAACTACTGGGTAATATCAATAGTTCAATATTTGGCTCAAGCTCAATGGGTGTTGTTATGTTGGCTTTTGTTATAATCAAGCCAGCTTATTATGCTGACAGATCTTATCAGAGGTTAATGTCAGCAGAGTATGATTGAGGGAATCCTACTCAAATAATCCATGTGATGAGGTGTCCAGCAAATTTTATGCCTTTCAGGTGACAGAACAGTAATATCAATCTAGATTCTAGATTCTAAAGTGATGGTAGAAAATGCAAGCCTTCCTTTTCTGGCAAGAAAAAAAGTCTACACTCTACAACACAATTATTATAGAATAGATCACAAGCTTCAGGTGAAGACACGGACCTTTACAGAGTTGGGCACAAGACCCTTGTATAATGCACCGAATCCTTCATGCTGAACAGTTTTCCTGAATGCATCAACCATTCCAGTGTATTCAAGTGGGACTTTGCCTCTTCCATCACCAGTTAGAACAGAAGCAGCATGGTTCCAACCAACCATCTGCATTCTACGACGAATAACGTCGAGAGGGTAAGCAACAGTTTGTCCAACAGTTCCAGCAGCAGCACCACAAGCCAGGCGTGTTGTCACACTCAACTCAGAATTATCAGCAAGACCAAATGCGTTGGATTTCACTAACCAATCTTTTAGAGACTCATACACAGCAAAGTTGAGACCTACATAAGGAATCTGGAGAAAATAGAGTATTAATTCTGTAAGAAGCATCCAAGAAGAAGGCTTTATTCTATGCAAAATTAAAACATAATCTTCATCTTTATAAAGAGAAAAGATAATTTGAAAATATTACTCACAACTCCAATAACTGAAGGAAGCCAGCCCTTATATAAAGCACGAGGACCTTCTTCCCTAAGCACAGTAGACAAAGCATGAAACATTCCTCTGTACTGATATGGTGATGCCTCAGTCTGCAAATACAAAACAATGAACTTTCTGAATTTCTATAAACCATGAAAGAATGCAAAAGCATGCATACACATAACATAATTTTTTTTTTGCCATTTAATTTTACAACTATTAGAAGCTGTATTATTCTGCACTTCCAGCTACCACTTTAGCTTCCAACAAGAAAAGCAAGCATTTGGTAAATGTAAAATTAAAAACGGAGAAAGTACCTGCACAGTAATCCGGCCTCGAACCATGTCCATTGGATAAGTTGCAGACATAGCAATTATTCCAGCACAAGCTCCAGCTCCAAGACGTAGAAGAGGAGTCAGTTGAGCATCCTCTACAGAAGGCACAAGAGAATATGATTAAACAACAAAAAGGGTTTTAATACTAAAAGTTTTGTCAATGTAAAATAAGATCAAGAACTTGCTTCAGCCTGTATTGCAATAAGTGGTTGAATTATTGACGGGGGGGATTTTAGTGACAAACAGCTAAGCACAGATTTTTTTCTAAATCAAAGTTGTTAAAAGGGATTCATAATTCTAATTACATTTTGCCTCAATGGCCAAGCATTCTCATCAAGATGATGATTTATGCAGAGAGAAAGCCTAAACTCTAAAAGTAATTACATGAGTTACTGGTCTTTACGAGCAGAAACTCATAGTATACGGATATAAGTACAAGAATAATAAACCAAAAATGAAGAGTTTTCCAGAAAGGAGAGCTTCCTAATTCAATTCATCAATTTCAATCAAATTTACACTTGCCCTTGATCTATTTAAAAAAAAATATTATCCCAACTAAACACAAATTATTTCAAGAAAAAATTGTAAACATGAACATACCATTTCCAGTTTGCTGCTGATACATGTACAGTATACCTCTGTCATAATAGGAAGGGATAGTCAGAAAAAAACAAGGGACAAAGTTTAAAAAATATGAAATGGGATGCACTGCAATAATAAAAAGAAAATGATAGCCACTGGAGTGACCCTATTTAAATAAGCCATGCAGGAAAAGGAACATGTTAAGAGAGAACTGCAGAAGCCAATTTTCCATAAGATGATTGGCATTTGGTATAATAGTACCCTGGAATGAAAACCCAAAAAAAAAACAATAAAGCAATCCACACAATATTTTGTATAGAAGAAAAACATACTTAGAAGCTTGCTCATAACTGAAGAACTTCACAGCAGAATTAGGGACAATTCGAGCACAATTAGTACCATTCCCTTTGAAAAGTCCACGGAGACCTTCAGTTCTCCATATATATTTTAGGCCTTGTATTGTTCCATTGTATTTAATGTTATGAGGGTTTTGGACCTGCATATGGCAAAGCCAGAGACATGTCAACTAGGACGTATGCAAACAAGCAAGACAGGATACAGTATACTTTTGATTCCAGTATAAGAAAGCAAGAATAAATAGTTGAAAATAAAGACAATAGTTGTACACAGGAAATATGTGTTCGCGCATCTCATGTTATGTTACATTATCATATGGAATAGTCTCCATTGTGCCCTCCCTGGATAAACATATCCGTAAGCAATAAGAGAAGAAAATAAAAAGGTAAAACGAATTAAACTTCTCCCATTAGTTAAAATCAAATTACGTACTTCAACTTTTATAGAAGGCTCTCTTATCTAACTAGGCCAATAGCTTTGGTAAATAAGTTGATTTTAACCTATAAAAAAAGTTTGATTTATTTTGCTCTTTATTTTCTTCTTATGAATGCTAATGAAGAAGTTCAACAGAACAGAGTCCGAGTCTATGTGTACTTGTGTGCTGTATTCATACACAGAACCTCTGTCCCGCATATTCTCTTGAATGATAAAGCATTCCTACTCTAAATTCTTTCTAAAACATTCTGTTATACCTTCCTCTATATCTCCCTCCCCATATAAATTCAACAGAAATAATAGCTAAATTCATGTAGATCTAAACAACCAAATAAACTAACCTGTAGCAAAATTTTCAACCGTTCCAGAGGAGCAACTGCAGTACGTGACCTGCACATACACAAAAAATTGGTTTAAAAACATCAAAACAGTTCTCCAAATGATTATTTTCCAGGAAAATTGGGCTATGGGGCGTTGCAATTGTAACTATATTTCAGGTCACTGAAATGAAAATGAAATTCAAAATTAGCACATAACCATTAATTGGCATGAAAATCAAAGAATCAAGGGAACGAAGATTTTGTAGTGACTTCCACGATAAATGACACACAAACACAACAAACTAAACCTTATTCCGAAACCCCAACCCTGTGAGTGATTTTCACTAATAAGAAGCCATGCAATCCAAGCAAACATATCGAAAACCACACCCATAGACTTCCAAAATCAACAGCGTCTTTTATATTCAACAGATCGTACACTCAATCCACTTCACCAAACACAAAAGCCATATTAATAAATCCACACGAAATTAACCCCTAAACGGAGAGATATTAAAAGGCCACTTCACTGATGATCCAAGCCACAGAAACTTCAAATCAACCAATTATACATACATGTTTTTCATAACATATTATTCATAAATAAAATAGGAAATGAGAAACGGAACTGACACTCCTCCGGCGACACCACCAGCGACGAGTGACTTGCAGATGGTGGCGAACGCGTAGCTAGGAGCCTTGACAACGCCTTCTCGGGCCAGCTTGGCTTCCTCGGCCAGGTTAACGATGGTGGTGACGGCGGATTCCCCAGTCTTCACATTCTCCGAAGCCATATATGGAAAACTATTCTATAACCTAACCTAACCGGAACAAAATCGGGGTATCGGAATTGTCGGAGTGAGAAATCTCGGCAGGGATACGGCAGATTGTTCCGGTGATTATTGCGGCGAAGCGATCATTACTCGCTCGCTCGCTGAGAGTGAGTGGTGGTGGCTGCGGGAGCTTCGAAGAGAAAAGAGAGAAGAGTGAGCTCACACCAATGCCAACAACTACTACAATGCAGCAACGAGGTCAGAACTACGCCGTTACGACCCCGTTATAATATTTATACCACGCCTTTTTTTCTGTTACACCACTTTTCATTTTGGAACGTCTAAAGCTGTGAGATTTATTAAATAAAAATTAAATTATCCGATTTTTAATGAATTGGTTTTTAGTACGACCTTTAAATACATCTCAATAATTATTAAGAGTTATTTTCAATATTTTTATTTTTTTTAAAAAAAAATTATGTTGGACATCACTATATTACTTGACATCTCGACTCCTCAAATAACAATAATCATTTGTTATCATATAAAAAAATATTATTAAAAAAAAATAAAAAAAATACAAAAGTTAATAGTTGAGAAAATAAGTTATAATTAAAGAATATTAATTCTATTTTTTGAATTATCTTTTCTAGTTTTAATATTTTCTTCTACTTTTACTTTTTCTTTATCAATAAAATGTTGTTTATATGAAAATATATCAATATATTTTTTAAATTTAATTTGCATATGAATGTTTCAATCAGAGTGTTGATATTATTGGTTCTTAGTTTTTATATTAATTTATTATTTTAATATTATAATACAATAATTTAATTTTTTTAAAGAGAAATAAATCATGTATTTTTTTGTTAATATTTTTCTAGGACATTTAACTAAATTAGAGTTAACTTATGTAAGATATCAAGAGATCATCTTTAACCTAAAATCTATATATTTATAAATATTTCTTTTTATAGGTTTCTCAACTTTAATATCAGACTTTTAACTCATTATTAGATTTGTAACAATTTATTAGGAATAAAAATAAAGAAATATCATAAAAAAAAAAATATCATTCATTGTTAGAGGGCATCACAAGTATGATTAATAATAGGTATATATAATTTCATCTGCATCGCATTTAAAAGTTATATTAATAGTAACACTTATAATTCAAGTCTTTTATAATCGTAACAAGTGTAGAGAGACTTAAAAATGAATATATATATATATATATATATATATTAATTAATGTTCTCTGATTGTTATTACACTTTGACTTAATAAAATTTTGCATCTGAAACATATCTTTATAATTTAAAATGTGCGCAGTGGCACACAATATATTAGAAAAGCTTCCAAACCTTTTCCAGTTTTTATTTGTTTTTTTTTTTAAGTTTTGTGTAAAAGAATATAAATGCAACACTTCTTTACTTAAACTAAAGTATTTTAATAGATTTATTTATTTAATAGTTTAATATCTAACACAAAACAAACAATGTGTTATAAACTCAACAAAGGTATATACAAAATATAATATATTTTAAAATATAACTTAAACATACTGTGTATATCAGGAAAGTATACCATTTATATTTATATATATATATATATATTTATTTATTTATTTACATTAAACTTATAAATTATTATTGAATATTTTGCTTTAAATAATTACAACTTCAACTAATTTGTGTCAAATGTTTTAACACAAAACTCATAACACAACAAATTTCATTCATTCAAATTATACAAATCTCATCTCAAACTCAAACAATAAAATCATGTTCAATAATACACAACTTTGCATAAAACTCAATATATTACGACTATCACTTTAGATCTAAATAATTTATCCTAAGGTTCTACCAAAACATAAATAATTTCTCTTACATGAAATGTTTATCTTCAAAACAAATTTCTAAATCCAAATATAAAACTAATCAAAATGTAGGGACCTAAAACAAGGTATCCAAATATAATATTTTTTTAGTATATGCTTAACCAGGTTGAGAGGGTCGTTTCTCTTAACTGACCCCACCAAGATTAATAACAAAAATATAATGAAAAGAAGAGAACAAATAATCTTTAGAGTAAAAATTTGAAAATCTTATCGAATAGGAATGATCATTGGTTTCTCAATTAGTGTGAAGTGCGATTAGATTCCAAAAGAAATGAGATATGAAAGAGAAAAGTTAGAGGGGGAGAAAAAAAAAGGAAGAGAAACAGGGCTAGTGAACCCTTACACAATACATGGTTATTAACTATTTTTTTTTTCGTTTCCTCATTTTTTTCACCTAATTTTATATTCATTTATCTTTATGCATTTATTGTAATATAGAAATTGTACCATGGTTGACCACACATTAACACTCATGACCGAGACCTCTACTTGAACCAAGTACACCTCAGGGATCCAAGTAACCATTAATTAAGATAATCAATTAAGTAAAACTAGTATGTACGCAATCTCCTCTTAATCCCAAGATTAACTCGTTAAATTGTGTCAAACCAAGTCCACCAACATAAAGGCGCATTTGATCCTATACATACACGTTCAAAGACAACATAAAGGTACATTTTTAGTATAATTTATTACTCCCAACCACCATATACCAATTACTAACTTGAGCATCGGATGACCTTTAGTAGGTACCCCCCTATAGAGACTGAAGACTAAGAGTCAAGACTTTTAGGTGTCGATCAAAACTTTCCTAGCATCACCCTCGTTATCCAAAAACCATCAAGCGAACACCTTATCTATGTGTACTTATTTGTATCATTCGAAGAAATCGAGGTGAAACTCATACAAAACATGGATGGGCATGACATATGTTGATAAGTGTCATATTTCAGTAATATTTAATATCAAAAGATAGACACTTATGAATGTTTAATGATGAAATAGATATAATTCAACCCATAATTTAGGAATTTAAACATTTTTACATATTTTGTGATTATAATATGAATAAGAACGATTTATTCCCAAATTTGTAGGAATGACAATGCGAAAAGGGTCATGCGGGTCGCCCCGCAGTCCGCTACCAAAAAGTGCAGGGCGAGCTCAGTAATTTATCCCATTGACCCACTTTGACCTGTCCCGCATAACTCACAGCCCGCGCGGGTCAACAGCGAGGTGGGTCGGGATGGGTTGGTCTGCTGACCCGCATAAATAAAAAAAATAATTATTTTTTTGTAATAAATAAACATACCCCATTAACTCATTATTGCAGTTGTGACCTTTATTTTATTTTATTTTAAAAAATAAAATTTAATATACTAAAAAAAGAAATATTTTATTTTAATAATCTAAAGGAGTTAATATTAACAGTGACACTGGGTTTAGTTTGAAGTAAAGTCTTGTATTTAAAATTTGTTAATTAAAAAAATATAAAGAAGATATTTCAATAGGATAGTTCAAAAATTAGTCATCTTCATTAAAATATTTTATAACAAAACTTTGATAAGATACTCTTATACATTTACATACATTTATAGGAAAAAATAGATGCAAAGCAAAACTTTAATTATTTTTAGTCAAGCCTTATAACAACCCGCATACTTGAATTTATATTTTTATCTTAACTAAATAAATTGAAACACAGATAAAATTTTAACTTTTCAGTAGTAGGAATAAGTTTTTTCTAATTAATGAAATTTTAATTTTTTGGAAAAAAAAAATTCTTATGTGGGCTGGCCCGCAAGTTACCTCTTATGATACTTGAATTTATATTTTTATCTTAACTAAATGAATTGAAACACGGATAAAATTTTAACTTTTCAGTAGTAGGAATAAGTTTTTTCTAATTAATGAAATTTTAATTTTTTGGAAAAAAAAAATTCTTATGTGGGTTGGCCCGCAAGTTACCTTTTATGCGGGGCGGGCCAGCCCACATTGCCACCCCTACAAATTTGTGTTAATTTCTGGATTCTAGGGGAAAATGAAGATGAAATGACTAAAGGAGAATAAACAAGATGAAAAGGGAAAGTTAAAACATTGGAAACTCGCCCAAACTCACCCAATCAAGATCACTCCAGAGGAACTCGCCCAAGGCTCGCCTAGGCGAATTCACTCCAATGAAGTTGGGTTTTTTCTTGTCAAACTCGCCCAAGCTAGTAATAACTCGCTTAGGCAAGATATCACTTAGTTTAAGACCAACTAGGTTAAATAGGAGACGTGATGCATAACCCTAGACATCATTAGGAGAATAGAAAAAGATAGAAAACCCTATAGGAGGTAGTCGTCAAGGAGAAACATCTTGGATTTTATTTTCTTGCTTTCTATGCTTGTAATGACCAACATGGGTGACTAATTATTCCCTTTGAGATTAAGAGTAATTTGTTCAAACTCTTATGTATTGAGGTGATATTTATCTATAATATTTCAGTTCTTTATTGATGATTGGTATTTTCGTTTTATTTTCAAAGCTTGAATTATTCATGATTTTGATTCTTAGATTTGACTCAAAAGTACTTTTAAGAATCTAACCTAAATGATAATGCTTAACATATTTGAATGCTAGGAATAGATTTGAAATGTTAATTGCTTTATAACATATGTTCGTAATGATAAGGAATTTCTATAAATATGTGAGGAATCAATATGAATGATTTTTATATGTGCATCAATATCAATCAAGACTAAATATTATAATCTTTTTGTAAAAATAAAGACGAGTGAAAAGGATGAACCTCCATCTCAAATTTTCCAATTGAACCACACAAATATTTTACTTCGCTTTATTTAAATTCTTGCAAATTCATCGTACACAACAACTTTTCCAACAAACTTTTACATATTGTTTTTCTATTTAGTGAATATTATACTTGAGAATTCAATTGTTCCTTGTGGGTTTGATATTTGAAAAAATTTATTACTTCTGACACGAAACATTTCCCGTAAAATAGTCATCACCTGTCTACTTCATGAGTCAGACCCTACAAGTGACCGAAACTAGATACCAATTGATAGAAAATATGGCTCTAGCCCTGTCATAGCAACTAGAAGCCTTTGACCCTACTTTCAAAACCACCAAGTTATTGTAAAAATCGACTACCCTATAAACAAAGTGCTCTCAAAATCAGATCTCGCAGGCAAAATTATAAATTGGTCAGTCAAACTTTCTAAGTTCGATATCTAGTATGAATCGATGGGATCAATCAAAGGCCAACACCTAGCTAACTTCACAACAAAACTTAATGCAGAGCTTGACACAACTAACGACACTTGGATCATTTATGTGGACAGATCCTCCAACAATAAAGGAGGCGAGGTCAATAGCGTCCTGAAAGGATCGATGGGAACACTCCTAAAACAATCATGTGTTTTAAGTTTAAGACCTTCAATAACAAAGTTGAATACAAAGTAATGATAGCCTGACTCACCTTGGCATAAGACATTGGAGCCTAAAAAGTAGTTTGCAGAAGTGACTCACAATTGACGATAGGTTATGTAACCTACGAGTTTCAGGTAAAGGACTCAATGTTGCTCAAATATTATTACAAAGTTATCAACCTCATGGTTGATTTCGAGAAGGACACCATTGAGCATATAAAACGAGAACATAACACTCGAGCCGACCTATTGTCAAAATTGGCTAACACAAAAAGCAAAAGGCCAACACTACTCCATTATTCAGCAAACATTGTCCGCCCCCAACATTGATGAGCAAAATGAATGCCTAAAAGTGTTTGAAGGTGAATTCTAGATGACCTCGACCAGAAAATTCATTTAAAATGGAGAATGCAATGACAACAACAAGAAATTGATAAGGAAGAGATGTGCCTTTTTCGTACTCATAAAAGGGGAATTGTTCAAACGAAGCTACTTTTGACCCCTCCTGAAATGCATCTCCATCGAACAAGTCAAATACATCCTTGAAGAGTGTGTGTGTGATTTCAATACACGAAAATTCTAAAAGTAGAGTCAAGTGTTTATTGTATGTCAATGGATTTCTGACATTAATGGTAAATGTTATATGAGAATTGAGAACAAACATTTAATTGTTTGTTACATTGGAATGAAAAGAGTGTGATAATTCATATGTTTGTAATTGAATTATTGGAGTCTAAAGCTATATTGAAAGTGTTAAAAAAAAATAGTTTACCCTATTCTTTAAAATCTATTACATTAGAGCAAACATAATATAATGTTTTAGGTGACATTACTATGTTATATTAACCATCAAATTTTAAAAGAAAAACATTTTTATTTACTTATCATTTTTAAAGTTAAAAAAGTATTAATTATTTTTTCTAATTTATACTTTAATATTTCCCTTAATCTTTAATTAATTTATATACACATATTTATTGCGATATAAAATCATAATATAAAGTTTTATAAATATTGTATTAAATACAAAAATTACCTTTCTTTAATTTTATTAAAGAACGACACTTCAAATAAAACGGATTTTTTTTTTCGAGTGTGTATTCATTTACACAAATTTATCAGTGACTTAACAACTATGAAGATTGTTTAAAGATAAAGATAAAGATTAGTATCATCATTATTTTGCGTAATAGGTAGTATGATCATTACAAGTTTGGTTCACTTTAGTTTGAGAAAAAAAAATCTTCTAAAAAGAAAAGTAAAAACTGTTTTACTGAAAAAAAAAACTTATAAACCTCCATGAAATATCATAGTTCATTAACATAAACTCTATAAAGAAAAACTTGGAATTAAGCTAAGGATAAAACTTAAAATAACTTAAGAGTTATTTTTATTTAGTTTGTTATGTGTATTTATTTTTGAAAAGCATGTTTTTGGAATATTTATAAAAGTCTAGTAAGTTATGATAACTTTTTTAGCTGAAAAGACAAATCAAATGAATTTTGGGTTGGGTAATCGTGTGCCACAAAAAAAAATCATTCTGAATAAGACATTCAAAGAAAAAAGGAAAATAAAAGGGAGATAAGAAAAAGAGGTTTAGTATGATTAGACAGGTTTGAAAATTTTGGCATAAAATAAACCAATGAAGATAGATTAATTTCCACGTAATCTGATTTTGATGTTAAGGTTATTCAGCTTCACATGTAAAACTAGAGGACCACGTTTATTCCTACATTTAGCAATTCACTAAATGCTTGTTTTAATGTTTCTTATTATTAAAAAAATTTACTTTTAAAAATTATACTTTAAAATGCACCTCTTTATAATTTGATTTAATATATGAACATCATATACTCCTCTCAAATGGCGTGTCGGTGTCTGATACTCGTATGGAACACCGATACTCATATGACACTTGTAGGACATATATCCGTGAAGTCTCAAATTTAAAAAGTATTTGTTAGAAAAAAGCAAAAAGAATATTCAATAACCGTACAAGCATTTTGTATTGATGCATACGGCTTTTGCACCTATGCAATTCATCTTTTCCTAAAAGTATTTTATTCGATGAATTTTGTTTCTACATTTACAAATTTATTTTTTTCTATCAAAGAAAAAAGAAGTACAAAATCTACTGGGTCTTTTGGATCCGGATCCTTAAATAATAAACAATAAAATCACCAACTTTCTTTTTTCTTTTTGAATCTATTTTCAAATACTACGATGGTTCCGTTGTTTTTTATATCATTTTGGTATTCAACAATCCAATTTTTTTTTTTTTTCATATGTTATGTTTTCTTCTGATTCAAATAAAAATTGTTAAAAGCTTTCTGGTATGAAAAAAAACAAACAAGTCTGCGACACTAAAATTAAACTAGGTTCCTTATCGATCAGATAAAACGGTAAATACCCTCTTTTTCATACTACTCTTTCTATATATAATTCAATAATTTAAACAAATTGCATATGGAATTCAAAATACCATGCTATTATTACTTTGGTTTTTATGGCGAAGGTATAGTATATATATATAGATATCTATTCTATAATACGATTTTAACACAATTTTTTTTAAAAAAAATATATTAATTTTTTAAAAACTCAAACTTATTGTATAAATTTTTATTATGATTATTAAAATAAGAAACAACTCCTTGTGAATCAGTCATGAAAAACATCTTTCTGCTCCAAAAAATAATCTGGAAGATACTTGTGCACATAAATCTTTATTGTCAATTCATATAATTCATAATTATATAATATATAGATTTGTGTCTCCATGTCTTACATTTTAAAGATTTTACATGTCTTTTATGTCCGTGTCGTATCAGTGTCCAGTTTCTGTGCTACATAGAATTTAATTAATATAATTTTAAAATTATTATATTAATTATAATCTAATATTAGATTATCAACATATCAATACTCTTAAAAATAATTTGGTATAAAATTGTCAATGTATTAATATTCTAAAAAAATAAATCTTTTTAATATTTTATATTTTAAATAATAAATATATTCTATTTTTTGCAACATCATATTGATCATATGTTTATTTTGTCAATATTTTTAATTTTGAGTAATATTTTTGAAATAGCATATCAATGTAGCAAAAAAAAGTTGTAGAAATGGAAAGAGTGAGTGGTTGTGGATGAATTGGTGAAATATGGAACAATGAGAAAATGAAAAAGAGAAAAAAAAAATAAGAAAGTGAAAAAGATGGTTGATTTAATATTCTTTTTTAATGATGGAAACCTAGAAATATTTAACGCCGTTAAATTACTTTTTGTGAATCCTGGCTAATCACGTGTGTCCCACACATCTCATTCTTAATTAAAAATAAGTAAATGTTATAAGACGCGTTCAAGTAAAAAGTAAAAATATTTTTTTAATTTCAATAAAAGAAGAAGCGTGTTTTAATACTGCTTTCTAAAAAACCTTGGTATTTGACCCTCTTTAATTTTAAATTATTGATTTTAATCTTTAATAAAATGAATGGTTTTCTTTGGTAGCTGTAGAATATATTTCTTTAGTTTTAATATTCTAAAGTCTTGAAATCTTTATTTTAAATCAAATTTATTCTAGGATTTAAATTTTTGTTTAAAAGTTCAACATATTAATATTATACTACAAACACATTACAACTTACTTTGACATTTCATATAGAACAAAAATAAAATTTCAATGTTTTGAAGAATAAAACCCATTTTTCTAATACCAATACTAAAATCAAAATTTATTAATTTCAAAATTAATTTCAAAACATACTTAACTTTTACTTTTAAATATATTATAAATTAGGATATTTATTCCTGTAACCCTATATTTTCTTCCTTCACCCTTACATTCTTTGAAATACCAAAATTATCTTTGAAACTAGAAATTCTGTAAGAAAAAGTGTTTCTAGAATAGGGTTGCATATTTTGGAATAAGAAATATTGAAGGTTATGAGGTGCAGAAAGCCATTTGTTGGGGTGGAGGGAGAAATACCCTACAAAGTTCAACCAGGGTTTGATGAACTGGCCCAAGATTCAGCCACTCCCAACGTGGCATTGAAAGTTGGGCCATGTCTTCATAATAGGCAAATGTTTCTTGCACCCAACACTTTTGAACTTGCAACCAACACTTTGAACCTGCACCCAACATAATTTTAAAATTCCGAAAATATCCTTTATTTTGGAAATGAAAATAATGCATTCCGAAAAAATAGATTCGGAAGAGATTTTTGTGTTTTGGATATAAAAATCCGAAAAAAAAATATCAAAATCCCATTTTGGATAAAGAAATCCAGAATTAAAAATAATACATTCCAGAAAAATTTATCTGGAAGAGATTATTGTGTTCTAAAAAAGGAGATCCAGAATGTAATTTTATATGTATCCCATTTTTTAAGGGTGTTTTCGTTTTTTCCTGTATGATTGGGTGCAGTGATATGGGTACAGGAAGCAATTGCCTCATATATAAAGCTGGGCCATGCTACATAGCCTTTTTGGTAAAATATTGTATTCTAACTAGTCACGACAAAAGAAACCATTACAAAGGAGGACAGTTCTTTATGCATACACACCCGATTCTTTTTTAAATTTCCAAATTTGTCCTTCATTCTGGAAAAGTAATTAGAAAATACAAAAGATAAATTCTAGAAAAAATAAATTTTTATATTCCGAAAATGAAATTCTGAAATTGAAAAATTAAAATCTTATTCTAGAAAAATAATTTTGAAAAAAAATTCTTAAAAACTAAATCCAAAAATATATTTTAGAAAAGGAATTCTATAATTCAAAAAAATGTTATAAAAATCCATATCTATGAATTTCGGAAAAAAATTATGAAATGTACATTGATATGCCCATTTCTTATCATTTTATTTTATGTAAAAATCGGTTGCAATCAATGGAGAAAGTAATTGCCTCCAAAAGAAAGATGATTTTTTCCTGCATCCAGTGATTTCAACTTCCCGTAAATTTAAATATTTTGATTTTTTTAATATTTGTATTTTAAATTTTAGTTGGGTCGTTATTTCATCTAAAATGTTAAGTACATCTTTTTTAATTTTAAAAATATTCAATGTAAAATATAAATTTGTATTAGAGAATATATAATCTAAAATATAAAAGAATATCCATCAAACATTGAAAATAATCAAAATTGAGTTAGATTAGTTTATTGAGTTGGAGAACTTCACGTGTTCTTTATTATATTTGTGATCATTTAGAAATTTCAACATCATATATTGCTTCGTGTGAGTAATTTAATATTTTGTTTCTTAATTAAACTTAAGGGATTAATTTCTTTTTTACTATGAACTTGCAACATTCAAAAACACTTTTTTAATGCGTATCAAATCCACAAATTTGGATATCACTTTACTTTAACCTAAAAAAAAGTTAATATTATAAGTTGTTAAAAAAATGATACTAGTCAATACTATTTTATTCAAAGGTTTTTCTCTAAATATAATAGTATATATAAGTGAGGGATATTTCTATTTCATAATTTGATTTTTGAAATATAGTTATGTCCAAATATAATTTTTAAGACACTTGCATTATTATGTTGGAGATATGATAATAGGTGATATAATTCATTATGTAAATAATGGATAACCTTTACTTCATGAATTAGTTTCTAGAATAATTAGATTCTAAATATTTTTTAATGCTAATTATAGTAATTAATTTTAACATCCATAAAATAGTACCAAATTTTATAATCAAATAAAAAATAGGACCTCAGTATTATTAACAATTGAAGTATATACTCATAAAGAATATTCAGAAAAATTATACCCACATTATTTTTTCAGCTTGTATTAGTCATTCATTTTTAGGATAAATGTTAAACTAAGTTTCCTAGATCTACATTATTAATTTTCAAAGCATGCGTAGTTCAATATTTCTTTTGAAATAAATAACATTGATCATGAATATAATATAACTATTTTATTTAAAATCTTGACACGAATTTAAGAAAATAATTGACTGATTTTTTTTTTAAAGTTGGATCCTAATGATAATTCATAACCCTTTACGCACCCTCCAAGCCTTATATACGTCCATCTATTAGTTTTCAATTGATAAAATAGAAGAAAATGATATAATTTAAAAAAAAAAACATTTTGTTCATATCGACTATAAATAAAAACAATTCATAGTATATAAATGAATACAAACTTCACTTTATGAGTTGATCTTGTAAGATTGAGCTAAATTTAAAATTAACCTTTGTATCAGATTCATTTAGAATCTATCATAGTGAAAGTTTGTTGATCTTATCATGTCACTTATTATCGAACAACATATGAATATATAATTTCACGCATGAGTTAAAGGTTCTCGACGCGAGATGTGTTGGAGATTTCAAATAATTCATAATATATAAATGAACAAACTTCATTCTATAGGAGTTGATCATTTAAAAAAAATAGACTTAAAAGTTGTTGTTTTTTAAGACATTTCAATGCAATTCAAACTTTAAATTAAAAAATTCAATCAAAACTAGTTACACGAAATTTTAAATTAAACGGGTTTAAATCACATAAAATGGTTATTAAAAAAAAACGTAGTTATTATAAATGTTGCTGTATCATATGTGATTTTCCAAGACATGGATTTCGTATATATGAGTACTAATTAGTAAATACAAGCTATTTTTAATTAATCTTAAATGCTTGTTTGATTATACCAGTAATATTTAAAATCTGCGTGGACAAACTTCTTCTTAAGTATTTCTAAGATTTTCATCTATGTTACAAATTATTAAGGTAATCTTATTTTTAATAAGAATATGTTTAATTTTTTTTTGGTAATGTTTGAAGGAACTTCTTTTTAAAGATATATAAGAGAGAGGAAAATAAGGAAATTAACTGTTTCGTAAGTTAAAATTAGTTTATGAATAAATTAATTTCTAGAAACTTCAGTGTGTGATTAAGTATTACACTCTCTTTGAATGGAAGAAAGAGATAGAGGGAAAAAATAGATCGTGGAAAAAGAAAAGAGAAATGAGTAAAAATAAAATGAAAATATAGATTGTTTCATTAGAAACAAATAATAAAAAGTTGTGTTTGGTTGGAAAGAATGAAAAAAAAATAAGTTTTTAATTAAAATTACCAAATTTTACATGAGAAAATACTTTTATACTATATTTCATTCTAATATATCATGACAACTATAAAACCTTAAATGAGTTCAATATGACAAAATAATCAATTACGTCTCTTACATTTTCTTCTCCTTTTATATTTAAGTAGTTGAAGTTTATGTCAAATTCAAAATCCATTAAGAAGGTTAAGATAGTGATACACAAACTTACAAATTAGAAAATGAGGGACAATAGTTGGTGGTAGGTATATTTTTCCTCACTTCCATTCATTTGACTAAAATAATTTGCATGGTGGATCTCATCTTTATTTAAAGAATTTCAAATCCACTTTTACTCTTTTAGTTGTTTCAAATATGCTTATATTTCAAAATCCAAAAAAATTGTATCTCTACCACAAAATGGTTCCTTTATTTGTTGGTCACTTTTCTTATCAAAAGGCCAAATTAAAAATAATATAAAATTAATTATAGTTGTTAAATTCATTTATCATTTGACCACTAATTAACAAAATTTAAGTGTTTTGAGATAGTTTATCTTAATGATGGTAGATGGGACATATTTTTTTATATAAAATCTTAATAAATATAAGTTGAAATTCGAATAAAAATAAGAAATTAAATAACATATAAAAAAATATATAGAATCAATGAATTGTCTTAATAAACAATGATAAAATTTCAACTCATTTGTAAATTTTTTTTTCAATAAATTTTATAAAGAATTAGAAAATAGTTTTAGAATACAACTGGTATAATTAAGATAACACGTGGATATTTTCTTATTAAAGTAAAAAAATCATATATTAAAAAAAATACAGTTATTTCAGATTCATTTTTAATAACCACAATTTCTTTATACACAATTTTATTTTTTCATTTGTCTTCACTTTATATATTTCTAACTCCATTTATTAATTTGACGATAGAAGACATATTTGGACCCGCGACAATGAGTAGAGTAAAACTGTCAAATCGGAATTTTGTTTATAGTAACTTTATTTGTGCTCCTTTCCTTTGAGTCAAATTGTAACAGCCGTAGAAAAAAAGAAACGAAAGGAGACCCCCACCATTCATCGTTTCTCTCTCCTTTCTCTTTTCTCTCCCTTCTCTCTTCATTTCCTCTCTCATACCTCATCTATTCCAAAATTTGATCACACCATACTTTAGCTTAGGAGTCCGGGTACATTTCTACTCAATAAGATTTTAAAAAAGAGTAAGTTTATTTTTACTCTAAAGATCCCTTATTCTTTGTTTTTCTCTATGATTTAGTCATCAATCTTAGTAAGGCCAGTTAAGAAAAGTGTTTATCTAAACTTGAGTAGATAACTTGCCCTAGGTTCCTATATTTTGGAGTGATTCCCCTGTTTGAGGTGAAATTTCCGTCAGAATAAAGAATTTAAGATAAGGGAAGCTAAATTTATTTTTTAATAGTACCTATGCTAGTAGATCTGGATGTGGAGGGGACATGGTCTCATTATTCAATTTATTTTGCAAGGATGTTGTTTGTTTATACACCTTTTAAACTTGTATAAATATTAGATTTTGATAATTTAGTATTTAAGTATATTTTTATGTTGTTAAATATGTTGTGGGTTGCATTTTGAATGAAATTGTATGATGTAAATGATATGAAATTGAATTCATACATCTGAAATAATGTATGGACTAATGTTTGTTTGTGTATTAAGTATTGATGCCTATGTGGTTACAAAGATCTTCGAGCTTCACTAATGATCTAAGTCACATAAACTAAGATATTAGGTGGTGAGAAACTGATGGAGGAGTTCTTGCACACCGTGACATATAAGATGTACGATTTGGGTTGTATTGAACTTACCCTGATCCTTTCTCTTGAATTCACTGGTAATCTTTGGATCAGGTGTTAGTCTCTGGTAGAACTTACTTAATACGAGTCTTCCGGAAGATGTTGTTGTTATTATGTTTCTTGAATATCCTGGATGTGTAGATCCATGTGATCGTTTTATGTTGAGATTTGAAGAATATTGAATAATTGAGAAATTAATTGGTTTTCTCTTTTGATTGAATTGTGTATATTATAAAAAAATTATTTTCACTAGCTTACCTTTACTTTTCTTGTTGGGTTTGAACTGCGATGACTGTACAACGTATACAAACAAATGATCATACATGTGTCGAAGCATCTGATGAACTTTAGGGTGTTGTTTTGAAACTTATATTGTAAACATTTGTATTTCTATAAGCTCTAATCATGTATTAGGAATTTTGAAAAACTTTAAGCATGCATATGTAGAACTTATATTATAATAATTAGATGTATTTTTGGGATTTTACACCAATTAAATTTTCTATTAACCTAAATATATATGCTTTACATTAGT
Organism: Phaseolus vulgaris; assembly: GCF_000499845.2. Lineage (NCBI taxonomy): Eukaryota > Viridiplantae > Streptophyta > Magnoliopsida > Fabales > Fabaceae > Phaseolus > Phaseolus vulgaris. The sequence continues at coordinate 38,563,168 of NC_023750.2, forward strand.
TTAAAGTATTAGTTTTTTTTTATATATATTTTATTTTCTCCTTATACATCAATATGTTCAAACGTACATTTAATAAATATAATTATTTTTTGAGTAAGCAGTACTCTCTCTTTGAATGGAAGAAAGTGATGTTTGGATGGAAGAAAGTGATTTAGGGGAAAAATAAGTCGGTGGGAAAAGAAAAAGAAGAGAAATAAGTAAAAATAAAATGAAAATATAGATTATTTCATTATAAACAAATAAAAAAAAGGGTTGGAAAGAATGAAAATAAATAAGTTTTAATTAAAATTATAAAATTTTACCATAATACTTTTATATTATATTTCATTATAATCTATCATTATATCTATAAGTTTATGTCAAATTCAAAATCCATTAATAAGCTTAAGCGAGTGGTACACAAACTTACAAATTAAAAAAAAGATGAGTGAGAATAATTGGTGATAGGTATATTTCTCCTCACTTTCATTCATTTGACTGAAAAATTTGCATGGTGGATCTCATCTTTATTTAAAGAATTTCAAATCCACTTTTACTCTTTAGTTTTTTTTAAGCATGCTTATATTTCAAAATACAAAAGAATCGTATATCTACCACAAAATGGGGTCCTTGTTTGTTGGTCACTTTTCCTTATCAAAAGACACAATTAGCAAATTAAAAAATAAAATAAAATTAAATATAGTTGTCAAATTCATCTATCATTTCACCACTAATTAACAATTTAATTTAAATATTTTGAGATAGTTTATCTTAGAGATCGTAAATAAGAATAAACATGATTTTTTTGTGATAAAATATTGTGATAAGTATAAGTTGAAACTAACACATTAATTTTTAAATAATTGTACTGTCTAAGTTGAGAGGTTGATCGAGAGGTTGACCAATAGGTGAATCGAAAGGTTGACCGAGAAGTGAAAATCAAATAAATAGTTAGTGACTATAGCAGAGTCCATTTAAAGGGCCCAAAATATGAAGGGTGTGGTAAAAAAAGATCAAATACAAAGAGTAAAAGTTCAACTGGGTTTAAAGCCCAATAAGAAGATGCTATAAATAAGTGATCAATCCCAAGAGGTAAGTAAGAGTGAATTTATCTGATAATTAACTAATATCAATTATGACTTTGATATCGGAGCACCTTGCAGGTACATACACCCATCCGTGAAAGGAGATCGAGACTAAGAACCGAAAGACTGAGACCAAGAACCAAGAGATCTAGTTGACCTAGTCCAGAGAAGTGATAGTTTACAAGTCATATTCAAGCCCAAGCCCAAAATAGAGGAGTAGCAAACCGAAAGCCGAAATACCAAACTAAGATAGAAAACCGAGAAATCAACGGCCTCAAAAGAAAGAACAATAATATATAAAGAAAAAAAAATTAATAAAATCAATGAATTTTCTTTACAAAGTGATAAACTCACACTTCTAAAATGTTTTTTTTATGTATATTTTTGTAAAAAAATTCTAACATTTATACCGTTACTAAATTTTAGTTATATCTACCATTCTAATTCTTGATATCCAAAACATCAATTTTAGGTTTAAAAAATGTCTTAGAATATGAATCTTGTTCTTTTCCTTTTTCTATTTATTGTGTTTGGCACGAGGTTAGGTTTTAAATATATTGACATCTGAAAGGGAAAAAGTCGTTGCTTTTATTATTAGACAGGAAAATTTCAGAAAATATTTATAATAGATTTTTCAGTCATTAATGAACAAAAAAAAAATCTAAGAATTAAACGAAAGATTCGAGTATATGTACCAATTCTATTTACTATATCACGTCACTATCTAACAGGTATTTGTCATGTAATGTATAATTAATAAAATTAAAGACCAACTTGCTTGAAAAAGGAAAAAACAATTTATTAGTATCATCATTTGCATTTTTACTATTTAAATATTCCGTTTTTCTAATAACAAAAATGAAATCGAAGCATTGGTGCGTACCTAACTCTCCCCACTTAATGTATTTTTCAATTCAGTTTAATTTGATTTTTCATTAAATAATACTTCAACTAGACATAAAAATTAAATATATTTTAGTTTAAATTTAATATAAAATTTCAATAAAAAATCAATATTTTATCATTCAGTTATTTTTTTTTAATTTTATTATTGTAAAGTTATTAAATATTTTTCACAAAATAAATTGTATTTATATTTTTAAAAATATATTTTAGAGTGAATTTTTTTTAAATAAAAGAAATTATGAATTTTTTTATAATGATTGTTATATTTATAGTTTCATCTCATCATATATGTTTTTAGTAATGAATTAATTTTAAATATATAATAATTAGTTTTATTAAATTTGATTTTGAATTCGAAATTTAAATCAAACTTTCGATTCAGGAAAAGTGATTTTTGTTTTAAAATTTAATCACTTTTATTTTGTTTAAACACAAAGCATTGTCACACCTTACGAATTCAAAGATAATTGTTATCCACTATGAGTGATTGTGTTTTCTTGGTTCATCATCTACTCATTTTTTCATGGATTTTAATTACCAATCAGAACATGCAAATACAATATCAATTATTAACTAAATTGCTTCTTCCATTTCATTAAAGTTTATTAAGAGAAATTCATTTACAGTTTCCATTTATATATTATGGAATGTTATTATTCTTAGGATCCAACATCTCTTTCACGTTGAGATGACTCTGATACCATATTAAGAAATAAACTTTAAGTATAACTTAACCTTATAAAACCCACTTATGAGATGAGATTTGCGCTCACTTGAAATGTTTTTATCTCTAATTGATGTAAGATCTTCAATAAAGTTGACTTGCTTTTTCTCTATCCTACACTAAAATAATAATATTTTATTTCACTACAAGAAAATCATTAAATGGTTATTATATTTTGACTAAATTAGAGATAATTTTATAAACTAAAAAAATTATTGGTATCTAGAGCGGTTTCTATGAGAGACTAATTTAAAATCTAAAGTAATTAGTAGCTAAAACCTTGAAAGCTAATTTATATACCAATTTAGAAACTATTTTCATTAATAATAAAACCACTTTTGATAGCAATAATTTTTTAGTCTTTAGAATAATATCTAATATCGTCAACATAGTGATTAATTATTTTTTTGTCTCTAAATTTAGTTACTATTTAATGATTTTCTGGTAGTATTTTAATGATTAGAGACTATTCACAATTAAGACATGTTTATTATAACCCCTCGTAAAATGAAAAAAAAAAGGAACCAACTCGTCACTGCCCCCCCCCCCTCCCTTCTTCCCGCTCCTATTTTTTTTCTCACCCCGTTCTTTCTCCCTTTCCCTTCTCTCTTCAATTTCTCTCCCATACCTCATCTATTTCAAATCTGATCACGTCATGTTGTAGCTGAGAAGTTAAGGTACATTTCTACCCGATCAGATTTTCAAATAGAGTAAGTTCATTTTTACTCTAAAGTTCCCTAATTGTCTGTTTTTCTCTATGACTTAGTCATCAATACTAGTGGGGCCAATTGAGAAAAGTGTTTTTCTCAAATTGAGTAAGCTTATACTAAAATTTGGTAATGTTTGGATAACTTGCTTTAGGTCCCTAGATTTTAAAGTGGTTCCCTTGCTTGAACTGGAATTTCCTCAAGACAAGAAATTATAAGTAAGGGGAGCTAACTTTAATTTTTAATAGCACCCTAGGCCAGAAGATGTGGAGATGGAAGGGACGTGGTCCCAATATTCAATTTCTCTTGTAGGATGTTTGTTTTGAGTTTATATATTATTTAAACTTGTAGAAATATTAGATTTTGATGGTTTAGTATTTAAGTGTTTTTTTTTATGATAAATAGACTTTTGAATATTGTGAATCGCGTTTTGAATGATATTGTATGATGAAAATGATATGGAATTGAATTCATACATTTGGGATAGTGATGGACTGATGTTTGTTTGTGTATTAAGTATTGATGCCTATGTGGTAATAGAAATATCCGAGCTTCATTGATGATCTAAGTCACATAAACTAAAATATCAAGTGGTGAGAAGCTGATGGAGGAGTCCATGCACACCGTGACATATTAGATGCACGACTTGGGTTGTATTGAACTTACCCTAATCCTTTATATTGGATTCGTTGGTAATCTTTGGATCAGGTGTTAGTATCTGGCAGGACTTACTTAATATGGGTCTTCCGAAAGACGAAGTGGGATTAAAATGAAATCCAATGATTGTGATTGAAAATACATCCATGTGTGGTCTCTATGAATGATGAAATTGATATTGAAATTTTAAATGACAACATTTAAAGAAATGTTTATAAATGATTAGTTTGATTGATTCTTTTTGCATGAATTAAATATGATATGAAATTTCTTTTCATTAGCTTACCCTTGATTTTCTTGTTATGTTGTGAACTGCGATGACGGTACTACATACACAAGTAGATGATCGTACAAGTGTAGGAGAGCCTTAAAGGCTTTAGAGTTTTGTTTTTAGGTATAGATTTGTAAATATTTGTATTTCTATAAGTCCTAAGCATGTATTAGGAATGTTTTGAAAAACTCTAAACTTTGTATAGAGATATGTAGTACGTGTATTGTAATAGTTAGATGTATTTTCGGGATGCTACAATTATCTATCTTAATAGAGAGATTCTCACATCTAGTTAAATTAAAATATGGACTCGATCTTGACTTCTACAATTTTTTTCTTCATAGAATTTGTTCTTAGTTTCATTAGGTCAAATTATTATTATCTATAGTTAGAACGTTATGATACTATTATTAGAGTGAATAGTCGTATTTAAGATATTATTGAATATATTTATTATGATTTTATCTTTAAAAATATCTTTAAAAATATCTTAGGATGAATTAAAAAAAATTATATAAATAATGATTGATTTCAATCCTAAATCATCTTAGACTACTTAAAGTTAAAGAGTTTTTAATTGTAAAAGAGTGTTTAATCATGCAGTTATGAATGTAGTTATGAATAATAATTTGGATTAGATTTATATATAATGTGTGTATGAATGAGTAATAATATCAATATCTATGCAATTGGCTTGATGATAAATTCCTTAATTCTTGGTGACACAAATCGATATTTGTTTCTTAAATAAGCTTTGGATCAGATTTCAAATTAAAAAAAAATAGTATTTTATGTTTAAAGTTGATTAACAATCAATAATTTATGTTTAAAGTTAATTAAAAATAGTATGATCTTGATGCTATTTAACTGTTTGATTGTGTTCTATTTACAATATTTATATTCATTAAAAAAATTACAACAATTTATATTACATTTTTAACTATAAGATTATATAATTTATTTATGAATATGAGAAAAAGTTAAAATTATAAATATGATAATATATAAAAAATGTAAATCATAAATATTATTTTATTTGATAATTTTCATTGAAAAATGTCTGATAATTTTTTAATAAAGTGTTTAACAGATTTATAATAAAAAATTGTAAAGATTAATTTAAACTAAACTACAAAATATTAATTAGTTTGATTTAGATTATATATTAAATTAAAATTAAATTGAACTGTATTTAATTGTTATGTTTGTTTTAAATTATTTTTTAATAAAAAAATAACCAAATTAAGCTGCTTAACAACCCTAGTTTTAGGTATAGATGTGCATAAGTCATTACTGAATACACTCTATAAGCACTATTAAAAAGTTTATACTATATTGAATTATAGATAATATGGGAAAGAAGATTGGGAAACTTGCAAAGTCTTGTTGCTAACAGTATTGAAAGTGATATCTGACCATGGTGTTCCCCAAAAGTGATGCATAGAATATTTGAAATTTGGCACTCATATAACTTGTCAAAGTGATAATATATTAGTAGAATAACCCATTTTTTTTTCCATAATCTTATAAAAATTGCAAGTTAACCAAACACCTTTGTTCTTTTTATGTATTTTATAAAATAAGAAACCGGATCCACTTTTGTATTTAAATTTGGAGCAAAACAATAATAGTTTTTTAATTTTTTTTATCTAATTAATATAAAAAAGAAATTTATTATTATATATGGAGTTTTTCTTTTAAGAGTGATTATATATTACTATTAGAGGTTTTATGTTAATTACAGATAGAATTAAATTATAATATTATAAACTTTATTTTACAAGTTATTTTTTTTTAAGTTGAGTTTGGCTTTATGATTTATTCTAATAAGGTTTGTTGAGTCTATCGTCATATTCGTTATATGTTGTTGGATCACTATTAATTTTGAAAATTTTGTATTAATTATAGATAATACTAAAATAAAATATATAAGTGGGGTAGACGTTATGTTATAAACTAGTTTTGTGAAGTTGAGTTAGGATTAAACTTATTTTTAATATAGTATTAAAGTCTATTATAGCAATATTTGTTGGACTTATCGATTGTACTACACTACAAGAAAATGATTTATCATGTAGAATGTAAATTATCGCCACATATTATTAACCGATAGGACTATCTATGCAAACTCAAAAATACTTACCATTTAGGCACGAAATTATCGACGGATATTATCGATGGATTGTACCGTCTAGCTAGACTGAAAATGGCTTACCATGTAGGTGTAAAATTATCTATGGATATTACTGATGGATAGAACTGTTTGTGCAAAATGAAAATGCTTATCATTTAGGTGCAAAATTACCGACAAATTGTACCGTCTAACTATACTGAAAATGGTTAATCATGTAGGTGTGAAATTAACAACAAATATTATTGACGAATGGTACTGTCTAGATAAACTGAAAGTTGTGCTATCAATTTAGCTTTAACTTATCAACAGAAATTACCGACGAGTTTTACTCTTTAGACATTACGAAACTTAGCTTCCATATTGGTGTGCACTCTCGCCAAGTTACCGATGGACATTATTGACCGATGCTACTATTTTGCCAAATTACCAACAAATATTAGTGGTGAAACCTTTTATTACATGCAATGCAAAGTAAACACATATATTGGCGCATACTCCCGTCAACTTATTGACGGGATTTTAAGATAAACATTTTTTTATTTATGAATAATTTTTTAATTTTCTTATCTATCGATAATTTTTGTTGATAATATCTGTCTAGTGATGAATAAGGTTCCATAAAAAATTATCCGTTTGTAAATCCGATATTTCTTATAAGATTACTCGCTATTGAACTACCGTCAAACAACTTATAAATATCTAGTCTCAAACTTAAGATGTCTAATTTTTTAATAAGTGAGTATGTTGAAGACCTCCCAAAACCTAATTTTTTATAAATTTGGTTATACTAGTTTTTCTAAAAATATTTATAATTTATATGTATCTTAGTTTTAGTGTTTAGAACTGTTTAACTCGTTTATTTTTATATATAAATTAATATTTTTGCATATATATATGACGTAAGGCATGATGTGTAGTCAACTTTCCTGTGGGACATTCATTCAACTTATAAAAATAATAATTGCAAGGTATTATTATGAACTGACTTTTTGAATTTTGATGTTTCTCACTATTTCAACATCAGTTTTGTTTTTGTATGCATGATATTTTTTCATTTTTTCATTTTGATAATCAATATCATAATGAAAGGAGTGTTGCTCAGTTCATACATATAGAAACACAATGACTTTGTGATTGATTGAAGAAGGACCTTAATTAAGTGAAAGGAGTCTCCATCCCACAAGCATGCTCATATATATACATGTTAATGTTAATTCAAGATATATAGATTAAACCAATAAAGTAAGGTAATAAAACTAAATGAATAAATTCTAAAAGTGTTATTTAAATTTTTTAAATGAATATATAGCACAATTGCTTTCAAACTTTTTGAAATTTCGTATGGTTTTTGTTGTGATGTTATTTGGTTGTGTTTGAAAACTAGTATTACTTCCTAATGTGGCCGGTAATAGTATGAATTGCTAACATGATAATTTGATGATTAATGACATTAATTTTTATTGGAAGGAAAAAAACTAAGTGTGGAAAGGAAATAACGACAAGTGGGTTGAAAATTATGTTGTTTGAATATTTAAAAATTGAGTTGAAAATGAATAGATTTAGGAGAAAAAATTATAAATGATAGGATTGATGTGATTTTATTATAAAAAAAAATAATTATTTTATTTAATTAAGTAAAAAAATACCTTTATCTTTGTTTGGACGTATATTTTTTATGAGATTATGAGACATGATAAATTAATTAAATCATATTTTTTATTTTTTATTTTTAAAATTAAGTATCTAATTACGGAATTTTTTTTCATGCATTTTGTAACAACGTTTTAAAAATAGCTGAGGAGTTAAGGAACATTTCTACCTGATCAGATTTTTAAACAGGTAAGTTCATTTGTATTCTAAATATTCTTTGTTCTCTGATTTTCCTTAGGATTTAGTCATCAATCTTGGTGGGGTCAGTTGAGAAGTTTAATCCTCTCAACTTATTTTATTATATACTGAATTTTTGTTCTGTTTGAATAACTTGCATTAGACCAGTAAATCTTGAAGTTTATCCAGACTGTGGGGAATAAAATATTCTACAAGTTGATTGGAAAGCAAACAGTTGAGGTAAGGGAAGTTAAATTTATTTTTTAATAGAATCCTAGGCTATAAGATCTGGATGTGGAAGGGACGTGGTCCCAATATTCAATTTCTCTTGCAAGGATGTTGTGTGTTTATATATTGGGTTGTTTGTTTATATATTATTTAAATTGGTGGAAATATTAGGTTTTGATGATTTAGTATTAAAGAGTTATTTTTTATGTCAAATAGACTTTTGAATGTTGTGGATCACATTTTGAATGATATTGTATGATGAAAATTGTATGAAATTTATGTCATACATTTGGGATAATGTATGAGTTGTCATTTGATGGTACATTAAGTATGAAAATCCTATATTTAACGGAGATCCTCTAGCTTCACTGATGATCTAAGTCATGTAGACTAAGATATCAGGTGGTGAGAAGCTGAGAGGGAGTTCATACACATCGGGTCCCACTGTAGACACTCGGTATTGGATGTTTGAACTTACCCTGATCCTTTCTATTGGATTTGCTGGTAATCTTTGGGTCAGGTGTTAGTATCTGGTAGGGGCATACTTAATGAGTCTTCCGGAAGACGAAGTGAGATTGAAATGAAATCCAATGATTGTGATTGAAAATGATCTATTTGTGGTCTATAAGAATGATGGAATTGGTATTGGAATTTTACATGAAATTACTAAAGAAATGTTTATAAATTATTAGTCTAAATTGGTTATATTTCCATGAATTATGTTATGGATTTTCTTTGCATTAGCTTACCCTTGCTTTTCTTGCTGTGTTTAAACTGAGATGATTGTACTACGTACACGAGCAAATGATCTTACAGGTGTCGGAGGGTCTGAAGAGCTTTAGGATGTTGATTTTGAAACCTGTATTGTAAATATTTATATTTTTATATGTCTTAATCATGTATTAGGAATGTTTTGAAAAACTTTAAGCGTACATAGAAATATGTAGAACTAGTATTTAAATAGTTAGATGCTATTTTTCGGGGTGTTACAAACTGATCTATTTTCAAACTTATGTGTATTTTGGTCCCTGTAGTGTATTTAGGCTTTTTACGCTCAAAACAAAATAAAAACTAAAATACATAAAAGTGATTTTTTTTAATGTAAAATCTCATATTCATCTAATTAAATATTATACGCACTCATAATATACATACTTTCATAATGAAAAATGATCTCTCTTTTTATTTTCTATACCATTATTCTCACTTGTAATACATTACCCAATCTTTATCATTTTTTACACGTTTCTCCTAAAAACTGAATCATAAGAGGAGTAAATTGTATAAATTATTTTATAAAAAATGCATTAGACAAAACTTTGTTGTTATCAAATTGAGTGAGGATTTTTCCCCCTAATAAAATTCTTATAATTTTTTTTTTTAATTCTTGTGGCGATTCTTAAAACTTATCACTCATTGTTTTTAAAATTTAACCTTGTGTTCTTTTCCTTTTTAATTATAGTTTTTTTGGTTAAAAATTATATTATTTTTTCAATTATGTAAATTTTAGGGTCTATAATTGATAAATTAATCTTACAAATTTTGTATTTGTTTATTAAATTAATTTTAATTATAAATTGAATTGTAGGTATGTAAATTGCATGCTAAATCTGAACGACTTTTTTTTATCTCATTTTGGAATCACCTAATTCTAAGTTTTATAGCATGAATTATGTCCAAGTCTTAATTAAAAAAAAAAGGCTATTATGTGGTTTTTGTCATTTCTTTGGTTTATGCATTTTTTCAATGAGTTTTTATACTCAATATCACCAACAAGATTAATATATTAGATATCAACACAATATACAATATTAGGTATATTCATTTATTGTGTTTCTTAATACAAAACACACACATTAAAAACTAACACTAATCCATATCAAAGCCTACTAAAAATGAGAAGTTCCTCAATATAGTCAAATATAGTCAAATAGTTCATTGCAAGTACTCAATAAAGTCTTGTGTGAAAATCTTGATTAACTTCTCACCACCTAATATCTTAATTTGTATGATTTAGTCTATTAGTAAAACTAGAATATCTCCTTTTAATAATGTTATAATATTCAATACCACAATCTAAAAACTAGGTCAGTGTTAACATGATTGTTTAATAGAAAGTGTGTTAATAACATAAAAGTAAGTGGTAAATAATTATCGTTCCCGCAAAGGACTTGTGCAACACATATGAAAGTAATTGTAATTGATAACTAATTTAGACAAAATAATATTTTCATAAATTGTATTGATGTTTAATGGACTTAAAAATATGCAAAATACAATTAAATTAGCTCTATGTCGAACTGGAATCCAATGCAAGTCATTCCATGCTAGGCGCATGCACTTAGGCACAAGAAAATTATCTCTTTATCCATGTGGCACTCAGGTTGAGCCATGTGGCGCTCGACATAGAACATCACTAGGAATTGGTGTCCAACATAAGATGAGTAACACTCACCCTTGGTGACAAGGTTTTCTCTCTACCTTTATGGCATTGGGCTTGATTTAAGTGACACCCAGTGTAAGTAATCTTTTGGAAATTATAAATTTAACCTTCCATCTACACTTCCATGTTACTTCACTTAACCTTAACCTTAAGTGCTTCTTGTTAGACAAAAAATAATAGGTATTAGATGTATAATTAGATGAGAGTAACCAATATCCAATTACTTACAAAAAAGATAAAAAAAAGGACTAAGTTAAAAGTAAAAAAAAAAATTGTTAATGTAAAATGATTAAATATAATGATATAAATTAAACCTATCAATTAAATTACCATTTCAAGTATCTGTCTTTCATCAACCAATTCAACTACCACATAACCCAGTCATGAAATAAAAGAATATGTCTAAATTCATACTTAATTAAATCTCAATCATTTAAGTTAAATATAAAAACATACCACATAACCATCATCATATAAAAAATGTATTTAAATAAAAAAACATTACTTTTAATACAAAGGGATATTACTTGAGGGAGGTTCTTCTTATAGAGAAAGAATAAACATTAACTTTCCCTTGCTCAAGTTTTGACATTGTTGCTTAAGTGACATGTTTCAACACTTTAACAACCTTTATGGAACTTGAGAGTTGTGTAAGAGTGAACATAATTGCTTTGAATTTTCTCGCTCAATGGATCATTCATTTGAGGAAAGATAATTAATTTGATCTCTTCCTCACTTGAGCATCCAAAACATTATTTGAGAGTTTATATGGGTTCTTCCTTAGTTAGCATCCAAATGAGCCTTTGAATGTCCAATGTTTCAAATGAGAGAGAATTGATTTGACATCTTCCTTATTTAAATTATAAACTATGGTTTTAACGATGAACTTTATCACTTGAACGATTAAATGGACACTTGAATGATAATTCTTTATGATATCATTAAATGTCACCACATTAATTTTGCTTGAACAATAAACTTGAGACTCAAGTGATATATGTAAAAAAAAAAAAAAAAAAATTATTCCAAACAAGGCTAACTCTTTGAAATCCATATTATTCTATATAAATTCTTGTGAAAAAAATAAACCTAAGTTGATCCAAATAATATAAATCTAGATATCAACTCAATTAATCCAGTTTAAAATTCAACATAATTTCTGCTAAAATATTTAAATCATCCAACTAAAGAACCAAAAACTTCCCTTCTTATGCAAGAAAAACAAATTCAAAGATAACAAACAAAATTTCAATAATAAGTTAAAAAACTCTAGATAAATTTTAGAAGTCAGTTCCTAACATTTAACATATAATGGAGGAGTAAACCAACAAAGACTTCAAATTTCCTAATTAATCAAACATGTGTAATATAAAAGCTTTCACGTGCGAAAAAAACATATTCAAATCATATTCTAATAAGGTAATTTTGACCTAAATTATGTCATCTTCTAAATAGAAAGAATACAAATGTTATAACTTTAAAGAAGAAAATCTTGATAAAAAATAAAGTGATATATTTATTTTTTATGTATAATTTTTTAAACAATATTTTCATTTTTCATTTTTTAATTAAATTATTTTCTCTAATCCTAAACAGAACAATAGAGTCTTACATTTTATACTAAAAAAATAAAATAATATCATAATTATTAATTTTAGTTTGAGTTATATTTTTTTTTTGTCATGAATATATTGTCACACATACACTTTTCACCCGACAAAATACTATTAGTATTTACTACTTTCAATTTAATAATAACGGTTAATATTAGAGTCGCATATACCAACATTAATATTAGTATATTATATAAACCCTTTTAAAGCGATTTAAAAGAAATGAAGAAGTTGCATCTTTTAATTAAAATCGAGAAACATCATGCTATTGATATTCAACCAATCCTAATGCTGTGTTTCAATGGTAATTAATGTTTTTTATAGTTATTATTTTTTACTAAAATTTAAAATGTTTTAACGATTAAATATGTTATTTAGATTGACAATTTTAGAAGAAATTAACCTTCTAAAAATATTTTGACTACCTAATATTGTATAATTTTAAAATTTATATAAAAATGGTAAGAATTTGAAATTAACCACAATTATAAGTATAGAATAGTATATATATATATATATATCATTAAAAAAATGATTTTACAAACGAAAAAATTTGTCTTGTCCGTAGTATTAAAATTTCGTCAATAAATAAAAATTTTGACAAAAAAAAATGATACAAAATCTGTTACTGATAAAAATTACAAAGACAGTCGATAGTTACTGATAAATAAATCTGTTAGTAAATAGCTTTAATATTATAGTTATTTATTACTTATTAATTATTTATTATATATTACTATTTATTATTTATTGCTTACTTATTACTTATTAATTATTCCTACTTATTTATTATTTATTAATTACTTATTTATTACTTATTCCTTATTTATTACTTATTACTAATAATAATAATACTATTAATAATATCATTAATATTATTAATAATATTATCAATTATAATCTTAATAATAATATAAATAAAAAACTTATTAATAAAAATAATAGTAATAATAATAATAATATTAATGATAATAACTATAGTAACGGTATTACTATTACTAATAATAATAAACTTATTAATATTAAAATCATTAATAATGTTAATAATAATAGTAGTAATTAATATTAATATTAATTAAAATATTATTATTATCATTATTATCTACATTGTTTATTACATCAAATTATTAAATTAATATTCATTTTAATATATACTAATATAAAATAAGATCATTAATACTACTATTATCATAAATTATTATTAACAATAAAATTATTAATATTTTTTCTATTATTATTTATTACTCCTCACCTAGTTATTATGACTTATTTATTATTGTTTATTACTTATTACTTATTGCCTATTTATTACTTATTACTTGTTCTTTATTTATTACTTATTACTTCTTATTTCTTACTTATTCCTATTTATAATATTAGTAATGTTATTAATAATAATAAAATTAATATTATTAATAAGATCATTAATAATATTAATAGTATCATTAATAATATTAATAATATCATTAATAAGATTAATAATATCATTAATTGTAACACTCCAGACATTTTATCTAACTATTATCATACCAGTTCTACCAATTTCTATACGAGTTACTCAAAATATTTCTATTACAAAATTATGACTTATATAAATACAAATATTAACAAATAAGGTTCAAAACAACATCCTAAATTCCTATAGAACCTTTGTCACCTATATGATCATTTGCTCGTGTACATAGTACCGTCATTGCAGTCCACATCATAGCAAGAAAAGCAAGGGTGAGCTAGTGAAAATAAGTTTTATAATATACACAATTAAATCAAAAGAGAAAACCAAATTACATGAATCAATTTCCCTAGTTTTAATATTCTTCAAATCCCAACATAAAACAATCACATAAATCTCACATGGGTTTAGACATCCAGGATATTCAACAAACTGAATAATAATTGACGCCTTCCAGAATATCCGTATTAAGTAAGTTCAATACAGTTCAAGTTGTGCATCTCATATGTCACGGTGTGCATGAACTCCCCCATCAGCTTCTCACCAACTGATATCTTACAATGAAGCTTAGAGATCTTTGTTATCACATAGACATCAATACTTAATACACAAACAAACATCAGTCCATACATTATTCCAAATGTATTAATTCAATTCCAAACAGTTTTCATCATACAATATCATTCAAAACGCAATCCACAAAATTTAAAATCTTATTTAACATAAAAAAAAATAAAACTTAAATACTAAACCATCAAAATCTAATATTTTTACAAGTTTAAACAGTATATAAACAAACAACACAATATATAAACAAACTATCACTGCAAGATAAATTAAATATTGGGATCACGTCCCATCCACATCCAAATCTTCTAGCGTAGGGTACTATTAAAAATTAAAGTTATATTCCCTTAACTTAATTGCTTGCTTTCCAAGAAACCTCTAGAATTTTAGCCTCTCAATCTAGATAAGCTTCAAAATATAAAGGTCTAATGCAAGTTATCCAAACAGAACAAAAATTCAGTTTGTAGAGTAAGTTGAGAGTATTACTCTTTTCAACTGACCCCACCAAGATTGATGACTAAATCCTAAGAAAAAACAGAGAACAAATTATCTTTAGAGAAAAATTGATACTCTGTTTAAAAATATGATCAGGTAGAAATGTTCCTTAACTCTTCAGTTATAGTATGGTGTGATCAAATTGATATGCATATGTCATACTACCTTCATTGTGTTATCTATCCACACAACTACATGAACATAGGAACTAAGTCCTCTCATTCAACACTTCAATATACCGTACAATTATATAAAAATTTAACTTTTAAAACATAATAAAACATCTCACAATCAAATTCGCCTCTGCATAACATGCATTCTTGTCCAATGAGTTTCAAACTCACTTAACAATCAATTCCTAAGATCAAATTCACACGACAAATCAGACCAAACCATTGATACCAAAATTCCACATATCAAAATAATTACTAAAAAAAACAAATAAATATCCCAGAATGTAACGGCGCTTTTTTTTAGAAAAAGCTACAGACCCCCTCCCCAATGCCATTTTCTCTTTTCTCTCTCTCTCTCTCTCTCTCTCTCTCTCTCTCTCTCTCTCTCTCTCTTAATTTCTCTCCCAATCTTCATCTATTTTAGAATCTGATCATACCACGTTGTAGCAGAGGAGTTAAGGAACATTTCTACCCGATCAGATTTTCAAACAGAGTAAGTTCATTTTTACTCTAAATATCCTTTGTTCTCTGTTTTTCCTTAGGATTTAGTTATCAATCTTGGTGGGGTCAGTTGAGAAGTTCAATCCTCTCAACTTATTATATTATATACTGAAATTTTGTTCTGTTTGGATAATTTGCATTAGGCCTGTAAATCTTGAAGCTTATCCAAACGGCGGGGAATAAAATTCTAAAAGTTGCTTGGAAAGCAAGCAATTGAGGTAAGGGAAGCTAAATTTAATTTTTTATAGCACCCTAGGATAGAAGATCTGAATGCGGAAGGGACGTGGTCCTAATATTCAATTTTTCTTGCAGGGATGTTGTGTGTTATATATATTGGGTTGTTTGTTTATATATTATTTAAATTTGTAAAAATATTATATTTTGATGGTTTAATATTTAAGTGTTGTTTTTTTTATTTTAATTACGTTTTTGAATGTTGTGGATCGTGTTTGGAATGATATTGTATGACGGGATGGTATGGAATTGAATTCATACATTTGGGATAATGTATGGACTGATGTTTGTTGTGTATTAAGTATTGATGCCTATGTGGTAACAGAGATCTCCGAGCTTCACTGATGATCTAAGTCACATAGACTAAGATATTAGGTGGTGAGAAGCTGATGGGGGAGTTCATGCACACCGTGACATATGAGATGCACGGCTTGGGTTGTATTGAACTTACCCTGATCCTTTCTGTTGGATTCGCTGGTAATCTTTGGATCAGGTGTTAGTCTCTGGTAGGACTTACTTAATACGGGTCTTCCGGAAGACGTTGTTGTTGAATATTCTGGATGTGTAGATCCATGTGAGATCTATGTGATTGTTTATTGTTGAGATTTGAAGAAAGTTGAATAATTTGAGAAATTGATCATGTAATTTGGTTTTCTCTTTTGATTTAATTGTGTATATTATAAAATTCTATTTTCACTAGCTTACCCTTGCTTTTCTTGTTGTGTTTGAACTGCAATGACTGTACTATGTACACGAGCAGATGACCATACAGGTGCAGGAGAGCCTTAGAGGGTTCAGAGTCTTATTTTGAGTTGTGGATATGTAAATTGTATTTCTATAAATCCTAATCATGTATTAGGAATGTTTTTGAAAAACTCCAAGTTTGTATAGAAACTGGTAGAACTTTTATTGTAATAGTTATATGTAAATTATGGGGTGTTACACAGAAACTTTAAAAAAAATTAAACCAAGTTTTAAAGAAACAGAGATTTATAATAAATAAATAATAAAATATTTATTATTATTATTATATTATTATTATAACTTTATAATTTTCCTTAATTTTATAAGCTAAATAGTAAAATATTATTTTTATTAATCTTAAACTCTCTCTTGTACTTATAAAACGGTCGTTTCTCAAACTCAATTTAAACACAAATTTTAACAAATTTCACACGAATTTAAAATTCTTATTATAGTACACCATAATCTTACAAGTAGATCGAACATCTAAGCCAAAGTCTCCACTCAAATCTTAATCCATGCAACAAAAACAAAGTTTTATGGCCGGTGAGTAGTAGTGATGAGTTGAAGATGCAAGAGAGCCATTCAAAGTGACTTTAGATTTTGAGGGATAATTGACAAGACAAATTAAGAGATAATCGATAAGGATAAGGTTGTTTTTTTTTGCTTTAGAAAGTTAAATAAGAGTATTTTTCATGTGGGAAGAGATTGACAAACTTTTATGTTTGGATCACATTAACATAGTACAGTTTTCTTTACACTTTAATAATAAAAAATAATCATTTTACAACATTTTTTAAATAAAATATTATATCACTAAAAAAATCATTATTATAGACTATTCAAACTTTTGATATCTAAATTAATTTATATTACTATTAAATAGTTTCTAAATTGTTGTCTAATTAGTTACCAAAATTTTTGCTACTAAATTTAAAATCTAAATATTAGGTAATTAAAACCTTAGTAACTAATTAGATACCAATTTATAAACTATTTAACCATAATATAAACTAATTTAGATACCAAAAGTAAGTTTTTGTAGTCTCTAAAATAGTTTTTAATTTAGTCAATATAATAATTAATTATTTTCAGTTTTTAAAATTAATTTTTTTTTTAAGTGTATTAAAATAAAATAATTATTATTTTATTGTCTTTTAACATTAAGAGTCGTCTTTAACATTAATAAAAAAGGTTTTTTTACACTCTATCGTTGACTAAGTCTTCTTTCTTCTCCACATGGCTTCATAATGTTATGCATGAGAGTGACGTGGCACTGACGGCGCCGGAATTAGTTAACTTTCCGTTCTTTCCCTTCAGCTCATAGTGCCTCGTCCATCCATGCCTTGTAAATATATGGACGGCGCAGCCATTTAAAAAATTAACACATAATGTATTTGTGGTGAATTTTTTTAAAAGAGTTTTAAGGAGAGACAAATATTTTTTTTTTTATAAATTAAAATAAAGATTTATAATAAATATATGAAGTAATTTTTATAAACTAGTTTGTATATAAAAGTTTATTTTATTATCATTTTTCTCTCTAAAAGATTCTTTATAAAAAAATTGTGCAATTGCATCCAAAATAAAAAGAACTTGTTTTAAATATTCTAGAATATTAATTAACAATTAGAGTTAACTATACCACCATATATATTACAAATTTGAACTTATTTTTGTGAAACCAACATGTAAAATAGATGGTTTATCACTTATATATTATTTTAGGTTTTATTTTTAATTGATACGAAACTTGATTGTTTTCTCTCTTTAATAGATATATAATAGATTAAATATATTTTAAAACAAATTTAAATATTCAATCTTACACAATTGATTGGTATAAGATAAGGATTGGTTTTTATTTATATTTTTTTGGATTTATACGATCAATTAATGCTTTATTGATTAAGCAGATAATACACGGGTCATATTTATTATCTGAGTTATGGTTATTTCACAATTTAAATATACTGATACTGTGCAGATTAATGACGTAAGAATTTTTTTTTCTGAACAATTGTAGTTTTAATAAATATAATGATATTTAATATATGATTAAAAAATATGCAACATATATTAAATATTTTGGTGATAAAACCCTTGTCTTTGTTAGGTCATATATTAGATCGTAAGAAGGACCACAAATCATGAGGCACTAGCAATTGTTCCACTAGATGTTTATTGTAAAGGAACATGTGATTGAAATAAAGATTCCTAGATATAGTAACTCAAACTTTTCTTTGAAAATTATGTTTGAAATTTAAATTTCATAATTAGTCTTCAATATTCTTTACCTTTATAATGCCGACCAAAAATAAAAAAAAATAAAAAAATCTTTACTTTTATAACTGTCTTCCAGTATGGTTGATTCTTATTAATATGCCCTCGTGAATTCTAACGATTTTAATTAAAATTTAACATCCTAAATGTTTATAATATTTTAGAATATAGAATATACAAATGAAATGCATAATCAAAGTTAGTTTACATGGGTTAGAGTAAGATTTCATATTTATATATTGTGATGTTAAAAACAAAGTTAGAAAAAAAAATCATTAAAAACGGCAGATTAGATTTTTTAGTAAAAATTAATTATCGATAAAGTTAACGAAACACTTCACATTTATCATATGAATTTTGGACACCCCTCTAAATGGTGTGTCCGACACACATATCGGACACCAACGATACTTGTAACACATGTATCCGTGAAGTGTCCAATTAAAAAAATATTTGTTAAATTTCTGACAATTTTAGCATAGTTTTAACACATTTTTTTTTTTAAAAATTACATTAATTTTTTAAAAACTCAAATTTATTGTATAAATTTTTATTATAATTATAAAAATAAAGAACAAATCATTGATTTGAATCTATTATAAAAAATATCTTTTTGCTAAAAAAAACTGAAACATACTTATCCACACAATTTTTTATTATCAATTTATATAATTCATAATTATAATATATATATATATATATATATATATATATATATATATATTTGTACCAATATCTGAGTAAGATAGTATTTATCCAATGTAATAAAAAACACACAAAAACTATAAGCATTATATAGAAAAAAAAAATTACAGTATGATGTGTAAGTACTTATTGTATTTTAATTTATTTTTTTTGTAAATTATATTATGTTTTAAGCACACTTTAAACTACATTGTTTTTATCTTATATTTTTCTACATTTAATTTCTAATAAAACTTTGGTTAAATAATTTTAATACCGGATAACATTTAAGTATTGTTCTTACAACAAGGACCAAGAACACTTGAAATGGGTTAATCAAGACTAATCCTTCAATCTTGGGCTGAATACTATCTTGGGCAGGGTACTCCTTATGGAAACTCTTTGCTTCTCCTCTCGGCTGGTGCTCTCGGCTTCTCCTCTCGGCTGGTGCTCTCGGCTTCTCCTCACAACAGGTGGGGGGTACCTGCAAGTCGCTCCGATGCCAAAGTCAGAAAAGGTTTTACGTTCATCAGATAAAATCACTCTTACCTCTTTCTATCTCTGAACTCCTATTTATAGAGTTTCTTTAATGGGCTTTCCCTTTACTCTTGGGCTTTCTTTCTGCACCTTTTTTATTATTTGTGCACCCCTCTTGCAAGTTTTTATCTAATTGGGCTTTTACAACTTTTATATTTGTTTTATTCTTGTCTTTATTGCTTTCGGTCAAAACCTCTCGGTTTTAACTTAATCATCTTAATTGTTATGCTATGTAGTTCTCGGCATGAACCTCTCGGTTTTACCCTATCAGTACACTAGCCCCCCAAGACAGAAATATTTTAAGGTCTTGTAAAATATTCATGTCTTCATAAATAAAAGTATATTTGACATTTGATTTGATTTGATATTGAATGCCTCGGTTTTTGTGCCTTGCTGAGTTAAATTGATTTGACGTGAACTTCTTGTTGCAACCGTTAGATTATACCTTTTTGAACGGTTTCAGATTGCTTGCAACGTTTCAAATTCTAGGGTGTAACTTTGGGTTATAAATAGGGTCTTCTTCCAAATTTTTACGAATGTGTTTCGTTGTGTATTGAGAAAAGCAGCTTTCTTTCAATCTGTAACCAGTTCGTGCAAAGGTAATGTCTCTTTCAAGTTTTTCTGCTTCTGATGATTTTTCAAGCGCGGGTGGTGAATCAACTGGGCGAGTGGTGCGAGAAGAGGATCGCCAAGACTCGAAGTCTTCATCTGTTACCCCTTCTTGTATGAATGATTCAAATGGAGCACCGGCTGTTGATGCTCTTCAAGAATTCGGCATTGTATTGCCTCAGAGAAATCTTCGTCCAGGTTACCAATGGGTTAATCCTAAAGTCCGAGAGTATTTGTCCAAATATCGTTCTGCTATAGAACTTCGTAGTTTCCTTTCCCATTCCCAGATTTATTATTCTGACATTGAAAATGATATTATTTCTTTTCGGCGTGTTGGAGATGCCGACAATGTTTGTCATGGTCGAGAGGGTGATAGTCATGAGTTTTTTTATTTTTATGCTTGCTTTTTTAGAGATCTTCATATTCGGTTGCCTTTGAACAATTTTCAAATAGGTGTCCTTAAGTTCCTTAATGTCGCGCCTACTCAGCTTCATCCGAATGGTTGGGCTGCGATGCAAGCGTTTAGTATTTTGTGTAAATTATTATCGCTTTCTCCTAGTCCTGCTTCCTTCTTGTATTATTATAGCTCTCGGCCTGGGAAGCGGCCAGGGTGGTTATCCCTTATTAGTAAATCCAATGTTTGTTTTCTTAAACCTTTTACATCATCATATAAAGATTTTAAGGGCAGTTTTTTTAAGATTCTAATAGAGCCTGTAGGAAGAGAGTATTTTTTTGATGGAGATTCTCCAAGGTTCCCCCTGTATTGGACGAAAGATCCTGTGAAGTTTAATTCTATTTCGTTTCATTCAATGGGTGTTGCCGATCGTCATGTTATTGAGGTTTTTAGTCGGCTCTCGTACCAGGTTCCCACTCGCGCCCTACTACAACTGTATACTTCACCAAATCCTCGAGAAAATCTGATTGGTACGTGGTTGTTCCACATTTTTGCTCTTTTTAGGATAAAACTTTTAACTTAGCTAAATGTTTTATTGATTTTCAGCTTTGATGGCGAGCACTAATCCGAAAGCTCGCTCGTATTTTTCGAAATTGCTGAATAAGGTGGGTGATGTAACTCCCCGTCGTGAAAATGTGGTGAACCCTGTGGTGGAAGAAGTGGTAGAACCTATTGTGAATGTGGAAGCGGTTGATCCGGTAAGCCATGTTGAGGCTGCTGGTCCTTCAAAGAAATCAAAAAAGCGTGATAGGAATAGCAAAAGGTCGCATTCGTCTTCTCGGCGCCATCGTCAGAGTGAACATGTTTCTTCCGAACCTCTCTCGGAAATGATATTTAGTGCTACAACGAAGTATGCGAAGTTTGTTCAGACATCTTTTGGTGAATCGTCTTATAACATGCTGAAGACTATGGATGCCGCTGCTTTGGCAGATTCTGTTATTGAATTGTCAAGCAGAAATCTTTTGATTGGAAAGATGTTGAAGGAGAAGAATGGGAACTGTGTGGCGTTATCTGAGTTTGACAAATTGAAGAATGATTTTGCTGAGTATAAAGAAAAAATGAGCTCTTTATCGGTGCAGTTAGAAGAGATTAAAAAGCAGAAAATGGAACGAGAAGTTGAAATAGAAGGTCTTGAGAAGAAAATTTCTGATTTGGAGAACGAGAACTTTAAATCTGTTGAAGAGAACGTTCGACTGTGTAAAGAAAATCAAGGTTTGAATGATAAGGTATCGGCTTTATCTTCTGCAAATGATTCCGACAAAAACACCATCAAAGCTATGGATGAGGAGATACATCAGCTGAGAACCAATATTTTTGAAGCCGAAAGCTTTATCTTTGAACAACATAAGCTGGGCTTCGAAAAGGCTCTTCAACAAGCAAAATATTTCTATAAGATTCCTATTGATGAAGGGAATTTTGATGTTAAAAAGGATTTTTATAATGGTGAACTAATTCCTGTGAATGAAATTCCGGATAATGATGCCGAAGATATCAATATCGAAAACTAGGCAGATGTAGATGTTAATGTTTTGTTTATAGTGCCTTAGTTTATATGAGGAGGCTGTTTTGGTGTTGAAATGTCGAACATATATGTGGAAGTTTTGAATCCTTTTTGTAATGTCTCCATGGAAGCTTATCAGAAACTAACGAATATTATTCTTTAAGTTATTTGTTATTTACTTAGTATTATTTGTTGATTCATACGTTCGGCTCTGTGCTAAATGTTTAGAACTTATCGGTTTGGTCTTCTCGGTTGTATGATAAACCTTTTGGTCGAACGATGTGAGGACTGTACTTTGAATTATTTTAGTTAAACGCTGTTAAATGTTTAACTTAGAAACGTGACGAGTATTATTTGGTTTTTATTAACCATTAAGGTTTATTTTTCGGTTTTGTATTGCCTTGGTATTGTTGTTGGTTTTCGGTTTGTATTACTTTTTAAAGTAACCAAAAACGTAGACGTGCGTGGATAAATGTAACTTTTGCCTTTAGTTGCCAACGTTTGAGTGAAAACGCCATGAACCTCTCGGTTTTATATCTATTGCTTGGAGATGTCTTGTGAACCAATTTCGGGAGGGATTTCACCTGGAGTGAAAGCATCCAAGACCGAAAAGAATTATGTCTAATTTTGTCGGGAGGGATTTCACCTGAAGTGAAATCATCCAAGCCCAAAAAGAATGGTGTAAATTTTTTTATTTTTTTTTTTCGGGAGGGATTTCACCTGAAGTGAAAAGCGTCCAAGACCGAAAAGAGAAGCATGAGTCTAATAAGATGATGTTACTGGATAATTCTTCTTGATTAGATAATCGATATGTATACAAGTTTCTGGCTTACATCTGTTTCAACTAAAATAGAACTTTAAATGACTCGCATTCCATGTATTCGGTATCACTTTTTCGTCTAGAGTTTCTAATCTATAAGCTCCGTTATGTAAGTTTTCCATTATCCTGAATGGTCCTTCCCAGTTGGCTGCCAACTTTCCATGTCGTGGATCTTTTCGGGCATCAGTACGCATTCTCCAGACCAAATCTCCTTCCTTAAAATCCCTGAACTTTACTTTCGCATTAAACCTTTTCATTGCTCTTCTTTTTACTGCTGCTTCCTTTATTTTTGCTCGTTCTCTGAGTTCTTCAATAAGATCAAGATCAGTTCTTAAGCATTCATTGTTGATATTCCAATCTTCCATTTGCCTTCGTAATGTTGGTTCGGTAACTTCTACTGGTAACATTGCATCTGTTCCGTATGTAAGGTTGAATGATGTTTCTCCTGTTGATGTTTGTGGTGTGCATCTGTATGCCCATAATATTTCTGGCAACTTCTCAGCCCATAGTCCTTTAGCACTTCCTAACCTCTTCTTTAACTGTTCGAGAATAACTTTGTTCGCGGCTTCCGCTTGTCCATTTGTTTGTGGGTGCTCAACTGACGTGCTCGTTGCTTTGATCCCCAAATCTGATACTGTCCCTGCACCTGTCCCACCGAAAGTTGAGAGTCACTTTTGCAAATGACGTTTTCAACTCCCATGTCTCTGGCTAATAGTAACCCTGCAACAAGAGCTTCATATTCGGCTTGGTTGTTGGATGTTCTGAACTCAAATCTTAGCGCCATCTCTACCTGGAAGTTATCTGGTCCTTCAAGCACTATTCCTGCTCCGCTGCCTCTTTTGCTTGATGCTCCATCTACATACAATGTCCAGTGCTCCTGCTGTGTTGCTGTTGGCATTTGAATAATGAAATCTGCAAGGGATTGGGCTTTGATAGGTCCTCTTGGCTCGTACTTGATTCCATATTCTGATAGCTCCATCGTCCACGTCACCATCCTACCTGCAAGTTCGGGTTTTCTCAAAATTTTGGATATTGGGTAATCTGTTCTCACAATTATCTGATGATTCTGAAAATATGGCCGAAGACGTCTCGCAGCATACACCAGGGTTAAGGCTACTTTTTCAATTTTGGGATATCTAGTTTCGGCACTCTGTAGGGATCTACTCACAAAATATATTGGTTTTTGCTCTGGGGTTTCTTGAATCAAGGCTGCTCCTATGGCTTCAGCCGAGGTGGCTAGGTAGACTATGATAGGTTGGGTTGACACTGGTTTAACCAAGATTGGTGGTTCGGCCACTATAGTTTTGATTTGAGAAAAGGCTTGCTCACACCGCTCATCCCACTCAAAGGTTTCGGATTTTTTTAACAAGTTTACTATTGGTTTGGTTTTTTGGGCAAGGATTGGTAGAAATCTTGATAATGAGTTGAGTTTTCCCACTAGTCTTTGTACCTCCTTCAAATTCTTT
The DNA here is from genome assembly GCF_000499845.2 of Phaseolus vulgaris. NCBI lineage: Eukaryota > Viridiplantae > Streptophyta > Magnoliopsida > Fabales > Fabaceae > Phaseolus > Phaseolus vulgaris. The sequence continues at coordinate 38,588,263 of NC_023750.2, forward strand.
GGGCTTCCCATCTTCATTATTGCTTCGCACTTGTCGGGGTTTGCTTCAATGCCTCTGTTTGTCAACATAAAACCTAGAAATTTTCCACCTTTTACCCCAAAAACGCATTTTTCTGGATTAAGCCGAATTTCGTATTTTCTTATCTGTGCAAACACCTCCTCAAGGTCTTCCAAGTGTTTCTCTATCTCCCCTGATTTCACAACCATATCATCAACATACACCTCCATATTATTTCCAATCTGATCTTTGAACACCTTGTCCATCAACCTTTGATATGTTGCTCCAGCATTCTTCAAACCAAAAGGCATGACTTTATAACAATAACTCGCAGTGTCTGTGGTGAAAGCCGTTTTTGGAACATCTGGCTCATACATTTGTATTTGATTATACCCTGAATAGGCATCAAGAAAGCTCATCATCTCTTGTCCAGACGCCCCATCCACTAGCCGGTCTATGTTGGGTAGTGGGTATGTATCTTTCGGGCAAGCTTTGTTTAAGTCTGTATAGTCTGTGCACATTCTCCACTTTCCATTTGGTTTTTTGACAAGCACTACATTGGATAACCATGTTGTGTATTGAGCCTCTTTTATGAAACCAGCTTGCATTAACTTCTCGGTTTCTTCTATTGCCGCTTTTCGTCTTTCTTCTCCTAACTTTCTTCTTTTTTGAGAGACCGGTCTTGCTTCTTGACATACAGACAATTTATGACAAACTACTTTCGGATCAATCCCAGGTATATCAGATGGTTTCCAAGCAAACAAATCCTTGTTGTTACGTAACACTGTGATGAATTTACTTAACAACTCTTTTGGCAAACTTCCACTTACATAAGTGCATTGCTTCTCGTCTTGACCCAATACCACAGCTGTGGTCTCTTCTTTTGGCTCTATCCTTTCGTCATTTATTCTTGGGTCCAAGTCGGCCATTGCCACCATTCTTTCAGTATCATGGTTTGCTCTTAAATTCATCTTTAAGCCTGCTGCATAACATTCCCGAGCATCTTTTTGATTGACATAAACTGTTGCTACCTCACCTTTTTCTGTTGGGAACTTCATAGCCAAATGCGGTGTTGAAACTATTGCTCCCAGTTTATTCAAAGAGGATCGTCCTAATAACACATTATATGATGTAGTAGCATCCACCACCAAATATCTGATTTTGATTTTTTTAGTTTTATTGCCTCTTCCAAACGTGGTCATCAAATCAATGTACCCCTTAGTGTTAACTCTTTCTCCCGAAAAGCCAATGATCTGCTCTCGGAAAGGTACTATATCTTCTTCTCTTAAATGTAATCTTTTGAAAGTATCCCAAAACAAGATATCAACTGAACTCCCCTGATCAACTAAGGTTTTCATAACAGCATATTCAGCTATTTCTACCGTTATCACCATAGGGTCATCGTGATCGGGATCAATCTCTTGAAAATCTTCATCTGTGAAAAGCATTGGTGGCAAGGTTCTTCTTTTGAAAATATGATTAATTGTTCTGATGCTTCTCCAATGTTGTTTTCTTGCTGATGAGGATTCCTTTCCTGAAAAACCTCCTGAAATTGTGTTTATAAATCCTCTGACCGGCCTACCCAGACTTCGTTCCCTACTCCGCCTTACTGACTGAGTCTTTTGATGATCCCTATCACTTCTTCTTTCTAGCCTTCCATCTCTTCTATCACTTCTTTTTTCAACTCTTTTTTCATCTCTTCTTTCAAATCTTTCAACTCTTCTCTGGCCCATTTCTCCCCCTCTCGATCCTCTCTCAGGACTTAACCTTATTCTCACATTTCCTCCTTGGACTAAGCGTTTCAACTGTCCAGCTTGAATTAATTCTTCTATTCTATCCTTCAACCCGATGCATTCTTCTGTATGATGGCCATGATTTTTATGATACTCGCAATGCTTGGTATGATCTGCTCTTTCTGGTGTTCGTGCTTTTCGCAGTGGTGGTATTATTTCTGTTGCCATAGCTTCTTGTAAAACTCTAGCTCTGTTTGCATTCAAAGGTGTGTATTGTTGGAATTTTCGGCTTCTGAATTCTTCTCGGGCTCTTCTTGCAACAGGCGGGTGTTCTTTTTGTCACCCTCTTCTCGCCTCCATCAACCCTTACTTGATTTCGAAAATCCCTTAATTCCTCCATTTGCATAAATTTTTATGCCCGTTGCCTTAGTTCATCCAGATTGATCGCAGGTTTCTTGCAAAGACTATCGGCAAATGGTCCCGGTTTTAATGTCGTTATCATATGATGCATGGTGACCTCTGGACTAAGATTTCGGATTCCCAAAGCAACCTTCCCAAAACGTTCCATGAACATTCTTAAAGACTCTCCTTTCTCTTGTCTTATGTTCACTGAGGCGATTGACGTTAAATGATGGGGACGACTAGTTGCAAATTGAGCACCGAACTTTTCTATCAACGTATCAAAACAATCTATACTCAACGGTGGGAGGCGTGTAAACCAGCTCAATGCTGCCCCTTTCAGAGTTGTAGGAAATACTCTGCACATAACAGCATCATTCCATGTGTACAAGCTGATTTGAGTAGTATATATTGCAATATGCTCATCAGGATCCGTACTTCCATCATATTTGTCAATGGTTAAGTTCTTCCAGTTGTCAGGCAACGGAGTATCGACTATAACATCATAAAACGGATGTTTTCTGGAAGATGTTCCTGCACAAACCCCAGAATTTTCAAGCCATCTTCTTCTGGTTTGAGAATTTTCATTATATATCCTCTCGTTCACTTGTACCCCCGGTTGGACAGTTTCGAAAGATGAATTCAAAACCGTTTCCTCTTGTAACTTTCTCCTCATGTGTGCGTTTTCGGCCCTTAACATACTCAATTCTTCTTCATTATTCTTTTTTAACATCTCGAATTCTTTTTGTAATTGGACCAACATTGCCATTGGCATGTTAACATTGTCTTCCCGATCTCCACCTTGTTCTCCTCCTTGACTCATCTTGTCTTTAACCCTTCTCAATTGACCCTCGGCCCCACGGTGGGCGCCAAAATGTTCTTACAACAAGGACCAAGAACACTTGAAATGGGTTAATCAAGACTAATCCTTCAATCTTGGGCTGAATACTATCTTGGGCCGGGTACTCCTTATGGAAACTCTTTGCTTCTCCTCTCGGCTGGTGCTCTCGGCTTCTCCTCTCGGCTGGTGCTCTCGGCTTCTCCTCTCGGCTGGTGCTCTCGGCTTCTCCTCACAACAGGTGGGGGGTACCTGCAAGTCGCTCCGATGCCAAAGTCAGAAAAGGTTTTACGTTCATCAGATAAAATCACTCTTACCTCTTTCTATCTCTGAACTCCTATTTATAGAGTTTCTTTAATGGGCTTTCCCTTTACTCTTGGGCTTTCTTTCTGCACCTTTTTTATTATTTGTGCACCCCTCTTGCAAGTTTTTATCTAATTGGGCTTTTACAACTTTTATATTTGTTTTATTCTTGTCTTTATTGCTTTCGGTCAAAACCTCTCGGTTTTAACTTAATCATCTTAATTGTTATGCTATGTAGTTCTCGGCATGAACCTCTCGGTTTTACCCTATCAGTACAAGTATAATTAAAAAGTGTAGTTTATGACATGTATAAAAAACTGTAATTCATAATTATGTGATTCATAATAAGTATAACTTCATAAAAAATTATAATATGAATTATTATAACTCATTATATAAAAGATTATATATGGCCTGCAATAAAATAGCATTTCGAGAATGAATATCCACCTTTTTTTTTATCCTGTAATTCAGTTATTTGTTCTTAGAATGTAAAATAGATTAACAACTACTTAATTATTAGTAACGTTGATATCTTAGTTAAATCGGAGTTGTAACCCCCCTTAAAATACAAGACAGCAGCCTCCTTCATATTTTCTCTCTCTTCCAACTTTTCATCTTTTCCTTTTTTTCTTCATTTTATTTTCTTTCCTGAAAATCTGATCACGTCATGCTATATCTGTGGAGTCAAGTTATATTTTTATTTGATCAGATTTTTAAACAGAGTAAGTTCATTTTTACTCATATCTATTTTCTTTTCTATGATTTAGCCATCAATCTTAGTGTGGTTAGTTGAGAAAAATGTTTCTCTAAACTTGATTAAGCTCATTGAAGTTTGGTAATATTTGGATAACTTGCTTTAGGTTCCTAAATTTTGGAGTGGTTTCCTGTTTGAGGTAAAATTTCCATAAGTGGAATTTAAGGTAAAGGAAGTTATCTTAAATTTTTAATAGAACCCTAGGCTAGAAAATCTGGATGTGGAGGAGCCGTGGTCACAATATTCAATTCCTCTGGTAGAACTTACTTAATATGGATCTTCCGGAAGACGTTGTTTGTTGAATATCCTGGATGTGTAGATTGTAACACTCCGGAAATTAACATCTAACTATTACAATACAAGTTTTACATATTTCTATACAAGCATAAAGTTTTTCAAAACATTCCTAATACATGATTAGGACACATAGAAATACAAATATTTACAATATAAGTTTCAAAATCAACACCCTAAAGCTCTTCAGATCCTCAAACACCTGTAAGATCATCTGCTCGTGTACGTAGTACAGTCATCGCAGTTCAAACACAACAAGAAAAACAAGGGTAAACTAGTGAAAATAGAATTTTATAATATACACAATTAAATCAAAAGAGAAAACCAAGTTACATGATCAATTTCTCAAATTATTCAATCTTCTTCAAATCTCAACAATAAAACGATCACATAGATCTCACATGGATCTACACATTCAAAATATTCAACAAACAACGTCTTTCGGAAGACCCGTATTAAGTAAGTCCTACCAGAGACTAACACCTGATTCAAAGATTACCAGCGAATCCAACAGAAAGGATCATGGTAAGTTCAATGCAACCCAAGTCGTGCATCTCATATCACGGTGTGCATGAACTCCCCCATCAGCTTCTCACCACCTGATATCCTAGTCTATGTGACTTAGATCATCAGTGAAGCTCGGAGATCTCTGTTATCACATAGGCATCAATACTTAATACACAACAAACATCAGTCCATATATTATCCCAAATGTATGAATTCAATTTCATACCATTCTATCATACAATATCATTCAAAAAGTGATCCACAATATTCAAAAGCGTAATTAACATAAAAAAAATGCAACACTTAAATATTAAACCATCAAAATATAATATTTTTACAAATTTAAATAATATATAAACAAACAACCCAATATATAAACACACAACATCCTTGCAAGAAAAATTGAATATTGGGACCACGTTCCTTCCGCATTCAGATCTTTTATCCTAGGGTGCTATTAAAAATTAAATTTAGCTTCTCTTACCTCAATTGCTTGCTTTCCAAGCAACTTCTAGAATTTTATTTCCCACAATAAGCTTCAAGATTTATGGGTCTAATGCAAGTTATCCAAACAGAACAAAAATTTAGTATATAATAGAATAAGTTGAAAGGATTAAACTTCTCAACTGACCCCACTAAGATTGATAACTAAATCCTAAGGAAAAACAAAGAACAAAGGATATTTAGAGTAAAAATGAACTTCTCTCTTTGAAAATCTGATCGGGTAGAAATGTTCCTTAACTCGCCAGCTACAACGTGGTCCGATCAGATTCTAAAATAGATGAAGATTGGGAGAGAAAATTAAGAGAGAGGGAGAAAAGAGAATATGGAAAGAGAGAGAGAGAGAGAGAGAGAGAGAGAGAGAGAGTGAGAGAGAAAGAGAAAAAAGAAGAAAAAAAAAACACTGGTGGAGGGGGTAGGTTCTTTGCGCTTTTTCTTTTTTTAACGCTGTCACATGGATCCATGTGATTGTTTTATGTTGGGATTTGAAGAAGATTGAATAATTGAGAAATTGATCCATGTAATTTGGTTTTCTCTTTTGATTTAATTGTGTATATTATAAAACTTTATTTTCACTAGCTTACTCTTCCTTTTCTTGATATGCTGTGAACTGCGATGATTGTACTGTGTAAATGAGTAGTTTTAAACCTTATATTGTTAATATTTTCTATAACTCAAAATTTTGTAATAGAAATATTTTGAAAAACTTCAAGTCTCTATAAAAATCGATAAAAATTTGTATTCTAATAGTTAGATGTATTTTATGGGGTATTAAAAGAGTATACTCATTGCATATATAAATTAGAATTGATCACTTTAAGGACTACTGTATGAAGTTATTATTTAATGAAAATACTTCTAAGTATAAATATTATTTTAACAAAATTAATCAAATATTATCTTAATACTTTGTTATCGCTGTTATTATTAAATTTGGAATTTAATTTATAATTATAATTTTGCGGTTTAGTTTTTCACAACTCTAGATATAAAATTTCCAGTTTTAAATCAAATTGAATTTAATAATATAGAAATCATAAAATAAAATAAAGTAGCATGCATATATTAATATATATATATATATATATATATTAACATACATAATTCTTTTTATTTTTGTAAAATATTTGAACTATTTAAATTTTTTAAAATATCACAAAATGACATCATTATTTTGACTCAGGAATTTACACATAAACTGATATTTGACTCGGGAGTTTGTTTTTGACTCAGGAGTTTGTTTTCATTACATAAAATCATCACTCTAGAGTTTGTTTTTATTAGACAAAAATAAATAAGAAATCAAACTTTAAAGTTTTAATAATAAATTCTTATACATGCAACTATGAATTGTAACACCCCGAAAATACATCTAACTATTTAAAACGTTCTACGTATTTCTATACAAAATTAGAGTTTTTTAAAACATTCCTAATACATGATTAGGATATATAAAAATACAAATATTTACAACATAAGTTTTAAAGTCAACACCCTAAAGTCTTCAGACCCTTCGACACCTGTAATATCATCTGCTCGTGTACGTAGTACAATCATCGCAGGTCAAACACAACAAGAAAAGCAAGGGTAAGCTAGTGAAAAGAAATTGCATATCATATCTAATTCTTACAAAAAGAACCAACCAAACAAATCATTTATAAACATTTCTTTAAATGTTGTCATGTAAAATTTCAATATCAATTTCATCATTCATATAGACCACACATGGATCTATTTTCAATCCCAATAATTGGATTTCATTTCAATCCCACTTCATATTCCGGAAGACTCATTAAGTATGCCCCTACCAGACACTAACACCTGATCCAAAGATTACCAGTGAATCCAATAGAAAGGATCAAGGTAAGTTCAAACATCCAATACCGAGTGTCTACAGTGGAACCCGGTGTGTATGAACTCCCTCTCAGCTTCTCACCACCTAATATCTTAGTCTACATGACTTAGATCATTAGTGAAGCCAGAGGATCTCCGTTAAACATAGGTTTTTCATACTTAACGTACCATCAAACAACAACTCATACATTATCCCAAATGTATGACATCAATTTCATACTATTTACATCATTAGTATATAATACATATCATTCAATCACATAACATTTAAAAAATTCATATCATTCCATAACTTTTCCAATGTCAAAAACAATATTTAACTCTCAAACTATCAAAATATAATATTTATAAATTTTAAATAATATATAAACAAACACACAATATATAAACAAATAACACCCCTGCAAGAGAAATTCAATATTGGGACCACATCCCTTCCGCATTCAGATCTTCTATCCTAGGGTGCTATAAAAAAATTAATTTAGCTTCCCTTACCTCAATAGCTTACTTTCCAAGCAACTTCTAGAATTTTATTCCCCACAGTCTGGATAAGCTTTAAGATTTACAGGCCTAATGCAAGTTATCCAAGCAGAACAAAAATTCAGTATAAAGTATAATAAGTTGAGAGGATTGAACTTCTCAACTGACCCCACCAAGATTGATGACTAAATCCTAAAGAAAAATAGAGAACAAATGAACTTTAGAGCAAAAATGAACTTACTCTATTTGAAAATCTGATTGGGTAGAAATGTTCCTTAACTCCTCTGCTACAATGTGGTCCGATCAGATTCTAAAATAGATGAAGATTGGGAGAGAAAATTAAGAGAGAAAGAGAAAAAAGAATTGGAGAGAGAAAAATGGAGATAAGGAAGAAAAAATAAATGGTACAGGAAAAAAGGGTTATGTGGCTTCTGTGTTTTTTTTTTCTTAAGAAAAGTTACGACGTTACATAAATAAATTTATTATCTTAATTGAAATTAATCTATTTCAATATCTTCTGTGAAAATTTAAGTTGTTTCTTTTGAATTAAAATTAAAAAAAATCATTTCAAAAATAAGTTTTGAATATTATCCTATCCGAATATGTTGTGAAACAAATTGAGCTTATCTAGACTTTTTTTATACTATCATCTTTGTTCTTAAACAGTTTAACAAATCATTTTTTATTTTTTATACTATTATCTTTTATCTTAAACAGTTTAACAAATCATTTTTAGTTGACTAACAAACAATCATCTTTCTTTCTTTTTTCTCCAGAAAAATAATGTTTTCCCACTCTTTGCGAAAAAATCTCTCAGTCTTTCTCATTGTCATTATCAAACTATTTGCACTTGATCACTCATAAGATAATCATATGGAAATATTAAGTATATGACATGAGAAGCGCTGATAACAGAATAAATAAACTACAGTTTGTATTACAACAACTTTCTAATCATTATCATATCTTAATTTCAATAATCACCAACGTTAATCACTCATTGATTAATTAACACTTTCTTTAACTACACAGAAAAAAAAAAGTATTCAGTACATATACACTAAAATATAAGTTAATTCTCCCTCCATGTTTGTCCTTGTTCTCACTTTCTGCATCAAACTACAAATTAACAACAACTCTCACTCTGTTTCCTTAAACTAAGTTTTCATTGTAATTAAATATTATATTTATTTTCGTATTGTAAAGTGTGTACTCACTTTCCAAACATGATTAACCAACTAATAATTTTAAAAACATTCAAGTCTCACTTACTTTTGAAAATCCATTGAATGCCTTACAAGCTTTTCTTTTCCTCTTTTCATATTTGTAACATTATATAAATAAGTATATGTATATATGTAGTATTTTTATAAACATTACAACAAAATCATTAAATTGCAACTAATTTAGAAGAGACCAAAATAATTAGTTACTATTGAATTAATTTAGAGATAATTTTAAATACTAAAAAAATTATTGGTATTTAAAGTAGTTTCTATTACTAATAAAAATTTATAGAGTAGTTTTTAAATTGGTATCTAAGCGGTCAAGGTTTTATCTATTAATATTTTAGATTTTAAATTAGTCTCTAAAAGACTAGATGAGACCAATCTAGAATCTAAAATATTAGTAGCTAAAACTTTAATAGTTAATTTAGATACCAATTTAAAAATCATTTTATAAATTTTTATTAATAATAAAAATCATCATATATATTAATAGTTTTTAGTCTTTAAAATAGTATTTAATTTAATTAATGTAGTGACTAATTATTTTTTTTCTCTAAATTTAATTACTATTTAATAAATTATTTAGAAGATTTAGAAGATGTGAAATCCTTTTTTATTTTTTTATTCTTTTATATAAAGGTTAGGTTAGCTGGTTCATATATTATTTATTGTTTATTACTGATAATAAAATTAATATTTGTACAACTTGGTAGACTTTATGAATTTTTTTTTGAAAAATAGAAATACAATAGGTTAACAAAAAATGTATATTATTAATTGAAATTTACTGGAAATAATAGATTGTAGAGGGTTATATCTCTTATTTACTAACTCTTTTTTTTTATTTTGTAATTTTCTATAATGTAACTAAAAAGAGAATATGTATTAGAAATAGTATTTTAAGGTTGGTGAAGATACTAGTAAAAAGCGCATCATGTGTAAAGAAATTAGTGGTGATTTCTTAACTCCACAAACAAACAGGAAACAATACACTTCACAAATCAATAAAATAATATTTTAATTATATTTAATTTATTTTTTAATTTTAAATATTATAATATTTTTACTATGGGGGATGTCAAAGAAATTTTTTCCTAAAGAAATATGAACTCTTTTATCTTACCAACTATTTAAAGATAATCATATATATTACTTTATATTTTTTAAAAATAAAGTCACGGAAACAATCATTTAATGATATTTAATATATAATGAATTTTTTTATTATTTTAGATTCTCTACAAATAAAGTTATGAAACTCTCTCAAAAACTTGTACAAATAAAGTTATCAAACTCTGTCACAAACTTTTATGATATCTACTAGAAAATCATCATTAACTAGAAATCAATTTTAAAAATTAAAAATAATTAATTTTTATATTAATTAAATTAGATATTATTTTAAATATTAAAAAATTATTGATATCTAAATTAATTTTTATAAATAATTAGTATCTAATTAATTATTAATTATTTAAATTTTAAAATTAGTAGTTAAAACTTTTAGAATAAGAATTTTTCTTTGTAAAAGTATCACTTAAAAGAGTAATAAAACACAAATTCAACCACGATATTTATCACTTAAGAATTCAAATTTATTGTTAAAAATTCAAATTTATTGCTAAAATTATTAAACTTATTGTTTCTCCTCTCCAAATTCCATTTAAGTCAAACAACATAAATTCTATTATTTTTTCCAACTCTTTCATTTTATTTTGTTTTCAATTTTTCCTTATCAAATTCAAGAGAAATAAATTAAACTTAAAAGTACGTTTATAAATAATAACAAAAAATTATAAAAAAATCCCTTATTAATAATATCAACTGTATTAATCATTTGAAAGTATTTTCTTACATAATTATAGTGTAGGTAGTTTAATATGTTTTAATAAGATTTTCCAAAAATTATGGGGAAAATTATCAAGATTCCAGATTGTTGTGGCTAAATAGCCAACCTATTGTATATTTTAAATCAATTTTCAGTGAAACTAATCTAGAAAGAATCGATTATTCCCTAGTTTCAATAAATTAATGATTAACGATAAGAACAGAATTTTAATATTTAGGTTGAAGCAACTCATTCCTACTAATTCCTTTATTGTACTTCATTTGTCAACTAATTACTCATGCCATTTTATTTTGTGCAAGGTTTTAGTAGATGAATTAAAAAAAAATTGTTAAAATAAGTTTAAAATAAGTTTTAAATGATTTTGATATAATGTTAAAGAAGGAAAATTTAAGTATAACTCAATCTTATAAAATCGATTTTTTATCTTATATTTGCACCAACTTATATATTATGAAATATCCTGATCACTAATCTAGTTTCACATAAACTCTATCATTTTTAATAGGGGGTGGCCGACACATTGGAAGTCTGTACCTTGATGCAAACTAAGGTTTGGTCTTGGATTTCTGCAAAATCCCGATCTACGTCGGTTCCCTTTTCCAGTTAGTGTTTGAAACATTTGGATTGCATGCAACTGATTGCCTGATGTATTTTGGGTTTTTAGTATGGACAATGTATTTATTTATTGGTCTAGTGGTTATTGGTAGATGTTGGACTTTGTATGTATAAGGGTTGATCCACCCTTGAAGTGGTTCGCATTTATATATTTTTGCTATTGCTGATAAAAAAAACTAATTAGTTTATATTATTGTTAAATGATTTCTAAATTAGTATTTAATTAGCAACCAATGTTTTAACTACCAATTATTTATATTCTAAATTTGGTAACAAAAACCTTGGTTGCTAAGTAAATATTAATTCAGAAACCATTTCACAGTATTATAAATTAATTTATAAACTAATTTAGAAACCAACATTTTTTTTAGTCACTATACAACTAATTATTATTATTTTTTTCTCCAAAATTATTTCTAATTTCTATTTCATGATTTTCAATAACATAATTAATATTTTCAATTTTATGAAAAAGTGTTACATAACTTTCTTAAACCTTCTCTATTAGTCTAATTAAATAATTATTTTTTTCAATTTTATGGAAAAGTATTATATAACTTTCTTATACTTCTTTATTAGTCTAATTAATTACTCATTTACTCTTACTACACAATACAATGAATGACACTTTAATGATAATCATGAAAAAAATATATTCAGTGGACCACCATTAGTTTTAAGCAATAACTAATTTAGAACACTGTTTTTCTAAAACCTATATAAAAATATAAACACCTTTGTTTATAGATTAGTAAGATTGTTGAGGGACAATTAAGAACATGAGGACAATTAAGTCCAATGTGAAGGGGAAAAAATCGTTGACTGCTTTGAACTTGGCTCATATTATGTATGACCAATGAACACTGTTGCAGGGATAAAGATAAGACTGCCACAACCTCTGCACTGTTTCAAAGGCATGTTTGTAACTGTAAGTGCCTATGTTATTAATATTTTTTTTAACAAGGAGACTAATTTTAGGGTTTCACAGTCATTGAATTGAATAGAAAAATGTTTCTTAGTTTGAGTTTTCTGCATAAATCAAACTTGACTCACTTAAATAATTTGAGTCATTCACTACTTGGTGTCTTTTCCTTCACTGTTAAACATTTATTTTATTTTGGTGAGTTATAGTAGTTTTATAAAGAAAACCTCTATTCTTGTGAAAATCTCATTGAAGATCTTAGTAATTGTGTTTTATTCTGCAACTTTTTCTTTGTATCGAAATGTACAATCACATGGGCAAGGTATAAAAATGGTCGACATTAGCCACCTTATGAATCACTTGTCTTTAACGAGTCTCTTTCTAATATGAATATATATGCCTAACTAATTGATTACTATGGTTTAATTTAATGGTGCATTGTGAAGCTTAGCATGTGGCATTTATTATTCATTAAGCAGCCCCATTCCACAGGTTTTTCTCTTCCCAAATAAATGTTGGGTGTTTTTTTTTATCTACTTACATAACACATTTGAAATTTAACTTCAATTTAGATATATAAGTTAACTATTTTTTCTCTCGGCTATAATGTGAAATTATTTTTTTCCCTAGTCTATTTTTGAGTACTTGTATTAAGAAAATTATTGAAATAAATATTTATTAAGGTTTTTCTTTTACATAATAAATAGATTTTTAGTGTGGGTCAACATATCAAGTTAACTATCCTAAATAAAATGTATTTTTTCTCTCGGCTATAATGTGAAATTATTTTTTGTTTCTAGTCTATTTTTGAGTATTTGTATTAAGAAAATTATTGAAATAAATCTTTATTAGGATTTTTCTTTTACATAATATTATAGCATCCACGTAAGTAAGAGTCAATATGAAATATTTTAACATTTTAATCCATACTCAAGATTTGTTTGTCATGTAAAAAGAATTGGTAAGAATTCATTTTAATAATTTTCTTATTACAAATACTCAAAAGGTCTAAAATTTGAAATAAAAACAAAAATCAATTTCGCATGAAAATACCATAGACGGAAAAACATAATTAACTCTTAATTTTATTAAATTCTCAATTGAATTGTAGTTAATTAATTGGAGCGTTTGATTTGCAGAAGAAGAAGGTGTTTAATAAAGGTTTTGTTTGATTTTTTACGTTATAATCAATACAATTTAATTAAAATATATTGATAATTTATTTTTATATTATCATCTATATATTTTAAATAAGTTGCATAGAGTTATAAATTAGTATAAGATAATTTTGTTAGTTTTTGTAATAATTATTTTGAAAATAATTTGTTATTAGTTAATGAGATAAAAAAAAACTAATACGGAAGTCTGCAAAAATAAACTCAGTAAAATAATAGCTATTTTGACTGTGGTATACCACATTATTTTCATTGAGCATTTAAATAATATCCTTTTGTTAAGTTGGAAGATTTGTAAGAGTCAAGATGAAAGTAACACTTAAGCATTAATATAATATTAAATATTTTTGACTATTTTATTTTTAATCATTTAATTAATTCATTTTATCTCTTTTTTTCACTTTTTGACACTTTCTTTATTTTATATTTCTTTTATCTTTATTTCTCAACACATGGTTTGCATAATATATTTTTTTTCATTATGTCTCTCAAATTTTGTTTTTCAAGTAATATTTATAATTATTCAACTAGTTTACTTAAAATACATAAAACCATAAACTTAAACATATACAGACACATAAGAGTTATAAATTACTCAAACATAGTTTTAAAAACTAATATATATTATATAATATGTACACATAAAATCAAAATGGAAGTAAGACTTCCATTAAAAAACATCTACAATAAATCTTCTCAAGCTAGTTTCTTTGAGTCCCTAAAGTTATACTATTGTTTGCTGTAAAATAAAACATAACATTAAGGATAAGTTAGCATAAAATTTGAACATGCAAAGTTCATCCAATATCATTCATAGTTATAACATATACATTCCTTGTATCAAAAAAAAAAAAAAATTATACCAAAATATTACATCACGTTCTATCACAACTTTATTATGATAATTCCTAAAACACTCATATTTTCATTTAAGATTAATATCTAAGTAGTATTTAATTTAGTCAATATAACAACTACAGATAGAAATGTTTCATAGTATATAAGTGACTGCAAACTTCATCTTATAACATTTTATAAAATTAAATTAGACTTAAAGAAAGTAAATGGTATCAAATACATTTATATATCATCACTTATATATCACCACAAGACAATTGATATAACCTATAATAAACGCATCATTAAATAAATGAAAATTAATATAAAATAAATTTAATTATATTTTAAATTTTAAGATATTTGATTTCGTATAATTTTCTGGTTACATTAGTATTTTCTCAAGAGTGATTTTTTATGAACATTAACTTATATTTCTATTTCTAATGAAACTCCTCTCTTTTCAGGAAGATAACTGGAAAAATGTTTGAATGAATGTAATTCCTGAATTTCTTTATAAGAATGCTTGTTTAAATATTTTGGAAGATGACATGTCCCTCTTTAAAGTGATAATTCATTTACCTTTTTTTATTAACTAATAATTTATTAAAATCAATTAGAACATTAAATATTATTTTTTCATTTTATGAAGTTTAAAGTATTTAACAACTCCTACTAAAAAAATTTCGTTCTTCTTTTATAAGGATTTCCTTTTCTCAAATCTACAACTAATAAAATGAGTCATAGATTAGTTGTTCCAAATGAGTTATTTTTAAATTTGTTTATCAAGACGTAGTCTTATAAAATTGTTTTAAATCTTTTTCAGGCAATGAACACGAGACCCAAAAAGTCATGTATGATCCCCTTACTAGAAGATAGTTGAATTTACCTTAACTAGTATTTTCTTAGAAAAAGTCAATTTAGTCTTAGTAATTGATTGAAAAGATAGAAAAATAGAAATCATTAAATGAAGAGAATTGATTAGTTCAAACTTCTAGAAGATCCATACGTTCTCCTAAAGTTGAAGTGAAAGCTAATAGGATGACCTTCAAAACAGGTCAATCCAAGAAAAAATAATGGTAGTGATGTACAATTGTATTATATGATTTTATTACCGTTGTTGATTACAATTGAGGATTCATCTGATTAGACTTTTGAGACTCAATAGTTTCTTTTTGTTGCCTTTGAAAGCTACGTATTAGATAATATTATTTTATTTGCCTTCTTGTCTTTATTTTATTTTTGTTTTTAATTTAAACTCACAATGTAATTCTTAGGCTTGTTTTTTTTAAGTATGATTCGATCTAGTCCGTCATTGTTTTTAGTTTTATGCTAATTTTTATACAATAACACATGCTATAATATAATATAATAAGAATTTTATCTAATGTGAATTTTATTATAAGAAGTATTAAAGTATTAAGCAAACACACTTTCACTTGTATCTTTATTTTCCCTACATTTAACAGTGTACATCCATATTGTTAGAATTAAAGAAAGAGGGTAACTGTTATTATAATTTTCTTAAATTTTTTCTATAAAGGAGAAAAATAAAGGAAAAATTGTGTGCTTACAACTTGAGAACTTGAAATGTTTTTTTTAATTAAAATAAAACAGATAAGCTAGAAATACTTAAATAGAAAACCCTTATATTAACTAGATAAACAAATTAAACTCCAACTATTAGTTTAATGCACATATCATATACTCTACCATATCTACTATGCATTAGAAGAACGACATAACCGTGTCCATTTACATATCAAACCCTAGGTTATGATCATATTATATCTAAGATATATTTATAAATCTTGTTTGAAAAATTGAAACACAAAAATCGAAAAAAGAGGAAGTAATGGAACATCGAGGAGAGTGTGATGTAGAGACAAGAGAAAGACAATGGTGGTAAGATCCCTAACATGAAGAATCTCGAAGTCCAACCACATCGTCAAATGAGAGAAAAACGAGGAACCAAATTATGAGGGATTGGTTAATATGCAACACTGAACATTTACTATTACTTAGTTTCCAAATGATTATCTTTTTAACGGGACAAAACTTGTGATAACTATTATCGTAATTGTCATTTTTCTTGTGTTTGTGTTGTCATCTTCGATCCCAATTTTTTTTTTTTTTGTGTTTGATTTTAATGTAATTAAGTTTTTTTTATTAATACTCTTAGTGGTAAAGTTCAATCTTCTTTTTTATGTTCGATAGAAGTTTTCTTCTTCTGGTTGAGTTAAAATAAACACTAATGGTGTTGTTAGGGATTCTCTTGGTCTTGCTACTTGTGGTTATATTTTCCATGAGAGTATGAGAAAATTTATTGGTGGTTTCTTTCCTTTTCTTAATGTTCAGACTGTTTTGGTTGTTGAGTTTTATGGAGTTATATATGCTATTGAACAACCTCAAAAAATGAGTCTTACTAGTTTATGGCTTGAATGTGATTTTACCTTGGTTTGTGCTGCATTTACTGTTAGGACTAATGCTCCTTAGATGCTTTGTAATAGGTGAAACATTACTATAGGAAAATCAAGTTTAGAGTTTTTCACATTTTTCGTGAAGGAAATGTTTGTGTTGATAAGTTTGTTAACTTAGACTTTATTCATAGAGAGTATTTTCATTGGTAAAATAGGCTTTCATCTTGTCTTAGAGTTCTTTATTAATAGGTATAGACTATAGACTACCTATGTACCATTTTTGTTAATATATGAGTTTTGATTTAATCCCCCATATTTTTTTGTATTTCCTTTTTTTTCTTTTAATAATATTTTTTTTCATGTGATGACAAATGATTGTTGTTACTTGAGGTATCAGCCTAACTGAAATGTCATTAGAGTTTTTCTAAAAAAAAAATATATATTTTGAGTTTTATTCAAAATCCTAGTCAGTATTAAAATATATGGTGATGAAGATTTTGTTAACTATTCAAAATTGAAAAAAAACTTCAAATCTTGTAGGAGCTTTACCTATATAGATTAGTAATTACACATGTATTAATCTTTTGTAGTATTACTCGATCCAATATTTTAAGAGTCATATATATTATTATAAATAATATTTACTTAATTAAATGAGTTAGATGAGAATTATTTACTCGATGTTTAGAATAATTAATTATTTCATATATTTAGTTCGTTTAGTTCGTTTACTCTATAGGTTATTTACGTTATTTTATAATTTGATTTGTTAATTTGATTTGTTGTCGCATAATCACATATATTAAAAAAATATGTATAAGAACTATTCAAATATTTATATTTTATAAAACTTTCATTTTCTTTTGAAGATAATATATTCGAATAATTATGTAAATGTTATAAAAAAAATTATGTATTTTTTAATGTTTGTTTTGAGGACTTTACATAATATATGTGCGATTCAAGCCCAACGCTAAAGATACTTTGTTAGTATAAAATTAACCACTCATAAAAAAACTAATTAAAGGAACATAGATGGGTGGCTTCGCTAATAAAGACGTTGCCCCAAGTTGATTACTAGTCATTTAATAGTTAATTTGCTAATTAATTATATGTCAATTCAGAATTAATTTTCTCACACTTCCCAATCAGTTCATCAATTTTATCAAACTCTACTTCTATACCTCACGCATTAATCGTGAGTGCTAATTGTCGTCATAAACAACGAATTTAATTTATTATGTCTAGCTTTTTTTTATTTCAAGGTAACTTAATACTTATATATAGTTATAATTCAAAAATCAAGGCAAATGTTGTAAAAAAAGTTATTTATGACACAATTTTTGCATCAAACCTTTTTCTCTTTTACGTAAAAAAATACAAAGATAATTATGAAAATAAAATAAAAATGTTTACATTGGACTACATGATATTTTATCCAACATAAATTTACATAGTCTACATTCACGTTAAAGTGTTAATAGACGTAAAAAAATTCTAAATAACAGATGTAAAAGACCTATTTTATACTATTTTTCATATAAATTTTAAAAATTAACTATAGGATTTTATGGAAGATAAAATTAACGAATTGGTAGTTATCATAAAATTAAAAAATTGATCCCATATATTTATAATTTTTATAAATTTATACAACATTGCTGAATTAAAATCTACTCACCAGTTGCATAACAACTTAAAGAATACATGATATTTTTATTTTATTTTATTGTTTATGATTATATCCCGTCAATAAGATTACTTTATTTTCTTTCCTTCTTATAAAAAAAAATCTTTATATTATATTATATATATAACGGTTGAAAAATTATTGAGCGTATAATTAATTAAGAGCTGGTTTAAATGATTTCTTATCTCTTTTATACATATAATTAATTATCCTCTTAATAATTTTTCAATCGTTATATATATATATATATATATATATATATATATAAATAATAAAAGTTTATGTTTAATCTTCATCCTTCATCATGTCCATAAATTTGTTTGATCCAGAAAAATTAGTTTATAATACAGTTAGTTTGAAAAAAAAAAATTGTAAGAGAAGAAAAACAAAAGATAAAAGTGGTCTAAATAAGAAACTTACTACTAACCTATGAAATGAAACTATTTAGATCCTTGAACTAAATTATTGGAAAAAAGAATACTATGTTTATCATTTTGATTGTAGTGCACATTATTATCAATTTTTATCAATAAAGAATATATAATAAACTAGAACATTTAAAGGATATTAAATCCCTAACAAAAAAATTAAATATATATTAAACCTTCACTTATTATTATAAAACATCATTATTATTATCGTAAATATCATGCTATCATCACCGTATATATAAAGAAAAAGTTATTTTTATTAAATAAACAATAAATAACTCTAGAAGTTACTCTTTAATGGATAAAGAAAAAAAGTAATTCTTTATTAAAAAATAAGATAAGTTACTTAAGATACATTCTCCCGAGTGATTTCATATATAAAATAACGCCAACATAATAAAGTATTAATTAAAATTAATTAAGAAATTTACTGAAATAAGTGTTTTTATTAATTCATGTAATCAATTTTTAAACGTGTGGTATTAGGACAGAGAGAAATACTTTAATAGAGAAACATCTTATAAATATATTTTCTTTTAAGACTTAAAAGGCAAATGACAAAATAAATAAATTAAGATACATTTATCAAAGAAATGCATTAATATTAACTCAAAGAACTTCTCACTTAATCATAATATTATTTTTATTTTTTCGTGAAGGGATGCGTGTGGTGATAAGTTGCTAATTTAGGATTTATAACTCTTTCATTGGTATAATAGACTTTCGTCTAGTATGTTCTTAGAATTCTTTATTAATAGGTATAGTCTATATATGTATAATTTTTTTTAACATATGGATTTTGTTCTAGTTCTCCCATATTTTTATATTTTTTTTAATAATATTTTTTTCATATGACAAATTATTGTTGTTACTTGAGGTGTCAGTATAGTTGAGATGTCAGGTAGCATAGTAATGCTAACATGAAACCTTTTTATAAAAAAAATTATAACAGTATTTTAAAAATAAAAATTTAATTTAATTCAACTTTATATAAAAATCTCTCTTGAATAAGCTTTTCTCCTACACGTGAAAATCGAAACATATTTAACGGATTCGATCAACTTAAAAGTAAACAAAGTGAGACAAAAACAAAATGCTTGACACATTGGTTGGAAAATTATTAAAAATCTGAGATGCTGAGGAATCATGTTCACATAATATTATAGTGAACTGTTATACCTTAATGAATGCAATGTATTAAAAATATTGAATAGGAAGATTAAGAAAAAGGTAGGGAAAAAGCAAAAATATTAATTGAAAAGAAAGAAGCACATTATCTGAAACATAATTGAAAGCCCATAAGAAGAAGAAGAAGAAGAAAATGATATTTGTGACAGAGACGAATGAGAAAATGTAGGCAACAGCATTACTAGAAAGAAGTTGAATTGTTGGAGTGATGTGATGAATGGAGTGACCGACTGGGTTGTAATTCCGTCCAGAATCTATGGGCAAAAATTGTGGACTGCAAAAAATGTCATTTTGCAAATCTCAAACTGAATTTGATGCTGCCTATAAATTGCAAACCCCAAGGTGAATCCTGACCTCAGCACAACACAACACAACACTCTCAAACTCAACTCAACTCACACCATAATCATCACCTCTTCAATATATATATATACACATTGCTACCTTCTCTCACACACCACCAAGATTCTCCTAGGTAGAGATATTCATATTCTTTTTCTGCTACTTTCTTCTCTACAATCCTATCCATAGCTTTCTAACCTGTGTGTTTTCATCTAAACTATTTTTCAAATTCTTCACCGTAGACCTATCATGCTATGCTTCATTTAATCATTTTTTAAGGATTTGGTTTTACTTTGGCTGTGTTGTGACTTCTGGCTTCTGGGTTGTCTAACAAGACAGGGATGTGGGAGTCCCAGAAAACCAGATAAATTTTTTCTGGTTTTTTTTTTATATTTGGAACCTAACATGACTGTTTTTGTTGACTTTTTTTTACTTTTATCAGAACATGTCTCTTTTGTGTTCATTAAAATATTGGACTTGTGATTGGTGAGCTTTATGATGAGATACGATATGCTTCAGTTCTGGTTTCCCAGTCGTCTTCTGGTTCAGTCTCTCTAACCCAATTCAGGCACTTTCTCTTTCTCTGCAAAGGGTATTTCAAAAATTAATCTTTACGGAACCCCACTTTTTGTTTCGTCCTTTTACCCTTCCAGGGCTACTTTTTGGTTCCTTTGACTTTTTTGTTTTTACCTTTTTTTTCCTTTGTTTTTTTTTATGCGGGGTAATGGTAAGTGGTAACTTAAAATTACTTCCTTTGTTGAACTTTCTTCCTTGGTTCTCGATATTTATCGGGCTTGTTTCTCTCCTTCACACGAACTTAGCATTTGATGGTTTAAGATTTTTCAATTTTCGGATTGGTGCTCGGAACAGATCTTCTTTGGAATAGTGTAGTTGACTTGAACAAAGAAGGAAAAGCCAGAGATCGAAGTTCATAATTTCCTCTCTGATATCTGTTCCTGGCTTTGTTGTTTTGTTTTCGGGGTTCATCGCTAGCCAATTTGGTTGTTTTCTTTCATTTTCTACATCGCTGTCCACTGTTTTAACGTTTCCCTTTGTTTGGTCTTTGTAATGGTTCAGAGCATCCATTGAAAGCGCATTTGTCCTGTTTCTGGCATTTATTTTTCTGAATTTATTGATCTGGGTCCTATTGCCACCAAAACAGGGATTGAAGATCACAACACAAGAAAAATGACAATTACGATATTAAGTCAAATAAGTATAAAACCTCAATTAAACGGGTTGTTTGGCTTTATTCATATTTTGCTTCGGTTATGCAATAAGATAACCTTATTCTTGTTGTTTGGCTTTGTCAGAGTTGTTTTTTATGTAAATCAATTATCCCCATGCCTCCCTCCCTTGTTTTTGCTCTTTAGGACTAACATTTATGGGGTTACAAGAGATAATACTGAGTCATAACTCAATTCTATTGCTCCTTCATATATAATTGAGTACTATTTTGTTGTTCTTCTGTAATAGCTGCAGCTGAAGGACTGTGAAGATGTTGGAGAAAGTGGAAGGACTTAACATGGAGAGAGTGATAGAGGAATTTGAGAGGGTGACAAAGGATGCTGGGAGGATTCAAAGGGAAACGCTGAAAAGGATTTTGGAAGACAACGCTTCTGCTGAGTACTTACTGAATTTTGGCCTGAATGGGAGGACTGACCCTGAGAGTTTCAAGGCATTTGTTCCACTGGTCACTCACAAGGAATTGGAGCCTTATATCAATAGAATACTTGATGGGGATACTTCTTCTGTTCTAACTGCCAAACCCATCACAACCATGTCTTTGAGGTCAGACTTCACTCATGTTTGTTTCATATCAGTAGTTGAATTTGCAATTCAGATCCTGAAAAGGGAGAAAATTGGTATTTTTGCAGTTCTGGCACTACTCAGGGAAAGCCAAAATTTGTACCATGGAATGAGGAATTGTTTGACACCACATTGCATATATATTACACCTCTTTTGCCTTCAGGATCAGGTTTTCAATTTCATCTCTTATTTATTGTTTTCCTCAATGATTTTCATTTTTTCTGCTAGTTGGAATTGGCAACTGACACAATTCCATCCTGTAGGGAATTTCCCATGAACAATGGCAAGGCTTTGGGCTTTGTCTACAGCAGCAAGCAGTTCAGGACCGAAGGGGGTGTGCTAGCAGGAACTGCCACCACCAACGTGTTTCGCAGCCCAAGGTTCAGGAGCACAATGAAGGCCATTCAGTCCCCATTTTGCAGCCCTGATGAAGTTATTTTTGGTCCTGATTTTCACCAATCATTGTACTGCCACCTCCTGTGTGGGCTAATATTCCGGGAGGAAGTTCATATGGTGTCTTCCACATTTGCATACAGCATTGTATCTGCTTTTAGGACCTTTGAGCAAGTGTGGGAGGAGCTTTGTGTTGACATCAAAGAAGGTGTGCTTAACAGCAAGGTCACAGTTCCATCCGTTAGGACAGCCATGTCTAAGCTGCTCAAACCTGACCCTGAGCTGGCCAACTTGATCCACAGTAAGTGCATGGGGCTGAGCAACTGGTATGGCCTAATACCAGAGCTTTTCCCCAATGTTAAGTATGTTTACGGGATCATGACTGGTTCAATGGAGCCTTATTTGAAGAAGTTGAGGCATTATGCTGGAGAGTTGCCTTTGTTGACTTCTGACTATGGATCTTCTGAAGGGTGGATAGGAACCAATGTGAAACCAAGAGTGCCACCTGAATTGGCCACTTACACTGTTCTTCCTCAAATTGGCTACTTTGAATTCATCCCTCTGAGAGAGCTGGAACAAACTAAGGTAGATCCCAATTTCCTTTGTATGGATCCTAAGCCTGTGGGGCTCACTGATGTGAAGGTTGGCGAGGAGTACGAAATAGTTATCACCAATCCAGCAGGTATTCAACTCTTCCCTTGCTATTTTTTTTTCTACTCCAAGTAATGAATCAGGACTAAGAATCAATCATCATCACCATTCCTCAAACCATCTCTTTCTTCAGTACAATTGGAAATTTTGATATTGCCATAATGTTTTCAGAAACTCATTCTCTATTTCACAAATTAGTGTTTTTTTATTTATTTTAATTTGTTTGAGAGGGAGAAGGGTGAAGAAGTTACCTTTCTTTTTATCCTTCTTGATATGACCTACATGGGACCAACTTTAAGGAAAAACAAATTCCTAGTTATTTCCAAAGGAACATAGTACATACCTAATCACATTAACATTTGTACCATTCGGAGACATGTCCACTCTTAGTCGCTGGCATCTAATTTTGGATTTGGGGTACGCGTGTCTCTTCTTAAACACTTATTGAACAGAAAAATAGGAAAAAGATTTTAAATTAAAATCTTTATAAGTTAAAAATAAGTTCATATACAACTTATAAATGTTAGTGTATATAACTTCTTTAAATTTTTATTTTCACCTTGTACATGAACTAAATTTAGTTTATGAAAAAGTCAATTTCATTTTTTTTTTCTTCTAAAAGTTCATCCAAAAGGATCTTCTACTGACAGCACCTTGACTTATCTGCATATCCTTTTGTTTTTCATATTTACATGTATTCCGTTAAACAGGCTTTGCTGTCACAATAATAAAACAGTACAACCAAGCTTTTTCCTACTAATAGAGTTGACAGAATAGATCAAAGAACCCTGCAACTTTCTATTGTAAATCACATAACAATAAATTCATTTTTACCTTTTTTCTCAATGTTCCTCCTCCTGTATTAATTGAGCTGTCCTCCATCTACATTGAGTAGAATTGTATATGCATCATTCATACAATGGTAGTAATATTCTTCAGAGGGAACATGTTCATATATAATTTGTAAGCAAGCATGTCAAATTCTAACCTCATTCCACATTTACATCATAAATGTTCTTGGTAACAAATTTTGAAAGATATTTTACCCTACTCTTAGAGCTAAAACAGGAAATACAATACACACAATGCACAGTAGCACAATATAGATAGAGTACTAATATTATTGATAGCTAAATTTGAAGTCTCTTCCTGGTATATAGATACTGATCATCAATCTTATAACTTGGCATAATTTGCAGGCTTGTACAGGTACCGACTTGGCGATGTGGTGAAGGTTATGGGGTTCTATAACTCAGCTCCAGAGGTGAAGTTTGTTAGGCGCAGCAATCTTCTGCTTAACATCAACATTGACAAGAACACAGAGAAAGATTTGCAGATAGCTGTGGAAGCAGCATCTCATTTGTTGGCAGAGGAGAAATCAGAAGTTATAGACTACACTAGCCACATAGATTTGTCCAAAGAGCCAGGGCATTATGTGATATTCTTGGAAATCAGTGGAGAAGTAAGTGAAGAAGTGCTTGGTGGATGCTGCAACTGTTTGGACAAGTCTTTTGTTGATGCAGGTTACACCAGTTCTCGCAAAGTCAACTGCATTGGGGCCCTTGAACTCCGACTTGTGAGGAGAGGAACATTCCAGAAGATTGTCGAGCATTACGTGGCACTTGGATCTGCTGTGAATCAGTTCAAGACACCAAGATACGTAGGCCCTACAAACACCAAAGTGTTGCAAATATTGAATGAAAATGTTGTGAAGAACTATCTCAGTACTGCCTTCAATTGAATAATAATAATAATAATAATATTTAGTAATGATAGCTATCTATATAGTTTCCTTTCCCAAATGAATAAAAGTTTACCTCATTTCTACTTTTGTTCCCATTCCCATACTCAATTTTTTTTTTCTCTGACACAGTTCAGTCACACCTCTGTCATCTTTATCACCTCTGTTGCACCTTCTCCACAATATAATAAGCACTGGTTGACCATAATGGATAGAAATCCACATGTTCGGTTGGAAATGAAATCTTGAGTGTGCTAACTTTAAATAATATTGGAGATAAAGACCACTGTTGTCGGGAATAAACTTGAAAGATCATATGAATATGCACCCTAAGTGCAAAACACAGACAAAAAAAATGTTAGCCTATTATAATGATTTGATAAGCTGCATGTGGCATTGGTTAAACTCATCACATTAGAACTACACGCAAAGTCTTATGGTTTTTGGTTTATGACACCTAAGGTTGCCATTGACTTATGATGTTTGGACACTTCAATATGTTTCCCATTATAATTCCCACTGTTGTTGTATGTTGGATGGTCCAAAATATCCTATAAGAGGCATGTTACAGTTTTGGGATATTCATGAATCATTTTCTCTCAAGAACATGCTTGTGGCCTTGGAATTTTGTCATTGAATGTATATGGGAATTGAAAAGGGAGAATTTTATGTGCAAATGTGCTTTCCAACTCTTAACCAACCAAAGATTGGAGGATAAATAGTGGTGGGTCAAAAGTTGTTGCTGAGAGAAAGTGTGGAATATTTTTGTCATTAATTTGGTGGGATTTAACTGTCATTAACACTAATTATAGTTGTGGTGCACTATCAGGATCCTCCATGGTAACACAAGGTGATTAATTAAAAGAAGACAAATGAGGTTTCTCCATCACTGTACCTTTCACGTGACTGGGACTTGTTTTATGAGAGGAAAAGTGTAAGAATCCAGTGCTAGAAAGCATTGAAGGAAGATAGTGCTCTCTTTCTTCACTTATGCTACTCTTTCTATGGATCAACTTCCCCTTATGTTCAATGCATATTGCCACATAAAATTTGCATTTTTATTGTCGAAGAAAAAAGATATTTAATCAATTATTTGTTCACCAATGCCACTTTTTTACTTCTAATTTCCATTCTAAACATTTCACATTTTTATACAATGCAACTTTCCATTTGTTAATAATTTTGTACATGTGCTTACTCCCAAACCTAAAATAATTTATCTCAATTCAAATTACTTATAATTTAAGAATTTTGATATGTTTACAATTCAACAGTCAGTTGATTGATAATACGACTTTTAAAAGTATAAAGAATTTTTTTTATTGAAATGTAAGTTCATTTAAAAAGATGGAATTTTTTTGAAAGATTATAAAATGGTGTTTCTGACAATGAAGTTGTTAAGCTAACATTTTTTTTATAATTTAACATAATTAAATAAAAAATAATAATTTTAGAGATTAAAATAATTAGTTACGATTTTGAATAGATTAGAGCCTATTTTATAAATTAAAAAAATTATTTGTATTTAAATTAATTTTTATTATTAATAAAAAGTAAAATAGTTTAAATTGATAATTAACATTAAATATTATTTATTATTTTATATTTTCAATTAACTTTTAAGATTAATTTAAAATCTAAAATATTAGTAACTAAAATTAATTTTTAGTTTTTTTAAGATTAATTTAAAATCTAAAATATTAGTAACTAAAATATTTATAGTTAATTAAATAATAATTTAAAAATTATTTTATAAATTTTTATTAATAATCAAAATTATTTTAAATATTAATAATTTTGTATTTTTTAAAATAATATATAATTCAGTTAATATAATAATTAATTATTTTTATTTTTAAATTTAATTATTATTTAATAATTTTATTGTAGAAATTCAAAATATTTGAGATGAATATTTTAATTAAATTTAATAAGTCCAATTAAATTCATTGTTTATTGACTTAGATATTAGATTTTGAGAATCTAATTTATTGCACCACACAATTTTTTTGTCACTTTTTATTGAGGTTGATGAACACAACCCAACCCAACATAACTTATTTATTAATATAATATATTTTTAAATTTTAATATTATCTGCAAATGTTTTATGAAACAATAAATATCGAGAAAACTCACATTCCACACATTTTTCTTTCGTTCTTATCCCAGTCTCATTATCTACACACACTTCTAGGTCTTTCTCACCTCTACATATCTTTCTTCTTAGTTAATTTAACTCATTTAAAACATTATTTAATAAAATATATATATATATATATATATATATGCGGTATAAATATTTAAAAGTATGTCGGTAAAGAAAAATTATTTACTCAAAACAGTATTTTTTTTAATTATAAAATATTTTTAATTTTCAGATTCCCACAGAATCAAGACAACTCAATTATTGCTGAATTTTTTTATTTGATTTAAAATTAATAAAAAATGTATTTAGATCTAATCTAACTTTGTTATTTTAACTAGATTGGACAACATGTTGGTGACCCATGAATACCCCCATGTTTCTACTTTTCTTATAAAACCACCATAAGAACTAATAAAATGAAAAATATTTGCTCATATGACTGAATCATAAAGTTTTAAAATATAAGAAAAAAAGATAACACAAATATAGAGATAAAATAATTAATTATATTTATCTTATTAAATACAGATGGCACCAATTTTTTTAACATTAAGATTTTAAAATATATCTTCAAAAGATCTTTACTTAAAAATACATATGGGGTAGTGACCCTTTTTGAGTAAAGAAGGCAATGGAAAAAGCTTTATAGTCCCCATTAAAGTTTATGTGAATTAGGTCAACATTGTGAGCAACACCATCTTCCTCTCTTTAGTTGCAAGGGTTTTATGAGAGTATGATGAGTATCACATGTAAATTCCAATTCCAATGTTGAAGAGTAGGACACAAAATAGAAGGAGAACCAACATTGCACATGCACAACACATACTAGTTCCACACATCATCATGTACATATATAACATATTCTCTTCTACCTACCAAAATTCTAACTAATAATCATTTGGCCTACAACTTATGATCAAAATCAAAATTGGTGAGATATGTGAGTCAAAATTGTTAAAGTAATCATCGTTTAATCATCATGCTAAAAAAAATTGAAAAGCAATTCAACCCATCATTTTTTAATCATCTTTTATTTGATTTACTTTTTTTATAGGATAAAATTTCAAATTATTAAAATAACCATAAAAAATTAACATATTAATATGCATATAACATGTGTTAATATATATATAATATCGTAATATAGGTATATCAAACATAAACATAATTTAAATAAAATCAAAATAATCTAAAAAAATAATCTAACATATTCATCTTAAAACTTAAATTCCAAATAGGCAAATACAATCCAAAATCATAAAAATAAAAATTTATATCCAACATCAACCGTTGATATCATAAATATTTTTCCACCCCATTTTTAATTATATTTAGTTTGTTATTAGACTATATTAGGATATTTTTAAAAAAAACATGAAACTCACTAAAGGTTTAATCCAAATCAGCTAAGTTGTCAGTGAAAATTTATAATTTTTTCAAGTTAACCCATCTTAAACTCGTAATTAATCAAGTTCACTACTTCAACAACTTTGACAGCTCTATATTATAAACAAATTTAGTTATTAGATTAGAGTTAATTTTTTACATATAAATTTTTTCTTTATTTTCTTTACCTGTTTTCAGTACCATTTTTTAGTGAATTCAGATTTTGGCGTAAAGCCAAGTATCTTTTGTTTTTCTCTATCTTGAATATTACAAAAAAATTGTCTCGTAGCATTTGATATTTGTTTCCTTAGTTTATCTCTTAACGTTTATTTTCATCATCATCTTTTGTTGTCTCTTTGCGTTTGTTCTCTTGTGCTGTCATAAAAAAAACGTGCAAAAAAAGAGAAAATTACAGATTGACAGAAAAAAAAATTGCAAAAGAAAATGTGTTGGATACTAATAAATCATTTGGTTTAAATTATACACACAATCTAAAAGAAATTCAAACAAGAAAATATTTTAATTCTTGTCTTTTCCCCTTTTTGGCTTAATAAGAACTCTATAATTCTTTCTTGTTTCAAATTCAATGGTTTTTTTAGTAGTTTTTTACTTTCTAAAGTTATCATATCACCAAAATATTGATTGTTTCTTGGTATATTTTTAGAAATAATGTTCTTACTTAAGAAAGTATGATATGCCATTTTTGAATCTTCCTCTCTCCATTGTAGATAAATATATCCTTATACACATTTAGCTCAATTCAACCCCATCTATGCAAATAGGGTTCATGTCTCTTTCAAACAAGATTTGAGCCATGTTTGTATCCTACTATTGGTGGATTTCCCAAACGGAACTTAAACTATTTTGGATCATGGAAGTTGCTATTTCCATGGTGGAAGACAATGAAAGGCAAAAGATAAACATAATCGCATTTCCATAGAAGTGGATTATGGACACTTCATAACTCACAAAAGCACTTCACAAACAAGTTTTAGTCCTATCCCATCACTTGTTCCCGTTCAAGAAATTTTTGCTAAATTTGAAACTTTAATCAACTACAATAATCTTTAAACATATCAACATGAATTGCTCAATTTATTAATTTACAAGATCCTATAATAGTTCTTGAGATTAAGATTTCAACAAGTTTTCTCTTTAGTAAATTTTTTAAAGAGTTTAAATAAAATTTACTCTCTGAATTCTTCAAAAATATTTTATTATTTATTTTATATAAAATAACTAGTGACAGAGATTTGTACGAAATGTGGCCACTCACTTTGAGATACATGTATATTTATGGTTTTCTTATTCAGAAATGATATTTTGAAACGGATGAAAAATAAAAAATTACATTACAATACCTTACTTAATATAATAATACATATATTGATGTTTTTAAGTTGACAAATTTTTAAAAAATATAATTATTAAAAATTGATTACTAAGTAGATGTTTTTTATTTGAAAGAATGTTAAAATACCACATCTCTTTCTTATTTTTATATAATTAGTCTATTTGTTATGGTTGGTTTCATTTTTAAGTATAGTACTTTATGCTTTTATTTAATTAGGCATTTCATTTCAACTCACATTATTTTTATTTTATTTTAAAAGTAATAATAATAATAATAATAATAATAATAATAATAATAATCTATTCTGAATAATAATTACTTATTGTTTTTTAATATTTTAGGTAAAATCAAACCCCGCCCCTTTATATTTTCTCTCTCCTTTCTTCTCCTCCCTCCCTTCTTCTTTTTTCAATTTCTTTTTCATATCTCATCTATTCCAAAATCTGATAACGCCATGCTATAATTGAGAAGTCAATGTACATTTCTATCCGATTAGATTTTCAAACAGAGTAAGTTCATTTTTACTTTAAAGATTTCTTATTCTCGATTTTTCTCTATGATTTAGTTATCAATCTTAGTGGGGCCAGTTGAGAAAAATGTTTATCTCAACTTGATTAAGCTCATACTAAAATTTGATAATATTTGGATAATTTCTTCTACGTTCCTAAATTTTGGAGTGGTTTCCCCATTTGAGGTAGAATTTCCATCCGTGGAATTTCAGGTAAGGGAAACTAACTTTAATTTTTAATAGCACCCTAAGTTAGAAGATTTGGATGTGGAGGGGACGTGGTCCCAATATTCAATTTCTCTTGTAGGTATGTTGTGTGTTTATATATTGTGTTATTTGTTTATATATTATTTAAACTTGTAGAAATATTAGATTTTGATGGTTTAGTATTTAAGTGTTTTTTTATGTTAAATATACTTTTGAATATTGTGGATTGCGTTTTGAATGATATTGATGAAAATTGTATGAAATTGAATTCATGCATTTGGGATAATGTATGGACTGATGTTTGTTTGTATATTAAGTATTGATACCTATGTGGTAACAAAGATCTCTAAGCTTCACTGATGATCTAACTCACATAGACTAAGATATCAGGTGGTGAGAAACTAATGGGGGAGTTCATGCATACATGGTATATGAGATGAACGACTTGTGTTGTCTCTGGTATGACTTACTTAATACGGGTCTTTCAGAAGGCGTCAATTGTTATTATGTTTGTTGAATATCCTGGATGTGTAGATGCATGTGAGATATATGTGATTGTTTTATGTTGGAAATAGAAAAAGATTGAATAATTGAGAAGTTGATTCATGTGATTTGGTTTTCTATTTTGATTTAATTGTGTATATTATAAAATTTTATTTTCACTAGCTTACCTTTGTTTTTTTGTTGTGTTTTCCATTCTCCAACATTTTCCCAAATCTAATACTTCCCCTCTTTTACAAATCAAAAATCAAAATAAACTCTAGTTCTAAAATTAAAATTAAAATTATTATTATTATTATTATTAATATTGTTCATAATAATAAAAAATATTAATAATAATGTTAATATTACCAATATTATTATTAATATTATCGTTAATAATTTTAATAATAACATTAAAAAATATATTATTAATAATCATAATAATATTATTAACAATGATATTTTAATAAGAATAAAAATACTAATAATAATAACATTTTTATTATCAATAATAATAATCATCATAATCCTAATTATAATAATAAGTAAAGAATAATAATTATTATAACAAAATATGTCCGATGGTGATTATATGTTTTACTTATTAGAATTCAATTTCCACAAACAAACAAATGGTTAATATAATGATATAATGCCATTTTCACATTTTTGTTTAACCTAAGTGTTCATATTGTTGCTTAAAGTACAAATATACCAACAGTTATAAGAAATCCATGAATATCTCAAGTATTATATAAGTTCCATAATAACTCCACTTACAATTATTGCAAGTGAGAAAGTTATGCAATTTATCTGTAAAAAAAAGTGAATATTACCTACTTTGCTTCCCTTTGTGGCAGTAAAATGGGTATAGAAACTTGTTTAGAAAGGACAAAGGGAAGTATTGATGAAGAATGTGTTTTTCCCTGAGATGAGAGACAGCAGCAGGAGTAAAGGACTTGTGTACATTTTTCCCAAAGACAATAAAGGAAGTAAATTGTCTACTAATTCAATCCTTGATTTTATATAGAAAGATAGATAAATATAATAAAATAAGCTTAAATGTACGTATTAATGTAGTTTGAAATGTTACTGCATAATATTAATATAAATGTAGAAAAAAAAACATTTTTTTGTCTCATAATATTAATTATTATGTTCATTATTAATAATATAATAAATAATACAATAACTCTATTTTGACTTTAATACCACTTTTATAAATATATTAAATAAAAAATAATACCTAGTATATATAGAGAATTTCAAATATATATTATAAATTTATTCATTATTATTGTTTTCAAAATTAGTTTCTGACATATTTTAAAATGAAAAGGTTCAAATATATAATGATATAAAAAACATATAAGTTATATAGATATAAATATAATATTATAGAAATATATAAGTAATACAGGAATATTCACATAGGACTTAATTTTTATTTTAATTATTCTAAATAAATATTTTTTTATTTTAATTTATCTATATTTTAATAAATTTTTATTTTATTATTATCATTCATAAAAATTTAAAATAACTAAAAGAAAAAAGAAAAATGATTTTGAATGTAACTTATGTAAGTGTTAATTAACGCAATATTTATATACAAATAAAAAAATTTATCATATGATATTAATGGTTTTATTCATCTAATATAGCAAAAAATTAACTAATAATCTTTTTAATTAGAATATATTTATTAAATTTAATAAATAAAACATATATTTAATAAATATTACCTTTAATGCATATATAATCATTGTTTAGTGATTATTTTATTATGAATGGGTTTTTGTTAAGGAATAAGATCGATCGGTACCACGTGAAAATCAAACCCACATGCAAGGTTTAATCATTAACTCGTTTTGTATTTTTTTTCTTTGGAGGATTTAAGTCACAAATCAAGAGATTTCTAAATAAGAAGAAGAAAATAAAAGAAAAATGCAAAAATTCTTAAGATGCTTTTATTACACTTTGGGGTTGGTGAGTCTTGAAAAACATGCATGTAGATCGAGTGATACCTATCATTTTAATTTAGTTCTAGTTTTTGTCATTTTCCTCCACAAAACTCGCCAATAAATATTATTTTTATCTAAGCTTTCAATTATTTTTTATGTAGAAAGACAAAAAGCTCATCAAACAAAATCCTCATATGATAAAGTTTCTTATATATAGGAAACTCCGTCGAAACCCTTCCAAGGTTAACCAAGAAAACATGAAAACACGTGGAAAAGAAGAAGAAGAAGAAGAAGAAGCATCTAAGGGAAATGAAACCATGTTCATGATGATGAAAGAAGAAGATGAAGAAGAAGAAAAAGCAATGGCAATATGGGATTGTGGTAGTCCATTATATGATTCTCATGAATTGGTGTCTCTTGATCATATCATTGATAGACATCTAATGGTATTCCCTTCTTCCATTGGATCATCAAAGCACATCATCACCACATTCACTCGTCACTCTCATCATCATCATCACCATCATCATCATGATATGGTGCCACACAAACATGGCTCCCCAGAGAAATCCAAAGGGTCTTTCATGGTCACAAGCATGAGTAAAATCTCAGTGAAGATGGTGAGGAAGAAGAGGAAGAACAGTGCAGAGATCAAAGGAAATAAAATGAGAAGAGGCTTTGCTGGATTTGTAATAGGTTTGCTTTATTCGTGGAAGAAGTAAGAAAACTATGTCATTTGATTTCGACATTAAGGATGTAATTAAAGTTTTTCATTATATCTGCAACAACTGTTGTGCTTTTGATGTTTTAATTTTCTTGCTACTGTGATTTGTTACCATAATACGTTTTCCCAATAATCTTATGTTTTGTTTTTACTGTATTATAGTGTCGGTGCATGTTATTTACTTTTTTTTTAGAAATTTATATAGTTATCTTTTTACTTCAACAAATATTTAATTATCTTATTTTTCATTATGCACTGGTATGGGCTGAACGGTCAATACCATGACTCGGTTCTCATGGTCAAACCGACTGAACGACACACGTCCGTGTGGGTCGATCGATATTTTTGGTCCAATTACGTTCAATCAAAGTCAGTAAAACTAAATCATCATTAAAAATTAGGTAATACACATCTAAGCATGATTATCGAACAAGGTAAGTCTATTAAAATAATATAAATAGTGCACATTCCAAGAAGTAGGTACGTCATTTATGATTGTGCTCTGACAATCGAGTGTCGAATCCCTTTTGCTGACTTGAGCGTCAGAGTGTCTTCGGTAAGTATCCTCATTCGATATTCTCTAGAAGACCGAGTGATCGAGCAGTTGAGACCAAAGGAATAACAATAAGTGCTAAAGAGGAAGTTGAGGCATTGACCAACCGTCCGATAAGAAGAAAGAAGACGAAACTCATCAATAATTCTCTAAGTCTCATCTTCCTAATAGAAACACATTATATACAAGATATAGTACAAGATATAGTATAGGTTTAGGAAAAGAAATCTAATTCCTGATAAATTTTTTTAAAAAAAATTCTACAAGGATTTGAAAGATTTTTTCAAACAACTTTTTCAAAACATATAAAATATATTTTGGATTGAATTTCTAGAATAGGATTTCTAAAATAAACTTTCTAGAACACTAAATATTTTATGAGATTAACGAGTTTTTCAGAATATATTTTCCATAATATATGAGAACGCTATGAAAAAAAAAATTCAAAACAAATTTTTTTAGTATATATAATGAATGAGTTTTTTTGGAATAACTATCTCTCTGAGTAAAATGACCATGAAGAATAAGGGTGTAGTTTGAGCTGCAGCAACGAAGGAAGCGTGGCGATAACGAAAGCAGTGGTGACGTGGTGCAGCTACGAGGGTACTTTAGTCTTTTTAATTAGTATGAGATGCAGTTAGTAATTATGAGAGTGTATAAAGTAAAAGTCCAAAATTATTCATTGTATCACACACATTGATTTGGGCCTGAAATTTGCAATATTAGGTTTAGGAATTTCTTCCTGCACCATAGCAATTTTAACTTGCATCCAATTTCCCATCAAAATGATGAAAATACTCCTCAAAATAACGAAAATGACCTTACATGAAAGAATGGTGTGGATAAAAAAATACTTCCAGAATCCCTTATGGAATACATTTACAGCTTTAGATTTCCATAACACATTTTTTAATTTCGATTTTTTTTAAATGCATTTTCAGATTTTGTGTTCTAGATTTTATTTTCTAAAATGTATTTTTTTTATTTTAGATTTCTTTTTCTGAAACGAGATTTTGACTTTTGAATTGTATTTTCTGAATTTCAGATTTTCAAATCCAAAATAAAGAATAATTTTAAAAAATTTAAAAGATGGTAAAGTGCAGGTTGAAATTGATACGGTGCAGGAAAATTTTGTCTTAGGCTTAGGCAATTTGTTCTTGCACCTCCTTAAAAGACGAGAAATGATAACTTTGCAATTTTCTTCATTTTTTCATTAACCCCCTTTTCCCTTTTTTGGATTTTAAAATTCTGAATACAATATTCTAAATTCGAAATATAATATTATGAATTCTAGAATATTCCAAATTCTAGAATTGGGAAAACAATATTTCGGATTCTAGAATTTGAAATTGCATTTTCAAACTCAAAAAATACCTTCCAAACACTAGAATTTGAAAAACAAAATTGTATTTCAGAGTTAGGAAGATTTACAGATTATACAATTTGAAAATAAAAGAAAAAACAAATGCTACACCTTTTGTTCAAGGATATCTTTGGAATTGAAAGATTTATGGAAGTGAATTACTCGCAACCCAACCCAAACCAAACCACATGGACATTATGCATTCTCTTCCTATACTATCACCTCATAGAAGTATGAAATTAGGCAATTGCTTCCTGCATCATATCATGCACCGATTCTAGTGGAAAAGATGAAACTGTCCTTAAAAAAAAATTCTAAAATATGTGTTTCGGATTTTTTTTTTCCGAAACGAAATTTTATATTACAGATTTTTTTATCCAGAATGGGTTTTTCATTTTTGTTTCCGAATTTTCATTTCCGAAACAGAATAATCTCTCTTCCGATTTTTTTTCGGAATGTATTATTTTCAATTCCAGATTTTTTTGTCCGAAATAGAATTTTAATTTTTGTTTCTGAATTTTTATTTCCAAAACTCAATAACCACTTCCGGATTTATTTTTCCAGAATATATTATTTTCAATTCTGAATTTTTATTTCCAGAATAAAGGGCATTTTTGGAAATTAAAAAAATATGTTGGGTGTAAGTTAAAAATGATCAGGTGTAGGGAGCATTTGCCATGTAATTATGAGGGTGGATAAATTAAAAGCCCAAAATTGTTCATTGTAAAGATAGAAGTTAATTTGGGCCTGAAATTTGCAATATTAGGTGGGGACTTTCTCTTGTCACAACCCAACCCAAACCACATGAACATTATACACTCTATTCTTATACTATCACCTCATAACTACAAATATTCAACAAAATAAATAAATAAATTGCACTAACTATTTTCAAAATTTCATGAAATTACACTATTTTTAATATTAAAAAAATTAAATTATTTAAAAATATTACACAATTTCTCATGTGTGTGGTATACGCGTCTATGTGCTCGTCCGGATCGGTTGTGTCATCGTAGCGATCTCTATGGAAGCTTTTCCACTTATCTGGCAGTGGTACTCCGATTACGGTAAAAGGATGTCGGCGGACCAAGTCCAAGGTACCAGTCGTAGGGGCCGACTTATTCAGGTAGGACTCACCGTCAACCTCTTGGGTGTGAACTTTGTCATTTGGCTCCTCAACAGTATTGGGGCCGGTGGGGATGATGAAGGACCTATCGACAAGATTGATCGGTCCAAAAGACGGTCCCACCTCCCCTAGTTTCCTTCTCATTTCTTCATTCTCTTTTCGGAGAGCTAGGATTTCATCCTCATTCTTCCGGGTGACCTCCTCATTCCTCTTCTTCATCTCAATCATCTCTCTCTGCAGAGACATCTATAATGTCATTTGCTCAACTTTAGACATCCTTTCGCTAGTCATGCTTCGAGTTGATATTATCTACTTTCTTCTTCACCCGAATTCTCTTGGCCCCACGGTGGGCGCCAATTGTTCTCGAACGGGGTTGGGGCATAAAGAATGATTGAAACTGCTCTTCTACTTCCTTGGTTGGTCGGTCAGTTTGCACTTTTGTTCCTCTCAAAGCAAGCTCCTTCCTCTCCTCGACTCCTTCCACTCCTCGGTCTTCACGTAGTCCCGACTCGGATGGTACCTGAAGAAGGTACTCCGACGCTCAAGTTAGATTTAGTATTCGACACTCGGTATGCTTAGTACTGTACAATGACGTACCTGGTTCTTGGAATCTGTACTATTTATATTATTTTGGTGATCCTTTCTTATTGGGTCAAATTAGAGAACTTCGGTCATGTTTAGAAGTGTATTACATAACTCTTAATTGTTGATTAACCTCACTAACTTTGCTTAAACATAAATAAATTTGTGGTGTGAGTTGACATAATGACCAAATCCGAAACATGGTCTCAATCGTACATACTCTACCTTTACATATACCTTAATAACTAATAACACATTAGTCTAATTTTTTCTTCAAATTTTAAAATATCCTCATAGCACACTCAAAATCCAAAATAAGCCAAAATCTTAACTCTCATAAGATATCCATACACCACATGAAATATATTTAAAATATGTCCTTACGAGTGTTGATGTGTAGGTTATACATGTCTCCTTTCTTTGATCTTATTCATGAAACTCAATTCTATGGCAATTGAAATTTCAAATAAACAATTGCTGCATTATTAAAATTATTATATAAGCAAAATAATTTAATTAATAAGAAAAAACATCATATTACAAGTTTTTAAATTAAAAAAAAATTATGGTAGTAATTTAAAACCGTCATGATATTAGTATTGCAATTTTTTTAAAATTATAATTTTTATTATACTTAAAAATAATAATAATAATAATATCTATTATTATAATCATTGTGGACAAATAAAAATAATCATTATTGCAATTAACCTTTTTACTCTTGGATGAAAAATAATGAATTTTATTATTATGATATGTTTAATAATCTCACATGCTTTAGGAGTTGAGGTTTAGGATTAATTTAAATACACATTTTCACCTTATCATTTTGAAGTGTCTTTCAAGAGCAAGATTATAATGGAGCTCTGATCGGGTGCAAAAAAGGATAATACTTTAAATGTAATGATTTACACTAACGATGTTATCTCAATAGAAAAGTTGTTTAAAAAACGAATCCCGTTAGGGATTTACTCCAATATATTCAATCATCTAATATCGTTTATGAGTCAAGGACTTAAATAAATTTTCCTTTCTTAACCATCAAAAACACATTTTAAGGATAAAACTGTAACAAGTGAGCTTTAAAATACACTCGATGTTATTATATCAACTTGAGAGATTAAAGCACTCATTTTATTGAAAATAAAATACTCATTTAAATTTTTTAATAATAAGTACTTATTTGAAATGAATTGAACAAATAAAAAAATAATTTAACCTTATTTAAAATTAATCTTTAGTAAAAGAACACCAGTTCTTTTTCTTTGAATCTTGTAATTAAAGATTAAACTACTCCATAGATTTAGAGTATTTGGTCATTTTTATTTAAGCGTGTGAACATTTTTTTAATTGTGTTCTAGAACTTGTATTTCTTTTAATTATGTTTTTTTATTATTTGTTGTTGAATAAAATTAGTTGTGTGAACAATGTTGGTATAGCTTAAAATTTGAAGAGACCTACATAAAAGTATTTGAATTGAGCTAAGTCAAAAGGTAAAAATCATGAAAAAGAATTTGATTGAGAATACTACATTTAAAATATGTAAAAGTGACTATTATTATTATTATTAATAATATTAATTGGACTTTAAATGTAATTAAATTTTACAAAATCGGTTTAATGAGATTTTTAACTATTTATACATTATGAAATATTTCTATTTTAATTAATGTGAAATTTTCAATAATTATATTAATTTAAAGATATAAGAATTATTTATAATAAATATATAGAAAGTGACCACTCTGAAAACTGTAATTGAATTTTATAACAAGAATTAGATGACAAAAGCCAATTGAAAAATAAATGCATGTTCAAATAAAAACCTAACTAGGAATGGTCACATTATTTAAGAACTTGTGGAATAATTTAAATTAAATATACCAACAATTACATTAATGATATTTTGACTTACTTGCATTGTCCTCTTTGAATACCTTCCCTTTTCCCAACAATAATGAAGAAATAATAATGTTTGAAGATCCGGCAAATTTGAAAAAAAAAATCACTTTAAGGATTTGGTTTAAGATTCTTTCGTGTTTTTTTTTTTTTTGACTTTTCTAACTAAAATATAATAATTGATTTGAAATAATATAAATAGAAGTTTAACTTGGTCCGGGATTTGGTCTTAAAAGAAAAATCAAGATAGTAGATAACATTAAATATTATTTTCGTCCTTTTGATAATATATTTGATAACTCATTTTAATTAAGTTGAAGTTGATTTAACTATTCTTTTTTTTTAATTACAATAGAAATGTTTCTATCTTATAGTTTTTTTTTGTTTGGATTGCTACTTAATATATTGTTTAAACTTATCAACTTACTACAAGAAAATCATGAAATAGAAACCAATTTTTAAAAACTAAAAATAATTAGTTTTTAGAGACTAAAAAAATTTGGTTTCTAAATTAGTTTCTATTATTGTTAAATAATTTTTAAATTGATGTCTAATTAGCAACCAAGGTTTTTGCTACCAAATTTAGAATCTAAATAATTGGTAGCAAAAACTTTGGTTGCTAATTAGACATCAATTTAGAAACTATTTAAAAATAATAGAAACTAATTTAGAAACACCAAAAAAAATTTAGTCTCTAAAATGGTCTATAATTTAGTCTCTATAGCAATTAATTATTTTTTTTCTCTAAAAATTGGTTTTTATTTCATGATTTTCTTGTAGTGACTATGATATTGTCCATTTTCATTTTTCTCATCTTTCTCTTTTTTTTTATATCTCCTCTCTCATTTTTTTTCATATCTCATATATTCTAAAATATAACCACATTATGCCCTAGTTGAAGAGTCAAAATACATTTATATCTTAATAGATTTTTAAATAGTGTAAGTTCATTTTTACTCTAAAAATCTTTTATTCTCTTATTTTTCTTATGTTTTATCCATCAATCTTAATACAGACAATTGAGAAAAATGTTTATATCAACTTATTTTACCTTAAACTGAAATTTGGTGATGTTGGATAACAAGCTTTTGGTCTTTAGATTTTGTAGAAGTTTTCCTAGTGAAGTTTAAATTTCCAATGGAATAAAGAATTTTAGGTAACGACACATATATGTGTTTTTAATAAAACCTTAGAATACTTTATTTAAATAATAAATTAATCTGGAAACTGTATTATGCATGTTTAAGTATATAGTTAGTTAAATTGAATTTGAATTATTGTTTAGTGTTTGAAATTGATTGAAGAAATATGTTTGAGCAAATAATAGTTTTCATTAATAATTTAGAATTTTTTACAAGTGGTAGTATTAAAATAGTTGTGAATAGATCTTTGAAAATGTATTTAAGTTTGTTATTGAAGTTTCTTTTATGATATTTTCGCTCAGATGAGACAATCCTCGTTTAGGCGAAAAAATTCCTACAGATGACTTGTTCTTCAGTTTTGTTTGTGCTCAAGCAAGTATACTTTCCCTAAAGTGGAAACTGCACTGAAAAATTAGCCGTCTCAACTTCATTTTTCGCTCAAGCAAGCCCATTCTCGTTTAAGCTAGAAAGTTTCGTTCAAGCTAGACCTAAAATAAACTTCCTTCATATTTTTCTTTTTCTTTTCTTCGTGTGTGTAGAAAGTTTCGTTCAAGCTAGACCTAAAATAAACTTCCTTCATATTTTTCTTTTTCTTTTCTTCGTGTGTGTGTGTGTGTGCGTGCGTGCGTGCGTGCGTGCGTGCGTGTGTGCGTGGGTGTGTGTGTGTGTGTGTGCGTGCGTGCGTGCGTGCGTGCGTGTGTGCGTGGGTGTGTGTGTGTGTGTGTGCGTGCGTGTGTGCGTGCGTGCATGCGTGTGTGTGTGTGTGTGTGTTTATACGCACCATGACCTACAGAGCACGATATTAGATATTTGGACTTACCATGATCCTACAAGAGTGGATAAATGTTAGTCTCTATTAGGGGTATACTCCATGAGTCTTTTGGAAGATGATAGATCCATATGCAATCGCTATGATTTAAATGTAA
This sequence comes from Phaseolus vulgaris, assembly GCF_000499845.2. Lineage (NCBI taxonomy): Eukaryota > Viridiplantae > Streptophyta > Magnoliopsida > Fabales > Fabaceae > Phaseolus > Phaseolus vulgaris. The sequence continues at coordinate 38,629,588 of NC_023750.2, forward strand.
TCAAAAGTATTGAGGATTGAAAAAAAATCAAGGTACTGTGAGACAAATGGATCTATGTGTAGTTAGCATGAATGAAATGAAAATGATTATGATTGGTATTTTGATCCATATGATTGTTGATGATGATATTAGAATGTAGTTGGATAGTGGTTTTTGGTATTAGTATTATATGACTGATAAAAAAAATAAAGAGAAATTTTATATGTGAATGATTAATCTAATTGCTTATTTTTACTTATATTTTCGTATGATAGAATTTTATTTTTGATAACTTATCCTTGCATGTGTTTTTTTGTGTATGAACTGTGATGATTATACTATGTACATGAACATATATATGTGCAGGTGTAGGAGAGAATTTGGGAAAAAAGTGGATAGCGTGATTTTATTTTATTTCCTTTTGTAAAAAACTTGTAAATTGTAAGGTGTTACAAATAGTATAGTTGGCTAATTTAAGATTTATTCATAGAGAATCATTTCAATGGTATAATAGGCTTCCATCTAGTCTCTTCTTAGAATTCTTTATGATTAGGTATAGTCTACCTATGTATCATTTTCGTTAACATATGGGTTTTGGTCTATACTCCCCATATTTTTGTGTTTTCTTTCGTTTTTTTTAATAATAATATTTTTTTCATGTGATGACAGATGTTTATTGTTACTTGAGGTGTCTGAGATGTAAGTTGCATAGTGATGCCTAACATGAAAGCTTTTATAAAAAAAAATGTGTTACAAATAATTACAAATAGGTAACAACAGATTGAGTATGGCATCCTCATCACACAAAAAGAAGAAATCCAAAGAGCAATCCAGCAACAACCAAGGTATTCTGGAGAAATGGTTTGTTGGAGATTCTAAAGCAATGACAAGGTTCATCCATGAGACAAGCAGAAAGCAAGTCAATGCGCCCAAAGTGCTGAAATTCTCTTGGTTTAGAGAAGAAAATCTGACTGAAGCAAAAACCTTGCTCAAGCATCAAAAGCTGAAGAACTTCTTAGAAATGACTGGAAATGTCTATCCAGACTTGGTGAAAGTATTCTACAGCAACTTGGTTCAAGATGGCAAAAATTTGGTCTCCCATGTGAAAGGTGTGAAGCTGAAAATTACAAGGGAAATATGGAGCAATGTGTGAGGAATCAAGTATTCTGGAATGAAGGTTAGCAAAGGGAATACTGCTGGAATTCAAGGATTCAACAAGATGCAGTTTTACAGAAGTTGTGTTAGAAACCCTGCTGAACCAGTAGCTAGATTCCATGCTGGAAATCTCACAATCATTCCAAGACTCCTAGCCTACATCATTGTTTGGCAGCTTACTCCAAGAGGAAGTAATCATGCTACTCTACATGAAGAGGACTTGATTCTGATGTACTGTATCATGAACCAACTCAAGGTAAATTGGGTGAGTACAATGGTGGAGCATATGCTCAAATCCACAAGGTTACTAGACTATCGTTTTCCATATGCTATTTTTGTGTCAAAGCTAATCGATTATTTTGAAGTTGACACTACAAATGAGAGAAATGACACCATTAAGGCAGCTAGTGAAATAAACAACTCTACTCTCTTGAAGATGGGGTTTCAAAAGGAGGATGACAACTGGGTATTTAGAAGGAATGCTGCAAACAGAGCTGAAAATGAAGCAGCTGATCCAGCAAATGAAGAAGAAGAAAATGCTGATGGAGTGCAACACATGGATGAATCACCAGTGCACTCTGCTGGACATGAAGATGTTGCTGCTACAAGTCAAAATGCAATGGTTGCATATGAGGAACCTGAGTACAGAGGTGAACCTCTGTCTATGTTTGAAAAACAAGTGCTAAGCAGGCTGGACACACTCACATATGAACAGAAGGCACACTATGAAATGACTTACGCCAGGTTTCAACACTTGGATGACCAACTTGAAGGAGTTCAAGTGCAGCTAGCTGAGCTTTACTACAACAACAAGTGATCCTATTTCTAAGTCTTTATCTTTTATATGTTGTTGAACAATTTGGGTTTAATTTGTTTGTTTTTATTCTGCACTGTTTTTTAGTTGATTTTATTTTGGTTTGTAATAGAACTTAGTACTGGATTTGTAGCTTGAACTGTGATGAATGTCTATGTTTTGGTATGTTTTTATCCCATGCTTTATTCTGTTTGATGAATCCAAAGGGGAAGAAGAACAGCTCACAGAAAGCTCATAAAAGTTGATGTTCTGACTCAAGCTACATGGAGGTAGCACAAAACTCACAACTGCTCAATTCTGGTTTTATGTCTAAAAATTCTGTGCAGGTTTTGGCAGTTAGTACAGTACAGATTTTGATCATCAAACTATGCTGTGCAAAGGGGATTTGTCTCCATCAAACAGGGGGAGATTGTTGAAGATGGATGAAGCCTCTTCTCTACCTAGTGTTAGTGTGTGTTTGATGTAGAAAATAGCTAATTTGCTTTGAAGGTTGTAATAGGTTTAGATGATCTTGTATTTAGGTTTGTGTATGTGTAAGGTTGCCTTTTGCTACATGATCTATCCTAGATGCCTAACCAAGCCTAGAATAAGCACATGAAGTGGTTAAAAGTTTTTCCAAAAACTTTCTAGAGGTTTCTTCAAAAATCAGAATACTGCACAAAAATAAACCTGTTTCTCTGTAAAAGAACAGGTTTATTCTTTGGTCTGCTGAAAGGTTTTTCGAAAGTTAGTTAGGGCACCAAAGGTACAACTCAGACAGTTATTTCAGTTAGCTGAGTTGGCAGTTTTCACAAAATAAATCTGTTAAGTTCAAAATTGAATCTGTTGTTTTCATAACAGCTTTTCAACTGTTTTTTGAAAAGAAGTTAGAAACTGTTTTCTATATAAAGAAAAGCCTCTCTCACATGAAAGGATGCTGAGCAATTATGTTTTTGACAGAGATCAAACACTTTCTATGTGAGAAGAAGGATTGAAAAGATTTTTGAAAGGTTTTCCAAAGGGATTTTCAAGTGTGCTTGTTCTAGGAAAACTTTGATCTTGGTGAAGGTGTTGGTGCAGTTCTGCAACAAATTGAACTACTGGTTTTGAGTTCTTGCATCTTCTTTTCAGGTGTTATCTTTCTTTTATTCTGGTTTGTAAATGTGTAAGTGTTAGTCACTCCTTGATAGGGTTTCTTGGAGTGCAAGGTGTGCTGAAATAGGGTTTTTCAGCATTAGTTGTATTGTTCTTGTAGTGTTCAAGAACTGCTGTGTTTGTAAGTGATTGGTACTGTTTTTAGTGGATTCCACCTTGGGGTAAGGTGAAACTGGATGTAGCTCTGTATGAGTGAACCAGTATAAAAACTTGCTTGCCTTTTTCCTCTCATCCCTGCACTCGTTTCTGGTTTTGCTTAATTCTGTCAAGAACTAAATATGTTCTTTTGAAATTGAATCGGTTAATTCTGGGTTTAATAAAAACTGTTCTTCCTGATTTGTTAAAGCTCTCTGATCACAAACAAGGCAGTTGCATATGATGTTTTAATTGATCTGTGAACAAAGAGTCTATTCATTAAAATCTGAGAAAGAGTCATTCTCCTTAAAACCTTGTGTTGAATGAATTTGATTGATTTCTGAGCATAGCTGTATTCTTCATACTCATAATATCCAACTAATCTGATTCTGTTATAACCCTCTGTTTGTAACATCCCTAATTTTTTATCCATATATAATAAAATAAAAGTAAAATAAACACTATCTACTTAACATATGAATATATATAACTATCTCTTAATTGTATCTAAAAAAAATATCCCTCTTCATAGGGATTTTAATATATACATCAAAAGTTTTAAAAACAAACAGAGCATTCAAATTAAAATTAATTTTCACATCCTCCAGTTGCTCACTTAGGAGCTCTATTACCTGCAATCTCGTCTGCTCCCGTGTACCACACGATCATCACAGATAAAGAAACAAACACAAAACGAATAACAGGGTAAGCTAGCTATAACAAAATTTTCTATATAATTTAAATTTCAAATTGATACACAACATTCATAAATTCTCATACAATTTCTCCAACATTTCACATAACCATCAAGTGTCTATCTCGTTCATCATCCACATTATTCCTATCAGATTTCTACTGACTCACATACTCAGACACTTGACTCTACTTCCGGAAGACTCGTGTATTGAAATTAGCATCCAGAGACCTGCACCTGTCATACTACTGCTGTGAAGCCCACACAGTCATGCACATAATTATCTCAATATCTCATCATCTCATCGTCTTCATATGACAGGTAAATCCATTTGATATGCTCTGATCAGTTCTTTCAAACCTCAGACTCAGCCAAATGAACCTCCTTCGACTCTCACCAACTGAATAACTTCATCTATCTGATTCCACTATATCAGTAGAGTCAGGATCGTCTCATTCACAGGACACTCACAAATCAATACACCCTAATAACAATCTCAACACGGTATTTCCTTTCCTGAAAATACTATGTCTTGATCACACTTTAACCTCATTACATACATCATTTAACATATCAATGCACCACTCAATCACATCATATTTAAAACAATCCAAATATATCTCAAACTTTACTTATATACATAATTAATTCCAAATATATGCTCTGTAAATCAATCATCATTTAAAATCAAACAACCACTTCTCATCAAACATCTCATTAAGTAATTCAACAAAATATTCTAAAACAAGTTAAACTCATTTATATTATTATTCAAACACTTTCAATTCTCAATCACAAACACCTTCAACAACTTATTCACCTTAAAATCAATATAAAATATTCAAAGTCAACTATTTTAGTCAATATATTACTTTACTCTTCAAAAGAGACAATCCTGCAAGCAAAAACAATTGGAATTGGTGACCACGTCACCCCCACATCCAGAATCTTCTAACCTAGGGTTTTAATGAAAAGAATAAGACTAGCTTCCCTTACCTGGACTTGAGCAGATGCTCACTAAGAGCTCCAACCACCAAAATCTTAATCTTAAGGATAATCTAACCTGCACCACAAAGTTCTGATCACAAATCTAACTATATCACTATGACCCTGATCTAACAGAGACTAATTCTGAAGATAAAAATCTCACATGCAAACTTAAATAAAAGGCACCCTAACCATATCAAAACTAACTCAGAAAATGAGCCAAAAATGAACTTACTCTATCTAAGATTCTGATCGGGCAATCTCGTAGAGTTCACTGCCAGGAGTCCAATGGCAGACTCCGATCGTCAAACTGATGAGCGAGGAGATCAGAATCTTAGAGAGAAGGGAGAGGAAAGAAAAAGGGGAACAAAAATGAACTTACTCTAGGAAAGATTTTGATCGGGCAGTCTTGTAGATCTCGCTGCCAGGAGTCTAATGGTGGACTCCGATCGTCAAACAGATGAGCGAGGAGGTCAGAATCTTAGAGAGAAGGGAGAGAAAAGGAAAAGGAAACTTCTAGAGAGATGGTGGTTCTTTTAAAATGAAACCTGAATAACTAATTTTCTATTTATATAGCTTTTTCACTTTAATAATAAAATATTCAGGTGTCATTTTAATTGTACCATTTCTACTCTAAGACTATTTTTCTCGGTCCTTACACTGTTGATCACAATTTTAACTTGAACAAATTCAAATTGTGCTAGACTGCTCTGAAGAATCAATCTGTTTCATGTAAAAACAATATGTTCTTTTGCCTCTGATATACTGAAAATTGTGTGTTCTTGCGAAAATTTTTTAAGCTCAATTCACCCCTTCCCTCTTGAACTTAGACACTAATAGACCCAACAATTGGTATCAAGAGCTAGGGCTTGTATTTTGCTCAAGTGTATGCATGATGTCTGAGTTTAAAATGCCTTTTGCTGAAGGTGCGTCTATTAATAGACCTCCTATGTTTGGTGGTGTTAACTATGCTTTCTGGAAAATCAGGATGAAGATCTTTATGGAGTCTATTGACATGGGAATCTGGGATGCAGTGGTCAGTGGACCTTTTATACCTTTTATACCTTGGTCTGAATGGAGTGAAACCGAGAAGAAGAAGGTCCAATATGACTCCTTAGCCAAGAATATCATCACCTCTGCACTGAATATGGATGAGTTCTTTAGAGTCTCTCAATGTAACTCAGCTAAGGAGATGTGGGATGTACTAGAGGTAACTCATGAAGGGACTGATGATGTGAAACGGGCAAGGAAGCACTCACTAATTCAGGAGTACGAGCTGTTCAGAATGCAATCAGAAGAAAGTATTGCAGATGTGCAGAAACGATTTACACATATTGTAAATCACCTCACTGGCCTTGGTAAAGTCTTTGACAAGGAAGAGCTTAACATAAAGGTGCTAAAATGCCTTGATAGGAGCTGGCAGCCTAAGGTAACAACAATCTCAGAATCCAGAGATTTATCCAAGATGTTCACTGCTGCACTTTTTGGAAAGCTGATAGAGCATGGAATAGAGTTGAAAAGATTGAAAGAACAAGAAACTGTGGAGAAGAAGGTCAAAGGAATTGCTCTAAAAACTACCATGGAACATGATACAAGTGAGGAAGAAGTTGATCCTGAACATGATGAGACCGTGAGTCTGCTCACCAGAAAATTCAACAGGTTTCTTAGAAAGAAAAACCGTGACAGAACTCAGCAAAGAAAGAGGTACTCCAAACAACCTAATGATTCAAATTCTTCCAATTACACATGATTTGGATGTGGTAAACCAGGTCATATAAAAGCTGATTGTCCAAACAATCAAAATAAATAAATAAAATCAGCAAGCAAGAAGAGTGACAAAGGCAAAGGTAGAAGAGCATACATCTCATGGGAAGAAAATGATGTATCCTCATCTAGTAATTCCTCAACTGAAAGTAATCATGAGATTCTAATTAGGTAGGATACTAATCATGAGATTCTATAATTATTAAATTAATTGCATATAATTGGGTACAATATCGTCAAATATTGCATACAATAATTGCATATAATTTGATAATTATTATTTTCTTAATACTCCCCTCAAGTTGGTAGGTGAAGATCAAGAACCCCCAACTTGTGTCGTAGTGTAAAAAATCGTTCCTTGCCCAATGCCTTCGTAAAAATATCTGCAAGCTGATATTGTGTCGGTACATATGAAGGACTGATTATCCCAGCTTGTAATTTTTCTCTGACAATGTGGCAGTCTATCTCAATGTGTTTTGTGCGTTCATGAAATACTGGGTTTGCTGCTATATGTAATGCCGCTTGATTGTCACAGAAAAGTTGAGCTGACAAGTTACATGGCACCTTTAAATCTTGCAACAGATATCGCAACCAAACTATCTCCAAACAAGTATTGGCCATTGCGCGATATTCTGCTTCCGCTGATGATCTTGATACCTTTGTCTGCTTTTTTGACTTCCATGAGATAATAGAGGAACCAAGAAAAATGCAATATCCAGATACTGATCTCCGAGTTGTCTGACAACCTCCCCAGTCTGAGTCGCAATAAGCTGTCAATGTCAGATTGTTTTCGGATGGCAATAGCAATCCTTGTCCTGGTGATCCTTTGATGTACTTTAGGACTCGAATTGCGGCATCCCAATGAGGTTTCCGTGGATCTTGTATATATTGACTTAGGGTCCGAACCGAAAATGTTATGTCAGGCCGAGTAACCGTGAGGTATATCAGTCGTCCCACGAGTCGCCTGTATTTGACTAGATCCTTTAATAACTCTCCATCGTCTGGTGTGAGTTTTAGGTATTGTTCCATTGGAAATTTGTCTGGACGAGCACCTATGAGTCCCGTATCCTGTAAAATATCAAGCGCATATTTTCTTTGGGACATGTAAATACCAACTTTAGAACGGGAAAATTCAATCCCTAGAAAATAGTTTAGGTCTCCAAGATCTTTAATGCGAAATTGTTGTAATAAACAATCTTTAACACGCTGAATTTATGTCAAATCATTTCCTGTCAAAAGAATATCATCCACATAAATCAAAAGGGCAGTAAATGATGAGTTATTCTGGCTTGTGAATAGAGAGTAATCTGTCTTGGACTGTTGAAATCCTACAGATTTAATCACATGAGAAAATGTTGAAAACCATGTTCGAGATGCTTGTTTGAGACCATAAAGGGATTTGTTGAGTCGACATACAATGTTCTCCCCGTGTCGATGATGCCCGGGTGGCAAGTCCATGTAAATAATTTCATGCAATGTGCCATGTAAGAAGGCATTTTGCACATCTAGCTGGTGAGTAAACCAATTTCTGGCTGCTGCAATGGTGAAGAGACACCTCAAAGTTGTTAATTTTGCTGTTGGTGAAAAAGTTTTAGAATAATCGACACCTTCAATCTGAGTGTACCCCTTTGCGACAAGGTGCGCCTTATATCTGTCGACGCTACCATCTGAGTTGTACTTTATTTTATAGACCCATTTGCATCCGATGGGTTTCTGCCCAGCGGGTAACGGTGTCAAGGTCCACGTTTGATTTAGCTGCAAGGCGGAAAGCTCTTCGTCCATTGCTTTTTGCCAATTTGGATCAAGGATAGCTTGAGCATAAGTGTGAGGTTCTTTGGTGGTTGTGATGTTAGCAAGATATGTACTATGTGTAGAAGAAAATCGCGAATTAGAAAGAAAATGATGCATAGGATACCTGGTTCCATTCGATCGGTCTTGGACAGTGGTCGAATGATTGGTTTGGGATCCCGTTACGTAGTCTTGAAGCCAGGAAGGTTGGGTTGATGTGCGACTGGATCGTCGAACAGGAAGGTCGGTTGGAGAAGGTTTGGTAATGGGTGCTAAACTTCTTGGCATGGGAGAAGAAGGTTGGTCTACTAGAGGTTCAGGTGTATTATGACGAGTAGGAGAAGTAGGTTGGTTTGATGGAGGTTCAGGTGCATTGTGACGAGTAGGAGAAGAGAGTTGGTTTGATGGAGGTTCAGGTGTATTGTGACGAGTAGGAGAAGAAGGTTGGTTTGATGGAGGTTCAGGTGCATTGTGATGAGTAAGAGAAGAAGGTTGATCGAGTGAATGTTGGACAGGAGTGGGTAAGTCAATGTCAATAGTGGGCAAAATACCTTGTAATGAAGGTGAGGATTGTGTCTGTGACTGTTGGCAGAATGGGAAAACACTTTCATGGAAGATGACATCCCGACTTGTAAAAAAAGTGCCTGCATCTATATCAAATAATTTGTATGCTTTTTGACTTTGAGGATAACCAATGAAGATGCATTGTCGGGCGCGCGGATCAAATTTTTGCTTAGATGAAACAACAGTTGCGTAACAGAGGCAACCAAAAGTTTTTAGGTGAGAAAGTGAAGGTGGTTGATTATATAGTAGCTCAAAAGGTGATTTATTTTTTAGTAAAGGTTATGACAAGCGATTAATGATATATGTGGCGGTTAAAACGCATTCTCCCCAAAATTCTAATGGTAAATTGCACTGAAATAGGAGGGCTCGTGCTGTGTTTAAAACATGTCTATGTTTGCGTTCTACTACTCCAGTTTGTTGAGGAGTGTAAACGTAAGTGCGTTGACATTCAATACCTTTTTTGAGAAAAAAAATCATACATTGAAATAAATTCCAGTCCGTTGTCAACGCGGATGGTTTTAATAGATGCCTGAAATTGATTTTGTGCAAATGTAATGAATGACTTTAAGAGATGTTGGGTTTCAGATTTGTGATTCATAAGAAATAGCCAAGTACATCTAGTATAGTCATCAACTATAGTGAGAAAAAAACGTTTTCCAAAATGAGTTGGGGTTTTATGAGGACCCCAAATGTCACAATGCAATAGATTAAATGGAGAATGAGATTTTATTGTGCTTAAAGGAAAGGGTAGCCTTGTCTGTTTAGCTTTGGGACAAATACTACAATGATTATGAATGGGAATGAGATTTTTACTAATAGGGATAGGTAGTAAGGAAGATACAAGTTGTAGACACGCCGGAGAAGGATGTCCAAGGCGCTTGTGCCATAAATCAGTATCGATCGATATTTGAGATGCGTGGGCTTGGTTTGGAAGAGGGGACATGTAGTATAAGCCTCCCCGTAGCCAAGTCCTGTAAAACGCAACCATGTGGAGTAAAAACGACACAACAATTTAGTGAACTGGTTATCTTACTAATGAACATGAGATTTAAATTAAAAGAAGGAACACAAAGAACATCTTTGAGAGTGATTTTGTCATTGAATTTAATTGTGCCTGTAGATGAGATGGGCGCAGTTGAGCCTGTGGGCAGATTAACATTTGAAATAAATGATGATGATGTGTGTGTGAAAAATTGTGAATCAGATGCAATGTGATGGGTTGCTCCGCTATCCAAAATCCATGGTTTCGTAAAAGCAGAATTAGAAGAGGAGTTATGGGCAAGCAGACCTGCAGAGCTAACAAACATGTCACTTTTACCGTTATTGTTGAGCGAGTAAATAACCCTTGCCAATTGCTGAATTTGCTCGGCACTGAAGCGTTGTACGAGGTTTCTATTGGACTCGTTACTGGTGCCTTCTTTGCCAGACATGATTTGTTATTTAGGGAATAAAAATGGAGAGACTGTCAGGGCACCAAGATCGGTGCTCTGATACCATATAAGAAAATGATAAAAAAAATGGTAAGAAGAAGAGATGTTTCTTATTCTCTTATGTGTATTACATCACTTCATGCATAGGAAATATATAGGGAGTTTCTCTCCCCAAATTACAATCTAATTAGGTAGGATACTAATCATGAGATTCTATAATTATTAAATTAATTGCATATAATTGGGTACAATATCGTCAAATATTGCATACAATAATTGCATATAATTTGATAATTATTATTTCCTTAATAGGAAAATTGAATAGATTAATTTTTCATCTCCAATATAACCTTCGGATGAGATTCAACGAGTCTCACGTGAAAAATCTAGAACCCACCCAAAGATGAACATCCTGATATAGCTAAGTAATTCATGATGGAGTTGGTAAGGTGAAACACGTTTCAAAACAAGTCAGAATCACCGACTGGTCTATACCGACGAGCATCAGAGAAGGTACCAGAGTATAGGGGGACCTAAAGATCCGACTAGGCCATCAGAGATTTTTCACAACAAACATTTTTCACTTTCACACGAATCAAGGAAGCTTAGAAAATGAGTGAAACTCCTTAATTAGCCCAGGTCAAGTGTAATTAGGTCTTAGGTTTATTAAGTTTTTTGGAAAATATATTATACACTATGTTTTGGACAAACTGTGTATCAATATTTAAAACTTTTAGTTTTCCCTAATTGCTACTCACTATGGCCAACTCCAAAAATCGTACAAGTCTCTAATATGCCTTAAATACAAGTCTCTAATATGATATTTCAATCAAGGTTCCCCATCTCTTAATAAGGTAACAGTTAACCTACTTTCACGCGTATATAACACGTTGCCACATTGCCACTGTTAAACTTCACATCCTAAATAAAAAAATATGAACAAAAGTAATAAATAATGAACCTAATTTTGTAAATCTGTATTGGAAGATGTCTCACTATATGAATAAGCATTGCAGCCAAACACTTTAGAAGGGTAAGGACCCAAACCTAAAGCCCTAACACATCCACAATGTTCTCGGCTTCCGAAAACACAAGCTAAGGAATCCATTATTGATATTTCTTTATATATGAATGATGATGAGGTTAATTCATATGCTTGAATTTTTTCCTACAAAGAACACAAAAAGAAATAAATTAAACTTACATTAAGTGTTATTGACAATTATAAACTTCATTAGAATTAAACTTACACCAATTTCCTTCACTTCATCACTTACAAATGCTCCATTAGCATGCTTATGTGTAGCTATCCATATATTTCCTCTACTAACCTTGTGGTCACACTCTTTTTCCTATTAAAATGAAGAAAAATTATATGACACGTTGTAAGAGAGATTAAAACATAAATTTGACATGAACCACACAGTATCTACAGTGACCCTAACCAAAACAGAAACAAATTTTTCTAAGGCCAAAAACTGCAGATTAAAATAGGGTGCAACAAAGACAAAAAAAAGCAAAAAAAAGCAGAGTTCAGTGAAAAACCAGGACATATTTTCTACATAATTATGCAAAACTATATAACAACACAAGATCCTTTCACACAAGGTTCATCAACATCTATCTAGACCCCTTTCACTTCTACACACCAAAAACCTTTCCAAGACACACTTCACAGTAGCGTCACCTACAGGTCCACTATCATTTGGGTGCTGTAAAAGTCATATACTAGCCTAGAAAGCCACATTGAAACGTTTCTCTGACAAGTTCAAATTTGAAACACTATGAACAAAACACATAGGTCAAGTTTGGAATCCATGGATGGTTCCCCTATATAAATGTATATTACCATAATAGAACTCCACCAAACTACAAAACGAATATGCTTTCAGTTGTTCCATAATCAGCTTCGTTGTGTAATGCACTTAATGATCCCCAACTAAGTCAAACATGTGCTAATTCTCTCATACAATTAGTCTCTTTTGGGATAATCTTATTTTTATACCAACTACTATTTCAAGGATAATGCCATCAGAGCAGACTTCAATGAATTGTTCTTTATTCTTAATAATAATTACAGTGTGCCAACTTACAAAAAACACTCTCCCTACACTTACAAAAAACAGTCTCCCTATACTCTAGTCCACATTTATACCCTTAAAAACAAAATACATACATTTAAAAAAAAATATCCAGAACATTTATAAGAAAAACAAAGCTCGAAGAACACATTATCAAACCAAAAAACTAAAAATCATTACAATGAGAAAAAATCGTACCTGAGACTAATCAGAGACAGTGTTCCAAGAGTTGTATTCGATCCTTGAGAAAAATCCGAGGCATGAACGTTGTGCAAAATGCACCGCAGCTTTGGAAATGAGAAATGGAGAAGATGGAAACCAAATTTGAAAAATCAAATAGGGAAAAACGAAAATGAATACCTAATATAACAAAAGCAGAGTGAGAAATGAACCTTCAATTCAGAGGGAAGAACGAAGAAGCTGAAGATGATTTTCTAGGACAAAAACATAGTGAGAAATGAAGCTTTAGAGGGAAGAACGGAGGGAAGAACGTGAGAGAGCTGAAGAAACGTGAGATTATTTTCCAGGGATTGAGAAATGTTTAAACGTGAGAGAGCTGAACTTTCGAATGAAGAATGTGTAAAAATTTGAGAAAGGTGAGGAAGTTGTAGTCTCTGAAAAAATAAAACATGAGAAGTATTGTGCCACCAACAATAGGGGAAAGTAAAAAATAAAGAAAAATAATTATTACTTTATGTAAAACTATAGGAACTTATCAGGGGTTTAAAAAAACTCTATGTACTAATGGAGGTTCTTATAACCTCTTCTAAAAAACCTCCAGTAAAATTAATTTTTTTTTGTAGTGTTTCTCGTAATATATTTTTGTTTAATTTAACTTATATTAAATTAAATTATTATATTTTAATAAACAATAATAATTTTAATATTTAACATGTTTTATATCTTTAATATGTAACATGTTTTATATCTTTAAAAGGTAAGATGTTTTTTTCCTCTGTGTATAGACTTGTGACAAGTTCCTAACCCCGAGGCAATAAAATAAAATATTAAAACATTAAACTTATTTATTAGTTAAAGAAAATTTTCAAAATGCTAATAAACTAATGACGCGCTTATATCTATTAACACGTTCTTTCAATAATTCCTTTTAACATACTATTTTATTTTAAAATTTATTAAAAAATATAAAAGTAAAAAAATATCATTGTGAGACCTAACTTTTAAGATTTCCAACAAATTTTAAATTATTTTTTCTAATCAACAATAAAAAATAAAATAAATGGGAGTATTAGAGGTACTCCAACTTATGTACAAAAAACCTCATTTTAAAAGAGATGAGAGATCCAAAAAAAAAAATCAATCGTCTCTGTGCCCATATTCTACAAAGCATATCTAAACAAGTTTTAAGCATATCCCTCATATATACATGTTGACAACAAAGCAAGCAAGCAACAAGAACCGTGTGTAAACAAACATGATGATTCTATGTTGCGAAATCACTCCTACAACAACCTTCCAAACAACCGTAGTGGTTGGAATACCCAAGAGTGTGACCTCAAAATCAAAACAAACATTTAACAAAAGTCATCGGTCAGTGTAATGATTTTAAACATGCATCGATACACCAATCAGAGTAAGAGAAACATGATTTTGAAAATTTATAGTTGACCCGTGCCCATGCCTTTACTTGAGCCACAATAAATATTTCAATCGGAACCATCACCGTATTATTGAAGATTATTCTATTTCTATGGTTTAAAATTCCCCAAATAATGACTATCCACATACATTTTTGGATATTATTACCCAAGCAGTTTAAATCCAAAAGCTCAAATTGTTCAAAATATTGTATGAGATTAACACAATGTACAAAATTCTTACTAACCCAAACATCACTCATATACCATACTTTACTTTACATGAAAAGAAAAGATGGTTAATCGTCTCAATCTCAGACCCACACATGACACACATTCTCCTTCCAGAATAAATACCTCTACACATTAAGTTGTCATAAGTTACAATTTTCCCAACTAAAACACGTCAAGCAAAAAATTGTGCGGAGGGAAGAACTTTTAAACACCAGAAAAAATCAAAATTAAAAGCAGAGAAAGAACATGACTACAAAAGATCATGGGGCAAGAGAATTTTATAGGCAAATTCAACTGTGCAAGAATTGAAAATATCACCTAGCCAAGTCCACTCATTATTTTTGCATACATCTAATTAAAGAGATTTCAATTCATCCATAAAGACATTTACATGTTCTTGTTTCGTTGAAACCACTCTCTTCTCCACTCAAATTGCCATACTCATTAACCCTCGTGCCATATCCCATACTGATCAATAAATCCCTCTTTAAACATTGAATTTAAAAATAATCTAGGATATGACAATATCATTTCCAACCCAACAATCAATCCAAAACATAATCTTTTCCCCTTTACCTACCAACCCAAATTTTAAATTGTGTTTCTCACATTTTTCTCTTATTTAAATGACGATAATTAGTGTTCATTTAAAAACTCAGAAAATAAAAGGAGCTGTTTTCAATAAATAAATATAAAGGATTTAAATATATGAAAAACGAAGAGAGAAAGCAACCAGAGACACACACGAGTAGGTCCACGGGGCAGAAAAATCATTTTTGAATTTTAATTTTATAAAGTTGACTTAACTACTATTTTGACCAATATTAATTGCCAACTGTCTAGAATATATAATGATATAATATTAAACATGCTTTATAAATTTGGCGTGAAGAAGAATATTTTAATTTTAATTTGAATTTGAATATTGGACAATTGAGTTCTTTTGGTGAAGAAGTAACCTATGAAATTATGAACATTAATGATTGTATGTGCTACACGTTATTTATAATAATCAAATAGCAGCTAATTAAGCTCTCAATTTTGGATTAGAATAATTAAGATAATATTGTTCAAGTTGACTTTCTCT
This sequence comes from Phaseolus vulgaris, assembly GCF_000499845.2. Lineage (NCBI taxonomy): Eukaryota > Viridiplantae > Streptophyta > Magnoliopsida > Fabales > Fabaceae > Phaseolus > Phaseolus vulgaris. Next base: position 38,645,032 of record NC_023750.2, read on the forward strand.
ACAATTTGCACTACCATAAGAACTGGAACGCACACATAAAGTAGTATCATTGCAACACAATCAAACATTTGTACCAATATAATTTAATCAATGTTATTAACAATTTAAATAAAGTAATAATTAACCAAAGAGTTAATTATCTTACATATATATTGTAGTGTGTATATATATATATATATATATATATATATAATTACCCTAAAAATTATAGTTTATAATTAGAGTATAGTTTTTATTTATTTAAGAGTGTAAATATTTTAAACTCCATAATTTGATTTACAATTCGATTTTGATTTGTTTATATGGTCTCTTCATATATAATTTGATACATTATGAGATGATTGATGTTATTTACAAATGATTTTTTTAGAAACTTTGTTTTACTAGGAACAATTGATGTTATATGTAATTATTATTACAAGAAAATTGGGATTAATTTTATAAATAAAAAGTAATTGATCATTATATTAACTAATTTAAATATTATTTTAGAAATTAAAAAAATATTGGTATTTTAAATGATTTTTTGATTTTATGAAACTAAAATTGAGAAAATTAAAGGTTATATATATATATATATATATATATATATATATGGTATATTGGAGTTTCAATTTCAAGAAATAATTTCACTTAGCCTCCAATAGGTTGTTGCCTAAGAAAACTCAAGAATAGAAGTTGTAACCTCTTAAATACAAAAATAAAAAATAACATTTTTTTGCAATGAGCTTTCAAAACAAAAATCTATAAATCAAAATATTAATTTAACAAAAATATTCATATTCCTGAGTTAATTAGTACATATTAAGTACAAAACCCTAGCAAAATAAAAGAAAGAAATTCAATTATGGGAGAAGAAGAAACTTACCTAGATCAAAATTATGATATTCCTATCTTTATTTATACACATTTATTTTCTAAACTAGGAAGTTTGATCGTGAAAATCATAAATGACTAGTCCATAATTTAAAAATAAATAAATAAATAAATTTAGAAACGTGAAATTTTATAATAAATGAAAAATAAAATACTTTTAAATTTATTTATAATACCTTCTTTAAAAAATATATCTTCATTATTCTCTATTTAACTTAAATCTTATTTTCTTAAACTAAAGTGAGTCTTCCACGCATGTTACTTTCAAAGTGTGTTTTTTTTTTGGTAAGATTTTTCAAACGGGTAAATAAATAATAAAAGTAATTATTATTTTTTAATATACGTATATTAATTTCTCACTCCACAAAAACTAACTAAACATGCACTTAATTGCTATGGGAAGCTTCATAAATAAATAAAGTGATAGTGCGTTAAGCTTGTAAACCAACAAACAACTATAATATCATATTTAGTCATCATGCGAAGACAAAAGAAAAAACGTAATAAAGTTGTCTTTAATTCTCCCCACACATATATGAATTAAAAAGTGAAAGAAAGAGATAATGATTTAATATGATGAAAATTAGATGACTAACATGTATACACAATAATTTAAGGATACTTTGATTAAATTTAACTCAATGTTAACATAATTTTAAAATTTGTCCTTCTTTAAGAACTTGTTTGTAGAGAACAAACAAATTCAATGTCACTAAGAAATTGAGGTTAAGATGGGAAGAACCCATTTATTTAAGTTTAGAAAAATAGAATTTAAATTAAAAGGAGAATAAAAAATGTCTTTCTAAAAAATTATAACTATATTTAAAATAATTTATTTTTTATTTGTTATAAATTAATCTAGTTGAAGGTATAAATTTTTTATAATTTTTCTAAGAAGTTATTTTTACTTAAGTTTATAAATTTTGTATTACCATTAAGAAGAGAAAGAAAGATAGATTAAAATAGTTTAATTATATTATTAATCTAAATAAGATTTTGTTCATCTTGTGTGTATAAGAGAGTTTTATATTTTGTTTGTGTGAATCAAATAGGAATAGAAAATTTCTAGTGACATGACATAAATTTTCTAGACATAAATAAGTAGAGACGTTGATTTTGGTGAACAAGATGCTTTGATGCCTTTAAATTTCTATGAAAAGCTTGAAGACCCTACTATTATGTGTGTGTTGTCTAGTAGTTTTTGACTTGTTAATTCACTCCTTGTATTAATCCAAACTCACTTAATTTTTCATCTATTTTTAAAGAAATGTTTTCTTAAAAGCTGAGAAATTTTAGTCAGTTGTTTTTTAAAGTCAACTAGTTGAAAAAACTGCTACTCAAAGGTATTAAGGCTAAAGCAAGTTGTTCAACCTGTTAAATTGTCGAAACAACTGGTTGTTTGACACTTATTGGTTTTCAAAATGATTTGGAAAAGCTTTTCTTTGTTTTGTCTTTATTGTCAAACTGAAACAACCAGTTATTTCGATAAAACAACTGATTGTTTTTAAGAAAACCTTAACAGAAAAAATTCATTTCAGTATGTTGTTTTGGAAAATAATCTATTGTTTTTATAACATAATTTGGTTAAGAGTTTGAAACTGTTTTTAAATGATTCCAACTGCTTTTGATTTATGATCTAACAGTTTTGACCACTTGCTTAAGTCTATATCAAGAACATTTTATGATCTTTTCAAGAACCTAAGAAAGAGATTATTAAAAACGTTTTTCAAGAGTTCAACAGCTTTGGATCATCACTTGTGTGTGGAATAGGATTGAGTCTTTGTCTACTTTTGTTCTTCTACTTTGTTATCATCACTTGTTTTTTTTTTTTTTTTTTTTTTATAAAGTTTTCGTGTTAGGCATCACTATGCAACTTGACATCTCAGCTAAGCTGACACCTCAAGTAACAACAATCATTTGCCATCACATGAAAAAAATATTATTAAAAAAAGAAAAAAGAAAGAAAATACAAAAATATGGGGGGACTAGACCAAAACCCATATGTTAACACAAACGATACATAGGTAGATTATACCTATTCATAAAGAATTCTAAGAACAGACTAGCTGGGAGTCTATTATACCAATGAAATGATTCTCTATGAATAAATCCTAAATTAGCCAACTTATCAGCACACGCATTCCCTTCACGAAAAATATGAGTTACCCTAAACCTGATTGTCCCACAAAAATTAAGACAAGTATTCCATCGATTCTGAAGCATCCACGGAACATTAGTCCTAGCAGTAAACGCAGCACAAACCAAGGCAGAATCACATTCAAGCTAGACATTAGTAAGTCCCATTTTTTGAGCTTCCTCCATAGCATGTATAACTCCATAAAACTCAGCAACCAAAGCAGTTTGAACTTCAAGAAACGCTGAAAAAGCACCAATAAATTCTCTCATACTCCCACGAAAAATACCTCCACAAGTAGCAAGACCAGGATACCCCCTAGCAGCCCCATCAGTATTAATTTTGACCCAGCCTGGTGAAGGAAATTCCCATCTAATAGGAAGAGGACGAAGAACTTGTTGATTACATAATGAATTCTCAGTGGTTAGTTGAGGACTGGATGTAGATTTTGGTTAAGAGTGAACCAATATAAACCTTTGTGTGTGAATCTCTCTATCCATTCTCTTATACACTGTTTTCATCACTGTTCTTTCTCTGCTAGTATAAACAACCTATTGTTTTGAGAAAACAATTGGTTAAATCTTTGTAAAGAACATTAAAACTGAACTTTTATCCAGTTGAACAAAAAATCAATTGGTAATTAGCTACTAATTATACTACAAGAATTATATATATACTACAAGAAAATTATTAAATAAAAATTAATTTTAGAGATAAAAATAATTAGCTACTAATTAATTAAGTTCAAGATTATTTTATAAACTAAAAAAGCTATTGATATCTAAAATAGTTTCTATTATTAATAAAAAATTATAAAATGGTTTCTAAATTGGTATCTAACCATTAGCTACCAAGGTTTCAACTACTTACTACTTTATATTCTAAATTAATCTTTATTAGTCTTTTAGAGACTAATTTAGAATCTAAAATATTAGTCCTTAAAACTTATGTAACTAATTTAAATACAAATTTAAAAATCATTTTATAAATTTTTATTAATAATAAAAATCACTTTGGATACAAATAATTTTTTAGTCTCTAAATTACTTAATATAATGACTAATTATTTTTTATGTCTAAATTTAATTACTATTTAATGATTTTCTTGTATATATATATATTCTGAATTGTTAGAAAAAATTTATATATAATTTATCATTAAACTTATTAAAATTTGTTATGGATAAAATTTCTTATAAAAACCACATAATGCAGTATCAATCCATCTCTTATCTTTATAGTTTGCTAATATATTCTCATATCAATCAAGTGAGACTTAGAAAACAATACCAACTCAATTTTATCATCTGATTTAAACTAACCAAGCAGGTAATACACAAATAAAAATAAAATAATTTTAAATCAAAATAATGTTCAAGTAATTTAAATTTAAGTATTAACTTATTTAAAATATGTACATTATACTAGGAATAATTAATGAAATTAACTAAAAATGCAACAACTCTCCGAATAAAAAGAATGTATTGAATTACATGAAATACTACGATCTTTTAAGCATAATACAAAATAATTTAAAATATCATAAAGAACACTATATTGAATAATTTTCAATCATAGAATCCACTTTGAATGTATTATGCAAAAAGATATTATCTCAAATTAATTAAAAATATCATAAATATAATCTTTAACATAGTTATTATATATATAAAAAAAGAAAAAGTTATTATGAAATTCCAAAGAGACAAAGTCAAATACATGTCGGTAACAGATAGGGAAAAGGATGGGTTGGATTTGGCAATGAAACAATTGATTGAAGAAACAACAAACCAATCACAACAAATGAAATCAAACAACAATAAAGAAGGGTTGTCCCCACAAAACAGTGTTGCAGGACCCTTTAGTTGTTTCTAGGGTTTTGCATGAAATCAAAGAGATTCTTCTTTAAACTCTTCAAAGCCACAAATATTCACTAGGTATATTTAGGGGTCTTTATGTTTTTTTAATTTGTAAAAAAAAAAAACCTTAATAATAGCCCTTGAAAAGGTTTGCATTTATGACCATTTAAGATTTTTTTTTCTTCATTTTCAATCTAAACAGTGTTTGTGTATCAATTAAAAAACTAATAAGTGGTCCTGAATCATAGTTTTACCAATCTGTGTATAAGCATGTGTTTAAAGTTTTCAACTTGCAAAAAGGAAAAATCAAAAGTGATATAGAAATTAGCAAAATCACATGGTTCAATTCAATGCTTTCCCATAATTCATCCTTTCAAACACTTTTCACATTGTCAAATCTATGATTTTTCAGATAAGATAATAATATCTTTTTAAAAAATGTCTGATGTTACTTAGAAGCTTGTTTTCTTGTTGGAATAATGGTAAATTACTAGAACATTGTTCGGAATTCTATTCAACATTTCTATAATAATTGTGTCAAATTTTGATGTTTTGCACCGAAGTTATAGTGAAGGTTTGAAAAAAATAATTACATGTAATTAGTTATTGTTTTAAAGCAATTTCAGTGTTATTTGTGTTATATATTAGTGTATTATAAATTATTCAAAACATGTCTAAATATATATTTAAACAATTAAGAAATAAATTTAAATATAAAAAGAGAGTATATAATGTAAGTTTATATATATATATATAATATAATATTTTTATTAATGTGTATGTCTTTTAATTGGGATTTATCAAATCGTATATTATTATATATTTATGAATGTGTCATAAATTTTAATAGGAATTTATCAACCTGTATATTTGATTATATATTTATGAATGTGTCATAAATTTTAATAAGAATTTATCAATTCTTATATTTATTATATATTTATGGATGTGTCATAAATTTTTAGATTTTTTATGATTATGATAAATTAATAATTTTATTCAAAAGATAAAAATATTTTATAATATATAATAAATGTAAATCTTACCAACTAATTTTATAAAATACAAAATTTAGTGAACTTAAAATCCATTTGCTAAAAAATTTATTAATTGTTTTCGTGGGTAAGTTATGATTTACTTTTTTTTTCCCATTTTTCTAATGGTTGAAAATAGATACATATGAATTTAACTTTTAGTTGAAAATATAAAAATAAAGTTGAATTTTTTAATATATTTATAACATGGTCAAATAAATGCTTTTCTATCAAAATGGACATTATGCACAAAAATAGGAGTTACATATTGATATAAAAGTTTATTTATTTTAATTAAAAAAGACGAAAAGTTGAAACTCTCTATGAAATTTCAACAATTATATAATAGATATCCAACATAAATAGATATTCCATACTCATTAAAAAAAATAAAAATGAACAGAGAAATACCATTAGAATTAATCCTTGCTAAATTTATCGATTTATATATAACTTTATGTTTTTTCCTTAATAATTGAATTCTGGCTTATTTTAATTCTCAAATAACTTTTATTTACTTTATATTTTTCTTAACGTTCAGGTGTGTTATTTCTTATTTATGATAATTTTACACTTAATTCCACTTTAATTAATTTTTTAAAATAAATTCTTTTTAAAAATCTAGTTATTTGTTTTAATGTTTGATTTTATTATTTTATATGCCATGTATAAAACTTATGTCTGTCTACATTTTAAAGATCAAACTCGTTTTGTAAGAATTATAATAAAAATAATTTATATTTTTTATTTTTAAAATTACTTCAAATTGAAAATCTAGTTTATACAAAAAAAAAACTTTTTTCTTTGAAATGATTTATTTTTTTATTTTGATAGAAAATAGAAATAAAATATGATTTGCATTTTTTATATATAACTTTGCAGTTTGATGAGTTTTTGTGAATTTAATATAACTAGGTCAACTAAGAAGACATGAAAGAAATGTCCTATAGTGGAAGACTTGGTCCCACAATAAATGTTGATAGTTTATAATTTTATCACTTCACACGTTTGGAAATTCCTTTTCCTACCGCGTATTTTGAAAAAGGAAAAACTGTATTTCACACTAAAAAAAAATACATTTCACAATCAATTATAATCATATTTTAAATTAAAAAATAAAATAAAAATAGTAAAAATAGTAATTTATTGGATTAGAAAGTGAATGTGCTTTTACTGTGTACAATGTTAAAGCATTAATTAACTTCGAATAAAATTGATTTTGCTTAGCAAATTAATAATAGGAATGCTAAATTAAAAACTATACACTAATTTTTGCACCAATTGTAGTTTTATAATAGGCTTTATTCACCTATTTTACTTTCATTATAAATATAATCTCAATTAAAATGAATTAGAAAAGAGTCTTTGACAATTCAACAAGAAATTACTTCAATTCAAAATTATCTCCTAATAATCTTATGACTTAGTGAATTTATAAAAAAAAATGGCACCTTTTGGTTGTAGACACAATTATTTGGTTTTGTTTTTTCTCATTGCAGCCCAACTAACTGCACTCCGTACAACTACTCACATACTGTTTTTCTCTCTCTCAAAATCCAACCATAATATAAAGATGCGATTTTTTTGCTTCAGTAACTGGAATGGAATGAAAGGATCAATTTTGCAAAGTTCTAAGATTCCCAGAGGAAATTTTGTCCCCACTGTGCTTCTCTTCATTACTTTTTTTTCGGTTTTTGATCTCTTGCTGTTTGGATTTTGAGAAAAAAAAAAAAGAAAACCAAAAGGAAAATCAGCATCAAAAGAAAAAGCATAAAACACAAACACGCTCCCCTCTTTCTTCTCATCCCCACAACCTTGGTTACTTCATTTTCTGACGTTCTGACGTTTTTGTTGTTGTTGTTTCCGAGAAGCCAAACACTTCCTTTTGGACCTCTACGTGAAAGTTCTACCTTAATAGCAACCCAGGATTCTGCTGCTGCGGCTTCTTCTTTGTTTGGTTATGGTGCTTGGTTAGTGGCCCTTTGTGTGTTTGTATATTTTCTCTCAGCTTCAGCAATGGAGGACTCGGTGAGGAGGTGCCCCAAGTGCCAAATTGTTCTTCCCGAGCTCGCCAATTACACTGTTTATCAATGTGTTAGTTGTGGTACTGTTCTTCGAGGTACCCTTTCTTAAATTTAGCTCATGGTTTAGTTTGTTTGATTTAATGTGCTTTGGAGCATTTTGTTTGTAATAATCTGGGATTTTGTTTTTTTGCGTTCAAAGGTCAAAGGCATAAAAAGGGGTTGGATATTCTGATTTTTTATTGTGTTTTCCGCTTTGTTTTCCTTTGTAGGAAAGCTTAAAAGTTCTGAAGGTGGGAGGTTGTGGGAAACGTCAGATGAGGGAGAAGGTGGAGGAGATCATGGTAGATCAGAAAGTTTCTGGGGTAAAGGGGTAGTTGATTTGAGTGATAATTCAGATGTTGAGATTAGGTCCAATGGTGGTTTCTCAAGGGAGGGTCAAAGAAGGGATTTGGGGAAACCAAATAAAGGACATGAGAAGTTTTTGGATGGTTCCAAGGATGGAGATGAGAAAGGAGTTTTGGAGAATGACTTTGTGAGTAAGGACAAACGGGGTAAATCAATTGGAAGAGAGCAGCAGGAGCAGAAGTCTCACATGGGAGGGGACCAGTTCTACGGGAGAGTTTCTAATTGGCCTTATGGGGAGAGAGGTGAGATGGAGGGGTTTCGGAGAAAGTCTCAAGCAGATATGGAGAGTGTCAGATTTCCCACTCATAGTTATCCTGATGAGGGATCTTCAAATAGCTATTCCAGTTTTTCTTACAATTATGGGGAACAGTGGAGGAATTTCAAGGACATGGATGGTGCGAGTAAGGTTCAGCATCTTGAGCAAGATAGAGCCGAAATTCTAAGGAAGCTGGATGAGTTAACCAACCAATTGAACAAGTCTTCTGAGGTGGTTAGTAACCCCAAAGAAAAGGTTCTTACCGATGGAAAAATGGTTCCTCCAGATCCTTATAGTGGCCCTGAAACTTGGTTTCCCGATGGATATGGATCATCAGCTATGAACAGGACCTCAAGACAATTCTTTGGCCCTAATAAACACATGTCAGGTCCCCCTTATTTCAATTATCATCATAATCCATATGCTTATGCAGCAGCTCCTGAAATGGCTATGCGCAACTTTCACCCTTCCATGCATAATCCAAATTATGCTCCTGGATATGGGGATCCTTTTGTATCCTCAATGATGAGAAATTCACATCCTTTACCCCACCAATTCCCACAAAAACCAATGCATCCCTACTTTCCTCCACGCTATGCTGATACTCGTCCAGATTCATATGATTTATATGCTCGCAATGCTTTTCATCATCACCCACCTTCTTGCTCTTGTTTACGTTGCTACAACAATAAAAGAATAGAATCAGTGTCACCTGCTGCATTTGTTAATAGCAGATCTCCTCATACCCCTTCCCCAAATGATCCTATGTTGTACGGTCCTGAGATCCCAGGAGTTGGTCCTTATGTTCATAACTCTAGAGCTGCCATTCCTGCCATGGGTTTACATGAAAGACAACTACATTCACGATGGCCTAGAGACTACAATTCTGAGATGGGTGGGTTTGTTGGAAGCCGTCCTCGAAAAGTAGTGTCTGTGAGTAGTACTCGGCAATGCCTTCCTATAGCTGGTGGTTCTCCTTTCATCACATGTCATAACTGCTTTGAGTTACTACAACTGCCTAAAAAGACACTGGTCATGGTTAAAAATCGTAAGCAGAAAATGCGATGTGGAGCTTGTTCTTCAGAAATAAAAGTTGCTGTCATCAATAAGAAGCTAGTAATTTCTCCTCATTCTGAAATGGAGGAAACTACCACATCCACAAGGGTTGATGATGCCACTGGTGAGGTTGTGAATAGTCGTGTGTTCCATTCCCGTGGTGATGTGAACACGAGTGCTGTGAACTTCTCATCTGATGATTATTCTGGTTATGATTTTCACTCAGTTGATAGAGAATCTTCTGTGCGGGCTGAAGACTCAACCTTAAAGTCGCGAGAGATGCAAAGTTTCCATTCTTCATCTCCCAGTATTTCTGATGATGAAAATAGTCCAGAAATTATGACTGCACCAGGTGAAGCTACTAAGTCCATTCATCAGTCATCTAAAGCCTCTCTATCTTCTTCACCTGGTGGTTCATTTAATGACCACGCTGTAAATCGATTAGGGAAAGGAAACCAAAGTAGTCGCTCAGATCAAGAGGTGGAAAAAATAGAAAAAAATGCCTCGAGGCAAAATTCTCTGAAAGAGTTAGTGCTTGCAACTGAGATGGATGTCATTGATTATTCTAACACTGCGGTCTCCCAGGAGTCTGGTGATGCAAGCAGAGAACATGATCCTCCTAGGTCCAACAAAAGGGGTGATTCACTTTTAGCAAACATTATTAAGAAAGATAATGGGAAAAGTAATGTTACTGTAAATGGACAGCCAATACCAGATCGAGTGATTAAAAAGGCTGAAAAGCTTGCTGGACCAGTCCAGCCAGGAAATTACTGGTTAGTATGCTTTACAGTCAACTATGTTAGGCTCACATTATGGCATATATAAAAAAACTCAAATGAAGAGAAATGTTAAAGGATCAAAATTATTTTTTTAAACAAACTGTAAAGACAGGGTTAAGAATCAGTCAAGCTTTTGAAAAGGGTTCTTTGCTTACATATGGACCAAAGTTTTCTAAAATTTCCAATCTGATAAAATTTGTCAAATTAATTAATGTAGTAGACTCGGTTAAGTTCTTATCATCTGCACTGATTCATTTGACAAAATAACATTATATTTTGATAGTTTCACATGTCTTTTTCCTATCATTTTGGGAAGAGTTATCCCAGGAATGAGAGTCTAAAAGTTTATACTGATTGCTCATGTATTGTAGTAATTGATTTGCTTATACTTTTGCTTCCGCAGGTATGATTCTCAGGCTGGATTTTGGGGTGTCATGGGTGGACCATGTCTTGGGATAATTCTGGTATGTTATACTATTCTGGCACACTCCATTTTTCATATGCTTATACTTTGATCAGTATAAATGAATGTGTTAGTTTCTCTTGCAGCCATTCATAGAAGAGTTCCAGCATCCCATGCCAGAAAAATGTGCTGATGGAAATACTGGTGTTTTTGTAAATGGTAGGGAACTTAACCAAAAAGATTTAGAGTTGCTTTCTCGTAGAGGACTCCCTCGTGATAGCAATAGGTCTTACGTGGTTGAAATTTCTGGGAGGGTTTGGGATGAAGACACAGGAGAAGAGCTGGACAGCCTTGGTAAACTTGCACCAACGTAAGTGCCAAGCTTCTAATGATAGACCAGCTCTTTTGTTATAATGTGCTTGTGTTTCTATTCTATTTATTACTTGGAGAAAATATAAAATACTGGTTACCTATTATGAACAATCCATGTTTGTTTTTCCTTAGCAGTCACAATACTCACTATTGCATGCCATCTTGAACCTATATAGATGAGGAGGCATTTCTTTGCATGCCCTTTGTCTCTTACATATTTGACTTGGCATAGAGGATTCCTAGGTTAGCAAGCAAACAATGCAAATGAATATGAATTTATCTGGGATGCTGGTGCATGATTGTGTAACAAGTAGCCACAAGTGTTTTAGGATTATTTTGTTGTTCTTTCAGAGGAGGATATGCTAAGGTTGTTGTTTCCACTGCTCCATTTGTTGAAGATTTTAAGTAGAAATGATAAAAAATAGAGTGCTGAAATGTTGTGTTTTCTTGAGCAAGTGTTGTTAATCAGATAACAATCAATCTGTCCAGTACTCGTTATTCCAATTCAGGATCCCATTTGATGATTCAACATAGGTTAAGAAAGAAGAATTTTTCCTTAAATTTTCCTTAAGCCTATGATTGTCTTGTTTCAGTTGGTACCTCTTGCATAATTTTTATTCTCCCCATTACATAATCGATTAATCTATATCATTAAGAAGCAGCAGTTAGGATAGTTGCTAATCCTCATGTATTTTCAACTTGACAGAGTGGAGAAAGAAAGGCGTGGATTTGGCATGAAAGTACCAAGATCAGCTGCATAACACAAGTGCAGAAATAAAACTTCTGCTGAGATATGAGAAGATCTTTGTTCCACCCTTCAACAGATTTGCAAACATTGTTTCGGATCAGGTCATTGGAAAATTTTGAAATCTTTTTTATGATATGTAAAATTGTTATTCTTGTACTAAAATTTTGTCATTCTTATGTGGTTTACCAAAACAAAGAGCATAAAAAATTGTGCTCGCAATCTTGTTTGTGGTCCAGAATCTGATATGGAAAACAATGTAATATATTTCATGATAAATTGGCACGTAGTCAAACATTTTTTTACAAACCATAGTACTTGTACTTTTGTTTTGACAAAATAGTAGGTGTGTTTTAATCCGCCGCAATAACAAGTAAAAACAAATTGACATTTCTAGATTCTATCACAAACAACTTTTTTTAAATAATATACTTTTTATTTCTGAAAATTGACTTTATTTTTCAAATTCAAAATTTCGGAAATTAATTTGCAATTTTTTTAAAAATTTTAACATTAAAAATATTGAATGGGGCTATATAAAACTCACATGTATAAACAACAAACACTTAACCTGTTAAAAGCAACAATCTTAATATTTCTATATGTGTTGGGATGTGGAACTTTACATGTTAAAACAATTTAAATACTTTAAATTTAACTAAAAAATAATCATGATCAATTTTAACTAATTAAGTTATGTAAATAACGCCTCAATCTTTTCTGAATTGATGTGTGGTGATCAAAGTTATGATTGACAATATCCCAATCAATGTAGACATACCAAAACAAAAAGACATAAATTTAAGAAAAAAAAAGTAATAAAAACTTTAAATTTCAACTCTTTAAGTGAAATTTAACATTATCTAATATTAAGTAATCAAAACTCTCTTGAATTCCCAAAATTTTAATTTTGTATTGAAAGAACATATTTTGTATGTGATAAAACAATTTAATTTTTTTTTTTATATAAATGACCATATCAAAATTTTATATAAATGAGAATATTAAGGCTTGTAGATGTAATAAAAGCGACACTTAAGTTATGCATGTGGATTTCTTTTTCCCATTGAAATCCGTTAATTATTATTCATCGATACACTTCATGCTTGTGGTCCTGTAAGCTACAAGCTATTGTTGTTCCACTTTTTGTGTGTATTAATTTTATAACTTTATCGCACCATAATTTTAAGGGTAACACGTTTTCAAAATTTAACACATTTTAATTTTAACGATAACCTTAAAGGTGGGTTTGTTCTAGCTTAATCGGTAGTTTTAAGTTTAAAAGCTAATTATGCAGTTGTATTAAATATCTAGGATAAAGTTTTGTTTCTTATACAAATTTCATCGATCAGTCTTGAAACAAATTATCTTAATGTGTTCTCTATCGTCAATATTGAGGACTCATAATAAAAGTTAATAGGAATTGATTAATAAAATAAAATTCTAATTTTAGTTATTAAGAAGTGAATTTTAAAAATACTCACTTATATATTATTTTTATATAATTGAAAACTATTTTCATAAAAAATTTATCATTGACAAATTATCCACACTAGAAGATATACTTGGTCTCTATCGCCAATTTTAAGAACTTACAATAAAATTTAATAGGAATTAATTAACAAAAGGGTGAGATTGACACCCACTTATTTATATATATATATATATATATATATATATATATTATATTTAAGATATATTTTTTTATTTTTAGAAGATGTATAAGATTATATATTTATGGATTGATATATAGGAAATATATGAGATTATGTATTTATGGGTGGTCCGATAGCATTTGATCAAGTCAACTAATACTATTAAGGAAATAATAATTATCAAATTATACGCAATTATTATATGCAATATTGTACGATATTGTACCCAAACTCCTACACTAATATATATTTCCTATACATGAAGTGACGTAAATATACACACAAGAGAATAAAAAAAGATATCATGTCTGGTAAGGAAGGCACCAGTAACGAGTCCGATAGAAACCTCGTACAAGGCTTCACCGCAAATTCAGCAATTGGCAAACACTATTTACTCGCTAAATAATAACAGTAGAAGTGACACGTTTGTTAGCGTGCTGCACGTCTGCTTGCCCATAACTCGTCTATTAATTCTGCTTTTACGAAACCATGGATTTTGGATAGCGGAGAAACCAATCATTTTGCATTTGATTCACAATTTTTCACACACACTTCATCATCATTTATTCCAAATGTTAATCTGCCCACAGGCTCAACTGCGCCCATCTCATGTACAAGCACAATTAAATTCAATGACAATATCACTCTAAAAAATGTTCTTTGTGTTCATTCTTTTAATTTAAATCTCATGTTTGTTAGTAAGATAACCAGTTCACTAAATTGTTGTGTCGTTTTTACTCCACATAGTTGCATTTTGCAGGACTTGGCTACGAGTAGGATGATTGGCTAGCAGGCTTATACTACATGTCCCCTCTTCCAAACCAAGTCCACGCATCTCAAATCTCGACCAACCATGATTTATGGCACAAGCACCTCAGACATCATTCTCTGGCGTGTCTACAACTTTCATCTTCCTTACTACCTATCAGTTAAAATCTCATTCTCATTCATAATAATGGTAGTATTTGTCCCAAAGATAATCAGACAAAGCTACCTTTCCTTTAATCACAATAAGATCTCAATCTCATTCTTCATTTCATTTATTGCATTGTGACATTTGGGATCCTCATAAAATCCCAACTCATTTTGGAAAACATTTTTTCTCACTATAGTCGATGACTATACTAGATGTACTTGGTTATTTCTTATGAATCACAAGTCTAAAACCCAACATCTCTTAGAATCATTCATTACTTTTGCACAAAATCAATTTCAGACATCTATTAAAACCATCCGCGTTGACAACGAATTGGAATTTATTTCTATTCGTAATTTTTTTCTCGAAAAAGGTATTGAATGTCATTTTAAACACAGCACAAGCCCTCCTATTTCGGTTACCATTAGAATTCTGGGAATGTGTTTTAACCGCCACATATATCACCTTTACTAAAAAATAAATCACCTTTTGAGATGCTATATAATCGCCCACCTTCACTTTCTCACTTAAAAACTTTTGGTTGCCTCTGTTATGCAACTGTTGTTTCACCTAAGCAAAAATTTGATTCGCGCGCTCGACAATGGATTTTTATTGGTTATCCTCTCAATAAAAAACATACAAATTATTTGATATAGATGCATGCACCTTTTTTACAAGTTGGGATGTCATCTTCCATGAAAATGTTTTTCCACTCTTTCAACAGTCCCAGACGTAATCCTCACCTCCATTACAAGGTATTTTGCCCACTATTGACATTGACTTACCCACTCCTGTCCAACATTCACTCAATCAACCTTCTTCTCCTACTCATCACAATGCACCCGAACCTCCATCAAACCAACCTTCTTCTCCTACTCGTCACAATGCACCTGAACCTCCATCAAACCAACTTTCTTCTCCTACTCCTTACAATGCACCTGAACCTCCAGCAAACCAACCTTCTTCTCCCACGTCAAGAAGTCTAGCACCCATTACCAAACTTTCTCCAACCGACCTTCTTGTTCGACGATCCAGTCGCACATCAACCACACCTTCCTGGCTTCAAGACTACGTAACGGGATCCTAAGCCAATCATTCGACCACTGCCCAAGACCGGCTGAATGGAACCAGGTATCCTATGCATCATTTTCTTTCTAATTCACGATCTTCTACTAAACATAGTGCATATCTTGCTAACACCACAACCACCAAAGAACCTCACATTTATGCTCAAGCTATCCTGGATCCAAATTGGCAAAAAAGCAATGGACGAAGAGTTTTCCGCCTTGCAGCTAAATCAAACGTGGACCTTGACACCGTTACCCGCTGGGTAGAAACCCATCGAATGCAAATGGGTCTATAAAATAAAATACAACTCATATGGCAGCATCGACAGATATAAGGCGCGCCCTTTCGCAAAGGGGTACACTCAGATTGAAGGTGTCGACTATTCTGAAACTTTTTCACCAACAACAAATTTAACTAACAACTTTGAGGTGTCTCCTCACCATTGCAGCAACCAGAAATTGGTTTACTCACCAACTAGATATGCAAAATGCCTTCTTACATGACACATTGCATGAAATTATTTACATGGACTTGCCACCTGACATCATCGACAGGGGAGAACATTATATGTTGACTCAACAAATCCCTTTATGGTCTCAAACAGGCATCCCAAACATGGTTTTCAACATTTTCTCATGTGATTAAAATTTGTAGGATTTCAACAATCCAATACAGACTACTCTCTATTCATCATTTACTGCCCTTTTGATTTTATGTGAATGATATTCTTTTGACAGAAAATGATTTGACAGAAATTCAGCGTCTTAAAGACTGTCTATTACAATAATTTCGCATTAATGATTTTGGAGACTTAAAATATTTTATAGGGATTGAATTTTCCCGTTCCATGGTAAATACATGTCCCAAAGAAAATATGTTCTTGATATTTTGCATGATACGGGACTCACAGGTGCTCGTCCAGACAAATTTCCAATGGAACAATATCTAAAACTCATACCAGGAGAGTTATTAAAGGATCCAGTCAACTACAGGCGACTTGTGGAACGACTGATATACCTCACGATTATTCGGCCTAACATAACATTTTTGGTTTGAACTCTAAGTCAATATATACAGACTCCACGGAAACCTCATTAGGATGCCGCAATTCAAGTCCTAAAGTACATCAAAGGATCACCAGGACAAGGATTGCTATTGCCATTCGAGAACAATCTGACATTGACAGCTTATTGTGACTCAGACTGCGGAGGTTGTCAGACAACTCGGAGATCAGTATCTAGGTATTGCATTTTTCTTGGTTCTTTTATTATCTCATGGAAGTCAAAAAAACAAACAAACGTATCAAGATCATCATCAGCAGAAACATAATACCGCACGATGACGAATACTTGTTTGGAGATAGTTTGGTTGCGATATCTGTTGTAGGATTTAAAAAGGTGTCATGTAACTTGCAAGCTCAACTTTTCTGTGACAATCAAGTGTGACAAACAACAAACCCAGTATTTCATGAACGCACAAAACACATTGAGATAGTTTGTCACATTGTGCGAGAAAAATTACAAGCCAGGATAATCAGTCCTTCACATGTACTGGGCACTGGACAAAGAATCGCTTTTGACGCGACGACACAATTTGGGGTTCATGATCTTCACCTGCCAACTTGAAGGGAGTATTAAGGAAATAATAATTATCAAATTATACGCAATTATTGTATGCAATATTGTATACCCAATTATATGTTGCAATTAATTTAATAATGATAGAATCTCATGATTAGTGGATCCCTACCTAATTAGATTGTAATTTGGAGAGAGAAACTCCCTACAATAGTATATATTTACTATACATGAAGTGATATACAAGAGAATAAAAACATCTTTCTTCTTTCCATCTTCTTACATACAATTTTTTTATAGATACCTATTTAAAAAATGGATTTTAAATCTATTAATTCAACTTTACAAAATCAATTTATAAATATATATATATATATATATATATTATGAAATTGACTAAGATGATCTCAAACATTAATGTTCAATAAAAAAAAATGACAGCAAGCAAAATTGAGTTGGTTGGTGCTACCCTGGTAGGGTCAGGAGTTGAATGGTGCAGAGTGAAAATGTCTGAGACTTCTCATTTGCCCAACAAATGATTGGGGGAATGAGGGTACACTACAAAAGCACAAGACAAGCTTTAGCCCTCAAGGCACAGACCAAATAAGCAGTGGACACCATGTTATGGCTTGCTGTGTTTCATAACTATGGAACCCTAATGCTTTGGAGGTGGATTCCTCACCCACCTTCTGCTTACTCATAACCCCTTTTGAAAGCTAAATGCACATGCATGGTAAATATTAGTGGATTTAACTTATATTTATGAACAATGTATTTAGAATCACTGAGGAAAAAGAACAATTAATACTTTAATACATTTTTGTAATGTCTATAATTACTTATTTTAGTTTCTAAAGTGAATTACTCTCTTTAACAAACTTTAGATCTCAACTTTTCAAACTTTCCAATATCCTTAATTGACTTCAACTAAGATCATTCTAGACTGATTAGTATGCTTATATGTATCATGATGAAAGGGTGAGACTTCCCTATCATAGTATTAACCACTTAAGTCTTTATATATTCAGACACACAAAAAACATATACATTTTATGAGCCAAAAACTAGGGTTACAAAAATTGGTATTCAATATACTGAATTATTTTACAAGTTACCATGAATATAGTTTGCCAAATCACCATTTTAACCTCAATTTTTTTCCTTTTTCCTCTGCCTTTATGCATATGGTTAGGACTTAGGAGGAGTGCTAATGAGACACTTCTTCCACCACATTTGGTGAAGTTGATGTATGAGTTAATAAATATGAATAGAAGTCACATTATTTATAAACCTATTAGGAACAAAGTGAAGTTGGTGTTAGTGTTCTTCACATTTTATTTGATTAATTTTAAACTATAATACATCATCTTCTTACTAATATTTCATTTATTAAATAAAAGTATAAAATACCTTAGATCCAATTCTATTATTTTTTTGGAATATTAAAAAGATTAAACACTGAAAGAAAATATGACCCTTATGTTTGTTTTTATAAATAATGAAAAAAAAAAACTAAAGGGATGTCTGAAGTAGCTTCAATCTTTAAGGGTTTACTATGCTTATGCAGCGAAGGACAGATCAGGAGAAAATAAATGTGGACTGAGATAGGATCCTTGTGAAGGGCCATGAAAACTCTATTATCCTCTCAATTGCAAGATAAGGGAAGGGACATTTGGTCCCCACAAAGGGACTCAACTAAATGCAGGCCATTAATGTTCATCATATCATACCAAACTCTTCAAAACCAAAACCTTCATTCTGTAGCTTGGAGTTTGACACCTGCAATTATTTATACCATTTGTGGTAATTTTCAGTTTTGTTAGGGTTGTCCTACAAAAAATGTTTGCTGTTTCAAGAATTTTGAACACAAGGGTATGTAGTTGTGGCCTCAAGTAGTTGCCAAATTTCTGTCATACACCAGAACCTTAATGAACACTAAGGTTTATTGTGAACAGTCATGATTGATTGGAACTAGCTGTTGAGGAGTGTATTTTGATAACTTCTTTTGTTGATAAAGGTCAAATAAATATTAAAATTGTTTGTTCAATTCAAAAGGTCAACAAAAAATAAACTGAACAACTACTGTTTTGATTGATTATTTAGATCTTATACATCAGTCTTAAATAAATTGGCAAACTACTTCTTCACTCTAACTGTCCCTTGTTTATTGTAACATTCATTAAAAGTAGGTAACCGTTTCTTATCATATTGTTTTAACCAGGTTAAAGGATTCATTAAATGGACTTTTTCTTAAAGTAAATCATTAAAGGGAAAAAAAAAATAATTCTCTGTCATTAGCACCGACACAATATTTTAAGAATCCCAAAATATTTAAGAATCTGTGTCCAGAATCTATAGCCACACAAAAGGCAAAATTACTATTCAAGAAGCTTCCATGTACACACTACTAAAACTTTATTAACTAAAAACTAATTTTAGATAAAACAAATTATTAGTTTCTATATTAACTAAATTAAATATTATTTTAGAAACTAAAACAAATTATTGGTTTCTAAATTAGTTTCTAGTTTCTCAATTGATATTTAATTAGTTACCTAAGTTTTAGCTACCAAAATAGTATCTAATTTGGTAAATATAACAACTAATTATTTTTGGTATTTTTAGTATCTAAGATTGGTTTTTATTTAATGATTTCTTGTAGTGAGATCTTTGAAACTTTGAAAACTTATATCATAATTGTTCTTAACAAAAATGTTAGAAATACGAAAATTCTCTTTATAGACTGATCATCAAAAAGAGGAGGAAGTAAACTAGAAAGAAATTATCCTGTACCTAACTCAGTAAAGTGCTTAAGTATGATAATAAATAATGAAATATGAGTAAAAAATAGATAATATAGTTCATACAGAGTTTATATTTATAGTCTCTTCGAATTGTGATCGTTAGATTGATTTTAAGACAACCATCAAGATAAACATTATGGTTTATCTTTAGTGGTTACTTAATCATTATAATTATTAAATCGGTCATTTGTTCTCATGATGAGTCATTATTGATTAATTATGTCATTAAGAATTCGATTATCGAATGTTGATCGTTCCATCGAACTATGAATATAAACCGTTACGTTACATGTAGCTACAATTATAAAGTTGGTAGTTTGATCAATAATATATATATATATATATATATATATATATATATATTAACAAAAAAAGTAATTCAACCAAATTTCTTGTTTGAGAGGTTACCAAAACTGGTTTGAAACATATGATGTAATGTCAAAATAATGTTTGGTCATTGGAAACTATATCCTTTACAAATATTACATTTTTGAATTGTCATGTTTAAAATATTGTATGAACTGTGTGATAATTATTGTAACAATATTTTAAGTCTTAAGATATACCTTAAACTTTACTGAATTTCTGGAACACAATTCAATATTGTTTTCAAAAACAAAAAGTGAATCATATGCAGAGTCAGTGACTTCGATGTTACTCAAGTAAAGACATGCAGCGTGGTTCATCCAAAGAAATAAAAGTAAAGTTGGTAGCCTGCAACATCAAACTACTGTTATCTTTCCATCATGGTGCATGAGAGAGAGAGTGAGTTACATGTTGCCAAATAAATCACAGTTCAAAATATGTGAATGAATTTAATTTACCAAAAGTACAAAGCAAAATTCATCGAATCATACTTTTGAGGTAAAAATCTTTGAACATCACACGTGCAGATGGATAAAAAGATGAGCATTCTGTTGGACAGTGAGACCAAATGACACACATTCTTCGCTCTCAAAGGAAGTGCACTATGAATGGAACGTGTTTCATCGTGAAAAGTTTTTTTATTTTTTATGTATATGTTTTTAAAATGATATTATTATCTATTTTGGTTATGTTTTGACCATTTATGGCTGCCACATGGTACATGTCAAGTAATGTGTTTTTGCATCAACATATACATTATTATCCCAACAAAGAGTGTGCAGAAAACTGGTTCACTTATTCAGTATATTAACTTGCTTCGGTTTCCCTATAATAATTACTCAGCAGCACCGTTTCATGAGAAAGTAGCATAGTTTTGCTTGTGGTTGTGGTTTCATCTTTGCATCTGATACAAGATGGTGAAGAGAGTGAGGTCTGATTCGGGACCATTGTCCTTGCAAAAGCACAACCATATGTGTGTCAAGTTAGGAGTCTCAATTTTCTTGGTGGGTCTCGCTGTTCGCCTTCTCTTGTGGGATTCATTCAGTTTCTCATCAGTGGTGGAGTCACCTCCTCTAGAAGATGCAAAAGCAGTTTCCCCTGTTTTATCTTCCTCTGATCTTCAGCCTTTTGATTCTGATGACTTTCCCGAAAGTAATCAGAATCAGACTCAAATCTCTAAGGATGGTAAGAGAATTTTACTTCTTTTGTGGTGATTAAATTGTTTTCTTTATGTGACAAGCATGAACTGGAAAGGAAAGACTTGCTCGAGTTTCAAACCTGAAAAATTTGTCTATGGAAAACATCACAAAAGAATGAAAACAACTAAGGAGTAAGGATCCGTTTCTGCTTCTTTCCTCTCATTTAGGACTACTTAGATCATTGTCTTTCCATGTTTTTTGTTTCAGTTGGTGGGGTGTCATGGAATGTTCCATCCACCCACCAAGGTTTTTTTGTTTGTGCATTTTGGGAACTGATGGTCTCTTCATCAGGTCTCCAAATGAGTGTTGAAACAAAAATTAAACTAATGTAACTTGTTCCTACTGTTCTTCTTGGCAAGGCCACAATGTCAAGATTTTTTAGTTTCCTTCACCACAATGGTGGGATTCTTTTGATCAAAATTGTGGCAGCATAATCACAATTGTGGAGTTTATGATCACAAGTGTAGTTGTATTTGTCAACTGTTTTCTGCAATATCAAAGGTTAGGACAAAATTGCAATTGTAATGGCAACAACAATTTAAAACCTTGATTATTGGTTACTTCTCTGCGATTGGAACAGGATGGGGATTTAAGTTAAATGAAAAGTTCCAACACCAAATCGTATAAAACAACTAGTTCTTCTTTTTCTTATCTAAATCTTAGAACAAATTGAGTAATTTGTAATGCCAATGATAATGGGCATTGTGAATGTGTATCTGCAGAAAAATGTGATCTTTTTGTGGGAGAATGGGTGCCAGACAAATCTGGGCCTGAGTACACTAATGAGAGCTGCCGTGTGATTGAACCTCATCAAAATTGTATGAAGAATGGACGTCCTGATTCAGGGTACCTTAACTGGAGATGGAGTCCAAGAAACTGTGAATTGCCCAAGTTCAATCCCAAGAAGTTTCTTAAGTTCATGAGAAACAAATCATTGTCTTTCATTGGTGATTCCATCTCCCGTAACCATGTTCAGTCCCTACTTTGCATTCTCTCAAAGGTATTGTGAATTTTAATATCAGTTAACCAGTTTGCAAATTTGATATCATTAGCCTTTTTTGCTTGAAAGATTTCCCCCCCTTGAATCTTCATTAGTATTCAGGATGTGTGTGCTTTAGTTCACTTTCTCTTGCTTGTCAAATTTTAAGAAATTAGGGTCCATGATAGAATAAAAATAAAATAAAATAGAATAAAAATAAAATCATTAACAATTTGGTTTATGAAAAATATCAAAGAAGGAAAAAAAGTGAAAATAATTAATGGACCACACAATTTTTTTGTTTCTCTTTTCTCTCTGTTTTTTCTGTGCCAATCAAACTCATTTGTTATTTCCCACCTTTTTCTTGCTTTTTTCTTTATTCAGACTTAGTAAAGGCCAGCATTCCAATAATTTAAAATGAAGCCAAGTGATTGTTTTTTATATTAACCAAGTAGTTATGTAGTTGCAGCTTCATTGTTTATTAAAAGTCTTTCTTGTTCATTAACCAATAACCATGTTCAAAATCTTCGAATACTTAAAATGAAGCCATGCGATTCCGTGATTTTTTAACTAAGTAGTTCTGTAATACAGAGTGTCTTGTCCATCGATCATGAATCATGGTCAACATCAATTCACTGTTAGTTGCTTTGGCTTACTGATTTACAAGCACTGCATGTCATTTTATACATAATCCTCTTCATTGTGAAAAAATCTGTCGCTTCCATTTGTGGATGACAACTGTTGCTTATATTATACTATTGGTCCAAAGCCTTCACGATTCAAGCAGTATATAGTGTCTTTTCCCAAGCAGCTTTACCTACCGTTGATAGGGAAACACTTGTATACGTACATCGTATACCAAACCTTCAAGAATAGTTTTGAATACTTTGTCTAACTGAATTTTGCTATTTCAATTGCATCTTTCACACTTTGGTATGCGTTGTATTCATTACTGCCATTAGATTTGTGCATACGAACTACCTAGATGTCTATTTGTGGCATCGTGTAGTGTCTGCTCATTTGGTCCTACAAATTGGGTTATTAGTTCAAATTCCAATTATTTTATTCTGCAGGTGGAACCAGCTGTTGAAATCTACCATGACAAGGAATATAGATCAAAGATATGGAAATTTCGCTCTCATAACTTCACACTCTCAGTAATCTGGACCCCTTTCCTTGTTAAAGCAGCTATATTTGAGGACATGAATGGAGTTACCTCATCAGAGATACAACTTTATGTTGACACTCTAGACCAGTGGACCCACCAATATGAGAACTTTGACTATGTTGTCATTGGTGGTGGAAAATGGTTTCTCAAGACTGCAATATACCATGAAAACAGAACAGTCACTGGCTGCCACTACTGCCCTGGAAAGAACTTAACAGAGCTAGGATTTGACTACGCATACCGCAAAGTATTACAAGAAGTTTTCAAGTTCTTCACAAACTCTAACCACAAGGCCACTGTTCTCTTCAGAACCACCACACCTGACCACTTTGAGAATGGGGAGTGGTTTAGTGGAGGGTACTGCAACAGAACTGTACCCTTCAAAGAGGGTCAGATACATATGATAGATGTGGATTCCATCATGAGAGGTATTGAACTTGAAGAGTTTGAGAAGGCAACTTCCCTAGGATCTCAAAGGGTGAACTTGAAACTTTTGGACACAACTCTGCTTTCATTGCTGAGACCAGATGGACATCCTGGACCTTACAGGAAGTTCCAACCATTTGCAAAAGACAAGAATGCTAAAGTTCAGAATGATTGTCTACATTGGTGTTTGCCAGGACCAATTGACTCATGGAATGACATAATAATGCAAATGATAGTCAATGCCTAATAAACAACAAGCTATCACCGGATCATCAAGATTTGAAGCTGGTTACAAATATGATCATTTTAAATTCAGGATTCTTTGCTGCATGGTAGTTTCTTAATACCTTTAGTAGTTTGCAAAAGGCAGTTTTATACAGAAAGGCATTAGGTTAAACTCTGCTCTGTAAATGGGACTGTATAGATTAATAAAAGCTAGCAAGCAAAAAATGTAAACCGTAGCACTCAACATAAACTCATCTTATGTCCTTTTCATATAATTTTGTTGAGGAATATATACCTATTTTTTTCATACTTGGATGTAGAAATAAAGTCTCAGGATTGAGTAAAGCTGAAGCTTGCTAGTATGCAGCAGAGACCAGTCCAAATTTCACTTTCACGTATTAAGCTTGTTAAAGCCCTTGATACGTTTCATATATGTGTAAATAAAACATTTATGAAATGACATTTTTGTTTAAGGCGTCAATAAAGAATCCATACTTGTTGCCTTGCCATATTGCAAACTGAAATTTCAACCTGTAATTCTACTATACTTTGTTGAATTACAACCACTTTTGAAATAAAACATTAGCCAGACCAGTGGCAGGTTACTGTCACCCCTATGGACTGTTTCTTCCTGCACCTCCATATCTTCTTCTGCCACCTCCATACACAATATGAAAATACATTTTTATCCTTTTTTGTCATCCCATGAACTAGTTTTTGGATTATGTAATCCAGTACACATTTGAAAAAAGACTTCCGGATTACATAATCCGGAAGTCTTATTTAGTTTCCGGATTATGTAATCTGAAAAAAGACTTCCAGATTACATAATCTGGAAACTAATTATAAATTTGAAAAATGACTTCCGGATTACGTAATCCAAAAGGGCATATTTGGAAATTCAAAAATATATGGAGGTGAGAGAAGAAGGTATGGAGGTGCAGCAAGAAACAGTCCACCCTATGATGTCCAGATACTATGTGTATAGGATATGATTAAGACAAGATTCAATATAACAATAAAAATATTCTACCAATATGTAGGATAGTGTGCACGAAAGACGTATGACTAAATGTTAATATAAATTTATAAAACATGATAAAAATACAATAACAAATTTACAAATCCAAATAAAGGGCATGTCTTTTAAACATGCTACTTTAAACAAAATAATTATAAAACATTTTTATTGTCTACAAATAAAAATAGTACCAATGTCATTTTTTCTTGAAATCGTACAATTAGAAACAATTTCAATATTCTGGTTCATTAAAGAACAACGTTCCTACGTTTTTATATTATATATGTTTATGATATATTATATATGTTTCTATTCTCATATGTAGATGAAGTATACAAGACAATCAGTTTCAGATTCGTATTTGATAAGTATAACGGAATCAAATAAAAATATCATGCTCCACAGCTGCTACCCTAAATGACCAATATCCAAAACTGTGGAATTTCTAATTTACAAGACAGCTGATGCATGAAGCTAAGTTCGTCACATATGCCATACACAAACATCAATCTCACACTAAATTTTATAAGCCATATCTATGGGGTATAACAGTCTGTCAACACAAGCATTATGCAGAGAAAGAAGTGACTTTTGCCATAATAATCCAAAAATGCAAGCAATAACAGTAAACTGATAGAGATAAAAGAAAGAAATGGAATAATAGAAATCACATTAAAACATTTGCAGTTGACATTGTACAGAAGAGATTAAGGATCTCTGAAATATGAACCAGTTTGCTAGAACTTTGGAAGGTTAGTTCTAAAATAAGGGTCCAAGCTCCAGAGTCCAAACTTCATTCAGAATCTCAGTCTTATTAACTAGAGAGAGCATGTCTTGCAAAACAGTATACAGAGCTCATAAATCAGGGTTTAGCTGACATCAAAAACACAAACTTCTGTTATCTCTTTTCTCTTACTTGGTAGCAGGTTGATTTTCATACTTTCTCTCATCTGGTTTGAGGAAAGGATCCTGTAAAGTACAATAAAGTTGGTAAATTAAAATTATTTCAATCTTTAAAAACCAACAAGAAGAAAAATGCAACAGATGAAGATCTCAGATACATAACTCAACATCTACACATAGGAGAAACAAACCATTGAGAAAGTAATTCTTATAAATTATTTTTGCTTAGAATTTGATTTTTTATAGAATTCAATTAGTCTAGGTTGTTTGATCTAAGCAACCTCACCCAGTAGGATAGGATTTGGCGGTTACTATAAATTGGACGGTCCCTTCTTCAGCCAACAAAGTGAAATAAGACATTTTTTTTAGTAAAACTTCTGTCTTCTTCATTTTAACTAAATATAATTTGGAAAATACTACACATTTAGCCAGCAATTGACCCACATACACCAACACGCTCACCAATGAGCACACATGCTACACCTAAGGAAGGGAAAGAACTCCCAGAAGAAGTTTGTACAACAAAAATCAACAACGAAACCAAACCCAGCTCCCTTGTCTTCCTATGTTATGACGCCTAATGATCCATTTCAAAACAATAAAGCTATATTGATTGATACTTCGGCAACCAACTGATCACCTCATCAAAAGTCTAAATCAATCAACAAGAAAACAGGGGACACTACACAAACCCCATTATCAAGACAGGCTTTTGCTTCTAATTTTCTTTGGAGAAATCCCTAATCTTCAGGATCAGGAGCAAACAAACTAACTACCATAATCCAATCGGTGGAGGCAATTAAAATTTAAAAAAGACACGAATTTCATTTCCATTCAAAAATAAAAACGAATTAAATGAACATAATTAATTAATATCGAAGACTAGCAACTAGCGAGGTCACAGAAACAAATCTCGAACGTTTGCAAGAATTTCATTAAATTACAGGAAACCCAGTTAAAAAATCAACACCCGAATCAACAAAAATCAATCAAGGTCGATCCTTTGAAACGAATCTAGAAAGGGCGAATTAAGTTCAGAGAGGGGATGATGGGATTTGGAAAGAGGAAGAAAGGAACTTACATTCTTGACGAAGATGACGTTTGCGGCGGCAATGACCGCGACTACGCCGCCGAGGATGGTGACCGGACCGGTAAGGAGACTCCACTTTCGATAGATCATCTTCTTCCTCAAATTCTCTCTTTCAGATTTCTCCTTTCACGAATGAAATGAAATCAGCAATATAACTCTGCGTGTGTCTCCCCCAAGTATAAGAAGATTTTTCTCCCGGCACCCCATAACTTCTAGTTGCACCCCCATAATTTTAAAATGACATCTTCTTACTCTTGGTAAAAGTGACTTCCAAATTATTTATTTTAAAAATATTCAGAACAATTTTTTCAAGATTTATAAAACATTATTTTCAACTGAAACACACTTTTTTGGAACACATGAAATAGAAATACATTCTAGAATAAGTTTTATGGAACATAATTTCTAAAACAAGTTTTTCAGAATATATATCACTCCTTCTATTACGAACTTTCCATAACAAACTTTTCGAAACACATAAAATACATTCTAGAATGAGTTTTCTGGAATAGAATTTTCAAAAACAAGCTTTTCAGAAAACATATATAATAACTTCTTGAACGAGTTTTTTTTCATAAAAAATCTCTCTCCCCTTCTTCCTCTTTGAGTATAGTGGACAATAGAAGTGGAACAACAAAATGACAACCACACTAACATGTACATTGAAGGACAATGTTTTAGTCTCTTTTTTTATTAGTATAGGAGTGCAAGAAGAAAATGGACTGTTTCTTCCTGCACCTCCATATCTTCTTCTCTCACCTCCATAAATTTTTGAATTTCCAAAACTGTCCCTTTATAATATTCCAGATTACATAATCCGGAAGTCATTTTTCAAATTTGTAATTAGCTTCCGGATTACATAATCCAGAAGTCTTTTTCCAAATGAGTTTCTGGATTACATAATCCGGAAACTATTCTATGGAGGTGACACAAGAAGGATAAAAATGTATTTTCATGTTATGTGTGGAGGTGGCAGAAGAAGATATGGAGGTGCAGGAAGAAACAGTCAAGAAAATGTCAATATAACAACGTACTTGTTATTTTGTTCCTTGAAATTCTACCATAATTTTAACAAGCTATTTAAAATAAATAAAAAATACAACAATTACTGTGTTTCGGCCCAAAAAAATATGCTTGCATGACTTATTCTTGACAATTACTACGTGTACCCCATATTTTTTTCCAACATTCTCCATATTTTTAGAATATTCATTTTACTCTTTACAATACATTTAACCTCCAAAAAGTTTCATTGTTTTACTACTCTTTAATGGTCTACTTCATCTCCTAAACATTGTATTTGATAAAGAATATTATTAGAAGTCAAGGTTTTATATAAGTAAAATTTTATAGAAACCCAACTTCCCACAAATTTGTTAACGATTGTGTTTGTCTCCTCTTAGGGGGCGTCTCGAGTTTCCTCTACTCTAGGTCATTGGGTCGGTCTCTACTGCTTATTCTCTTATTGGCGATGACTTTCACTATAGTCATGTCCATCCTAACTCCTTCTTTGTAAGGACCAAGGTCTTGTTGGGTGTCTGACTTCCTTGACAAATTTCTTGAAGTGTCCTTCTTGTATTAACTCTTTAATCTTGTCTTTGAGATTTTGGCATTCTTTGGTCAACGTTCGGTGGTGTTGGTAGCTTTTTGGGGGCAGGGATGAGTTTGACATTAAAGGCTTCCTCCAGAATTCGATTTGATTCACATTTAGTATACCTGTTGAACTTCGACAATTTTTGTTCCCAGTAGCTTGCTAGCGGCTAAACTTGTTGAACAAGATGCTTTGATGCCTCCAAATCTGTGTAGAAAACATGAATACCTTCCTGTTAAGTGTGTGTGTTGTCTAGTAGTTTTTAACTTGTTAATTCACTCCTTAACATGATCCAAGCTCATTTGAATCTTTATCTTTTTGAAAAGATGGGTTTTCTAAAAGGCTGTGAAATTTCAACCTGTTGAAATGTCGAAACAACCTTTTGTTTAACACTTAGTGGTTTTTAAAATGATTTGGAAAAGCTTTGCTTTGTTTTGTCTTTGTTGTAAAAAAGAAACAACCCATTATTTCTATAAAACAACTAGTTGTTTTTTATGAAAACCTTAACATGAAAATTATTTCAATCGATTGTTTTGGAAAACAACCTTTGTTTTCATAACAAGTTTTTGTTAAAGTGGTTTGAACTGGTTTTAAATGATTCTAACTACTTTTGGTTTTTTATCTAACAACTTTGACCACTTGATTGAGTTTATATAAAGGTTGTTTGATATTCTTTTCATGACTCTAAGAAAGAGAGATTACTAAAAATGTTTTTCAAAAATTCAAAAGCTTTGGATCATCTCAAGTGTGTGAAATAGGATTGGGTTTTGTATACTTTTGAACTATAGTTTTGTAATACCCAGGTGTATTTTATTTTCTTCTCCTTGAACATTGTATTTATGTGTGTTCTTGTGTAAGGCAATTTTAGAAAAAGTGTTTCTGGAAATTATGGTGTTGCCAATGAGTGGTGTGTGTTCTTGAAGGGTTCAAGATCATCACTCTTGGTGTGTGTTTTGTAATCTAGGTTTGATTACATAGTGAATTCCCAGTGGTTAACTGAAGACTGGATGTAGCTCTTGATTAAGAGTGAACCACTATAAACACATTGTGTGATTCTCTCTATCTCTACTCTTATAAACTATTTTAACTACACCTTAGGCTTGTGACCATATGGTGCAAAGCTACCTCAGTGTTGAGGTTTTTAATTCAATGCTACTTTTTCTAACCTCTCCATAAACAGGCGTAATGACTCCCCCTTTTCTTGTTGAATATTTATGAGTGCCATGGAAGTTAGATGATGAGGTCGGCTTGTCGTGGATTGTGTTTCAAACTTGGCTAAGAGCATATCAAAATAGTCTATTGGATAGGGGTGAAATTCTGGTAAACCAATTGAGGGTCCCACCTTTTAATGAGAAAGGGAATACTCGACACATGAGGACGTCGTCCATTGTATATAGTCATTTGTGTTACATAAACATCAACATGTTCATCTAAGTCTGTCTTTCCATCATATTGGTTTATCATCAGTCCTTTCCAATTTGAGGGCAATTTTAGTCCATGATTTTATCGACAAAGGGGTGTCGTGAGGTTCCTCCCACTATTCCCAAGGTGTGGGCTGAGATACTAGGCCAAGACTCAACTTTTTGACTTTCAGCTTCTAGTGATCGGGTCATGACTAATGGGAAATACATTGGGTACGGTGGTGCTTGCTTCGCAAATGCATCTCGACTGGACTCATTTTCAAGATTCTAGGACACATGTCTTCGTTGTGCCAATTTTATTCTCGTGCTTTCATTTGAGTATCACTATCTCCTCCACATTTTGCTCTTTTTGAGCTCGACCAACTCTCTTTGTAGTTCAATCAACATTGTCATTTGTTTTGTCTCAATCATTCAGGCTTTTGCTGACATATTTGTCTATTCGTTTGTTATGTTTCTCGTTGTTACCATAAAGTCTCTTTTGTGTCCTTCTCGATTCCACGATGAATGACAATTGTTATTGTATGGATTGAAAATGTCTCCCCTCTTATGCTATAGCAGGTTTAGAACTTTTGGATGTAAGATAGGTATTGGATCTTGGATCTCAAGAGGGATGAAAGGTACTTGCAAAATACCCTTCAACGCTGAAGTCAGTACTCAATATTTGAAATAATGAAGACTATTAAGTGCATACATTTCTTTAAATCTTCTAAATATATATTAATTATGTCAATCTCTTTTCTTAAATAGTTTTCATGTTTATTTCCAATACGTGATATGGTTGATGGATTATTCTTGATAATTGTTCTCATTTTTTTGTGACATGTCCTCGACCATATAATATATATATATATATATATATATATATATATATAAATAAAGTTCTCCAAAAAACCCAAGTCATAACACAAATTTCTTTGTCCTCCGAAATGGAATATTTAAGTTAAAGTTGATTTTTTTTAATTTTGAAATAATTTTTATTTTTACTCTACTGAAAACTTATTTTTAACCTATTTTTTAAGTAACTAAATATATCACTATTAAGTTTTTTTTCTAAACTAATTTAAAACTCTCCACACAAAAATTCAAATTTGATAACTTCTAAACAAAAGAAAAAATAGATTTTCTTTTCAATTGTAAATGTTAATATTTATTCTACAGTCTCAACCTTATTACTTTTATGGTGTGGGTTTATATTTTAGTTAGTCAGTATACTTGACCGTCTTCTTTTAAATTAATTTTTTTTTTAAATATTCTTTTATTATATTATTTAAAAATATATAAATATGTCAAAATTGTAATTTAAATAATAAATACTTATAAATTAAGTTTCTATTATTAATTATAATAAGTAATGTAATATATAAATATAATTATATTTTAATTTATATAATAAAAAACCTAAATAAATTAATTGAAAAATTTAAAATACTTATATAGTTAAGTGTTATTTTAATATATATACATATATTATATTTAAAATAAACATTATAAAAAATTAGCATGTTATATTAATAAAAATATTAATTATTAATATTTATTTTACGTGTTACATATGTTAGTTTACCTCTTTGTGGAAAAGACAACTCCTAATCTTACGAAAAGCAAAGTAGCATGTGAAGACAACTCATTTGCTTTCATTTCCACTTTGTTTTGTATTAGAATCTTGACCCGTGCAACGCACAGTTATTTTTCTAAGATTTTATACTTAAATTATAATATTAAAAAAAAACATTCTTTATATATTACATTCAATTTCACATTCTAAAACATAATATATTATAAATGATATTCTAAAACCTAACATGAGTTCTATCATAATTTTTAAAGAATGTACAATAAATTATTTTCGAAGTATTATTAATAAATAAATAAATTACAAAGTAATTATTAATATATAAGAAATAAACATCAGTATATATAAATAAATAAATAAAATAAACATATTAAAATTAATATAAACAATATATAAACATAAATAATATATGTAAATAAATAAATTGTTCAAATATCAACAAATTAACACAAATTTTGAGTAAAGTAAAATATCAATAAACAATTATTTAAAAAATATTCATCATAAAATTGAATAACTTAAATTTTATTATTTAATATGTTAACGTCTTTTTTAAAAACAATCTTATTATCTTGTTTAAAGTCATTTTACATAGAAAAAAAAAACCTCCAAGTTTAATTGATTTATATAATACATATAATTAAATATATATATATATATATAAAAGTAAATATAAATAAAAAACAAATAAATAATTTTTAAAAAAATATTAATAAATAAAAAATAAACATATAAAAATAATTAATTCAAATAACTTTTATATTTAAACGATCTCCATAACTTTTGCACATTTCCACTAATCACAATTTGGCACCACACACAAAAGTATGGTTTTCTTTTGAAAATAACTTTTCAAATAATTATTATATTTTTTCTGAAAATTAATTGAGATATAATAATTTTTATTAGATTTCTTTTAATTTACAAAAGTTTCTACATAAAATTCTGTAATAAAAATACAAAAATAAATTCACATTTTATAAACTAAAATTAATTTATATATAAACTGGTTTAAGGAAATTATTTTCTACCATTTTTTCAAATTTGTATTCTTAATTGGATAAATTAATCTTTACTTATGAAAAAAAAAATATTTTCTATTTAGTATTTTTATCTCTTAAAAATATTTCATATCAATTACGAGTTTCAAATAAAGATGACAATTAAAAGTGTGTATATTATTTGAATATGTCCTAATTCTAAAGAAAAATACATGAATTAATGAAACAAGATGTTTTCTAATGATTATTTTACGAAATGTTGAGTCAAATTTGAGATAAAATACAAATTTCATAGTTATATAAAATCTTAATTTCATACTTGAATAGTCTCAATGACAAAAAAAAAAAAATTACAAATATCATGTTTAATGTATTCGATTTATAATTGTAACATCACCCAAACATTGTTATAAATAATAGAAATAACCAAATATATATAATATAATATAATATAAACATGAGTACGTATGCTTTTATATGAGTTTTTGTTAGATATATGCTTAATAAAATTACCCAACAAATCAATGACAAAATTTGAATATCATTTTTTAATAATTTCATCATCCCGGTAAACCGATTTTAAGTTGACTAAACAATACAAAACTTGTTTAAGATGTATGTCAAATGATATATATAACATTAATAATTAGTTTTAGATTGATCTCTGAAAATGACCAAACAGTTCAGGAAAAAAGAGGTTATCTTCTATTGTGCAATTTTCCACTAATGTTTATCCTAAATTAACATGTGCATAAATAGAAATTTGCTCTAGTTATTTCATTCCAAGTCATATTTCCACAGAAAGAGACAAAATCATGTGCAGATAAAGATTTTATGTCCAGATGCATATAAATTCTATTTATCCTATTGTATTAGCTTCCTTGTGAGGGCTTATGATTCCTTTTAGAGTTATATAAGACGAGGGTTATGACTTGATGAATCATGGTTGTGGTCCCAATCCTCATGAAGGAAGAATATGCAGCAGCTGTTTTTCCTCAGAGGACGCTTAATCTAGGAACTATCTAAAAATCTGTCAGTAAATATTAGGCCATTGGTCATAGTTCTGTCTTTTCTTGGGTGAAATAGTTCATTGGTCACATTATAAGTTTAAAATTGTTGTTCCATATGAGTTTTCCTTGTGATCCTGTGAAAAATGTTGATAATAATTTTGTAGAGCAAAAAGTATGGATGTCAAAATTCATTTATTTAACAAATTTTCACCGTTGAGCCAGAAGAAGATACTTGATTATAGTACAAGTGAAGAGAGAAACCACAAAAGACAATAGCTGCAACCTGCACACTATTTTCACATTGCAGTCTAGGTACACGAAAACTCTTCTTAACTAGCATCAGAGGGGAGTGTTACTCTCTTCTTTATGGATATGGTGTATGATTATTAAAGACTTACCTTCCCTCGGTTATGATGCTTGTCAGGATCTACAAAGCTCACTGTTAATCCGCATATATATGCTGTTAACTTGTGAGACAATTGATCACGTGCAAAGTTCTGTGGTTGCCATAGGGAAATCTATGTCGAAATCGATCTTATCAAGCAAGAAATCAAAGTCCATTATTGGTGAATTGGTGACTGAAGTTGGTGTGGAAACTATATCAGTGATATCTGAAGTGGAGCTATGCACACTTTGGCCTAGTCCAGTGCTCTCCCAGTGGCAGAACATGTCTGATTCTGAAGTTGTTGGAGATATGAATGCAGGAGAGAAGCTTTCCATTAAGTTGTTCTCAATCATGGAGTACGGGAATATGTTGCTGTTGTCCTCGTTTTCTGACCCTATTGATGGAGAAGAGAAGCAAAATGATGGGAATATGCCCTGCTTGTGGTCCAAGTCCTCTACTTTAACTTCAACTTGTGATCCAAAGGAGAAAATTTTCTCTGGGGGGTGCTCTATTTTCTCTTGCTGCGGTTGATTCTTTTGATTGGTTTGGTGCTGGTTTTCTTCGATTACCGTCTTGGTTTTTGATGGGGATACCACTGCCTTGCTCAAGTGACTTGCTTGGGTGCATGTGTGTCTCCCTATGTATGTTATCTCGTTTACCATTGGATCTTCATCTGACTTTTGCACTTGCTTAGTGGCCAGACATCCTTGTATGTTTCTATATGTGCATCTGTAATATGCCCTGCAATGTAAACCACTGTTTTGTCAGAAAAAAACATCACCAAGGATTGCTTCAATGTAAAATACTTCGGTAAATGATGGAGGAATTAGCATTACACAGTGCACTTTTTTGTATGCTGATGATATAGGTGACATCAAAACTAACACTATTGAATTGCTTTTGTGGTCTTTTTGGTAGTAGCTTTTAAGAGTACATATATTTTTTATCTGCCCCCTATTGTACAATTGTGAATTCGGTTTAAATAAGAGTACTGTTTTTAATTCTTAATAAAAAAGAACATGACCTGCCAAAACTTTCAGACCATCATAAAACTAGAAGCTCAGCAAGTTGATAAGATTGTCAGATTTTTGTAATGTATCACTGGATCACCAATATCTTGCACCACACATGCTGGAGGTTTGGCCATAGGACTGCATTTATTAAAAAGCTGCTATTGTAGTGAATTCGATCTAGCTAATATTGTCCTTTGGATAAGTTTTTATTGTCTTTTTAAAAGCACTTGTCCTATTCATTATGTGGCTTTAACGAGGGAACAAGGGCCTAGGCGTGCTAAAGTTTTGTTTGGTTGTTTATTTCCTCTTTAAACTCCATTGGCTAACTGGCCAATGATATTTCTTATTTGGAAAAATATCCTTTCAAACACTTTCTTACCTACATTCATTTCACAACTACCTACTTATTATTTTGGTTAGAGGCACCTACCTAATAGTTATTAAAAAGGTTAAACATGTGACACTTCTATAACTTGTGTCATATTCAAACAATTATGCAAGTTTTCCTTATGGTGAAAAAACACTTCAATTATGCATGTCAGAAGAAAAAAACAGGAATTTTTACCTTGGAAACTTGGCTCCAAGAATATCCTTCTGCCCATATTTTCTCCAGCTATAGCCATCTTCCTTAGTTCCTTCTGCTGTTTCCAAGCACACCTTCACTTGGTCTCTCCGCCTTGGCATGGTCTTTCTGCATTCCACAAATTCAAAGAACCCCAAATTGAAATCAGACCATGAACCTTTTCACCCCATCTCCAAAAGAAACAATGATTTGTAAAAAGAACTACCTTTTCTTAGAGACATCTCTGTGCTCAACCTCAGGCTCCATGACCTCACTTTTGGGGCTACCATTTATAAAAGAGCAATGGGAATCCATCATGCTGCCATTCTTTGCCTTACTTTCTCCTACATTAGCCATACAATTCACCATGGCAATTGCCTTCTCCATGGTGGAAATTATTTTCTCAATTAAGACTTCATTTGTGTCACGAGATGAGGTGGATGATGATGATGATGATGATACAGAAGATGATGGGAATAGTTGGCTATAAAGCTTCTTTGTTAGCTCCTCCCCTAGCATTAACTCACCAATGACACCAACTTGTTCACACTTCGTACTCTCTTCCATTTGTGGAGAAGAACCAATAACAAGAAACTAAAGTTCTTCAAAAATTGCAGAAGATTGTAGAAAAACTATGGAAAGAGAATGTGTAGGCCAAGGAAGTTATATCTAGAAACGGATGACTCTATCCATGAATGCAAAATGGATCAATCATTCAGAAAAATTACAAGCAGTAGAGAATATGGAGTGGAAAATTGCAGGTGAAGTGGCGAGTTATGTTGTGCTTAGTGGAGGGGATATAAGGGATTGGTGATAGAGAGTGTGAAAGCATGAATCAAAGAAGGTGTGAGGAAGGGGGGATTTAAGGGGGAGAAAAGAGGAGGAAAAAGAGGTAGATTTGACTGTCAAACACATGTTTGTTTTCTACATTGTGGAGCCCTCACAATTCACACAGTATTAGAATAATGCATTATGATGAGAGAAGGAAAAAAAAAAGTGATCAAAGAGTTTATCCATGAATATCCTAATTGAATTATTGACCACTTCAAATGATACAAGGTCCCACATCGCCCTCATCTCGAACCCCCTAAGATGGGTAACTCTATAAACAAATCACACACGCTTGGGGTTCACTCCCTGTAGGTTGAAAAAGAACGCGGAAGAAGGGCAGAAGATTCTTGGAAGCATCTCAGAATTTTGAAGCATTCCAATTGTTTTCTGTTTGTTTTGATGAATTTTCTTCTTCAAATTATTTAAAAGCTTAGATATTTTTCAATGGAAGTTTAATTTTAATTGTATTTTATGCTTCTAAAATTTAAAATTTTAATACTAAATGATTACTTATGCCTTGAATAAAACTTGCCAAAATTCAATAATTAAATAATCTTATAACTATTAAAAGCATGTTTAAATTCATTTAATATTATCATTGAAAATGCGAAAAGTGACCTAACGTGTAATATTTTGAATACATTGATTTTGATAGTTGTATGGTGGTGGCATGGCAGTATTTTATTAACTTCCAGTGGTTGAGCTATTAAAAGTGTAATGAAATGATGACATGGTTTTAATAGCATGAATCCCTTTTTTATTTAATTTTTAATTTAGGAGTATGGAATGAAATAAAGACCACTTATATTACAATACTATCACTAATATACTCTTTATCATTGGTTAAAAATAACATTTTATCTATTTTTATTTAAGAAAAAAATATTAAGAGAATAATGCAATTTAAAGATGTTAATTTATTTTTCTTTATGTAGATGAAACTAGTTTTATTTTATTAAAATAAGAACTTTTTTTTGAGGAATTGGTATTGAAAAAAAGAGAATATTTTATTGAGGGTTACTATAAATAAACATAATGACTCAGAAGAAGAAACAACATTGAAAGCCCTCATGTCTAGTGGGAAATATTTTATGATAAAAAGATGCAACTTTTACGCTTTGCTATCTAAAATAATTCTGCAAGTTGCCAAAATTTTATTAAAGTTTTAAATAAGCTTTAATAATGTAAAAGGCATAGAGAGGTACCCACAAAAACAATTCAAATGATATTGCATTAAATTTTTAATATAAATAATTATTGGAGACTTTAAATATATGTCATTTAGCAGTATATTTATAATTAAATTACATAACTCAATTTTAAAAAGCTGAACATGGAATGATAACAGGTCTAAAAAATTATTTTATGCATAATTTTGAAAGATTAAGCTGCAAAATGAAATAGTACCACTAGTATTATGTTACAGGCAAATAATGATTCATATGATTCATTTTCTACTAAACAAATTGAAGTTGATATAACAAAAAATATTATATTTGCACAATTTGATAGCCAATTTGACACTTATATAGAATAGTCAACAATGTTCTGCATGACCCAGAAGAGAAAAACATCCAAAACTCAGCTACAAGAAGCAAAAGGCTGCTATTAATAAAAAGAAAATTAAAAAAAAAACTTGCACACTAAAAAAATATATTTAATAGAAATCAATTTTAAAGAAAAAAATAATTAGTTGTTATAGTGACTAAAGTAAAGATCATTTTAGAGATTAAATTTTTTTTATTGCTATAGTGATTAAAGTATAGACCATTTTAAAGACTAAAAAAAATTTAGTTTCTAAATTAATTTATATTAGTAGCTAATTAGATATCAATTTAAAAATCATTTAACAATAATAGAAACTAATTTAAATTTTTTTTTAAAAGAATAATCTCTAATATGGTCTCTAATTTAGTCACTATAACAATTAATTATTTTTTGTGCTTAAAACTGATTTTTATTTTATGATTTTCTTTTTAGTGAGAATTTCAAATTTTTTTAATATTTTGAATCAATTTGAAAACCAACAATGCACTTACACTTTAAAAAGCATTTGCGGTGAAGTTTTTTTTTTTTTTTTTTGGTAATGACGGTTAAAATTTCATTAGATTGCATTGAATTACATAAAGACATGTAATTTTTATTAAATTATAATTTGAATATGTAAGCACATAGTAAACTATGTTTATGTTTAAGAGTATAAGTAATTATGTTTCTAAATAAAAGCTTTCATATTAGGTATCACTATGCCACTTAAGATCTCAGCTAGGCTGACACCTCAAGTAACAACAATCATTTACCATCACATGAAAAAAAAATATTATTAAACAAAAGAAAAAAAAAATACAAAAATACGGGGGGACTAGACCAAAACCCATATGTTAACAAAAACGATACATAGGTAGACTATACCTATTCATAAAGAATTCTAAGAACAGACAAGGTGGAAGCCTATTATACCAAAGAAAAGGTTCTCTATGAAAAAATCCTAAATTAGCCAACTTATCAGCACACGCATTTCCTTCACGAAAAATACGAGTAACTGTAAACCTAATTTTCCCACAGTAATTAAGACAAGCATTCCATCGATTACAAAGCATCCAAGGAACATTTGTCCTAGCAGTAAACGCAGCACAAACCAAAGCAGAATCACATTCCAGCCAGACATTAGTAAGCCCCATCTTTTGAGCTTCCTCCATAGCATGTATAACCCCATAAAACTCAGCAACCAGAGCAGTCTGAACTTCAAGAAACGCAGAAAAAGCTCCAATAAATTCTCCCATACTCCCACGAAAAATACTTCCGCAAGTAGCAAGACCAGGATATCCCCTAGCAGCCCCATCAGTGTTAATTTTTACCCAGCCTGGTGAAGGAAACTCCCATCTAACAGGAAGAGGACGTAGAACTTTACCAGTACGAGTGTTAATACCAAAAAACTTTAGCACATTGAAATCAAACATATCATTCTTCATTGAAGCTTTAGACGAATTACCCACTAGACAAGTTAAGTCTTTAATAACCAAAATAGCCCTAGAAACCTCAATCTTATCCTGAAAACGAGCATAATTCCTCATACGCCATATCATCCAAATAGAAAAAGTTATCACAGCTAGCTTAATTAATTTAACCAACGGACTACCATCACTCTTAATAAAAGAAAGAAGATCATCCTTATTAGAGAAATGATAAGTAGGAAAAATGTGTTGAACCCAACTCCAAATACGCAAAGCATTAGCACATTCAAAAAATAAATGTTGAATAGATTCCTCGTGCTTTTCACAAAGCGTACACATAGAACAAATATGCAAACCTTTATTTTGAATATGCTGATCTGTAGGAAGCCGCCCATGAAAAACTTTCCAAAGGACAAGAGTTTTGGAAGGCGGAATATATGAAGACCAAATAAATTTACCCCAACCACAAGAAACCCCTGGATCCAAGAAAAAAGTCCTAGCTGATTTAAGAGTGAAACGACCAGACTCATCTAGAATCCAATTAGGAATATCCTGTACCGCCCTAACCATGATATGACTAAAAAGATGAGGCATCTGCTGTAAAGACAATGGAATACTCCAATCACTACCTGTCCAAAACTGAGAGACTGTATCCGGAATACTAGCACCATCAGATAATCCTGCAATATTTGCTAAAGAAGAAGTAGCACACCATTTATCATTCCAAAAATTAATAAGAGAACCTGTACCAACAGTCCAAGAAGTATAATCAAGTATAGTAGAATAAAACTGCTTAATTCCAGGCCAAAGAGATGACGATCTATAAACCATTCGAAACTCATATTTTGATTTAAGGACCCTAGCTTTCAAGAGCAGA
The DNA here is from genome assembly GCF_000499845.2 of Phaseolus vulgaris. Lineage (NCBI taxonomy): Eukaryota > Viridiplantae > Streptophyta > Magnoliopsida > Fabales > Fabaceae > Phaseolus > Phaseolus vulgaris. The sequence goes on from NC_023750.2 coordinate 38,685,590, forward strand.
GACCAAGGCTTGTTGCTATAAGCAAAGTTCCAAGCAAGCTTAAGAAGATAAGCATTATTTTCATGGTGAAGGTTAATAATTTTCAAACCTCCATTCTCAAGGGGAGAACAAATCGTATCCCATTTAACAGTAGCTATACCTTTTTTCAGAATATCACCAGTCCAGATAAAATTTCGACACCACTGTTCAACTTGCTTAAGAAGAGAAACAGGCCATTTATACAAATTAAAACTATAAGCTAGAAGACCCGTAATCACCGTATTGACCAACTGAACTCGACCCATCATGCTAAGAGATTTACCTTTCCAAGAAGCTAGCTTCAATTTGACTTTATCAGCCAAAGGTTGAAGAAAACGACCCCTTGGAGCACCAACAAAGATAGGCACTCCTAAATAAGTGAAAGGCAAACAACCATGACTACAAGAAAGAATACGCTGAATTTTGGTGACAAATCTTGTAGAATTATCCATGGTGAAAAAACTACTCTTAGAATTATTAACATATTGACCAGAGAAATCACCATATGTTTTTAGAAAATTTCTCAAATTTCTAAGAGACTTAGTATCTGCCCTACAGAAAATAAAAATGTCATCCGCATATAAAATATGAGAGGGAGTGAGAAAACCTTGTGGACTAGCCATATGTAGAATCTTTTTATCATTCACAAGCTTTGAGAGACCTCTACTAAGAACTTCCTCTGCAAGACAAAAAAGTATAGGAGACAAAGGATCACCTTGTCTAACACCTCTACTACAAGGAAAATAACCCACCAAACTACCATTTATTCTGATAGAAAGCATAGCTGAACGGAGAATAGTACTAATCCAACCGACAAACGAGGGGTGAAAACCAAAGCGTGACAAAACTGATAGTAAAAATTTCCAACTTAGAGTGTCAAAAGCTTTGTGAATATCAACTTTGTAAGCCACGTTGCCTCCGTGAACCTTTTTAGAAAGCAAGTTAATAGCTTCAGAAGCAATAATAATACAATCTTGAATCTGTCTGCCCTGCACAAACCCATACTGATTAGGAGAAATAATTCTGGCAGCCACAAGAGCAAGCCGATCTGCCAAAATCTTGGAAATAATCTTAAATTTAAAATTAGCAACAACAATCGGCCTGTAATCTTTAATAGATTCAGCACCCTGAATCTTAGGAATAAGAGATACCACATTACTGTTCATTCCAGGGAGAACCCAGTTTTGTTTAAAAAACTGTTGGACTGCATTACAAACATCTGTCCCAATAATATCCCAACAAGAATGATAAAAAACACCACCAAAGCCATCAGGACCTGGAGCACTATTACCATTAAGGTTAAAAACAGCATTCTTGATCTCCAAAATATCAGGACATTTAAGCAACATCATATTCTCCTCAGAGGAAACCAGCTCAGGAATATAAGTATCAATAAAATCTTCCATATTGTTTGCATCCTGATCATGAGAAATAGACTCGGCATAAAGAGTTTTACAAAAGTCCAAAATATGTTCCTCAATGAGTGTAGGATCCTCAGTAACAACATTATCAATTTGTAGACGATGAATCCCACTAAAATTATTCCTCCTCTTGACCACAGCATGGAAAAAAGCAGTATTTCTATCCCCATCTTTAAACCAAAGCATTTTAGCCCTTTCTTTCCAAAACAAATATTGACAGTGAAGAGCCTGATCAAGCTCCTCTTTAGAAATCCTTTCTTGACAGAGAAGTCCATCAATATCAGACATACTAGCAGTCTCTAAATTTTGTTGAATACCAAGCAGAAGACCCTGTTTAAGAAGAACTGCATTGTGAACATTACCAAAAGAATTTTTATTCCAGTCACGTAGCTCAACTTTCAACCTTTTTAACTTATGATGTAAAATAAACATAGGACAACCAACAACCTTATTAGCCCAAGAATCATGAATAAGCTTCATACATGAAGCGTCTTGAAGCCACATAGAAAAGAAACGAAAATTGCTAACCTTCTTCAAAGAATTACTAGCAAGACTAGTAAGAATAGGGGAATGATCAGAACAATTTTTAACAAGAACCTGATAAGTACAAGAATCCCATTCATCCAAACACACTTCGTTACATAACGCCCTATCCAATTTTCTATGAATTCTATGGAGCCCTCTCCTTCCATTACACCAAGTATAGCAAGTACCGGTAAAAGGCATACAAGAAAGATCATTAGTATTAATCCAATCAAGGAATTCATTGCAAGAAACTTGATTAGGAGCCACCCCTCCTTTACAGTCATCGGCTGATAGCACAGCATTAAAATCACCCATAATACACCAAGACCCTATGAAGGAACTAAGATCCCTCCACAAAACCCGTCTAGCCACGTATGTGGTAGCACCATAAACACCTGCAAAACTAAAACATTTATCATGCAAATGACAAGTTACAGAAATAAATTGTTCATTTACCAAGAAATTTCGAACCAAATTAGGAACCGACAAACACCAAAGCTTAGCAGCTTTATTAACAATAGGAGACGTAGCCACCAAATGCATATTAACAGATTTGAAAATGACTTCAAAAACATCAGTGTACGGCACCATAGGTTCAGCAAGAAAAACCAGAAGAGGTTTGTGTAGTTTGAGTAAACTAATCAACATCTCCACAGTTTTGTGGTTTCCCAATCCTCTAACATTCCAGAAAAATGAAGAGACTTTCATTGCGACGGTGTGGAGAGAACTGCCTTAGCAGTTTTTTTGGACTTACCACTCTTCTTAGGTGGTCTCCATGGGTTTCTTTTAGTGCAAACTATTTCCTCCTCAGTATCACTGTCATCCTCCTCCATCTCGTTGGGATCAGCCCAAAATTTTGAAAGAACATTTGTATTTTCCAAACCATCAAGAGAGGAAAAGTGATTTTGTAGGACCAACGATAGTGCTTTAACATCCGCAGAAGATTTAGCCTTATGAGGTTCAACAATGGCACTAGACGTACCAATATAAGGATCACCTCCCACATCAGTAGTGTCTAAACCATCAAGAGAGGAGAAGTGATTTTTTAGCACCAACGACGGGGATGGTACAGTCACAATAGCAGAGACCTCCGCATGATGACCATCAATTGGAGTATTGGATAGGGTTGTAGTATGAACAGGTGATTTAACCCGCTGAGGAGAGATGGGACGTAACTGAGGTGATACCACCACAGGAGTCAAGACCTCCACATGATCGGAGCCCTTGGCTTGCATAAGGGCAGGTGAATTCCTTAGCGTCCTCGTTTCTGGGAAATTCGAAGTGTGAGTGGGCAATCCCTGCCTGGATTCATGATCCGAGGCATCTTCAAGAGAAGGCATATCAGTAAAATCGTCCTCCACTCCACCTGGTTTATCAAGAGCAGTATAATCCAAGAGTGACCCTGCTTTAGCTCCGGCAGAAGCATTAATGTTCAATTTATCAGTGTAACCTTCCACGTGCTTCGGCTGCGGATCTTTTTTACGATACTCTTTACGTTGTTTTGGGACCTCAGTCCTCCCCTGATCTCGTTCAATTATCTTATGAGAAGATTTATGTTGAGACCCAGGAGCACGACCCTGATCATGAATCACTCGGCACTGAGCAAGCTCATGGCCTATCACCTTACAGTGAGAACAAAACGAAGGGAGCCATTCATATTCCACACCAGCTACAAAGGTAAAGTCTGAGCGTTCAACCCAGAGATGATCGGGAAAAGGGGACAACATATCAATATCCACCATTACTCTAGCAAACATACCCCTTTTCTTTCTCATAGTATTCTCATCCAAAACCAAAGGAGTACCAAGACATTTTATGATTGAAAAAATCACATGTGGCCTCCAATACTCCAAAGGCAAACTATAGATTCTAACCCAGGCTTGAGTTTTTGTACTCTTCATGGTAGTTGGAACAAAATCTTTTGTCCAGGCAAAAAGTCTCAAGAAACCCGGAGATAAATTCAAGAAACCCATCCCGAGAACCCACCGCATGTCTTCTATAGAAGTGAACTCAAACTCATAAAAACCCTTCCCAAGAGGAATTGCTTTCCACGATCCAAGAGCCTTCCACACCGGCTGCAACTTTTTAGTTAAGTCTAGGTGTGTGAGAGGTTATCTCCTTTAGAAAGAATAACCCGACCATGTAAATGAGTCTTGCAATCCTCAAGGCCAGCCAAGTATTTTGTTTCATCGATCCGGACCACAATCATGTCTCCCTTAATATAAGGAGTGGGTAACTCGGACAAAGGAATATCACATGTAGTTCCTAAAGCTTGAGCAAAAGTTTTCTTTTGTCCAGACTTAGCATATACAGTCTTCGCAGGAGATACTTCCCTATCCTTCAAACACTTCCATGGGATGATGAAACCATTAGAACCCTCTGCCATTTCAAAAGCTCACCGCACCACCGCCACACACCACCGCCACGCACAACCGCCCCGCACCACTGCGCACAGACCCAGTCGCGCGCCGCCCTCACAGCCCCTGGTCGTCGTCGTCCGCTGCACCTGGTGAAGAGGTTCGCACAAAACGCGATCAGAGCCGCTGTGCTGGTGGAGAACGTGAACGCACGCCCACCGCCCCTGATCGCCGCTCCTCACTGGTCCGATGGAACGCTGTCGCGCCTCCGCAAACCCTAAGTGCGCCGCCACAAACCCTAAATGCGCCTCCGCAAACCCTAAACGCGCCTCCGTTAAAAGTATTAAAATTTTAACATTATAATTATGTTTATGTTTAAGAGTATAAGTAATTTTAACAAGATCATGAAGTGTGAATATTTTATTAGTTTAGTTAAAAAGTATAAATAGAAGAACTTAATTATTCTAATTTATTTTACAAATATGATATGTTTCCAAAACTTATTTTCTCAATTTCTTTTAAGATTACGAGTTGATTGTTCATATTTTTAAGATTTAGTATAAGTAGTTTTAACAAGATCATGAAGTGTGAATATTTTATTAGTTTAGTTAAAAAGTATAAATAGAAGAACTTAATTATTCTAATTTATTTTACAAATATGATATGTTTCCAAAACTTATTTTCTCAATTTCTTTTAAGATTACGAGTTGATTGTTCATATTTTTAAGATTTAAACCTACTACAGTAGAACTAGCAGGAATAGAAGATATCTATCCAATCAAAAATTTGCTTTAAAGTAAGTTTTTCTTTGGAGAAAAATCGTATTAGTTTGTTTACAATTTTGATTGAGTTTAAAAATTTAAAAATTATGTTTAATTGTATTATGATTATATTAATTTTAAAAGTTAATGGATATTATTTGTATATGATATTTTTGTGTGAACCATTTATGTTTAGAATGTTTTATGTTTAGAATGTTTGAAGGAAAAGAATAAGATATTTACCACTTTTCATATTATTGTATTTATTTATTTCATTTTATTTTATCAAGTGAAATGTCTTTAACCTCGTCTGGTTAAGTTCGTATATATTTTTCATAATTATAATTGTTTATTATATTCCTAAATTTTATTTAATTATCATAACTAAATTTTAATTTAATAATATTTATATTTTTAAAGTAAATATATTTTATTACATATATCGATGAAACGTAATGTAAAATAAATTTATATATATATATATCACAAACAGGTTTAAGATTTATACGTTTAGGGTTTATATATCACAAATAGGTATACGTTTATATATGTATATATATTAACTTAATATTAAAATAAAGGAAATTAATTTTATTTAAGTTGTAAATTAAGAAAAGAAGGGTTAGTAATACCTTAAGTTTAAAACAATTTGTAGTCAGAGAGTTTAATCCTAAGGATTTAAATGAGAAAAATCAATTGATTAAGGTGAAATAATTTTTTATATATTTTTATTGATTTGGTGAATTTAAAGTAAAAAATAATTTACACTTGTTCTTTGAAAATAAAAATTAAAAAAAGACATAGGTTAAAAAAAATTATATATGATGATATTTTGTTTTGTATATGTAACATCCCTAAATTTTCTCATATCTATAACCATAATCTGTATGAAATATTAAAATAAATATATAAACATAATACAAATATATCTAAAATTTTATTATTATAATGTTTCAAATTATCTCTCTCTTCATAAGACTCGAAACATTTACATAAAATTTAAATCACAATTTCAAAAGAAAAATAAACATTTTCCCTCATCCATCTACTCAGAACAAGAAATCTTGCAACAAAATCTGGGATTGGTGACCTCGTCACACTCACATTCAAATCTTCTAATCTATGGTTCTATTGAAGATTTTAAACTAGATTCCCTTACCTGGACTTTAGCATACGCTCATTAAGAGCTCCAAACCCACCAAAAGCTTAAGGATACCCTAACCTGCACCACAGAGTCCTGATCACAAATCTAACAACATCACTAGGACCCTGAGCTAACAAAGACTAATTCTGAAGATAAAAACCTCACATGCAAACTTAAATTAAAAGACAACCTGATGGAGGAGGGCCCAAGCTCACCACACGATGAAAGCCAAGCCTCCAAGACTAGACGGTCTAGCCTATGATGAGGAGCGTCTAGACTCAAAAAGGAGCGTCTAGCCCATGAAGAGGAGCGTCTAGGCCATGATGAGGAGCGGCTACATAAGGAGCGTCTAGGCCATGATGAGGATTCCTTCTAGACCGTCTAGCTTCACATACACATGGGTCAAAGCTACGGTTTTGGGAAGAGAAGACCTTTGTAATTGTTACATAAAGGCCCATTAGGGGTGCTTAGTAATTAGAGTAGTGTAGAAAGCATATTTGTGTGAACATTCTAGAAAGACCATGGAGGGGGTGAGCATAAAAACTAGACACACCCCTCCCCATGTGCTCATTTGTGCACCCATGTGCCATGTGCACCCATGTGCTTCACATTTACATTTCATTTGGCTAGCATTAGGGTTGCATTATGGTCCTCCTTAGCCTATAAAAGGAGGAGCCTACACCTTGTATTTTCAAGTTTATTGTGAGTAAAGTTATGTTGCCATTTTGTGCCAAGCTTTGTTTCTCCCTAGAATTCTAGGCTCTAAACTTCATCTCCTTCACCTCTCCTTGGGTTGGCCGAACCTCCCTAGCTTCATGCACCTTCAAGATCAACACCACTCTTAGGAGGATCTTGCTCACACACCTTCATAGCTTTCGCACCCCTTTTCCTTACATGATTCAAGAAGACCTTCATGAAATGCCATCACAACCCAACCAGATCAAAACTAACTCAAAGGAAAAAGAGCCAAGAATGAACTTACTCTATCTAAGATTTTGATCGGTCAAACTTGTAGAGTTCACTGCCAGGAGTCCAATGGCAGACTCTGATCATCAAACTGATGAAAGAGGAGGTCAGAATCTAAGAGAGAAGGGAGAGGAAAGGAAAAAGGGAACAAAAATGAACATACTCTATGAAAGATTCTGATCGGTCAATCTTGTAGATCTCGTTGCTAGGAGTCCAATGGTGGACTCCGATCGTCAAACAGATGAGCGAGGAGGTCGGGATTTTAGAGAGAAGGCAGAGGAAAGGAAAAAGGAGTTTTTTTAGAGAGATAATGGTTCTTTTTAAAATGAAACCTGAATAACTAAATTTCTATTTATATAGCCTTTTCACTTTAATAATAAAATATTCAGGTGTCATTTTAATTGTATCATTTCTACTCTAAGACTATTTTTTCTCGGTCCTTACATTCTCCCCAACAAGAAAAATTTTCGTCCTCGAAAATTGACTTGCTATAAAAGGACATGGATAGGTTTCTCTCATGGTTTCTTCTATTTCTTAAGATGAATCAGCAAACCTATCAACCCACACTACCTTTACCATACTGATGGTCTTCGATCTAAACTAATTTTTACTTTAAAAGACATGATATCCTTTATTTGCACATTATGCATTTCCAATGCGTGACTAAATTCTTGGATATACCTTGCTTAGTTGAGACACATGAAAGACAATATGCAGATTTAGGATTTGATAGGATCCAACAAACTTCAGGAATAACTTCTTCTTGATAGCTCTTCCTTACACTCTTGGTAAGTGATACTAAAAAAAACACATGGTCTCCAACCATAAACTCCAAAGGTTTCTTCCTCTGATTTGCATATGATTTCTGCCTATTATGAGAAATTTTCATTTTGTTTTGTATCTGTACCTGTTTGGAGAAATGGGGCCCAGGCACGGTCGGTTGACGTAATGAGATTGCTGACGTGTCGATCTTCTTCTCCTTCGGTCGGGCGGGGGAGGGTACCTGCGAAGGCACTCCGACGCTCAAGTAAGTATGAGATTCTGAGCGCGGTTTCGTAAGTGAATGAAAACGTACCTTTCTCTGGCTTGAGCACAGTATTTATAGGATTGCCTAATGGGCTTTCTATCCCTTGGGCTCAGGGTGGTTATGGATATGTCTTGCCAGTCGTGCTCCGGAATACCCGGGAAACATATCTTCTTTAAACGCATATTCCTTATTCTTCGGAGGTGTATCTTAACCACCTTAGCTTGTCACATAAATGCCCTTACATTTATTGTGCATTCGGTCGGTCCGTCACGTGCGTTCGTCCGGTGCCTACCGGTACAGTATCTGTTCCACCTTCTCGGTGATATGTTGAATTAACTTTAGCCCAACCAATACTGTCTCACCATTCTGATACCAACATAAAAGAGTTTTGCACTTCCTCCCATACAAGCTCCATCAAAGGCAACATCTCATTCCAACTTCCCAGATGATCCAGCACACATGTCCTCACAAATCTTTTAAGGACTAGATCGTTCTCTCAGACTGCTCATTTGTTTGAGGATGATATGCAGAGCTCATTCTCAACCTAGACCCCAAAGAATCTTGTAGAATTTTCCAAAAGTATGAAGTAAATTTGACATCTCTACCAGAAACAATATTCGAAGGCACTCCATGAAATTTCATAATCCCCCTGATGTACAACTGTGCCAACTTGGCTATATTATTCTCAAATTAACTGGAAGAAAAATGAGCGCTCTTTGTTAGTCGATCATCTATCACCCAGACTGCATCAAGGTCTCTTACTATTCTCGGCATATAGATAATAAAATCCATAACAATGCTATCCCATTTTTACTCGAGAATATCCAACTACTGCAACAACCACTAGGTCTCTAATGTTCTACCTTTGCCTTCTGAGATGTCAAACTTGTCACAACATACTAAACTATTTCTTTTCTCATGTTTGATCACCAAAAGGATTCCTTCAAATTTTGGTACATCTTATTCATATTGGGACGTAAACTTATATAACCCTTATAACCCTCTTCTGGAATTATTCTCTTCAGTTCTTCATTGGTAGATATGCAAGCTCTGCCTTTGAATCTCAATATCTCATCTTCTCCCATCACAAAGTCCTTAGTTTGATATATACTACAACTAATATGATTAACATGGAATTGTACTCCGAAATTTAGATTTCTGAATTGCTCAATCAACTTCTGCTCTTCAATCATCATGGTTGACACTTGTGCTGACTTTCTTCAAAGAGTATATGCAACTACATTAGTCTTCCCTGGATAGTACATAAGCTGGAAATCATAATCTTTCATAAACTCCACCCATTTTCTCTACCTCATGTTTAACTCTTTCTTATCCAACAAGTATTCACTGAACATCTGAAATTGAGCTTCATGTAAATAATGTCTTCAAATCTTCAAAGCAAACACCACCACTGGCAACTCTAAGTCATAAGTAAAATAATTTTTCTCATGAACTTTGAGTTTCATTGAAACATATGCAACTCCTATCTTCTCTTGTATTAAGACACAATTCAATCTCTGATGTGAAGCATCATACTAAACCTCAAAAGGTTTTTTTTTTTCCTATATCAGGAATCACCAACACTAGAACACTTGTCAACCTTTTCTTCAGCTTTATGAAACTCTGCTCACATCTTGGTTGAATCCACTGAGACCCCTGAGCTGATAATACATACTCATAAAGTTCATATCGAGACCTAAAGGTTGTCTTCTGCACATCTTCAGCCTTTACCAAAAATCTTGTGCTATCCAAATCTCATATCAAACTTTGAGAACTGTGGCTCCATGTAACTGATCCATCAAATCATCAATTCTGGGTAGAGGATACTTGTCCTTAATCATCAACTTATTCAACTGCTTGTAGTTCACACACAACTGAGACCCTCCATTTTTCTTTTTAACTAACAATAGTGGAAGCCCCATGAAAATATATTGAGCCAGATTAACCACTTCTCTAACAACTCTTCTACTTGTTTCTTCAATTTAGTCAACTCAGTTGGAGTCATTTTGTAAGGTCCGATTGACATTGGTCCAACTCCAGGTACCATATCAATGTAACATTCTACTTCTCTCTTTAGAGTTAATCCAGGTATTTCTTTTAGGAAATACTTCCACGAATTCCTTCACCACATTTATACTACTCATCTCATCTTCATTCTTAACTCCCATCTGAGCAAAAATTATAAAACAACTTGATATTTTCTTCAGTTCAGACCACACTTGTTGAGTAGACATAGATTCTAACTCATTGGAATTTGGAAACACTATCTTTCATTGAGCACAACCTTTGAAAATGTGATTGGCAGATAGCCAATCCATTCCTGGAATAATATCCAATTCGTCTCCTACATACTTGGCATAAGCTAGTGTGTCGATTCCAAATCACACATTGCTTTCAAATCCATATCAACTAAACAACATCCATTCTGCATGATTTTTTTTTCCAAGTAATTTCTCTGTCTGCTCCTTTTCAACAATTTTCTTTGTCTAATTATAATCTAAACACAATTAAGATATCTCACCTTTCTTCTTTCTCAATATCATTGATACTTCTCAAAATGATATAATCAACTTGTAAACATCTTTCTCCATAAAATCTCAAATTTTCTTTTAAGCTTTGTTGTTCAGCTAGAGCCATCTTATGTTGTGTTATCAACACTAACATCTTCCAAGCTTCAGATCAAAGAAAATTCATACTTTCATCTTGGAACTTAATTTGGGTACTTCCCATGGAAACACGTGCTTAAATCTTTAAACCTTCAACATACTGCTTATTTACTCTTCATAACTTATATGTATCTGAAACTAAACCTTGACACAACTAAATCTAACTTGCACTTGCTCTACACTTATAGGGTACCTATCCATTTTTACTTTCTAGGGAATTTTGGAACTATTGTTTTCTATTTCTATTCCTATTCCTATAAAATGTAATTCATAAAGAATCAATTTATTTAGAAGACAACATCTAGATCTTACAAAGGCAAGCAATCTCAAAATCATCTAGAATTTGAGTTTATCAACAAATTCATAATACTTATAATATAAAGTATTATACCAAAATAATTATTGATGTAAAACTGTTAATCTAAAAGACAACTTTCAATCAAATACAAAAACACTTAATAAAATAAAATGAATCACACAAAAATTTAATATATGCTAAACATCAAACTTTTAGAATTAAGATAGAGAATCATCTCGATTTAGTTATGAGTGTGCACCCTCACTACTTTATCAAGATCCTTTCATTCTTAATACTAAAATTTTCATTTAGAACACACATTTACTAGAGCACAAACAAGATTTCAAAAACCTTTTTAAAAAAAAATTTGAAAACCTTTCACTATAGCTTTAATTAAGACTCCAATAATTATTTATAAGCAAAAGAAACACAATGAACCCACTACCCTCAGGTCATCCTAAGGATGAACTGCTCTGATACCAAATGTAACATCCCTAAATTTTCCCATATCTATAACCATAATCTGTATGAAATATTAAAATAAATATATAAACATAATACAAATATATCTAAAATTTCATTATTATAATGTTTCAAATTATCTCTCTCTTCATATCTAAAATTCACATGAAATCATATATATGTATAAATGGACATAATAACTCAATGATTCAATGAGAGTGATTGTATCATGCTGAACAGAAACTGTCAATGTAATGTGTAGATTTATAATTTATGAATTGAATGAGATATTGATTTATAATCTAATAGGTATATTAAGTTATGCAGAATTTTTCTGCATATTTCGCTCAAGCTAGCAAGTGCTAGCTCAAGCTAAAAATTTTGGGGGTGCTCTCTGGAGGATTTTAGCCCAAGCTAGCGAATTTTAGCTCAAGCTAAAATTATGGGTGCTCTCTGGAGGATTTTAGCTCAAGCTAGCGAATTTTAGCTCAAGCTAAAATTCTGGGTGCTCTCTGGTGGATTTTAGCTCAAGCTAGCGAATTCTAGCTCAAGCTAAAGTAAAATAAAAAAATAAATAAAATAAAATAAAAATATTAAACTAATTTGTATTCGCTTTTAAAAGATTGATTTATTTATTTCTATATAGTTTTTCTTATAAAGTATGTAAACTTTTATTTCATGTATAGTTAATTGAAAATCTCTTTAATTAGACATTTATATAATTAGTCGATGAATTGTTGTGTATTTTGGAAATTCTAAACATTTGTATGATTTGATTATTTGATGTTGGATATTATGAGGTTCAAAATATGAATTCTAATCAAGACATAGTATTTTCAGGAAAGAGAATACTGTGTTGAGATTGTTATTAGGGTGTATTGATTTGTGAGTGTCCTGTGAATGATACGATCCTGACTCTACTGATATAATGGAATCATATAGATGAAGTTATTCAGTTGGTGAGAGTTGAAGGAGGTCCATTTGGCTGAGTCTGAGGTTTGAAAGAACTGATCAGAGCAGATCAAATGGATTTACCCTGTCATATGAAGATGATGAGGAGATATTAAGATAATTATGCGCATGGCTGTGTGGGTTTCACAGCAGTAGTATGACAGGTGCAGGCCTCTGGATGCTAATTTCAATACACGAGTCTTCCGGAAGTAGAGTCAAGTGTCTATGTGTTATGAGTCAGTAGAAGTTTGTCATGAGAAAGATGAATATTGAAATTGTTGATAGACACTTGATGGTATGTGAAATGCATGAGAAAGGATGAATTTATGTGGATGTTTAAAGTCATATTTGTGTTATAAGTTTTAAAAATACCTAGCTTACCCTTTGTTTTGTTTTGTGGTTGTTTTTCTTTGATCTGTGATGATCGTGTATTTTACACGGGAGCAGGTGATGTTACAGGTGATAAAGTTTCTCGGTGAGAAGATGGATGAGGGAAAATGTTTATTTTTCTTTTGAAATTGTGATTTAAATTTTATGTAAATGTTTCAAGTCTTATGAAGAGAGAGATAATTTAAAACATTATAATAATGAAATTTTAGATATATTTGTATTATGTTTATATATTTATTTTAATATTTCATACAGATTATGGTTATAGATATGGGAAAATTTAAGGATGTTACAGTATCATCCAATTCATTTATATGGTACTTGTTCTTATTTTTTATTTTTTTCTTCATGAAAATGGTAAAATCAAGGTTTAATTAAGTTTTTTTTGTTTACTTATATTTTCAATTGAGTTTTTATTAGATTCTTTTAGTGAAGTTTTTATTAGATTTTTTAGTGAGTACTAAAATTTTATATTTTTAATTGAGTCTTTATCATTTAATTTAATCATTAAAGTGTGACAATATCGTTATTTAACCTGTTTTCAATGAAATCAATAAAAGTCATTTGTTATTTTCTATTAACGCAATATTATTTTAAATTAACCACAAACTTCATATTTCTTAACACGTGGAGACAAGTTTGCAAGATGATGAGATAAGATAGCAACAACATAACTTAATTAACCGAAAAATTAAATGACAAGGACTCAATTGGAAAATTTTAAATTTTTTAATATTCAATAGAACAAAAATATTTAATAGAGACTCAATTAAAAATACTCAAATCTATGAGAGATTTAAAACTTAATTAATTCTAAAAACAAATACTTATACATATTACACATGCATGGATGACTTTTCCATACATCTGATAGTTCTCCGCCATAATACTAGTTACATTCTCCACTTTGCATTGGAGCATAGATGTCGAAAATAATACAACAACATTTAAAAGATAATGATCATCACTTCTAAGTCTATTCATGTTAACCTATTTTATTATGTTGTTTGACTAGTTTTATTTTTTGGAATATATAATCCATAGATGTAGCAGTATAAGTATAAATGTATAATTATACGTAGGACTTTTGTATATGTATATTTTTGTGTATATATATATGAAAAAAAAAAGTATAAAATTGTTATGTAGTAACTAGAGTAATTTACAAGCTAAGTTATTAAATAAGTAAACATAAAAAGAAAATAGATTGTGGAATACTCACACTCATTTATTTACCAAAAAATTAATAAAATTAGTAACTACACTGATAAAAAGAGACGTCACAATTAGGCTTAGTGATATGAAAGTTTTAACCTGGATTTTAGCTTTAAAATTATGTGAAATCATTTAAAAATAGAACTAGTTATGATCTTGTGGTGAGTAAAGATCTAGAACGGTAAAATTGTTGTAATTTTTTAACTTGTAAGTTAAATAAATGTTTTTTTAGAATTTTAAATTTTTATAAAAATTGTAATTTATCCTCTAAAATTTATTATAAATTACATTCGAGCATTGTTGGAGATCCCACATCGACTAGAGATTAGAGTCTTTCATTGTATATAAGTGGGTGCAAACCTCACACTTCCCCTTAGGGGGAGGGGGAGAGGGTGATAAAAGAATCTTATCCGATCCCATAAAACTGACTCAATAAGGTGAGGTTTGCACCCACTTATATACAATGAAAGACTCTAATCTCTAGTCGATGTGGGATCTCCAACAAGCATGATTAGATGAATGAAACTAATCATGAGTTGTTATCTTTAATAATGATCCCAAAATTATTTATATTTTATGAGTTATTTTTGAATTTTGAAGAGGGTTTATTTTGATATACATAATTTAGTTTATTCTAATAGAATTATGATTATGTTTAAAAAAAATTTAATACTTGAGATTAGATAATTTGTGACAATTAACTAATATTGTGAAATTGATAGAAATTGATGGTGTGGTGTTGATATAGTGTTTACCAATGAGTTACATTGTATGATGTAATGACAAAGTATATTGAATTTGCTTGAATTTGTGATGTCTATGAAATAATTATTCTAGCTTAGTATTTATTGGACTCACATAGAAAATATGAGGTCCTAAGAGTCTATATTGTCATTTTTATTATGAAAGAATTATTCCAACTTAGTATTTATTGGACTCACAGAAAATATGAGGTCCTAAAAATCTATTGACATTTTTATGACTTTGCTTGTAGTTTGAAAAAGATTTAAATTGTTTAAAATGTAAAATAATATATATATATATATATTATTTTTTTTATTTTTTATTTTTTTTATAAATGTGACACTCTTTCAAATTTTACATAATCTATTCTTGATTTTTCAGATTTGATTCTCATTTTTTGTTATTTTAGTATTTATATTTTGAAATCTCACAAGTAGTCCAATTTTTTACTTTGTAATATTTTAAATTTTAGTTTAATTTACTTTAAACTTAAGAAATTTATTTAAAAATACTAAGAAGGTAATTTTATTAATTAAAATAAGAAATTTATAAAACTTATTTTTTGATAGTTTAATAAAATATAAATAAAGATAAAATATAATCGTAATAATAAGCTGTTAATATAATTATTTAGTATGATATATAGGTAACATTAACGGAGTTAGAAGAACAAATGCATCTTTAGTTCAGCCTCAATGATTTACATCAATAAGTTGTATTAATTTCTTAAATGTGAAAACGTGAATTCTGAAGCTTCCAACGTTAACTTTTTATCATTTTTTCTCTGCAAACAGAATATCAATGTCTAAGTCAATGCCTTGTTTGGTTTTGTGATGGAATTGTCGTATTCTCTTTTTTTCTTTCCTTGTAAACGCGTTCCCACTTCAAAATAAATGATTGCACAAAGGATACATATTTCTTTTCCATTTTCTAGAACCCGACGTAGAACATTTTATAATTCACAAAAATTAACTAATAATAAAATATACTAAATCCTAAATCACAAACCTTAAATTCTAAATTTGTTCTATTCTATTGTGTCCAATAATTTTTCTTCATTTAAGAATCAAGATTAAAAATAGTTTATAAAATTATAATAAAAGTTAAGATAAACCATATCTTTAAAAATCAAGACTAAAAATAGTTTATAAAATCATAATAAAAGTTAAGATAAACCATATTTAAAGTGGGACAATATCTTAAATGTAATTATTAATAAAATTTACTTTTCAAAGTTAAATTTTTATTATCTTTAATTTTTGACACCAACCTTGTCCACATACAAAATATATAAATTTTTGCATAATTACTTTTAGATAAAAATAATTTTTTAATTAATACGGTTGAATCTCACATCAAACATAAATAATATTTCATAATAAATGAGTATAGAATTTTTATAAAATTGTATTGAGTTAAAGTTTACTTTTTAAATAATATCAAAATTATTTAACCTATGAACATTTTATAATATATATATATGTAAATTTTTTAAAATAAACATAAACTAATTAGTGAGAGTCCTTTAATATCTTTTATTAGTAAGTTTATCTAAAGAAATTAAAAATTATAACAAGTAATTATTTTATCATAAAAAAATTCTTTTTAAAAATCTTCATAACTTTTAGATAGATTCTTTCACGAAATTCTTGTAGTATTTTCCACAATGGCAAAATGGTAAATTTTAAAACTCTCCAAAAGTTATACACTGAGATAAGTCTTGACATCATGTTATAAATAATTTCAATTTTAACTCGTTTTTATAAAATAAAAATTATTTCCACACTGAAAATTGACTTTATTTTTAATTAATGTGGATTTTTTGCACTTTTATCTCATTTAACGTTGGAAGTAACTGAAAAATAGTGACATATATAGTTGCATTGCTTAAATCTGATTCGAGTATCACACAAATTAATGTTGAAATTTTGGATCTGTTGATGCTTGAAAAGTAAAAGACGTGACGATACTAGTTTGTGTAACTCTCTAATAGCATTTAATTAAGAAGAAAATTCAACGATGAAGTCAGAATCGTTAATTATTCTGAGTGGCAACATGCAAGTTTAAGATTTAAAAATAGTGTAATGAAGGCAATGATCCACGTAGTTACATGTAAATTACGTAGGTAATGAAGGAAAAGATATTTGATTAAGATTGTGATGGAGGTTTCAGTGTGACGACGATTTGAAAGAAAATGTGGAATTCAAAGCAAGTTTGGGATAATAAAATGAGACCATGTGTTTGTAACACGAGTGACAAGACAGGTCCAACATTGGTTTGGAAAATTTCAACGATGAAATTGCTTGGTTATTCTGTGGAAACTGAGAATAACTTATGTTATGTTATCCACTTTTTGTCTTCTTTTCCTCTCTCAATCAAACCTAAAAACGCGTCACTCTTTTCGACCTTCAAACATCATCATAGTAACTTTTCTTGATTCTTTGTATGTAATGAGAAAATCACAATCTTGGACTCTTCTGTGTTAGTGGCTAACAGCTTCTCTTTGATCAGAGAAATCCTCCAACAATCGAGTTTTCCGTACTTAGACAAATATAAACTCTTAAATTTGCATTGATTTTAAACTTATAAAGATGTGTTGAATTTTTACGTAATTAGGTATATAGATTAACAAAATCACAATTATGTTTTCTTTTAATTAATTGGTTTGAGTGTATGTAAGGCTTATAGTGGTCACATTTATGTGGTTTGAAAGTTGGAGGTTTTAATTTAGGTAAGGTTTTTTTTTTTTTTTTTAGTTCTAGGGAATCAAAATTCTCTTTATTTGTTTTTTTTTTCTTCTTTATGTTTTTCTGATTTATATATTCACTACAAGAAAATCATGAAATAAAATCTAATTTTAGAGATCAAAATTAATTAGTTATTATAATGACTTAATTAGAAATCATTTTAAAAACTAAAAAAACTTTTGGTTTCTAAATTAGTTTCTATTATTGTTAAATGATTTTTAAATTGGTATTTAATTAGTAACCAAGGTTTTTGCTACCAAATTTAGAATATAAATAATTGGTAGTTAAAATCTTGGTGGCTAAATAGATATAAATTTAGAAACAAAAAATTTAGTCTCTAAAATGGTCTCTAATTTAGTCACTATATCAGCTAATTAATTTTGGTTTCTAAAATTGATTTTTATTTCATGATTTTTTTGGAGTGTAGGTAAGGTAAGGTTTTTTTTTTTTTTTGAGTTCTAGCTGATCAAAATTCTCTTTATTTGTTTGATTTTTTTTATTGTAATTTTCTGTACAAAATTTAGTTTTTGTAATAGGTTGAACCACATATGTAGGGCGTGATTCATCAGATGTTGAACAGGTTGACTTTTGTCATTTTGTGTATAAGGATGAGTTGGATTTTGTCACTTTGTGTATAAGGATTGAGACACCTGAAGTGTCTGTATATACTTTTGTCACTTTGTGTATAAAGATTGAAACACCCCTAAAATATCTTTATAACAGTTAGATCTCATTTTATTTTATTTATTCTTTGATGATAAAAGAAAAAATTGAAACTATTTTTTTAAGGACTGTTGAGATGATCTCAGTCTCCGTAATTAAGATTATATATATATATATATATATATATATATCAAAGTTAAGAATATATGAACATAAAGTTAAGCATTTTTTAATATTATAAAATGATTAAATAAATTATTTTCATTTTCTTTTATATAGGAGTAAAAGATAAGGTTACACAATTGCATGCATGCACAGAAGTGTTTCCAGCCATATATATCTCAAAGTTAAGAATATATGAAGATAAAGTTAAGCATTTTTTAATATTATAAATTATTAAATAAATTACTAAATAAATTATTTTCATTTTCTTTTATATAGGAGTCAAAGATAAGGTTACTTGTCAAATCAATTGAAAAAGAGATATTTTTTCATATTTAAAACAAAAGAAAAACGTTTAAGAAAATATGGGAAATTGAAACTAATGAATGGACGTATATATGTAAAAATAACGCTAATGAGTCTTCAACGTTTATGAGAAATAATTAAATAATTATTTTAATGTATTTGTATATAAAATTTTATTTACTCAAAAGTGAGAATCATAAAAGAAATAGTAATATTTGTATTCTTCATCACAACCTTTATAGACTTCTTATACAAACTTATGCTATATTTTTTATTTTATTTTTTTTATTTCCTGTTTATCTTAATTCTTCAAATGATTTTACTTTCATTACATTTTGCTTTATCATCATGTTTTTTATTAATTTTTATTTGCTATCACTTTCCACTCAAATATTCTTTTATTACTTTTATGATTATCTTTTAAGAAAATATTTTTTTTTTCTCTTTTTATGTTTGATTATGGTTATTTTATATACAATTTTTTAAATTTATTTTAAAGATCAAACTTATTTCACACAAATAATAATAATTTAGTTGCTTTCAATGGAATCAATTTATGTTATGAATTTCATGTTCTTCTATTCTTAAATTACTTTAATACACTTTAATTGAAAATCTTTCGAGATTTGGTGGGGAAAAAAACGCATAAATTTTTATTTATTTATTGTTAGTTGAAATATTTTATTTTTAATTATCCAAATTTCACTGAAAATAACTTAATATAAATAATTTAAAAGAACCTTTGGAAAAAAAAAATAATTAAATTAAGACATTAAGAAATAAATGTCATTAAATAATATAAAATTGGCTGAAATTTGATTTTATTTGTGATGAACAATTAAGATACTTTTTTTTTATTTTCAATGAGAGAAAGTAATGATGTTTTGTACAGATAGAAGAAGACAGTGAAGTGTGAACACAGCTCATAGTTCAACCAGTTGAAACTTTCAAGAGAAGTGATGAAAGGTTCAAATTATTTATTAGTCATTTCCTTGCATTTCTTGATATTTTGAAATTTTGAAATTTTACACTTCTCCACCGGCTAATAAATGATAAAAAAAAAATTTCACATATATTATTCTGAAATATTTATCTATAAATGGTTTTCTTGTAGAAAAAAATATTTATCAAATAGACCTGCATTTTTTATCTAGAATTTGCCGAAGTATTTTTGTTAGATAGGATGTATTCTTCTAAAATAAAATAAAAAACAAAAAAAGAACTAAATGTGTTATTTTTTTTTAGATAAAGAAAAAATCAATCAATAAATAAATACAATATAGTTTCTTAGGTTATGAGAGTTTCTCTGCTATTTGTACATGAATTTGGTCTAACTTTTCTTTTTAATTTTTAGTTTTTTTTATGTGGTCACACTGTCTAACATTATTTTTATTAAAAATAAATAAATATAATGTCATATTTTGAGAGGGAGATAATATTAAAATATTAAAATATATGTTATACTAAGAAAATATCATTTAAAAAAAACTAATTTAAAAAAAAATTTAATTGTTATATTAACTAAATTATATACCATTTTAGAAACTAAAAAAATTATTAATTTTTATTATTGATAAATAGTTTATAAATTAGTATCAAATTTCCTATCAAAGTTTTTCTACTAAATTTATAATATAAATAATTGATTTCTACTTTAGTTATTATAATAATTAATTATTTTTTAATTTTAAAATTAATTTTGTTTTAGTGATTTTCTTGTTTGATACCATATTAATGCTATTATGTTATTAAGGCATCCATATTTTATAATATGACATAATGTTAATATTTTTTCCCACAAGTATATGTAAACTCTAGCTTATGCTATTAATTTCAAAGAAAAAATAACCCGTTGATTTAAAGGATACACTAGGTCATTTCTATTTAAAGAATTAGTATATAAGATTTTAATTTATTTTTTGTGAGTCTCATTGTATTACTGAGTTTTAAGATTTTTTTTTTAAAATTTTTGTTTTTATAAGATATACTTTAATTAGTTTTTTATTTGATTATTAATAAAAAAAAATTTAAAAAATAGTTTTTTTTATTCCTATGAATCACTATCTTAAATAATATATAAGTATTAAACTTTAACATCATGTTCATAATGTAATGGAAATCTTTTATTAGATTTGTGATATTTCATTGAATATGACATAAAATGATTCAAATATAACCTTATGACTAGGAATTAATGTCTAGGATTTTTGAAAATGGACCACAACTTGATTTGATCACAAGGGGCAATGTTAACCACACTTTAGCACTATCATATTTTAAGTAAGGATTCTATGAAAGATAAGGGAACATCTTTTTTACGGAATGAGTTGAAGTCAATGATATGTGTCAAGAGTAATAAATATGAAATCAAGTATACTATAGAACTTTTTATGATATTTTTCTTAGATGGAAGATGCATGCACTTTAGATTAATTTTAGCATGAAATATGTTTACTAAACTTGCCCATTATAAGTGTCAAGCTTTTCTAAATATTTGAATGTAATTTATTCATATATCTTTTTATTCAAAGTTTACTGTAAATTCTTCCTGCACTTCTATATTTTTTTTTTTTAATTTCAATAATACTCTTCTAAATGGAGAGTGTGGTGTTTTCTTCTTCATTTTCAAGTGAAGGTGGTTGTTTGTAGTGGTTAATGATAAACGTTGATGAATGATGGTTGAGATAAGTTTGTGATGTTTTTAAAGTTATTGGTTGTGTTTTGTTCACTTTTTTGTTCATTTTTTTAGAAGTCACAAAACCCAGAAAAAAAAAATCAACGAAATGCAAAAATGAAGTACAAAACTAAAAAAAAACATTATTTTCACATTGAGCATTACACACTCAAATGATTGAATTATTCTCTCAAACACTACGGTTGGAGAAGAATGAAAATATTTTCTTAAACTCAAGGACTAATAATGAGAGTATTGTGGTTGTAATGAATATGAGGATATGCGAGTGGTACAACTGGTGTTATATTTAAAAAAAAGTGAGATTATACTTTATTTAAGATTATTTAAAATAAAATAAAAATTAATAGTTAATAAGAAGATAGAATGGAAAGAGATAAAGGTGAAGGAAGAATTTGCAAAGTTTACATCATACATTATACATTAGAAGCAGTGTTGGTCCCTCAATGTTTGAACCTATTTTATTATTAGATTTGACAGGAAATGAAGACTGAAGTCGTTATACATTTTCTATTGAGAAGTTACTTTATTAAGTGTTTTTGTTAAGAAAAATATCATTTCATGATGTACTTGAAAAAACTAATAATAATATTTTATATTGTCATCAAATCATAAATTGTAATTTGTTGTTAAGGTACCACACTTTGATATTTTCAATTTATAACCTACAATGTAACTTAGCAGAATAACTCCATTACCCATTACCACTGGTCTAATTTCCCAAAAATAACAATGAAATTATAACATACAAATTAGGAGGCAAAGTTTAGGTATATTTTTTTATAATTATTATGTTTACAGTTATGATTTACTTTATTATATATTTTTTGTTTATATTTTATAGTTATATGATTTTGGTTATATTTTATTTTGTACTGTCTATATATTTTTTTTCTATAGTGACTTGCTATGTTTAATATTTTAAAAAATATTGTTGTTATGTTTTATTTCCCTTAGTGCTACATTTTTTAAACTTGAAAAATATTGTGTTTTGTATTTTATACAAAATCTCATTTATTTTATAATTTTATATTATATGTTTCAAATTTTAACAAATTATTTGAACTTATCTTTTTTTTTACTTTATATTAATATATTTTGTGTATAATTATTATGTTTACAGTTATGATTTACTTTATTATATTTTTTTATTTTGTTTATATTTTATTTTGTATTTTTATTTGTATATAGTGACTTGTTATATTTAATATTTAGAAAAAAATATTGTTGTTATGTTTTATTTCCCTTACTGCAACCTTTTTTTAACCTGAAAAATTTTGTGTTTTGTATTTATATAAAATCTCATTTATTTTATAATTTTATATTATATATTTCAAATTTTAACAAATTACTTGAACTTCTCTTTTTATTTAATTTGTTTTTGAGTTTATATTAGTATATTTTTTGTGTATAATTATTATATTTACATTTTTTTTATCGTTTGATCACATACAAATTGAAATAAACAATGATACATTAAATATAAAATATCATTTTTTTATTATTTATGTAACAATTTCTAATTTTTATACCCTAATTTTTCATTCAAAAATACTGAAAATTGTGAACATTATATATTAAAAATTTAATTAATTTTAAAAAATATATATCATAATTTATTATTCAAATACTTTTAATAATAAAGATAAAATTATAAAATAATCTTATACCATCATATCATTCACAAATTTAAATAAATCATTCTTACAATTTCATTCTAACATTCCTCAATCTCCACATATCTCTTCCAGAATCCAATCACATCCTTGAATTTCTTATACAATAATGGACATAACTTGAAATATTTAATTGCTACAATGTTAAACTACTACTTCACTCATCAATTTAGTCATAACAGTAGCAACCATTCTATAATGGTTGGTTTTTAATCTGAATTCTATCATTGTTGTTTCAATTCAACTACAAAGATGAGTTACATTCTATTTCCTAATATATAATACCAAGTCATCACTGTAACTTGACAGCAGGGGTTACAGACAAAAGCACTTATGGAGTTTACTTCTGGCATTATGCATTCACCAAGGCCTTCCTATTCCTCCAAGTCTCCGAGCCAACTGAATATCCTTTGTCACTGAGATAGCAAAAAAAAAAAATACTGAAGAGAACTCAAAAATACTCACATGGGGAAAAACATAATACAAGCTTTTGTATTAATAAACAGCAAGAATCATCTTTGCATAGTGACCAAAATCTACGTGGGATGACTGCTACTTTAAATATTATTATTATTATTATTAAATACAAGCTTAAATTATACTAGACGTATAAATACATAAACAAAAAATAATTAAAGAAATTCATCATAATAAGTCAGTTCACACACACCCTTAATCTATAAGGGATAAGAACATAGTAATGAAATAAAAATGTTAAAGGTAAAGGAAAATTATTAGAAAAATAAAAAAGGAAAAATGGGAACCAGAAATTCTAAAGTAAAAGCTGTCAACAAAGGTAAGAAAGGACAAGCCACATAAGACAAGAAGGAACAGAGACAACATTTTATGATATGGGAAGGAGGGTTCTGCAACCGTATACATGACCAGAGGTAATAAACACTCCACCATGTGTTTATCACTTTCTGAATTCAGCAGATGCAATGCAGCATTCTTTATAAATATGCTCACAAATATGCTCACGCCAATTAAAAGGTCATGGCAAGTCAGAACTACAAGTGTATTTGTCAATTAAAACAGTGCATATTTTCTTTTTTATAGAAGAAATTAATTTTTTTCCCAGCCACTACAGCACCATGATTTTTTTTTCCTCTAGCATTTACTTCATCATACAGACAGTAGAATATACTTTTAAATGTAACTAATAAATTAATAAAAGAATTCACATATATGTAACAAAGAAAAAACAAATACATTCATCACCAATAAAAGCAGTATAGAATTTATGAAAGCCAAAGTCATGGGTGACTTGATGATCCACGAAAGGTAAATCTGGTTAAGAATTTAAAAAATTATATCAACTTACTAAGAGTAACACGCCTTGCGTGAATTGCACAAAGCATTCCATCTTCAAACAAGTGAACTAGACATTCCTCAGCTGCCTGCAGTATGGTTATATAAATTCCAAAAGAATGGTCATGTTTTATGAGAAATTTGGTTAAAAATGACACAACAGGTGAAAGTGAATAAATGATTCTAAATCAGTGACATGCATTTTAAACAAATCACAAAACAGCAGCGCTATTGACAAAGACTCGATAGAAGGCATCCAAAAAACACATCAGGGATGTAAATGTGGCAAGCAATTGGTGAGACACTTTAAAAGGTGTGGATGGGTGATCAAGAGTGAGTTTTGATATTAGGCAACTTTGAGAGGGGAGAAGTAAAGTACAAGTCAGGAGTAGTTTTCCCTGCTTATTAGTAGTAAAAAAATTATGAAAGGGAAGGAAAAGAGAGGGAACCACTTGTCCTTAAACTCTCCTTTTTATTTCCCTCAAACTTGGGAGTTGATGAAATAGATTTGATTTCAAAATAAAATTGTCATTTACAACCTAGTAAATTTAGTTGCTTAAAATAATATTGAAAATTTACATTTGTTACGCTTACCTTCCCCTTTCCTCCCTCATTAATAATAATAATAATAATAATCCAAGCATAGGGTAGGCAACCCCTTTTCATTCCATAATCTATTTTGATTTTATAATATCCCCTTTCCTTTCCAAAGATAGCTATGTTGTAGATAAAGTATTCCGAAATTGATTACATGAATGCAATAATAAGAGAACAAAAACATTACTTACTGTCTACAGAAGCATACATTGCAACTAGCATGTGCATATGCTTCTCAACCCCAGAGATAGCAAAATAAAGTTCACATTCTTAAATATGGGGTAAAAATCACTTTGATCTCAATTAATAAATACCCTTGGAGACAACTTGGTGGGAACAGTTCTGAGACACTGCCCCCTTTTCCATTGACCCTCCCCCTAAAGTTCAGATTCTTAAATATTGGTTAAAAACAGTCTACATTCACTTCGATCTCAATTAATAAACACCCTTGGAGACAAGTTAGTTGGAAGAGTTCTGAGACACTGCACCCTTTTCCACTCCCCCTCTCCCTGTGGAGCCTCCCTCCCTTACCTTTCCCTCAATACACCCAGTAAAGAAAAGAAAAAAAACCAGATATGCCTGTAGAATTCATAAGGGTTTATGAAAAAAATTGTTGAGTCCTTGCATAATTTGATACATTAAATTATAATATATAAAAAAAAGTTAAAAATAGAGTTTTCTAATAAAACATTTATCGCTCGGAAGTCTGATGAAATACCTCTTAACAAGTTACTTATTATTATTCTCATGTCATTAAGCCTGCAACTAACTAGAGCATATTGTTTTATAGTCAAACATTGAATGTCTAAAACTTCAATTTTCACTGATCAACTTTTTTTTTTCTGAGCAGATTCGGTAATATTGGAGAGATTTTCAATGTTTAATAAAACCATGCAGGAAGCACACAATAAAATAAATATACAAAAAATTCGAGGACAGCAGTAGAACCTAATAACACATTATTTTAAGCATAAAAATTTAAATAGTTCACCCAGGAATAAATTGAAACAAGGTCAGGAAGAAATTGTATTAAAACAAATTTACTTTAACATGGAATTTTCTTTTTATTAAAAATAACCTTCGCAACCTAATTTGCAAGATCCTAGCACACTAGTGATAACTCAAATGCATATGGAATAGTTGCATACCTCCTGGAGTGCTACCACTGCTTCAGGTGTCCAGCGACTCACCTCCGTAGAGAATTGCTGTGTAATTTGTCTGACCTACAGCCAAAAGTAAAAACATTGCCCAAACAGCGTGAACAAACTTCTCACAAGATTTAATTCAGCCGAATAAGGTAGCTGATGCTATGCTAACAGATCTTAATTAATAACATAATCATAATTCCATACAGAGCATGTTCTTCAAGCACTTCGATCAGTGAACAAGTGGCAAAAGTTACAAAACATTCCTTAGAAAAAAATAAACAAAACAGCAAAACCAAACTATTATGCTCATTTCTACATCCAAATAATTTACTTAGTGTTAGTTAGCAACCAAAATATGATGCTCATTTTACACCCAAGTACTTTACTTAGTGTTACTTTGAGTGAGAGAAGCTGTAAGTGAAGAATTACGAAAAGCACAAAATTTAAATGCAAACCTTACAGAAATTACTGGAATAAAAATCTAATCCTAATTGAAGAACGTTACCAAAAGAACTGTATCCAATTTTTGTCCTTATAAAAACCAGATTTTGAACATTAATTTCAGATTCAGATATCTACAGCAGTGGTGAATACAGAGAACTAACTCTGTTAACTGTCCAGCAAATATAATCAGTATCTACTAACTCAACTGCGTAATTGTAACTGGTGTGTTTGTTTGCATATCCATCCAATGCATTTAGGTAACGCAAATCCAGCATCTCTCTTGCTGTTTTACTGTTGCATTAAAATGAGTAAAACTTCCATTCAACGCCAACCAGACATTTTAAACACACCCCTAATAATAACAGTGTGTTTGCATCCGTTCCATCCAACATAACACCAATCAAATACCTCTCTTGCTTTTACACTCTTGCATTGTACCATGTAAAACTTCCATTCAATACAAACTAAACAGTTTTTCCGACATCCCTAATCACCGGTAGTAAAAGATAGACAGATAGCAATAATGATTTCTTTGGTATAATTGCTATAGTTTTTAAATGAAAAGCTAAGCAGAAAACTATGCAGCTGACCCAAAATTAACATCACATTATCACCATTTATTAAATATCCTAGTAAAAGCAACACAAAAATGGGGTAATGTCCACTTGACAGCAAATCCGTGATGGTTGCAAAAAAAAAAAACTTACACATCTCATAAAAGGGGCAGCCGGGATAAGAAGTTTGGAACTCCTCTGAAATTGACGAATCTCGCGAAGCGCCACTGTTCCTGCCTTATTGCGCCTTTTCTTCCTTCCCTGAGTCTCGGGCGCTGCTGCTGCTTCTTCTTCTTCTTCTTCTGCTTCTTTTTCAAATTTTCAAGATGATAATGAAACATCAGAACACCAAAACAAATCAGCACAATAATTACAACCACAACACAACACAACACAAACGAACAATACAGTTTTTCACGTACCCTGCGGCTCCTCTTGTTGAGCCCTTCTCCTCCCAGGCTTCAATCACAATTTCAGAAGACAAAGGCCAAATTAGGGATTTCGCAAATCGAAACGCACAGAGAGAGAGAGAAAGAGAGAGAGTTACCGATTGCTGTGACCGTGGCGTGGACGTGGAAGCGCGTGCGGCTTTTTTTTTACCTTTGAATTTGAATAGCGAAGAAAATGAGGGTTCGGTTTTGAGAAGTGAAAAAACGAAAGAGAAGTGTTGAATTTCAGACATACCGGTTTTGCGCGAAGCTGGCGTGGTCTTCACTCTCGCCATGGACACGAACTATGAAGAAATCGAAGCTTCACTCTTCGGATTCAATTTGCGCTCTCACCTTTTGCATTTTCTGAAATTTCAAAATGAACAATTTTGCCTCCATTTTCAATATTACCGTTATCTCACTCACTAACACCTCTTTTAAAACAAAATTACTTTTTACTTTAATTTTTTGACAAATTACTCACTGTGCACGGTAACAATTCAAAATTATATAAGGTTTTTAATTTTAAAGTAATTAGACTACTTATAACTTTTAAAAAAAAAATTTAATCTGAGATTTCAATCTTCTATTTTTTTCCTATTATTTTAGATTTTAAATTTTAGAAAAATCCTTAATTTTTTAATATTAATTTTGCATATATTTTTACTTTTACATTTTAATGAATTAAAAACTGTTGTTATGTCTTAAGTTATTATGTTTATTCTAGGAATAAAAAATAAAATAAAATAAAGAAGACCAGAATTGTGAAACAAAATAGTAAAATAACAATTTAATTAAGTGATTGATGTAGAAATTAATAACTTTTTAATTATATGATAAACAAAAATTAGAAGACAGTATTAAAAAAATGTTTCTTTCAATTGTTGCTCAGAAAAAAAAATGGTAATAAGTTATAATAATATTTGCTTATCATTAAAAAAAAAGTATAATCATCTTAAAATAACTCCATGTGCAACTTTTTACTAACGTATTCTTAAAAAATTGGATGTATATAGACAAATATGTATAGTCATCTTTGTTAAAATAAATATATATTAGCAAATTACAATTATAATTGTTTAGCTTTAAAATTACTATTTTATCAAATAATATGAATTTTAGTTTTTAAAACAAGTAATTTTAATTCACCTATTTTGTTCTTACCTTCTATTTACACATAGTAGAGCTTTTTTTTGGAGTTCTACAAATACCTTTTCATATATGACATTTACTCTCAAATTGATCCCGAATTTCCCTTGCCAGCAAGATTACAAATTCTAGTCTCCATCCCTCCAATCCTTATTATATTCATCCTAGTGAAGGACTTAGTTTCGCAATCCTCACTAACTTAAATTATCATTCATGGTCGTATGGCTTTAATCTCTAAAAACAAAATGGGTTTTCTCACTGGTGATATCACTAAACCTACAGTCATTGATTCTCTGCACGCTGTTGAACCAAGTGGTGTTCAATGTTTTGAAGAATCCAAACCCTTTGAAGGATGATGAAGCCTCTGCTGTGCTTGATGCTGCTGTGCTGTTTTAGTCTTGTTCTGGGGTAGTTCTATGTTGTAATTAACACTTAGATTAAATCTCAAAGCAATTAGCATCTCAATTTTATCAAAGCAAAATGTTTTTCAAACTAAGTTGAAACAACCGATTGTTTTGTCGAAACAACCGATTGTTTACACTTAGGTGTTTTGAGAAAGTTTGAAAACTGTTTTTGAATGGTGGATTTTGTTAAGTAACAAAACAACCGATTGATTCGAAGAAACAATCGATTGTTTATTTTAAAACCATAACAGAAAAACTGTTTTCTTTGACTGAGCTTTAAATGCTTTAACTGAATACGCTCCAGTCATTAAATGCTTTGACCAATCTATTTTAAATGCAATTAAGAGTTTGTTAAGATTTGATAACAAACTATATTCTTAGATATATTCTGAAAAACAGTTTTTGATATATTAAGAATCTTGAAACAAAGTTTTCATCTAAGAGTTTTTCAAAGTATTTTGAGATTGCTAAAGAGTTGAGAGATTGATCAAAGTGCTGAATAGGATTCTCTTGTATTGATTTCAGATATTCATCTGTAACAAGTGTAATCTGTGTAAACTGCTGAACAATTATGTTTGTATGTGTTGTTGAGATTGGCTGTGTGTTCTTGAGGTGTTCAAGATCAACAATCTTAGTGTTGGCCAAGTAGAGTGTGTTTCTTGAGGTTTTCAAGGTCATTCTCTTGGTTGTTGTTGTAAGTGATCAAGGTGTGGTTGCTTCGTGGATTTCCTCAGGGTTTCTGAGAAGACTGGATGTAGCTCTGGATTGGAGTGAACCAGTATAAACAGCTGTGTACAATCTTTCTATCCCTAACTCTTTAATTTCAGTTTGTTTGTTGTTTGCTGGTATAAACAACCGATTGTTTCGAAGAAACAACCGATTGTTTTTTCTAGTGTTTCAGTTTTGCTTGTTGTTTTGGCTAACTGAATTGCTTAATCATTTGATTTCTGAAATAAGTTCATTCTAGCTTTAAAAGGATTGCGAAAACCCCTTTAAACAATTCACACCCCCCCCTCTAGTTTAAAGCCATCTTTTCTAACAATTGGCATCAAGAGCTTGGTTCTTGAAAGTCATTCAAGTTGATCCTAAAATCTTTCAAAATGGCTGATAGACTACCTTTTGGGAAAGGTGCCTCAATAAATAGACCACCCTTGTTTTGTGGTTTGAATTACCAGTTTTGGAAAGTTAGAATAAAAATATTTATGGAATCTCTTGACAAAGGAATTTGGGATGCAATTGAAAATGGTCCTTTTATCCCAAAGTTTGAAAAATATGGTTCTGTCATTGAGAAGCCATGGTCTCAATGGACTGATGCAGAAAGTAAAAAGGCCAAATTCGATTGCATTGCCAAAAATATTATAACCTCTGCTTTAAATTCTGATGAGTTTTTCAGGGTCTCACAATGCAAGTCATCAAAGAAAATGTGGGATACTTTGGAAGTCACTCATGAAGGAACAAATGAGGTGAAAAGAGCTAGAAAGCATGCTCTCATCCAAGAGTATGAGATGTTTAGAATGCTTAAAGGTGAAACCATAGCTGAAGTGCAGAAAAGGTTTACACACATCATAAATCACCTTATGAGCCTAGACAAGACTTTTGACAAAGAAGAGCTAAACATCGAGATCTTGAAATGTCTTGATAGAGCTTGGCAACCAAAGGTAACCGCTATTTCCGAATCTAAAGATCTAACATCTTTAAGTGTTGTTTCTTTGTTTGGAAAGCTTAGGGAACATGAGCTAGAGATGAATAGACTCAATGTTCAAGAGAATGAAGATAAGCACACAAGGAGCATAGCCTTGAAAGCATCCAAACATAAGGGAAAGCAAGATTCAAGTGATGATAGTGATGAGGAAAATCTAAGTTTGCTGTCAAGAAAATTCAGCAAATTCCTCAAAAGAAACTGTAACAAAGACAACAACAAGGATAGGTATGGAAACAAGAAACCCAATGAATTTAATTCAAATAACTATACTTGTTTTGGTTGTGGTGAGCAAGGTCACATAAAGGCTGATTGTCATAACACGAGCAAAGAGAAAAAGACAAGCTACAAGGAGAAGAAAGGCAAAACAAAAAGGGCCTACATAGCTTGGGATGAAAATGAAGTGTCATCGTCAAGTTCTTCATCAAGTGAAGATGAAAAAGCCAACATTTGCTTAGTTGCTGAGGATGATGATGATGATTCATGCAGTTCAAGTGAGGTAAGTTCATGTGCTTCCTTAAATGAACAAAACTATAGTGAATTGCTTGAAGCTTTCCAAGAAACACATGATGAAGCTAATAGATTGGTTCTTTCAAACAACCGATTGAAAGATCTTAACAATGGGCTTGAAAAGAAAGTTAAATCACTTGAAGAGGAACTGAGAAAAGCAAAAAATGATTTTGAAAAACTGGAAAAAGATTTCAAAAATGCCTCTTGCAAGTGTGATACTCTCAATTGCACAAATTGTGAAAATCTTGAGAAAAAGGTTCGCTATCTTGTTGAAACTGTGGACAAGCTTTCAAAAGGAAAGTCAAACTTTGAGAATGTCCTAGCATCTCAAAGCTGTGTTTTTGGAAAGGCTGGTTTAGGCTTCAATCCACAGAACAAGCAAGATAGGTTTTCAAAAAGTTTTTTGAGAAAATCAGAAAAACAACCGATTGTTAAGTCGAAACAACCGGTTGTTACATGCTTTGATTGCATGAAGAAAGGCCACTCTGTTAGATTCTGCAAAATTAGAAAATATTATGTTCCTAAAAGTTTTATGAGATGGATTCCTAAGGGATGTGATGTTTCTAACAGCAAAGAAAAGCCAAATGGACCCAAATTTGTAAGGGGACCAAATCTTGCAACTTGAATTTGTTAATGCAGGAAAAATAAAGAGAAAAAGAAGAATTGAGCCATCTGATCAAGCTATTGAAGAAAAATGAAGTCATTGAAGCTGAATCAATGATATGCAAAAGGTCAAAACAGTGAAAAGAAGTTTTCTTGATCAACAAGCAATTGGCTCATTGAAGAAACAACACAAGGATAAGACCTTCCTTTTATTTGTTCTCAATTTTTGTTTCAAAGTTCTTTCTTATGATTAATTGTCTTTTAATCAATGTCATGTGCTTTAATCTGTTTCTGTTTATGGTTAAAAATTACAAAATCAAATTTTTAACTGCTGCAGAAAAACAACCAATTGTTTTGAGTCTGACAGCACTGTGTAGAAATTAATTTAACTGATTTTTGAATTTCTAGCCGTTGCAGATATTTTTCAAAGGGAGAATCTTGGTCAAAGGATCTGTGTTGAAAGTTGATCATGTTCAGAAAGGATTTACAACAGTCATAAAGGAATATATTCCAAAATCTTGGAAAATCAAAAGCCTTAATGACTAGTCAAAGATCACATGTGAAGACCATGTGATTTTCAGCTTTTTCTGACATTTTCAGTGCAGAACAGAGTCAAGTCCTCTCTCTGAAAATCAGGTACCCATTGAATGAAATTAAATTCAATTTGATTCTCTTACTGCTATAAAATCAGGTGCAGTTTTCTTTCATCAAGAACAAGCAATTGCAACATCTCTTGCACTATCTCTTGAAAAATCTGGGTTTTGTGCTCTCCTCTGTTTTCGTCTCTGCCGTCATGGAATCAACCCCTCCCACTGCTAAAAGAGTCAAAACCAGAGCTGTAAGGTCTGGAGGAAGGCTTGAAAGCTGGTTTTCTGGTGACACCGAGCTCATTGAGAAGTATAGATATGAAACAAGTGTCAAGAAGATAAACAACCCCAAGGTTGTGTGCTTCAACTGGCTGAAGGATCAAAAGCTTGACAATGTGAGGAAGCTTCTCAAAGACCAGTCACTCAGAAAGTTTCTGGAGCTCAAAGGGAACATATATCCAGATTTGGTGAGAGTTTTCTACACCAACTTGAAGCTTGAGGGAAACAACTTGGTCTCTCATGTAAAAGGCGTGGAGATGGAGATAACCCATGAGGTTTGGGCTGCTGTAGCTGGACTCAAGTTCTCTGGACTGAGAATCAACAAAGGAAACCATTGTGTGGTAGAAGATTTCAACAAGGTTCAGTTCTACAAAAGTTGCTTGAAGAATAATCAAACTCAAGTTAGCACTTGTTCGGTTGGTGGCTTGAAGCTAGATGAGAGGCTGCTTGCTCTCATTGTAACGTGGATCCTAACTCCTAGGGGGAGCAATCACTCTGTGTTGACTGAAGAAGATCTGGTTTACATCTTCTGCATTACCAAGAAAGTGAAGATCAATTGGATTCACATAATCAAAGAACATATGCAAAAAGCCATGAGGTTAGGTGATTACCATTATCCCTATGTTGTTTTAATATCTATGTTTCTACTCTATTTTGAAGTTAATCTTGAAGATGAAACTTCTGAGCTGTTCAAGTCAACTCAAGAGTTGAACAATGGATCACTCAGCAAGATGGGCTTCACAAAAATAGGTGGAAAGTGGTTAAGTAAGGATGGTGATCATGGTGCCTCATCAAGTGGTGCTGCCAATCTTGAACCAGATGAAGCTGCTGATATGGATGTTCAACATGAAGATCCAACTGAAGATTTTCAAGATGCTGGACCTAGCACTGAAGATGGAAATCAAAGAGAAAGAATGCAAACCATGTCACCTTTTGAAAGACTCATGGTGAATAAGCTTGATAGCTTTGCTGAAAATCAAATGAGCCTTCATGATCTGTGTGTTAGCAACTTTCAAAGGATTGACACAAGGTTTGACAACATGGATGCAAGGTTTATGACTCTAGATGAACAGATTGAAGTTGTCCAGAATCAGATCTTTGATCTTCAGTTTGCTGATGAAGAAGATTGAAGAAAAACAACCGATTGAAAATCGAAACAATCGATTGTTTTTGGCTGTTCTCGTTTCTGGCTTTTAAAATTTCTTTCCTTCTGCTGTTGCTGTTTTATTCTGATGTAATATGAACAATGTCTTATTTTTATCTCTTATCTTTGTCTATTTGTGAAGACAAATAGGGGGAGATATATGCTGTGTTTGAAGTTTGTTAATTTTCTGTTTTTCATAGTGTTAAAAACATGAGTAACATGAAGTTTGGCTCTGATATTAACTGCTTTAAGCTTTAATTGTTTATCTGTATACTAACAGAATATCAGAAAGTTCAAAATATTGCTCAAAGTTCTTTTGCAGAAACTGCTTCAGATTTAATCAAGAACAACACAAGCATCAGGGATTTGTCTTCATCAAATAGGGGGAGATTGTTGAACCAAGTGGTGTTCAATGTTTTGAAGAATCCAAACCCTTTGAAGGATAATGAAGCCTCTGCTGTGCTTGATGCTGCTGTGTTGTTTTAGTCTTGTTCTGGGGTAGTTCTATGTTGTAATCAACACTTAGATTAAATCTCAAAGCAATTAGCATCTCAATTTTATCAAAGCAAAATGTTTTTCAAACTAAGTTGAAACAACCGATTGTTTACACTTAGGTGTTTTGAGAAAGTTTGAAAATTGTTTTTGAATGGTGGATTTTGTTAAGTAACAAAACAACAGATTGATTCAAAGAAACAATCGATTGTTTATTTTAAAACCATAACAGAAAAACTGTTTTCTTTGGCTGAGCTTTAAATGCTTTAACTGAATACGCTCCAGTCATTAAATGCTTTGACCAATCTATTTTAAATGCAATTAAGAGTTTGTTAAGATTTGATAACAAACTATATTCTTAGATATATTCTGAAAAACAGTTTTTGATATATTAAGAATCTTGAAACAAAGTTTTCATCTAAGAGTTTTTCAAAGTATTTTGAGATTGCTAAAGAGTTGAGAGATTGATCAAAGTGCTGAATAGGATTCTCTTGTATTGATTTCAGATATTCATCTGTAACAAGTGTAATCTGTGTAAACTGCTGAACAATTATGTTTGTATGTGTTGTTGAGATTGGCTGTGTGTTCTTGAGGTGTTCAAGATCAACAATCTTAGTGTTGGCCAAGTAGAGTGTGTTTCTTGAGGTTTTCAAGGTCATTCTCTTGGTTGTTGTTGTAAGTGATCAAGGTGTGGTTGCTTAGTGGATTTCCTCAGGGTTTCTGAGAAGACTGGATGTAGCTCTGGATTGGAGTGAACCAGTATAAACAGTTGTGTACAATCTTTCTATCCCTAACTCTTTAATTTCAGTTTGTTTGTTGTTTGCTGGTATAAACAACCGATTGTTTCGAAGAAACAACCGATTGTTTTTTCTAGTGTTTCAGTTTTGCTTGCTGTTTTGGCTAACTGAATTGCTTAATCATTTTGATTTCTGAAATAAGTTCATTCTAGCTTTAAAAAGATTGTGAAAACCCCTTTAAACAATTCACCCCCCTCTAGTTTAAAGCCATCTTTTCTAACACACGCTACATGGGAACGTTGTAATACCTTAATTATATCTTGATTTCTCAACTTTGTCTCAACCTATTGCCTAAAGTGTGGTTTTCTTTAAGAGTGTTGTAGCCATTTGGAATTACCTCAAAGACCATTTTTCTTCATGTAAAGCTTTCACAGGATGTTTATATAGTGATTCCTCCTATACTATCCAGTTATCCTTATAATCATTGTTGCAAGCTAAAAAAAATCTCTATACGGCCTGAAACAAGCAAGTGACACATGATATGAAAAATTATCTCTTTTACTTTTATCTTCAGGATATGCTCAAGCCCATGTTGATCATAGTTTGTTTATTAAGAGTACTAGTTCTTCTTTCACTACTCTCATTATTTACGTTGATGATATTGTGCTTACTAGAAATTGTGTTTTTGAAATCACTAAGAATAAAGCTCTCACTTCCATATAAAGGATCTTGGTTAGTTGAAATATTTTTTGGGAATAGAAGTAGCTCAATCCAGCAAAGGAATTTTTCTCTGTCAACGCAAATATTGTCTAGACTTGATTAAGGATTACAGTCTCATGGGTTGCAAACCATTTTCCACTCCAATGGATGCCTCTCTGCATCTTCATCTAGACTCTAGTGAACTTTATTTGATCCCATGTCATATAGGCGATTGGTGGGACGTCTCATCTATTTAACTAACACTAGACGTGATATAGCCTTCGCAACCCAATAGCTCAGTCAATTCATGGTCACACCAACTCAGACTCATCTTCAAGATACCTTGAGATTAATTCAATATCTGAAAAGATGTTCTGGAAAAGGCTTATTTTTCAGTAGCAAGTCATTGATGACTCTTTAATTCGGCAAGTGTATTGAGTCAAAAGTAATAAATTGTCTCTAAGGACATATATCGAACCCACAAAGAACCGTTCTAAATTCTTAAGTATAATATTCACTAAATATAAAAATATGTGTAAAAGTTTGTTTGAAAGGTTGTTTGTATCATAAATATGTAAGAAATAAACAAAGAAAATGATTTGGATGATTCAATTGGGAAAATTGGGATTGAGGTTAATTCTTCTCACTCGTCTGTATTTCAATGAATAAAAACATATAACATTCCATCTTGATTGACATTGATGCACATATAAAAATCATTCATATTGATTCCTCGTATACAAAATTATTAAGAATGTCTTCTAAATATTGATTCCTCGTATATTTATAAAAACTTCTTTTAATTATGAATAGAAGCAATTAGCATTTCCAATCTATTCCTAATATTTAAATATGTTAACATTTAGGTCAAATGCTTAGAAGTACTTTCCAGTCACATCTAAGGATCAAAATTATGAATAAAGATTCATATTTTAAGAATAAAATGATAATATCATTCATCAATCAAGAACATAATATTATAAATAAATATAACCTTAATACATAAGAGTTTGAACATATTACTTTCAATCCCAAAGGGAAAACTTAACCACTCATATTGGCCATTACAAGCATGAAAAGCAAGAAAAGAAAATTCAGGGTGTTTCTCCTCTAGGGTTTTCTATCTCTCAATATCCTCCCAATTATGTCCAGGATTATTCCACATGTCTTCTATTTAACATAATTGAGCTTGGGTTAAGTGGCATCTCGCTTAAGCGAAATATTGCTTGCTTAAGTGAGTTTCAAGAGAAAAACCCAACTTCACTGGAGTGGACTTGCTTAAGCGAGCATTGGGCGATTTTCTCAAGAGTGATCTTCCTTATCTTTTTATCTTGTCTTTAACTTGTCCATTGTCTTTTGGCCATTTTATCTCCATCTTTCCTTAGATTCTTGAAATTAGCACAAACTTAGTAATAAATCGTTCTTATTCATCTTATAATCCAAAAATATGTAAAAAGGTTCAAAATCTCAAATTAGTGGTTGAATTATAACTCTATTAACAATTAAAGTCCTTAAGTGTCTATCTTTTTGCAAGAAATATTACTGAATTATGACACTTATCAGTCGTCAACATTACTTTTTGGATTTAGTTATGTTGATTAGGCTACGTGTGTTGATACGACGTTCCATCATTGGTTACTATTTTTTCATTGACAATTCTTTGGTGTATTGGAAAGCCAAGAAGTAACCTATTATTTCTCGATCTTTTGCAGAAGTCGAGTATAAGGTCCTTGCCTCTGCCACTTGTGAGTTTCAATGGCTTTCTAATAGTTATCATTTTGTTGTCATATTAAGATGATTCTTGCGTAGACCCGTCTAACGCTAAAGAGATAATAGTATATAAGTGGTTAAATGACCCCAAGTCGTCTCCCAACGAATCCAATAATGATTCCAATGAACAGAATTCAAAACCTATCTACAAGTAATGAAAATTAGCAAATGACAGTAAAGCAAAAAGGGTTGTGATTGTTAAGCAAGAAATATAAATAATGATTTAAAACAGAATGCAGTTTAACTCCCAAGTTCTTCCACTAATGAATTCCTCACAGGTTCTCTAAAGATTATTTCTTTCTCAATCCTCAAATAGAGCTAAACCAGATTGAACATGTGACAATCTGATTCAACTGAAGCTCATCAATAAAGCATGTGTCTACTGATTTAATCAGTACCCACTTTGTTCCATGTGTATACTCCATGGGAATGCTTATCTCCTATCTCTTCAATCATGCACCCAAGAAATTAATTAGAACAATGCAGACTAACTAAGAAACCAAAGTTTAAGATAAGGAAGACTCTCTATCATGGCGTTCAAGTACAACCTCTCACAAAAACATGTTTTTCAGCAGATTAGAATATAAAAACAACTGTTATAGAGAATTGAAAAATGGAATTTTTATTGATCAAAACCTCGGAACTCAATGAGGAATTACAAAAAAATCAACCAAAAAGGTCTAGCTTTCCATGTGGAGGCAAAACAAAAGAATTACAAAGAAGAAAAGAAACTAATAAAACCCCATGAAGCTTTTCCTTTTCTCCTTAAGGCTTGTGTCTTTTTATTATAGGCTTTTCTGCTCCAAGGATCTTGGAAAAATATTGTAGTTTAGATTTTATTAACAATTTCCAATTTTCCATAATTCTTGTATTTTGCAGAAGATTTGCTTCTAATTTTGTTTCTGAGATATTGTAGATTTTATTTTGACTTTCGTCTCCTCAAATTTTGTTTTTTGTTTTGATTCAAATAAGCAACTTGAACTTTTCCATATTTTGCCCATTCACAAAAGTAGACACTTCATTCAGACCATTTACTCTAAAAACACAAAATTAATAAAAATAATAGTTAAAATCCAAATAAATCCAATTATATGAATATTAATTAAAATAATGATTTTTTTATTATTATAGTTCAATAATCTATGAGTAAAGTTATCAAGAGCAAAAAAAATTATGCTCATCTCTTTCTTTCCTTCTTGATGATTTGAGAATTCCTATTACTTTGCGTCATGTTATCTATTGTGATAGCCAAAACGCTTTATACATTATAGGAAATCCAGTCTTTCATGAAAGAACAACATTTAGAGATTGATTGTCACATTGTTCGTGAAAAATTACTTGTTGGACTCATGCATCTTTTACCAGTCTCTTCATCACATTAGTTAGCAAATATCCTCACTAAAGCTCTTTCACCACAATTGTTGCACTCTAATTTATCCAAGTTGGAACTTCTTGACATCTTCAAAACCTCCAACTTGTGAGGGGCTGAAAGAAGGTTCCACAACAATCCAAATAAACTAGTAACTCTATCTCAATCACATAGAAATACATAAACTCATCTTATGGAGTGTTAGCTATAAATTTACACTAAAAATTTCTAGAAACGAGATGAGATGTACCTCTCTATGAGATTCACACAATTTATGTCATTTAATTGTTATTGCTAACGTAGCAAATAATCTTAGGGTGAAAACAAGAGAAAAATGGAATATTATTTATTCCAAAATGAGCACAATATATTTCTAATACTATAATGCACTATGGTTGAAATATTACAAAAAAAAAAAAACAAACTTTAGAATGAAGCTTCTCACTTGTAGAGATGAGGAATATTGTCTAATTATTTTAGTGGAAGAGTATGAGGATTTGAAATTTGAAAAGGGTAATAATTCTGAGAAATAAATCAATAAATTTTAATATATGTATATTTTAAATGAATGATAATGCAATAAATTTTAATATATGTATATTTTAAATGAATGATAATGCTTTAAATGCAGTCAAAATAATGTATGACTTCTTCTTTCATATAGAACTTAATGAGAACTTTATAGAGGATGAAGATGAATATGAATAGAGTATTGGAAGACATGAAAGAAGAGAAAGTGCTATACTAGTGTTGCAAGTTGGAATCAAATTTACAAGAAGAATAGTTTGAAGAAAAATATTGTTAATTTTTTTTTATTTGGTAATCCATAACTACTATATATAAACATTAATTACTTTTAAAGTTTATGTTTATAAAAACTTATTTAAATACACATTAACTATTAGACATATTATGATATTTAAATTTTGTTATTTGGGTTGAGCATTATGCTATAATAAAATCTATTGAATCCCACTTCGTTTTTGTCATATACGAATGACTTTAAAAAAACACATATCTGAAGGGATTTATATTTGAACAATTGACTCTCCACCCAATGATTTTGAATGATTTTGAATATATTATGAAGTGAACTTTAAGCCTAACTCAACCCCATAAAACCGGCTCATAACATGAGGTTTGCACCCACTTATATACAATGAAATGTCCTAATATCTAGTCGATGTGAGATCTCCAACAGAATCTGCACCATCAACTTTTGAAAATTCAAAATTATACTTTATTTCAAAATTGAAAATTTGAAATTAAAAAACTACATTCCAGAAAAAGAAATGTGGAATAAATTTTTGCTGTAAATAAAATTGAAAAAACAAAATTTTTGTTCCAAAAAATTGCCTTATATTTGGCAAATAAAATGAAAGTTTTTCACACTATTTTTGCATTAAATCTATTTTATATCTATATCGATAATGTTATACATTTCGTTTATCTCTTTGGTTTTTACATTTCTATTAAATTGATTAAATTTACAACAAATTTAAAATTAATATAATGGTTATCAAAACAATTTTTCTATTTAGACTTCACTTTGTTGATAGAATATTTTCACTTGGTTTCAGATTTTTTTATATTAAAAATTCCTATAATTAAATCCTCTCTTCCACATTTTTTTTCACTGTCTAAATTCGTTATACTATGAAAGATATGCACATTAAAGACTAATTTTGTTCATGATCAAATGAGTTCTTAAGTTGAAGATAGTTCATGATTCGTGATTAGTTAGTGGAAGATGGATGGAATTCTTGTTCCATCGTGATTATTTACAGTAATGACAACAGATGAATCAGTTCAAAGGGAGAATTGCGAACATGTTATTTGCTTACTCCTAAAGTGAAGGATTGAATGTTATACTACAATGTTTACTTTGATAGCTACCTCTACAACACATCCATCAATTACAAAAAAAGTGTACCAAGTAGCACAAGTGGAAGGATAATCAT
This sequence comes from Phaseolus vulgaris, assembly GCF_000499845.2. NCBI lineage: Eukaryota > Viridiplantae > Streptophyta > Magnoliopsida > Fabales > Fabaceae > Phaseolus > Phaseolus vulgaris. The sequence continues at coordinate 38,726,666 of NC_023750.2, forward strand.
AACAGACTGAAAAAATTATGCAACTTATGTCACGGATCTTATCTGCAAATTAAGATGCATGACTTTCTGGTAGGATTATAGATTGTAGTATTGTTCATCTCTTCATACATATGCTGGAAATTGCTTTGCCTTCTATGGAATTCTGTTCAAGATTAAAAGAAGTGGAGTTCTAGGGCTGTGAAGGAGTAGGAGATGTTGGAGGCTTGAAATCTGGATACTGCAATTCAAGAAAAAGAGAGAAAAATGTGTCAGTAGCATGCTGTATACAGCAGAGAATGGTCTTCATAAATTACCATTTTACTAACCATTCTGAAAATTCATGATATATGATTCTAAGTGAGGTTGGTTTGTAATTACAAAATTCAGTGTGACATTTGATTATGGCAATGCAATTACTTGACACCAACACCTACTTCTATCAAAAGCAAGGCTTGCTCAATTCAAATGTAATAGAAACTAAGAAATCATGAGTATTGAGACAAGCAAAATTTTGGGATTTCCAAACAATTTCAACCCATAATATTATGTTCAAAAGGGTGTAAGGAAAAATGTGTTACTAGCATTTTTCAAAGAGAATATGCATGGAAAAAAAGTTCTAAGAAAATTGGTGTCCACAAGAATGACTAATCAGCACAGAAAGTGAAAAACTAATAGAGAAGGAAACTAGGACATCACATATGGGTATGGTGAAAGTGGCCTTGGTTGCACAGGAAGTGATTCTTCTTTGATTTCAGTTTTGGGAACTGAGTTTACTTCAGGAGCTACTGCCTCCGCTTTGGTAACAGGAGTAGCTACTTCTGTGGTAACAGCAACAGGAGTAGCTACTGCTGTCTGTACAGTGCTATCAGCTGTAGCAAGCTCTGAACTTTTGTCTGATGAAGCAGGAAGAGCCTTACTGGTAGAGGTTGGTAAAAGAGCATTTCCAATGTCCTAGTGTCCCCAGCAATATTCCATTCAAAGAGAACAAGGTCAGAGGAAGAGGGATAAAAAGGTTCACAAATCATACAAGATATACATTCAGAAACAGATATAATATTTCTTCCAAAAATGCATCACAGCATAATTACAGCTAGTTTATTATGATATAGATCAATGAATCTCAAGTACCTTTATTTCATCAACAAGTTCTTTGGGGGCAACTTTGGTGTTCAAGAACTCGTCAAGTTGTTTCACGGTTTGCTTTCGGTCCTGGCATCAAATAAATTGAGATTAATATGAAGAGAAAAATAAGCTTGAGACCTTAACCATATAATTGACAAGAAACCAGAAAAGAAGAGCATGATGACCAATGAAACTGGTTTAATTGGCATGCAATGGTCAGCCTCCATTGTCAACAAAAGCCATAATTTAGAAATTCCTGAGTGCAACTAAACTCATAATATATTATTGTATGTTTTATACTTCCCTTCTTTTGACATTCAACATTATCAGCTACCAGTTTTGAAGTCCTACTATGAACTATGAGTTCAGAAGTCAAATAATGATTTTGAGTGAAATTTCAAAGTTGATAGTACTAGTGTGTGAAACATCATTACATCTATTGAAGTCCAAAAATTGATAATACAATGATGAGAATTAGTTATCAGTGACTTAAATAGAAAAGAAAACTACTCACAAGTTTGTTCATAGTTTCTCACCATCATTGATAGACTAGTTTACATTACAGAAACTAAAACTGTCACATTGATCTCTCATCTCAAGGAAAATGGATGCAATGATTTAAATAAGAGGGGAAGACAGTGTAACTTAAGCATCCTCAAGGGAGAAAAATGTATTTTATTTTATATTCTGCCTCTTCGATCATCATTATCCACTTTAGTGGAAATTCATAGTATACAGCCATTTTATGTGAACAGAAAATCACCCAAAAGAACAATGCTACATTCTACAGCTCTGCACGCTATAGCAATAATTCTCAAAACCAATGCACTAAAGTAGGAAAATGCTCTTCATCAAAATTGGATTTTGAACATAGGAGTCCTGACTCCAAACAAAACTTTAGAATTGAGATTACAACAATGTTGGGAGAACCAAGGCCTTATAAACCTCTATAAAATTTCATATTTCCAGTGTGAGACTCAAGTCTCATATTTTGCAATTGAAGCCTAACATCTTCAGCACCCACATGGACTGCCATTTGACTAAACCAGAGCAATGGGAGTTTGCAACTGATGGAAGAGTGCCTTGGACGGTTTCCATCAGCAACTGAGAGACATGGTGAAAATCTCCAATACCAAAGACAATGGATAAGAACACAGAAAGAACCACACTACAAAAGATAGTTGTTATAGTTGGAAGAGCCCAAACCCAAGCCCTTATAAACCCCCTTCCTCACACTAGAATCTCATGCTTCGAAAGCATGTCTCCAAACGCATACATTGCAGTTCGAGCCTAAAACCATTATACCAGAGATCACAATTTGAACTGAATGGAAACTCCCTCAGACATTCTTCTACAATCAATAGTGGGAGACTGTTTTCTAGACCTCAAATGTACCTTGTGCTATCCCTCTCCCTCTAACTCTCACATGAAGTTACAAACACTTAAATTGTGTTTCTCTCATTTACATAGATAATTCAATTGATGATTACTTCTTTTACTTAGTTTCCCTGTATAAATTCGTACATTTTGATGGCAACATTAGAAAAAGAAAAGAACATATTCTTCATTCCTTGAAGGGAAATATCTGATCTTGATATTTGATATAATGTCACAATAAGGTCATGAGAAGGAGGAATTACAAAGTTAAAGCACAGATATGCAAAAACAACGCTTACCTCCTAGAACCAAAGTTGAATTATTCAAAAAATTGATGATGATAATTAATAAATAACATAGTGGGAAAAAAATTGCATCCTGCTTTGAGAAACATACTTACCTCAGCAAATAAAAGCTTCTTGCTTGCAAATTGAACGAGAGCAGCTGATCCCAGAACTTGGAGAATTGATTCTATCTACAAAATCGAAAAACATCGTACACAAATTATGTTAGTAAAGTCACAACAGAATGGATTATTTCTTTCCAAGAAAAGAGAATAAATTGTAAGTAACAACTCAGATGAAGGATCAACCTCAGAAAAAGCAAACACACTAAGTCCAGCAGCTGCTGCAGCAATCCCAAGAGTAACAGCCACACCATCAGATGAATCCTGCGCGATCCTCCATTAATTAGAAACACACAGAAATACTCAAACAAAATCATGAACAAAAATCTATTTAGTTTAAAATCAAGCACATATGAATGGATCAATCACCATATTCTTGAAAAACAATATCTCATTCTCTTCTTTTTTTTTCTTATCAGCAAGTCCAGTTAATAATTCATTCTTCATTTTTTCTGATTGGTCAGTTTCCTTTCTTGCAAACTAAAGTTCTCAATTTGAGAGATCAAACTTTTACTTCTACCAAAAACAATTCAAATACCCTATCTGTATTATTAAATTATACAGAGAAAATGCATACTAATTTATAATGTGAAAAGCAATAGTAGTCTTTGCCGGTGCTTTAACATTGAGAATAACAATTGCAATTAGATAAAACCAAGATACTTACTCCAATTGCCTCAGATATAGCATCCTTCAGATTATCCAAACTCAATGTCTTCTTTGGTGCTAACCAAGGAAGACCACTACTCTGCAGAATTCCATTCCGTGTCAGAACACTAATCAGTACAATATAACTGACATTTTAAATGCAAAAGTTATAAATATAATACAGTCAAATGAAAAGGGAGAGGAAATACCTTCCATCCTCTCGGTCCTTCTGCACCATCCTTAACTGCATAAGCAGCTTTAAATCCATTAACTGTAACCAACTCTGCAACCAGTTCAGAGTTCCCATCAAATCTGGCTTCCATCACAAGTTCACTCAATCAGCTTCAACAAAATTTTCTTGAAAAGTGTAATAAGAAAAAGAAAACATTCATGGTAAAATACTACAACAACCTTTGAATGTTAGTGAGAATTTCAATCCCCGCACCCTTAATAGCAAAATTGAGATGACCTAATCTTAGGTTTTGTGTATAATTCGTCTTCACAAAACTCATTTTTGCAAATTGCAATAAGGAATATCCAATACTCATGATAAAACAACACAGCAACCGTTGATTAGATTAATCAGACTTCTTCATAACCTAATCATACATTTTGGACCCAACTTTTCTCACAAAATTGACTTGTAAAATAATGAGTGACTAAGCATTATAGGCTCTTATCATGTATTATCTATAGGCAAAGTGAGACTTGGGTTTTTGTCAATAATTAACAGGCCATATAACAACAAATAGAGAAAAATTGGAGATGAAATTGTTCTGTGTTACTCTTACTTGTCCAGAATAAACAATGTGGTATTCTCTGGTTCCTTAAACTTCAATGCAAGCTTCTTGAGGAACCCTGACTTATCATCACCCTTATAAGCTATTGACACTGCCTTCTTCCTCAGACCCCCAACATCTGGGGACCCCACTTGCCTAACCTCCACCAGAGCTCTTATATCAAGCAACTGAGCATTCCCATCAGCCCCAAGTTTTGCATATGCATTCTTAGCAGACTCAACACCCCATGCCTTAGGCTTCTTAAAAACCTGAGACAAAACCAATGGCAGTGCCAGAATAGCCACTCCCCCAGCAACAATTGCAGGGTTCTCAGTTGCAAAGCCAGTAACACTCTCCACAAAACCATTCACATCAAAATCTCCAGTATCGGGGAGACTCAAAGATTGCCCCAGTGCTTCCTCGTACGTCAAAGCTGAGGCACCATCAACACTCACCAATGAAGCTGCAAGAAACAACCCGCTATGCAGGCTTTTTGATAAACAACTTTGTAGCAAAGTTGGTTTCTTGTTGGTAAAGGTGGAAAAGCTTGAGCCCTTGCATGCAGAAACTGGAGGTTGTTTCCTTGTTGTCTTTCTATCAGAGAGCACAGACAGAGGGGTCAAAGCTGCAGCATTGAGGGCCTCCATGGTATCACAAACTCTGTAGTGAGACACTCAGAGGAAGAAAATGTGAAGTAGTTGTACCATGAGAGGTGGAAGCTCAAAGGGTTGGTTGATGGTGGTGGATTTGTTTCCTTGTGAAGGTGTTGATTGTTGATCTATCTGGTTTGAGTGGAAACTCTGTGGTGTTGTTGGTAGGTGCAATTTGGTGGAGGTGCTGACGTGTTGAGGATATAGGAACACTACCAATCAGAGCATTACACGTGGAGAATGAAGATGAGACTCCGCTGATGAGGATTGAGTTAAGGTTTCATGGTCTGAAATTGTGTGGCTCAGCAACATCCTAGAGATTTACAAAAACTACAACACTTGTTCAACAGTAGGAGTACCATTCTAGAGAGAGTGTAGTACAATTTTCTAACTCCTAATTTTTTTTTTAAAATTTTAATTAGTTTTTTATTTTAAATATATAGTTCATATTTATGTAAAAGAAAAAAAATATCTTATTTTTATTTGATATAATTTTTAACGAGAGAGAAAGGACCACATGGTTTCATTACTATTGATGAAGTTACTCTTTTCAATATTTTCAATAACTATTTGTATATGGAGTATTGTTTTTTATTAATGTAATTATAAATATTTCTAAATCAGCTCAGTGGTCATATATACTAAATTTTAGATTAAAAATATGTTAGATAAATGTGTAATCTTGTAGCTGATATTCACTGCTAATTTTAAAATATTATATGTTAAACTGGGTTTATTTAATAAAGTAGTAAATATCTTTTTTAAAACAATTTATAAAAGAATATAAACTCTTTTATAAGAACTTTTAGTGCAAGAGTTGGGTTTATAAAAGTTATATAGAAAAACTTGCTGAATGTCTCTTTTTTAGAATAATTTGATTTTTCTTTAATATATATTTGTTTAAAATATAAGGATATATGCATGATAAGATCCTAATTATTAATGTTTATTTATCTAAGACTTTATGTGTATAGTGGAAAAACTATTACCAAAATATTTAAAATTTTGATTATTAAAATTAGAGTGAATAGTAATTTTGGTATAATAAGTATTTATATATTTTACTTTTAATATAATAAAAAAAATAATGTACTGGTAGAATTAAAAAATTTATATTAAAACTGGTATAAAGAAGATTCTCTCCAATTTTTTTCTAATAGATTTAGATGTATATTGTTGAATAATTTTAATATTTTATATGAAAAATGTGAATGAATGATTATTTGTAATGGAAAAAGATCTTTGCTTCGACACTTTGTTAGTACACTCCATTGTCATCCCCAGTACAACAATCAAAATAAGAACAAGTACGAATACTTTCTAGTGGGAATATAAAATATTTATAATATTTCTATAGAAAAAATAGTAAAGTTTTTTAAAAAAATGATGTCATGGAAAAATTTACCAAAATATGTATACCTTTATATATTATAATTATTTTTTATATATTTTCAAATTTTAAAAAATAAAAAATTACTAAATTAATACTAATTTATTCTCTCTTTTATATCTCTTATTTATTTTTATATTGTAAAAAGTACTTTATTGGAACAACAATATTTTTATGGAGAGATAAAAATCATTAAATGTATTTTCATAAAAAAATGTAAGGTCTAAAGTACTTTAATAATATATATTAAAATAAAGTATGTAAATAGAAGTTAGTTGTTTGTTTTTTAAAATGATTTAAAGATTTAGAAACAAATTTCTCTTTACATTATACCTAACTTTAATTGAGATTTTGACCATCTAATATTTATCACATTAAAAATCTAAGAATTTTGGTAAATATACTCATTCTTAATTTACTTTTTTCTTCTTCTTTTCTAAAATGAGTTGGATTAAGAAGAATTATTACACGTATAAGATAGATACTGTGGACACTTACCTATTTGGATTGCTGGAAGTTATTCTAAAATATCATTGAATAAGAACATGTTTTAGTTAAGGTAAGTGGAGTTAATAATATTTTTCTGAATATAATGATTGTTTTGAAAGTATAGACTATATATAATGTGATAATAAATGAATCATCTACAAATTCATTACAAGTTTTTTTTTTATACAACACGGATACGAAAATACGTATAATCTCTAAAACGTAGGATACGGGAACGCGAATCTATATATTATATAATTAATTATGAATTGTATAAATTGACAATAAATATTTATGTGAACAATGTTCCATATTATTTGTTTGGAACAGAAAGATATTTTTTATGACTTGTTTAAAAGAATTTATTTTTTATTTTTATAATCATAATAAATATTTATACAATAAGTTTGAGTTTTTAAAAAATTAATGTTTTTAAAAAAAAATTGTGTTAGATTGAATTAGACACTTCATGAATACGTGTCTTACAAGTGTCATAAGAGTGTCGGTATCCGATACACCGACCGACACGTCATTTAAGATAAGTGTCTGAGCTATGCTATGTAAAGGTTCCAATTAGAAGCATTTGTGTAGCTTGATTAGGTGACAGGTGCAAAGGTTTCCAAAGGTTCCAATTAGAAGCATTTGTGTAACTTGATTAGGTGGCACAGGAGAACAAGTAAGATGCTACCATGCACAGTAAACTGTTATATTTGCAGGAGCATGCAGTTATAAAGCAAAATACCAATAATGGCTCTAGTTGGTGATGATAAAGGTTAAGCTTTTAGTTAAGGCCGCAAAAATGTAGATGCAGCAAATGGAAATAGTACATTTGTTTGATGTTGCATTGAATGGATTGAGTCGCCTCAAGTTCTCTGCTTCTTCCTATCAAAAGAAAACTGATAATTTTGGCAAATGCAAAGGATAAAGGAGAGGACAGGAGAATATAGCTTCCATTTAACACTAGCAATTGCATTGAAGATCACTTGCCACCTGCATTACTCTCAAAAGTGAAAGGATGTATATTACTTTTACAAGTGGATAAAATTTGTTGACCTCCATTTCATCTTCACTACATTTACATCTAATAGCTACTGTGCATCATTTGAACTTTGTTCTTCCTTTCTGTCGCTCAATTCAGTGTTATCTGTGCTATTCTCAATGGACAACTTTGATGAATTTGACTGTTCAGTACTTTTACTCTCAGTTTTCTTTTCAGTTGAATCTTCTCCCGTAATAGATTTGATGGCAAGCTGGCCAGAATATAGTAGTAAACCAAGGGAATTTAACCCAAAAACAAATGTTGCAAGATATGTTAAGCCATTCACTATTGTCCTGTAAAAAAATTGTTATATGATTGATAGGTCAGGTGCTTTAAAAAAAGAACAGAAGGGTCCCAATAAGAAAAAAAGTGATTGAAGCTACCTTACAGTGATGGTTATCTGGCGGACCTGAAAAGCATACAAATTCAAAGTATAAATAACTTGAACGTCTGTTCTGTTGTAATTATTCTCTACTAATTCAATAACATGCTTTTGCATCAACTCTATCATTAATTTGTGACAAAGCAATTCTATTTCTATGAATGAATATGACACAGGGTAAAGTGGCCATTGTGTACACAGAAAAATTGCAATTGCTTATTTGCCAAAATATTGTACTTAATATAATCCATTACCACAATCATAGGCTATCAGCTAAAATTGATGATGTGGGAAATGCTCTTATACGTAGATGAAGAGTGCTAAGAGATATAGCCAACTTATGATAAGGATAAAAACAGGCATACTTGTAAAAGCTGATAATTTCATTTACAACATATGATGTCATTAACATTTTTTTCTTAATACCTTCCCCCTGGATACTCTAGAGAAGAGTATCAAAGATTGAATTGTCTACACAGTTCAGAGAATGCATTAAAATGAAAGAATAAATTCTTAGTTTTAGCCATTTTTCCCATTCAATTTCTACTCTTTGTGCTTACTCGTGTATTTGAGAAAATAAAAAACACATTAGAAGTTTGTATTTTAGAATCAGGTAAAGTTGTTTGACAGGAAACGTGGAATTATCAAGTTCCAAGGCTCAATGTAAGTAGATTCATGCATATTTTGCAGAATCTCTAGTTTCAACCTGGGAATAGATTTCCTTACTAATCTCCAATAATTATTCAACTTCACTACAATTGAGCATTCCAATCATCACAACCAAGTATTGAATATAGGCTCATCAATGATACAAAACCATGAATTAATAACAAATCAACATTAAATAGCCATGTAAGTAATGTATAAACAATGTTGAAAACTTCAAGCAAACTGTCAATACACCCAGAATACTAATGAAGTAATATGAATTAACACGAATTATTCATGTAAGGATAAACAATGTTGCTGACTTCAGTCAAACTGTGTCATAACATCAGGCAATAGTGACTTAACATAAGTTTGAAGAAATTTCAAGTGTTCTTAATTAGTGAAAGAAACACAGCTAGTTATTTGAAGGCTTCTGCCCCTGAAGGACATTCCATCAATCAAAGTACATGCATGTTCCTTTGAAAGTTGGATTCATGTTACTGAAGCAACTCTTTGTTTCTTCAACTGAAATGCTTACTTTTCAATCTTTTGCAATTGGTGTTTTGGAGCCTTTTCGAAATGTAGCTAAAGAAGAATGATAAGCCATCGAATAAGCAATTGTTGAGAAAGACAAGGAGAAATAACTTCAAATATACAGTATATATGAAATATTGTGTTCAAACTCCGACCTTTTCTTTGGTTAAATTAGTAAAAGAAACAGTCTTATCTAATTCCAAGTTTTCAACTAGCATGCTGTGCAACAAGAAGAACAAATAGAGGGACGAGAGACATACAGAGTAGTTATCTGATATTGATTGTCGGTTTAGACCTGCATCTACGGTAGTGGCAAACTTATAGAGAATAAGAGTAATAACTCCAGCAGATATTCCCCCAAGCAATGCCTGAACAGGTGAAGGTGGACCCTTAGCATCTACAGAAGCTGATCCCAAGGCTTTCAAGCTATCCAATGCTTCTTCCTTGATTGACTTCACTCCTGAAGACCTGAATTGCTAAACACAAAACCCATGTACACAGACAACAACATAACAGCACAAATAAGTAACATCACTCCAAAATTCAACTTTGCATAACAACAAAAACAACCCAGCACATCCAATATCCTTTTTTAAAACTAAAAATCCATTCTTTGAAATCACTTTTCACCAAAAAAATTATGAAGAAAATCATAAATTTGCACATTATCCTACAGACATTGAAAATGCCAAGAGTAGTGACCATTATGCAAAAATCAAATAACCTTTTAAAAGATCATTTTCTTTCTAGTATTAGAATTTGGCTTGTGCCTAAATCAACCCAAAATACCAACTCACTGATTAAAGGTTATTCACTACTTCTATACATTATTTTAGCCATACACTAACATGAAATCTGTAAAACTGGACATCTATATATGGATTCAGAATGCTCTGATATGCCCAACAACAACCACTCAAAAATATTCTGATACTATCTAAGAATTTGAACTTTGATTAACCCAATCCCAAAAACCACAATTCCCATTATGTATTAAAATGTTATATACACTATTTTTTGGCCATATAATCTCCAATATCTATAATTTAATTGAAATGCACACTCCCATTGCCATATAATTATAAATTATAATAACCACTTTAAAAGTAGTCAAATTGACATTTTCAATCTTTTTTAAGCAAAGAACAAACATTACACATGCTTTGAAGTCAAATTGAAACTCAAGTGACAACAGATGGTCATATAAAACAAAATCACCATAAAAAAATGTAATTTTTCTTGCCCAGAAGCTTGGAATGAAAAAAGAGAGAGAAGGGTGCACTTACGGATTGTTTGACACGTTGAGCCCTGCGGCGGAGGGCGCGAAAGAGGAAGACGGAGATGGCGCCGGTAAGGAGAATACTGGAAGCGACTTGAATGGGAGAAGGGTCGTCGGTGGTGGCGAAAATGGAAGGGGTGGAATTGAAGGGGAGTTCAACGGGTCCCTCTGTGACAACGTCTGCTGCATCAGCGAGTTGCGCTAGCCAAGGAGGAAGGGCTGAAACCGAAACAAAGTGGAGAGTGTTGGGTTTGTGATGAAGGGGTGGAAGAAGGGAGTGAGGGGGTTTATGGTGTGTGAGTGTGGGTCTGAGTGGGAGTGGGAAGAGAAAGTGGTGACACTGAGAATGCAACATCTGATTCTGATTTTGAGTAGTGTTCACAGATTCAGTTCAAGAATGATATTGATAATATGACACTGTGGTTTAAGGTACAGAATGCAAGAGAAGCAAGAAGATGGATGGTTCTTTCTGGAAAATATCCTGTGGCGAAAGAGAACTTGTCCCACATCGATTACAATTTTTTTTCATTTTCATTTTTGTTTAGTATGTGGAATTAAAGGAAAAACCAATGGTTCTAAAATAAGCTAAATTTTTGTATCATCACAGGTTTTATTTGTAAACCAATTTGAAAATGAAATGTGACCACAATTTAAAATAGGAATTTATAAAAGCTTATAAAAATACTTATAATCTAATTAAGTTATAAATAAAATAAAATATAATTTACTAAAAAAAGTTATAATTTCTATAACTTCTAAGGATATATAAATTAAAACTCAACTTTTAAGAAAAATTATATGTACTTTTAACATGGGATAAAATAATTTTTGTATCCTTGTTGAATTTCTAAAATATTAAATATACCTCCACACACAAAAAATCATATTATTTTAGTTTTTATAAAATTTGAACATATTTTTAGATTCTCTTTAACATGTTTTATCATGATAAAAAAAAACTAATGTGAATGATGGTTTAACATGTGAATTTTATTATTAAAAGTAATTTTCTTTTATCTTCACACAACTTAAAAAAATATTGCTTTTTTTTTGTAGAATTTAAATTATTATATAACGATGAAGATGAATCTTGCCATATAAAGCGAAAAAATACCCATTTGGCGGAAGAGTTGGTTTTACCTGAAGAGGGCACAAATTGACAGTGAGTTTTCGATTGCAAGAAAGAGAGATTGGGAAATTGGGTTTGGTGGTTAAGCAAAAAAGCATCAAATTTGAATGCTTTTTCTGCATTTCCCTTTATAAATTCATCTTTTTCTATTAACACTTTTTCTTCCTCCCCAATTTCTCTTCCTTTTTTTTAGAAGTTTGATTTTGCAGGTCGCTCCAATGGAGAAGTCCTCCTCTTCGCTCAAGAGGAAACGTTCTAAGAAATTATCCAAGGTATTCTCACATTTCTTATTATTGTTCGGATTTTAAGCTATTTAATTTTATGTTTCGGATTTATTTCAAGACAATCTCATTAATTTTGGGAAAAATAAACGGATATTTTGTTTCTGTTATTACTTGTGTGTGTGAACTGAAATTTTCAATTTGTGTAAATCATGAAACTGACTACAATGTTTGCTTTTTTCTGTGGTTATAGGATTTTTTTCTTCTTCATTGTAAGTGTGTTGATTATGTATATTTGATTTGGTTGTTGAGTGTTAAAAGAGTATTATGTAGTGTGTTGGGTGGATGGATTTAACCGGAGTGTGGATTTTTTTTTTCTATTTTTTGTCATAGCAAATCTAAATTTGTCTTGATTTTGTGCCTAATTTGATGGTTTAGGCCAAGGTAAGCAGTAGAAGTAAGAAGAGTAGGAAAAATAAATCCAAGAAGGTTCTCCGTCGTGAGGTCTCACTTTCGAGTTATGATGATTCGAGAAGTTTGGATACATCAGCATCCTCTAGTTCTGATGATAGTTACAGAAGAAAAAGGGATAGGTCTCGTACAAGAAAAGATGAGAAGGGTCGTAAGAGGAAGTCTCATGGACGATCTTCCTCTTACCACCGTGACAGCAGTGAGGACTCTCATTATGCTAGGAAGAAAAAAAAGGCGAAGAGGAAAAAGGAACGTGGTGAGGTGAGGAAGAAACTCTCCAAGAAGAAAAATATTAGGAGAGAAGCAAGTGTTGATTTGATGAGCGACAAATCACAAAGTTGCTCCACATGCCAGGATGGGAGTGCTAGCAGTGATGACAATCGAGATAAGAAAAAGAGGGGAAGATCGGAAAGGAAAGAGAAAGACAGAAGATTGAGAAGAAGAAGTAGAAGTGAAAGAAGTAGTAGATACAGGGCTAGAAGTTCTTCTTGTAGTAGTGAAAATAGTGATGAAGCTACTAAGGAGAAATATGCAGGTGAGAAGAAATCCAGGCAGCTCCGATCAATTATTACTGTCACAAAAGAAGCAGAAGAATATGGGGAATTGTGTGGAAATGAAACCAGAGAGGAGATTGCTAACGATCTTGATTACCCGTATAGAAGTGACGACAATAATGATGGGGGCACAAGGAGACAGTTGGATCTTTATACGCATCTTGCATCAGAAGAAAAATTAAGTGTTGACAATGAGGCAGGAGATATGAATGTTGATCTTAACTTTGTAGAGCCTGGACTTAGAGATAGGAGCTACAGTGACAACAGTAATGTTAAAGCATATAGTGCCGGAACAAGTGAATCTGCTAAGGAAACAAGCGAGACTTTTGGTGCTAATGTGAATGATGATGACTTGGAGAAAATTCTAAGACAAAGAGCATTGGAAAATTTGAGAAAATTTCGCGGTGAGATGCAGTGTAGTGCCAAAGCTCCTGATCAGAAAAATAAAATTATTAGCCAGGTGAAACAACCAATTGCTGATAAACGTGAACTGGTTCAAGGTAAGTCTGTTGTCAACAATGCAGTTGTTGGAACAAAATTTGTTAAGCGAACCGCTGCTGGGGAAGAAACTAATTTGTTTGTTGGGAGGAAAAATTTAGTTGCTTGCCTAGGAAACAATGATGTGATTTTAGACACGAATAAAGATATATCTACTTCTGCGAAGTGTGATTTGGCCAGTGCACGTGACAAAGTGATTGATTCACATAACCATAGTGGAACAATCACTGAATCCACTAATTGCAATACAACCAATTTAGAATTGATCAAACAAACACAAAGTCCATGCCATGATTCATTTCTTTCACATAAATCTAGCAATGCAAAGTTACTCGGGACTGAGGGTGATGTAGAAAGGAATGCAGCTAAGACTCCTCAAGCTGCAATCCAAAGTATTGATAACATTAGAGATGATGATGTTTCATCAGCAGAGAACAAATCAAACAAATTGCAAGTTGAATCCAACAACGGCTCTCAGTTTGAGAAGAAAACAATGAATGTGATGCGGGATGGTGAAATGGTACAGGTAAGTGTGTGACAAACTTTCCAATATTTTGAATGTTACTGACATAATGATAGCCCTAGAATATGGTACGTAATCCTTTGCTTTGCTTGTCTTTTTTATTACTAGTAATTTGTCAATACGTGCAGGTTAGCTATAAGGTCTATATTCCTAATAAAGTCCCTGCTTTGGCTAGAAGACAACTCAAGCGATGATCTACTATTTGTTCTTCTGGTGAAGAAAAGGTTTTCTGAAACTGTGTTTATCTTGTTTAGCACATGAAAAGTTAGAAACATGTGCAAGAAAGCGTAGAAGGGAAGGTATTATCTATGGATTCATCCGTGAATGAACTCTAAGAACTACATCAATGTCTCTATTGGCTATGTTTTTGGTAACAGAGATTATTGTAAGGACCAGTACCAAGTCTATAATTTTTTAAATCTCCATTGACTGGAAAACCTATCACTGAGCCTGCCTAGCCAGTTCGCAGGTAACATGAACCATTCAAAATGTTCTTGTTTCGGTTCATAATGTTTTTTTTCTGTATTAGCAGCTTGAGTTACAGTTTTTTTGTTCATGTTGTTGTTTTAATTAAAGTTTACATAATTTATTTGACATAATTGTTTTTCCATCACAACTTTATTTCTTGACGTGTGTATATTTGCAATTTATGCTGTCAGCTAGGCAGAATGGGTAAACAGAAAAAAAAATCCTAGGTATCTGGTAAAAAAAATTGATTGCAAAATGATAAGTGCCTATTTTTGGTAATTCTAGATTTAATCTAAATTTTCAGAAAATTCTTGTTGAAATAATAATATTAAGCATGTTAAGCCAGCTTTCTGGTGGACTATGGTGTTATTATTATGATTTGTGCTGCTGATTTATCCAGGAGATAAGATAATGATTGTGTATTCAGGTTTAAGGCTGAAGAATCCACATGAACATCATTAAGAAAGACATGTCTCTATCTGTCTAATTATTCATTTAAATGTGTTTTTTTCTGAGTTGTGCTGAACGAATGTTGTTAAACTCGTAACTCGTAAGAGGATCGAAAAGAAGATAAAAGATCGTAATTCGATTCGTTAGAGTTACTAACATATGAAAAATAATATTCAACATATAACACAACTGGAAATAGGTTCATAAATCATTAATTGTAACTAAGTTCACAAATATTTAATACAATTAAACTATCCTATCCCAAGGAATCCTTAATACTGATTTTGAAAGTCAAGGACATGATTTTTCAATTGATGATTTCATAATTAATTCTCATGATGATGAGAGTTTTATGGTGCAACTTCGTTGTTATACTAGTTATTAATAACTCATTAGATACCAATTTAAAAATTAATTATTAATAATAAAAAATATTTTCGATACTAATAATTTTTTTAGTCTCTAAAGTAGTATATAATTTAGTCAATATAATAATTATTTATTATTTTTGTCTCTTTAATGATTTTCTTGTAGTGTTGGGTCCCAGGTCCAAATTTTTTGTGTGCAAGAGAGCAATTATGTGTGAATATAGTTAAGGGTAAATTCTCCCTCCACCTTCATACATTCTCCCTGCACCTCTATATTAATTGTGAAAAGTTGATTTTAACCTTTTTACAAATTTTAAATAATTCTAAATGAAGCATAACCTCACATTTTTTAAATAATCGTTGTTGCATCCCCACACCCTATTTCTTCCTTCCAACTACAACATTTGAAAGAGAGTATTTTCATCATTTGAGTGTGAGTGGTAGGGTTGACAAGAAGATTTGTTGTATTTGACGTTCCTTAGTGGGAAGATAATTTTTTTTAGTTTTGTAATCCATTTTTGCACATTGTTGGTTTTTTTTTTCTGGGTTTTGTATTTTTTATTTTTGTAGTTCATTGATTTCTTTTTGGGTTGTTTAATATGGATTTTTGTTGTATTAGAGTATAACGACATCTTTTCACCTTGCAATGATATAATTTGCATTAGTATACAACAAAAATAGATGCAAAATAGAGTAGGGAACAAGGAGAGCGCTTTGGGAGTGGCGAGATCAAAATTAATCTTAGTTACACTATCAATTAAGTAATACTTAAAATTTAATCCATGTTAAAATCATGATTCGTGTTAGTTATATCGTGAAAGATATTAATAACATTTTGAGATATCTCGAAAATAAATAACATCATCATAATTCAAACATGTGTATTATTTGATCCAAAATTTAGTTCATAAATAATATAAAATTATACAAAGAAGAAATATGGGAGGGTAAGTTTTTGTTCTATTCCCAAAAGCATAGAACTTTTATCCTCACATGGATAAAGACATGTTACCTCATAAAGGTATTGTTGGAATTAAAAAAAAAAGTATGAAGGTGCATGTGCAGGAAGAAGGTATGAAGGTACAAGGAAAATTTGCCTAGTTAAGTTGGAAACATAAGAAAAGGATTGCTTCTTCCTGCACCCATATATGTTCTTCCAGCACCCACATAGTAGATATGAAATTACTTTTTTGTCCTTCAATAAATAATTAAAATGTAAAAATCCTGAACACTTTTTCTTCTATGTTCTCTCACCCGTGGCACCCCTAACCAATTTTGCACTTCCTTCACTCTATTGCACCCCTAAGGTCGCATTTGTTGTGCTTAACGAGATTTGTGATGCTTCTTGGCATAAATTCATAGGTATTGGAGTACATTTGTGATTGTATGCTTGAAGAGGTTAGTTTTTTTTTTTTTTTTTGTTTCTTATCTTGCACTGTGTGGTTGAAGGTACCCATTTCGTTGTTGTGTTTTTTTTTTCACAACCTTACGCATTACGTAAGTTGGAAGGGAAATTTGAAATTGGACTGCGGAATTATTTTTTTATACAACATATACTGAATCACATAATCCATAAGCAAAATTTGGATTAGCTTTCAGTTTATGTAATTTGATATATGTTATATGAAAAAAATAATTTTGCCTTACCTAATATGGTATTCAATCCTAGATCTGATTCTAGCCTCTGGATTATGTAATCTGATATGTTTTTTTTAGAATAGGTGCTTCCATATTACGTGATCCATAATGTAATATTGAATTCGAAAATGAATTTCATATTACGTAGTCCGGAGTTGATTTTTGCAAAACAAATTATGTCTTAGTAATTTTGTAATTAATTAAACTGTGCATTGTGTTGTGGAAAAACATGGATAAAGTCAACTACCATCAACCACTGTTAACACAACTCACCACCACTACAACAACCACACTTAACACAACTCACTACCACTACAACAACCACGCTTAACACAACTCACCACCACTACAACAACCATTAACGCCTTTAGCATTCACACTCTTTTCATTCAACAACCAACAACTTCAACACTACCACACCTCCACGACCAATGCCTCGTGTTTTTAATTTTTTTTTACAGAAGGGTATTTATGCAATTATGAAATTTATGGGGATGCCGGAAGAAAATATGGGTGCAAGAAGAAGCAACCTAAGAAAATGAGGATGTTTCTTCTTACACCCAATATTTTTCTTTCTGCACCCCTATATTTTTCAAAATACCCAAATTACCCTTGAAAATTTTGGGTGGTTCTAGAATAGAGGGTGTTCCGTAAGAAAAAAATGTTTCTGAAATAGGAAATCTAGAAGACAAAAAAATTCCAAAATACCTTTCCGAAACACATTTTTTGACTTGCAAAATGATAAATTCAGAATTATAAAACGTGTTATGGAAAGGGTATTCCAATATGGTTATGGAATGCCCTTTCCAGGAACATGTTACGGACTGCCCTTTACAAAATGTAACATGCATGCACTCCACCAATTTATTTTAGATTTTCCATTTTTGCAAATATTACGAATTACCCTAGAAGAAAAAAAAAACAAACTTTAGCTTTGTTCTCCGAATAACAACGTTTCCAAAATCACCCATTAACCCCCACAATGCCTCCAGAAAGCACACATGTTTGTCTACGCGCATTAAAATCATCAAAATTGCTCAAATTACTCACCGTCGCTTGCTCTGAACGGTAACAACGAAAATGGTAGAGAAGGAGACGTGCTTGGGTTCTTAAAACCTTCTAGAGTTAATTTTGTCAATTCACATTTTTTATGAGGTGCAGAAAGCAAAATATAGGAGTACAGGAAAAAGCACTCAGAAAAGGATAACCCAAAAATTCAAGAGGCCGAAAGCATTTAGTGGCCCAAAGTTAGTAGTTTGGTGGGGGCCCAAAGGAGTGGGTGCTGGGAAAACTATCTTTGATGGGTGGCACCAACTATTTGGAATGAAGGGTAACATTATCCTTTCAAAAGTTCATTTATAAGGATAAACCTTATCAACATTTTTTTTCTTCTTTTTGCATCCCACGTGGTCACAACTTTCTAACATAAGAGATGAAAAGATTTGTAAATAGATAATTGGAGTTTATGCTTCAGCTAGAGCTCTCTTAGAATGTTAAAGTCCCTTCCATTCATCACTGAAATTACACTCCAATGACACTTTGCATCGCCTTTCATAGCCATAGTTTTATGGATAACCTAGTACAACCTTTTCACCTTCTCAATCCATATGTTGTTCAGAACCCACAAACCCACATGCAACCCAGAAGCCTTTCACCCACTTCAGTTTCTCTAGGAATGTCAGAATCCCAGCTGGTTTCTTCTCAATTTTCCTCACAAAACTTCTCTCCATTTTTTCACCCTTTGGATAACTTGGGAGAGTTGAAGACTTTGAGTTCTGTGAGGGAATTGCATGCCCAGATGGTCAAAATGCCAAAAAGAGGGAACTCAGTGACAATGGATGGAAGCATGATGAGGAACTACTTGGAATTTGGAGACTTTGCGTCTGCAACAAAAGTTTTCTTTGTGGGTTTTTCAAGGAATTACCTTTTATGGAATGCTTTTCTGGAGGAGTTTGCTAGTTTTGGAGGTGACTCGCATGAGATTCTGGAGGTGTTCAAGGAATTGCATGATAAAGGAGTAGAATTTGACAGCAAAGCTCTCACTGTTGTTCTGAAAATTTGTTTGGCTTTGATGGACTTGTGGCTTGGGATGGAAGTTCATGCTTGTTTGGTTAAGAGAGGCTTCCATGTTGATGTACACTTGAGTTGTGCATTGATCAATCTCTATGAGAAGTGCTTGGGAATAGATATGGCAAATCGAGTGTTTGATGAGACCCCACTTCAAGAAGATTTCTTGTGGAATACAAGTGTTATGGCAAACTTGAGGAGTGAGAAGTGGGAGAAGGCCTTAGAGTTGTTCCGTCGAATGCAATCTGCTTCTGCCAAAGCCACTGATGGCACCATGGTCAAACTGCTGCAAGCATGTGGAAAGTTGAGAGCTCTCAACGAAGGGAAGCAGCTTCATGGGTATGTTATAAAATTTGGAAGAGTGTCAAATACTTCAATTTGCAATTCTGTAGTTAGCATGTACTCTAGGAACAATAGACTTGACCTAGCTAGAACAGTTTTTGATTCGATGGAGGATCATAACCAGGCATCTTGGAACTCAATAATTTCGAGTTATGCAGCCAATGGCCGTTTGAATGGTGCGTGGGATATCTTCCAAAAAATGCAGTCTTCCAGCATCAAACCAGATATTATAACTTGGAATTCTATTTTGTCTGGCCATCTTCTTCAGGGATCATATGAAATGGTTCTCACCAATTTCCGGAGCCTGCAAAATGGCAATTTCAAGCCAGATTCATGTTCAATAACTAGTGCTCTGCAAGCAGTTATTGAATTGGGTTGCTTTAATCTAGGGAAAGAAATCCATGGCTACATAATGAGAAGTAACCTTGACTATGATGCCTATGTTTGTACTTCTTTAGTGGATATGTATATTAAGAATATTTCCTTAGATAAAGCTGAAGCTGTGTTTCATTATTCCAAGAACAAAAATATTTGTGCTTGGAATTCATTGATATCAGGTTACACCTACAAGGGCATGTTTAACAATGCGGAAAATCTATTGAACCAGATGGAGGGGGAAGGGATAAAACCTGATTTGGTGACATGGAATAGTTTGATTTCAGGTTATTCAATGTGGGGCCACAGAGAGGAAGCTTTGGCCTTGATGAAAAGGATCAAGAGTTTGGGATTAACTCCTAATGTGGTGTCCTGGACTGCTATGATATCAGGTTGCTGTCAAAATAACAACTTCATGGATGCCCTGCAGTTTTTCAGCCAAATGCAAGAAGAAAATGTAAAACCTAACTCTACCACCATTTGCAGCTTACTCCGTGCATGTGCGGGTCCGTCACTGCTAAAGAAAGGTGAGGAGTTACACTGCTTTTGTATGAGACATGGATTTGTGGATGACATATATGTGGCCACAGCCCTTATTGACATGTATAGTAAGGGAGGAAAACTAAGAGTAGCCCATGAGGTTTTCAGGAAAATACAGGAGAAAACACTACCATGTTGGAATTGCATGATGATGGGATATGCTACTTATGGCCGTGGTGAAGAGGTATTCACTCTTTTTGACAGCATGTGCAAAACAGGTATCATACCTGATGCTATAACCTTCACCATTCTTCTATCTGGCTGCAAGAATTCAGGTTTAGTTATGGAAGGGTGGAAGCACTTTGACAGCATGAAGAGGTACAATATTACTCCAACTATTGAGCATTACTCTTGCATGGTAGATCTTCTTGGAAAAGCTGGCTTTCTTGATGAAGCTTTGGATTTCATCCACGCCATGCCACATAAGGCAGATGCTAGTATTTGGGGTGCTCTTCTTTCAGCATGCAGAATTCACAAAGATGTTAAGATAGCAGAGGTTGCAGCAAGGAATCTTTTCAGGTTGGAACCATATAACTCTGCTAACTATGTATTGATGATGAACATATATTCCAGTTTTGATAGATGGGGGGACGTAGAGCGTCTTAAAGACTCAATGACTGCCATGGGAGTGAAAATTCCAAATGTTTGGAGTTGGACACAAGTTAGGCAAACTATTCATGTGTTCTCCACAGAAGGGGAATCACATCCACAAGAAGGAGAAATATATTTTGAGTTATATCAATTAGTCTCTGAGATAAGAAAGCTGGGATATGTACCTGATACACATTGTGTACTTCAGAACATTGATGAGAAGGAGAAGGAAAAGGTTCTGCTCAGTCACACAGAGAAGTTGGCAATGACATATGGACTGATGAGCATTAAGGATGGATCTCCCATCAGGGTAGTGAAGAACACAAGAATTTGTCAAGACTGTCACACAGCAGCAAAGTACATTTCTCTGGCTCGAAACCGTGAGATTTTCCTCAGAGACGGTGGCCGTTTCCACCATTTCATGAATGGAGAATGCTCATGCAATGATCGTTGGTAATTAGATACACAACCAAAAGCATGAAGCATTTTCTTCTCTAGCTATTATGCTCTTGTATATCAGCACAGGGAGTATGCGCATGAAGGGAACTTTGTGCTAAATTAACGAATGACTAAGTTACTTGGGGATCACTGAATGCCCTTTATGCAAGCTGCAATCTTCACCTGAAATGGTTTCTTTTTTGCAAGCCACAGTATGAAAAGAGTTAGAAGAACAGATACATTACAATGTGATGAAAAATACCATGCAAGTTACTGAACAGTGACACAACATGCGCCTGGTATGATGATAAATTTCTGAGCCTTGTGTACTTCTCCAACAAATTATTGTTCTACCAGGATTCACCATTTGCAAGAGTAGCATCTGTTGGCTTCATCAGCATATGAAAAAAAGTCGAGATTGTTTATGAAATATATTTTTCAAATTCAAACAACTTACAATCCATTTTGACACAAAACAATCTTGTCTTACATAGAATATCTTGTGTATTATTACATCATTTTAATTCACATCCTCTTCTCCATCTTTCACATAAAGTTCGATATCAGAAACACTATTTTATTCGAGTGCACCAGTAAATAATATATATGCAGGAAATTTTCAGAGCAGATTATGGCATAAATTTTTCAGACTTGCTCAAGTTAGTCACTGAAAATTGAGTGTGGAATCAAGTTTGAGTAGTGTGTATAAATAATAAAAGATAATCATCAACGTCCACACACATGTAATTTTCAACAAATTTCAGTCAATAATAATAAAATATATTGAAAATTGTTAATATTATTTCTTTTGGGTGGCGGATAAGAGTGATAAGAAAAAACAAGAAGCAAAAGTAGAGATAAAATATGGTATGTGTGATAATGAAAAGGAAGAGATAAAAGATAAGAAGAAAAAGGGAATATATATATATATATATATATATATATTTCCTTCTTATATTTAATTTTGTAACCACAAATTTTATCATTAAGTGATTCAATTTGAAATCATAAATATAATGCAAAAGGTGAGAGAAGAAGGGGAAAATGAACACTTGATGGCTAATGTACCGACAAAACATTTTTCTTAAAAAAGTTGCATGTGTGTTAAGGTTAATGCAAACCATAGATTGCCACTGGTTTAAATGTTTCCATCTACTCAATCACCACCTAAAAAACTGATACACGTTTCGTTATCTATGTAAACTTTTTTTTTTCTTTCTTTGAGGAATCTTTGAAAACCTTATTACCCTTTTTTTTCCTATTTTTGTAATACATAGTCAATGGAAGGGAAAAATAAGTCATCAACATTTACTCAATTGAATAATTGAAGTACCATAACAGAAGAAATATTACATACCAAACAGCAGATCTAGAACAGAAGATAAATTATTAAAGGAAACATTGTCAATCTTAAAAAAGAAAACAAAGAATCAAACCAAGATGTGACATCAACACCATAATTTGTGTCTTTTATGCTACAAATAGATAAATAGATTGAGTTGTACAGTTATACTAGCAGTTAACCATGGATTAATGTTTTTGCCAACTACTTCTATGACACTTTAATCTGCAGAATTTGTCTCTTAGCTCAATACAACACCCTATCTTCCATAAGTGGTTATGAAATTCACAACTATTCTGCTCTCTCTTTTTCTACTAAAGCCACATCAATTATGCAATCTACTGCTATTAACCACTGTTACTTCACCACCATAAACAGTGACTTCAGCATTAAAATACCTTCCTAAATTCCTCCACCCCCTCCCTACCCAACAGAAAACATCTAGAGTATTGATTGGTTGTGTCTTACCTCATCCTCAAGGTTCAGGCACAACACTTATAAATGTGATTCAGTTAAACTTCACAGGGTATTTAATGCTATATCATCTCATGAAGAAAGTGACATTCATAAATAATTGTACCAATACATGCAAACATGAGAAAAAAGTACCAACAGAATTCATTTCCTTGCAAAATTCAATCATTTTTCTCCACAGTTTTCAGATATGATTGAATTTTATTTCAACTCTTTAATCCTTTTTATGCGTGCCCTGTATGCTCATGTAAGATTAGAGAAGCCTACTTGATCCACCTATTGCTTTAAACCCTTTTTCTTATAAATAGCATTTTTCTAGCCCATAAAGTGCAAATTTTAAGTTGAATTGGAAAGCACTTGCAATGAATAAACAGTAGATCTTTGAAGTTGCTCAAAGCAAGGTGCATGACCCTAAAGGTTATTTTAGAAGGTCCTCAAAGTAAGGATACATGATACCGAGAGAGAGCAAGAAGCACAAACGACTTGATTGATTGTCAAAACAGAGTCCTGAACAGGGAGAAGGTGGAAAAGATAACTTACAAAAGCTACACTACTTGGAAGAAAATAACAAGGCAGTATCCACTATTTGGAATTCTCTTGTGCCAGCACAGAAATCTGGCAAAAGTTGCAACTAAACATGAAATTGAAAGACTGCAGAAACTGGTTTGGTCCCAACAAAAATATTTACAGACAACTGTAGCAACAAACCACCATTCACAAAATCCAGGAAGAAAAGAGCAGGTAAAAAAGTTTCCCCACCCATCCCCATCTGCTCATGAGGCCCAGAATCTCTTCTTACAAAACTTTTGAGGGATGGTAAGGGAATTGTATCCAAGATACAGAGGAAAAAACTTCCAAAACTTCTGAGAACATGGAAGGAATACTCCAACCATGTTCACACTGGAACTAGGATCAGAGAGCAATGGATCCATGAACCAACTTCATTCTCCCCTAGACATGCTTAATGGTTGATGGGATCGGTTCGGCCTTGGACTGCCATCCTCTCTGAGACATCAGCCAGAGAGCTTAGGTTGCACCTGATCAAAGCCTCCACAAAGTAACAAGTTTCATCCTTGGTGTTCCCATCAGGCACATCCACCACAAATGATTCAATCACCATTGTTCCAGGTCTCCCCTCAATCACCTCAGGATGAACTGTTATTATGGAAGAATAGTTCTGCAAATTCCACATAACATGATTATTACAACTGGTAATATAGCTACCATATTCATCTCTTAGTGTCAACATAACAGCATAGGAAATGAAGTGACAAACTTAATTGTTTAGCTTCTCCTGAGTGCACATCATCCAAACTCAAACAAATAATGGCATTTCATCTTGGTAACCATTGCTTACATCTCAGAGACTAAAACTGGCCAAAATTATCACAATGAAATATTCCTTTTGATTAAAGAACTGCAAGTTAAACTGGGTAAACAAGGCTGAAATGATTAAAAAATATACCATAAACAGAGTGAATACACAGAACAAACAGGAGACTCTGGAATCACAATTCTTTCAACTATTTTCTTACATGACAGGAGAACTTGTCAAAGACTTGTTTTTCATATAGAAAAAATATATATAATTATTAAAGAAAAAAGTGGGATCCTCAAAAATTATACTACCCAGTTCATTACTCAAAAGAAAAAGAAATTAAGGAACAAAAAAGGATCATACCCTCAGCCTATGGTCACCTCCAACAATCCTGATGCCAAGAATGTGCTCCTCATCATCAAGTTGTTCCAACCTCTCAGTACTTGTTGTGGCTGGAAGCCCAGATTTGACATTCACTTCTCTGACACTTCCAATGCCAAGGTCCCCTTGCATGATACATCTGCTAACAAATGGCTTATATTTCTGGGGTTGATCAAATCTTCTAACCAGCGACCACACCTGAGAAGGGAATCAAAGAACCAAGTCAGTCAATATTTTTTTTCCGCTAAAATCCACCAAATAACAAAACATGCCATCACAGATACATTTCATCACACTGAACCTTCATCAGAAGTCCATAAAAAGAATTAAATTGGTTGATAATCTGGTAAAAGTTAAGAATGTTACACATTACTTGATGAACTGAAAACAAGTCTGCAAAAAAACAAAGAATTAAAGGGCAAAGATCTCTCTTCAGCTGCTGAGTAAAATTCACAATCCAAAATTTTCAAATTTCCTTCTTTTTCCACTTACACCCTCTATTAACCATTCGCAAAACTTGACAAACAAATCCACTCACACAAAAGAAAAACCTCCAATTAGGTTACTGTGTTTTTTTATCTTCAGAAATAAAGTGACAGAAAAACCTCAAACAGAACCTCCTAATAAAATGATGACTACCCTTCTCCCAAAAGGCTTATCCAAAACACAAGGTTTTAAATAGCCGCAATTTCAGCACTGGTGTCATGGCTTTTGGAGTCACTACAACAGCATTGTGACTGAAATTGCGGCTGACACTGCAGTGTCAAGGTTTTTGGAGTTATTTTGGATCCCAACCAGAATTTTTTAATTCACCACAACAGCATCATCGTTACAATTTCGGAAGCAGCAAAATTAGTTGTCCACAATTTTCCACAACAAGGAAGGTGACAAAGCAGCACCAGCAACTACAATTTAAAACTAGCGTCATGAGATGAAAAATCCAATTGTTCTGTAAACCTTGACAAACAAATCCACACACACTAAAAAAGACACAATCTTCAAAAATTAAACATGATTGGAAAAACTCAACCAAGACCAGATTTGAGGAAGATTACCCTTCACCAAAAACTGATTTTACAACCAAAATAGAAGGTTTTAAAAACACTACAAATTCGGCCACATCTCGACTGCAATTATGATCAATACTGCAGCATCAAGGTTTTTGGAGATATTGCAACCACATGCAACTACAATGATGTCACTGCATCAAGATTTTTGAGATATGGCAACCACATGCAACTATAATTCCAGTCTATGCCACAGCATCAAGATTCTTGAAATCACTGCAACTCCATCACCCAATGCAATTGCTGCAGCATTGGTCATATTTTTCACAACAGCAAAGATGGTGACAAAGCGGCACTGACAACTGTTTTCAAAATCTTGCCAAAATCAAACAAAAAACTCACATCTCATGAGCTGAAAAATCCAACTCATAGAAGACTTGACAAAGAAATGCTCAAAACAAAACAAAAATCAATTAAATTAGTATGACAGATAAAACTCAAGGAAAACCTCCCAGTAAAATGAAAATACCCTTCACAAAAGCTTATTTCATAACCAAAATAAAGGGTTTTAGAAAACTTCAATTTTGGCTGCAACTTAATTTTTTTTTTAAATCACTGCATGGCAGTAACTTCTTGCAGGAGTCACTGCAACTGCATCACAACTGCAATTGCATCTTGACCACAGTCAGTTTTTGAAGAGGCTACAACTCATCGCAACTGCAATTGTGATCATATGCAACTTGAACTGCAATTTAAAATATTGTCAAAACCCAAAAGAAAAACCAGCAACTCCAGGACTGAAAATCCAACTTTGACAAACCCAAAATCTAGAACAACCAGTTAAACACCCATCTGCAAGAAAAAAGACAAAAAGAAAAGAAAACACACCCAGATAAGTATACAAAATTAGAAACTCAGAGAAAACATCCCAAAACAAGCACAACTTCACAGATCTCCAAAAAAGAAAAAGAAAAAAGAAGAAAGAAAAAGGAAAGAAACTCATCCCACCCCATCAAGCAAATCAGACCTACCAACCAAACACACCCAATTTACAACACAATCCGTCCAACAAGGAAAGGTGGAAAAGGCTAACTAACAAGGTGAACAGGGGCTTTGATGTGTTTAACAAGAGCAGAAGTGCACTGGTTTTCCCTTGGTTCATGTCTGTGATGCCTCCTTATGTACTGTGCCTCAAGAGCACCGCGAGAATCCCCGTTCATCATCTTCTTCCTATCAATATCTCTCTAAACTCACTCAACTTTCTCTCTCTAACTTCTCTTGATGCTTGCTGTTTGTGTTTCTTTTTTCTCTCACCCTTCTGCCTATAACATAGGTGAGAGGCAACAAGTGGGGTGGGGGAGGGATAAGCTTAAGCTTAGGCTGTACAGAGAGATAGAGAGAGAAGAGTTGGTGTAATAAAGTGTCAACCTTAGCTTAGCTTGGCAGTACATCAAAAATCCATGAATCCACCGACAATGTTTTATTATATTGTTTTTCTTCAACAATGCTTGGCACACATCAATATCAAACATTAAGCATATTATGAGTGGGTCTTATTACTTTATTTATCTCATGTTCTTCATACTCTTCTTCTTTGCCCCATTATTATTACCTCTTTAAACATCCAAAGACAAAACAAATCCTGCTTCACATTACAGACCTAAACTCTTCATGCTTCATTCATAATTTTTTACCTTACTAGCTGTAAAAATACTTGTGTTTGAAACACTGTTTCATCATCTTGTAAAACACTACCTATGTTATTATTATATGTAATAGTTTATTAATAGATATGTACAAAAAAAAAAGTATAAAAAGTATACTCTCTAACCTAATTTTTTGCTACTGGTTAAAATTTATTTAAAAACTGTAAATTTAAGAAAGAAGATATGTGACTCATCAAAAAAGAAATGAGTTAAAGGGTTTTTCATTAATAAGGTATTTATTATGAAAGGTTATGTTTTCAAACTATGAAATTAGTACTTAAAGGTTAACAGAAAAAATAGAATTCAAAGCAACAAGATTAATGTTGTGATGTATTTTAAAATAATATAATGATGGAATGTTTAATATATATATACATAGTATCATAATCGATATAAGAGATAGGGTTAATGAAGAACTTTGGTTCAGTATTCGGTTTTGATTGGTTAGAAAACTCGGTTTTCATTGGTGAGAAAATTGGAAGGGAAGAAGAGAAATTACGGGTGCAGACAAGTCTCCAATTATATAGCTTCTTCGGTCTGAGTTACAACCAATCCGGTTTTGTATTTGGTATGAGTTAAAGTCAAACGACAAAACCGATTGACTCAATTTTCAAAAAAAATTCTGCAATTTGACAATGGTTAATGTCAATCGGATTAACTTTCAATGTACACTATTTAAATATTTGAAAATCGTATTTTTTTTTAAGTTTTTTCGGATTAGTTAAGTTCTCTGGGTTTTATTTATTTTAGTATCATTAAATATTTTTAAATGAAAATTTTCAGACTATACATCACTATACAACTTTCATTATAGAACATGACATCTCAATTATCAGTAATAAAAAAATTTAATTTTTAAATCAATTTTTAAAATATAATTATTTCATAAAAATAATTTAATATTTTTTATTTACCTTTGAAACACTTTTATATTTATTTTAAAATAAATAATGTATATATATATCAATTTAATTTTAATTTTATTATAAATTTGATAACAATTATTTAATTTATCATTATTAAAAATATTTTTTATCAGCAAATATATTATTATTTATAGTGTAATTAATATTATCTTAATCCTTACTATTATATATATATATTTATATTTGTGTGTATAAAAGGTTGGGTAATGATCAGGAGGAGGAATAAATACATCAAATAAAACAATGTTACAGCTGGAAAGAATACAAGTATAAACAAGAATTAACAATTATAAAATTCATATAAAAAAATTGTGCAATAGAACACAAATTTGTGTTTAAAATATTAATTTTTTGTTCTATTCCATTCTTAAAATAACTTTCTTGTACCTAGTATTTCTATTTTTATTATAATAATAATAATGAAATAAAATTAGTAATATTTCTTTTCATTGTATATTAAATATTTAAAAAATATTTTTTACTTTATTTTTTAATCAAACAAATCTTTGATTGTATTTTTAGTTATTTTTTTCTCTCACATTTCTTATATATATATATATTTATATATATATATATTATAATATTATAAATTAATAAAAAATATTTTAGCATTATTTTTATATAAATATTTTAATAATTTCACTACACAAACATACCATCTACTATTGATCGGTCATTAGATAATTTAATATTTAAGTCAAAATATTGGATGCTAGAACCTGTGAATTAATTGTTTATATTTAAGTTTTAAAATAATTATATCTAGGTTTCATATAATATATATTACAGGAACATAGGTTGGTTTCTAATTTTGTTCTGTGAGGGTAAAATTAAAAATCATATATTTCTTAATCACTTATATAGTTAGTGTATTTTTAAATATTAAAATTATATAGGAGGTCATTTGGATTTAGTATGATGATTAGACTTTGTGATCATTTAAATGTTCTGTCAGATGTATGAATATGTTTAATATACACAAAATTGAAAAAATATCAACTGGTATAAGTTAAATGTCTACCAATACATAATTCTTTATTTTTTATCATAAGTAAAAAAATTATATATTAGATTAATAAAATAGTTATTAGTAAAATATTAATATAAATGTAATCTATATAAACAGTGTAAGTTAAATTATTTTAGTCTTAAATAGTTGCTCTATATTTTATTCAATAAATAATATTTAACTAACAAATTTTGAGTATAAATATTGAGCATTTTAAAAAAAATTATTTTCTAATATATATATTTTCTCAAATAATGCTTAATCAAGTCAATATTTTATATATTTTAACTAGTTAATTAGATAATTTTTATGGTGAAATAAAAGGAAAAACTGTTTTTTATATATTAAGTTACTAAATATTACAATCATTAATTGAAATTATAATATTCTATTATTTCAATTGAAATTAGAAGAGTTTATTAGTTAAAAATCTTATTATATATTTACATATTTTAAATAACATAATATGAAAATTAAAGTTATTAAATTTTAATTTTTATAAAATAATATTAATATTCTATACATATAATATCAAATAAAAAATAGAAATGATATGATGAATTGTCTCATTTCACTTGTAACCTAGACCAAATAAGTTAGATAAACTAATAAAGCTTATATGAAATGAGTTAGATAAACTAATAAACTAAATATATTATCTTAGTATCACTAATTTGATGTCATCTTACACATAAATATGTTAACTACCTCTTGATTAATTTTGTCAACAAAATAACACTTAAAATAAGTAAATATTCTTTACACACTATAGAAAAGAAAAAGAAATTCATCATTATTTTAAAAGTAACAATAAAAATCACTTTATGCTTCTTAATCATAAAGTTTGGTAGAAATCTAATTATGGTATCCCTGTGGGTGACAAAGTTTGATAGAGACCTAATTATAGTTTGGGAAAAACCTAATTTTTTTTTATCTATATGGTTGAGACCATGTTAATGTTAATTTGTGCTTGGAAAAAAAATGATGTTTTCTTTTTACTTTCAAATGAAAGGATGTTGAGTGTTAACCAACACTTTCTAATTTTAAAGTAGGTTTGATTGAGTTATTCCTTAACTTTATATCTTAATTTAATTGTTAAGAAATATAAAAATGTGAAGATAATAATAACTTGACCATCTTTCAACATAAATAAACCTGAACATGTGTCACCATTTGAGTTGCAACTTGAAAAAAGTGGAAAACTTTCTCAATATTATTTTATTATTATTATTTGTACTTTAAGGGGTAACAAAATGGTAAGAAATTAGCATCATTGTAATTCTTGAACAGTCAATTTATCCTAACGTCGTGAGACACACAAAGAAAGAAATAAAGAGACAAGACAGATAGAGAGTCAAATCATTGAGATCAATTTCTTATATTTGCTCATAATTATAGAAGCCTAACTTCAGTTTTTAACGATCCAACATGGAGACTCATGACTCTATTATCAGCCGTGGTCTCAAAATGGTTCCTCTATATGCATCGTTGCCAAAAGATTTTGACATTTTCTTCAATGATCTCTCTCATGAAGTTACTCCCATTGAAGACAATCCTTTAATCATAAGGAAGGTTGATTAGATTGGCTTGGTAAGGCTAGTATTGTTATCTCTTTAAAGTCCTCGATAATGTCCTTGTGCTTGTTGAGACCAATTTCCTTCAAACATGGGCATAAAAGATTCACATACAATTTTGATATCATCTTATTTTCAATCTGCGTGTAAGTTGGCACAACAAGTGTTTAATCCTTTAGATAAAGTTAGAATCATTATATGGGATGGTCTATATTTAATCTCCTTCTAGTAAAAGTCAAATATGCAAAAGAAACATTTAACATATGAAACATAAAAGTTATGTAGAGTTGAATCTCCTCGATATTTCAAATAATGAAAACTTGAGTAAGTGATTCCAAATACAAATTCATAAGATGAGGATAAACAACTTTAGAGTGAAAAACAAAGAACAAGAACTTATAAGAAATGAGATGAAAATGAACATCATAACAATACACTAGTACAAAATATGAATTTAACAACTCCGTATAAAGACGGTTCGTAAAGCACAGTCGTTGTAAAAGAGGCGGTGGCATTTTTGCAGTTTTTCGCAAAATTTCTCTATTTTTAACAATAGTTCCCGCCTAAACTGTCGTTATATGTCTATTTTTGTGTAAACTGCGATGATTACTTGTTGAATCGTTGTTATATATGTGCTCTTGGGACTTTTTTTTGCGTGAGCTCTTCACTTTCACTCTCTCCACTCACTTCATCTTCTTCCTCTTACTCTTTTGACCTTCCTCACTCTCACTTATTCGCTCACTCCCTTCACCTACACCTTCACCTTCATCGCATGTCCTGCCTCCCCATCACACACAACCCCATCGCACCATGCCTTCGCCCTCAAACCAAACGTCCCTACGCCATGCCAGCGTTGCTCCATCAAGCGCCCTCAAACCCTAAACCCTGCATTGCGCGACCAACCCTAAGGTTGTGCCTTCCTCCCTCCTCCTTCCCTCCCTCAAACCCGCTCTCTACACTGAAGGACATTATTCTCGCGTCGCGTTGTTGGTCCTCCGCGGCACTGGTCCTTTGCAACGCTAGTCCTCCGCGGCTCTAGTTCTGCTTCGTCGTGTTCCATCTGGGAACCGTCTTTAAAAAGCAACGACAGTTCCTCACTAGAACCGTCTTTAAAAATGTATTTAAAAAAAATTATTTGTTTGGCAAAATAATGACAGTTTTTAACATTTGTCGTTAATGTGGTTTTATAACGACGGTTCTAAAACTGTCGTTATAAACAACTGAGTTATAATGACACCCGCATAACGAGAGTTCGGGAACCGTCTTTTAATGACCTTTTTCACCGTCGTTAATGAACTTTTTTGTGAGATAAAAACTTTAATTGAATAGAAATAAAGAGACAAAGAGGGACTCAAAATTACAAGAACAAATCTTAAAAGAGAAAGTGGATAAAAAACTTAGAATATGGAAGCAATGACGTGTCACTAGAGAAACATTTCCTCCTCCAAGATAAACATCAAAAGATGAATTGTCGCTTGAATCCTAGGAATCAAGATAAGACTTTAAAGAAATTTGATTACTCTTACAGGAGCAACGAGAATTTCTCCAATTTTCATATAACTGAGTGTTTTGTACAATGGAAGGGATCATTATATATAGTCACTTAAGACCAAGCTTTAGTCAAAATTTTACAAGAATAAAAGTGGGAAATTCAAATATAAATTTTAAATATAGATTTAGATCAAATGTTAGGATTAATTTTGTATTTCTCATGCTTGTGTAACATTTTTCATACTAGTTATTGTAGGTGACATCTAGAAACCAAGTGGGTCAACTCACAATCAAATTGTGATGTTTGGACTACTACACTCTTAAGTGTTAAGGTCATAAGTTTTATTCCCAAGAAAAATGGTAAAAACTATGATTTTTTTGTTAGTGTTGCATTTATGTTTAGGTCACATTTGTTTAAATGTGACAATTTCTTATTATCATTACTATTATTATTAATTATTATTACTTTTATTATTATTAATAATACTATTGATATTAATTATTATTATTATTAATATTATTGATATTAATTATTATTATTATTAATACTATTGATATTAATTATTATTATTATTAATACTATTGATATTAATTATTATTATTATTATTAATACTATTGATATTAATTATTATTATTAAATATGATTTAAAATTCTCAAAAGTTAATTGTCACATTTTTTATTATTTTAGGTTACATTATTTTTTATGTTGTTTATTCATTTTTAAAAGACCATGCCATCAAACTGTGGCTTAAATATTTCTAACCCAAAAAATAAGATTTATAGTAACAAGTGTTATAATTTTCACTTTTAAGTCATATTTATGATGTTTTTAGCTACAGAGTTTTATTGTTTAACTAATATATTCTAAATGTAACATTCACAAAAAATATGATATAAATAAATAATAATTTTATAAATAAAAATATGATATAAATAAATAACAATTTTATAAATATAGTATTTGGTAGTTTTTAAACCATTGTAAAATTTTGTCTTTTTATATTTAGCCAACCGTTATATAAATATGACCTAGTTAAAATAAAAAATGTATTTCATACATTAAACATAAGATAGAATATAAATTCAATCATACTTCTAAAAACTATCCGATCTACATGTATAACTTTTTCTTTGTATATTGTTAAAGTGGTGAATAAATGCATAAGAGTTTTCATAGATTTTCAGTTTTTCATATTAAAATTCTCAAACAACTCTTTTACATTTTTTTAAGTGGGTAAATATTTTATGTTTGGTTTGTTTTTACTTTCAGTTTGAAAAATAATTTCAACTGTTTAATTATATTTGTTAACTCTATAAACTTTGAAAATTTCATATACAAAATTTCAATACTAAAATCTTTCCATATTCCTATTTAATAAAGAGAGTTGTGTTTGTTTGTACTGTCACAAAATGATTTTTTTTATAAAATGAGATGTCAAGTTTGAGATGGTCTTTTAGATTATGAAGTATTTTAAATTTAAAAAAGTATGATATTAACAAATTGAATTACTGCATTTAATATTTAAAGCAAGGATAAAAAAATATGTTTTAAAATTCTTTTAGAAGAATAATAAATTAATTAAAATTTCAGTACTTGATAAAAATTATAAAAATAATGAATAACATTGTATTTAAACTCCAAAGTTTCATTAAGTTTTTAAAATAAAATAATTGAAAAAAATAGTATAGTATAGACATGGAATGAGATGAAGACATATAACTAATTATTGCAATTGGGTGTGGCCACTGTATATCCACTTGGGTGTGCAATAAATGCAATACATTATCTAGGAATAAGTTAATTTAAAGTCCATATTTTACTTTTTAAGAAAAGGCAAGAACACAGAAAAAGTGGGCTATTTTTAATGAGATTCACATTATTTGTAATTTTTTAGAATGGTTTGGTTTTGTCAGCATCCATGGAAGTTGAGTGATATGTTTATTTTGTTTTGGGAACAAGACTATTTAATATTCATGCATGTTTCTTAATGGTATATCCTGCAGCATCTTTCTTTCCAAAACATGTGTGGGTGAGATGTGTCCCTTCACAAAAAGACAAACCTGCACCAATCAATCTTTTTTTTAAATCTTTTTCATTGCATCTCATAGAACATTTTAGAAGGAAAATGATATATCATACCTCAAAATCTTTATTTTCAATTAACTAAATAACATAACACTTCTAAAACTAATTACTTTATAAAAAAATATATTTTATTTATGTTAGATTGACTTCCTAAACCATCATAACCATATATATTTTTTCAATATTTTAAATTATAATATTGTTGTCCCAATACTGTGTAACATGAAATTGAACTTTGTACAAAATAATAAAACTGAGTTTTTATACACGGCAAGAAAATTATCAAATAGAAACCAATTTTTAGAGACCAAAATAATTAGTTACAATAAAAACTAAAATAGAGACCATTTTATAAATTAAAAGAAAAATTGGTTTCTAAATTAGTTTCTATTATTTTCTATTATTGTTAAATAGTTTCTAAATTGGTATCTAATTAGCAACTAAGATTTTAACAACCAATTATTTAGTTTCTAAATTTGGTAGCAAAAATCTTGGTTGCTAATTAGATACCAATTTAGAAACTATTTAACAATAATAGAAAATAATAGAAACTAATTTAGAAACCAATTTAGAAACCAAATTTATTTTTAGTTTCTAAAATGGTCTCTAATTTTTAGTTACTATTGCAACTAATTATTTTAGTTTCTACAAATTGATTTCTATTTCATCATTTTCTTGTAGTGATCAGTGTTTTATTTTACATATCAAATCAATTTTAAGCGTGAATTATATTAAATAGTATATCATCATGTCAATAATGAATCAACATGAAATATTTTAGCATACTAATCAACATTCAAAATTTGTTTACCACGTAAAAAAAACTGATATTACTTTTACAAGAAAATCATGAAATAGAAATCAATTAATTTTAAAGATAAAAAATAATCAGTTGCTATAGTGACTAAATTAGAGATCATTTAGAGACTAAAATTTCTTTTGGTTTCTAAATTAGTTTCTATTATTGTTAAATAATGTCTAAGTTGGTATTTAATTAACTACCAAAATTTTAACTACCAATTATTTAGATTCTAAATTTGGTAGCAAAAACCTTGGTCGCTAATTAGATACCAATTTATAAACCATTTAAGAATAATAGAAACTAATTTAGAAACCAAAAATTTATTTAGTATCTAAAATGATCTCTAATTTAGTCACTATGACAACTAATTATTTTTAATCTCTAAAATTGGTTTTTATTTCATGATTTTTCTGTAGTGTATTTTCGAGATATAAAGTTTGGATTGAGGACGAAAAATAGAAAATTACATATAAGAAAAATATCTTTAACCATTATAATAATTCAAACTTTTTAGAGGGAGATGTTTTAGTTTTTTAAATTCAATTTTTTTATACATCACAATGATTTTGAAAGTGAAATTTCAATTTGTTATTTTATGTAAAATTAAAACTAAAACGATAGTTTTGTAATTTTAGTTTATGATAAAATTCCAGTCAACATTCCAACAAATATTTAGTAGAATTTTTTTTTATTGTATCCATTTTCCACCATGTTTATCTCAAAACTTTATCTCCAAAAGAAAAATCTTAGACTGAAGCATTTGACTAAAATCCTGTACCTTCCAAACTAACTTTAGCTACAAACATATCCAATTTAGTGTTAGAGAAAAAGACTCATCCTTGTAATAAAAGGGAAAAAAACATTGGTGACTGTTGAAGTTAGATCATTGTGAAAATTTTTTCCTTCTCTAATTATTCATTTCACAACCCATTTTGGTTATATTCTTTGCATGCATATTAAATCATGTTTATCTATAAATAGTAGTACTTTTACCAATAAAAGGTGAGAAGAATTTCAATATAATTAATATTTCTTTTCAGTTTTATATATTCCTTCGAAAAAGCACAAAGTCCTACATGAAAATGTTACGTTTCGATCTAGTATAGGATAAGAAACCACACAAACATGCATGTAGTGTTTTATAAAGCCACGTATTATCAAAATGATGAATTTAAATATTTTATTTTTCTCACCAATTTAAAGTTGGTTCATTTATTAAATTGTAGAACCCACCGACCAAAACTTGGAAATTATTTGTTTTATTCTTCCCATCCTTTTTGCTAAAATGAGATGACCTTTTTTATCAGTCACTTGGGAGGACAACTTTTGTTGAAACCCTAGCTATTGGAACAAGTGGAGAGAACATGACAAACTCACTATAAAAATAATATTAATATATGATATGGTACGCAGTTTAATGTCGTACCCAACTGTTTTTTCTCAATTTAAAAAACCATCTTAGATGTCAAAGGTGCTTAGGGCTTCTTGATCTTACTACCTAATTCTTTAGAAT
The DNA here is from genome assembly GCF_000499845.2 of Phaseolus vulgaris. Classification (NCBI taxonomy): domain Eukaryota; kingdom Viridiplantae; phylum Streptophyta; class Magnoliopsida; order Fabales; family Fabaceae; genus Phaseolus; species Phaseolus vulgaris. Next base: position 38,763,692 of record NC_023750.2, read on the forward strand.
AATAGTTTAATTGTAGGGTTAGTTTTTGTCAAGGATTATAAACTATGAATATACACTGGTTTAAACTCCTTTTTTTGTGTGTAGATGGATTCTTTCAAATAATATCACAGTGATATTTTATCATTTTATTAATTCTTTTATTTAACTTTTAACCCACTTAGGTTATATATATTGAATAGTGATGCAATCATTCAAGTATTTGCTTTATCAATAAAAAAAAATATGACACAAAAGATCTTTAGAAGTTTGTAGTTGTACAATAAAGTACATGTTTTTATTGAATAATTGTATAATTAAATCTCTTAAAACAAAGTAGAAATAATTCAATCAATTTTTTTCTCCACTTTCTCTAGTTGTGTTTTTTATTGTTTGATTTTTATTTTTTATACTAAAGATATACTTAACTTATGTTTTCATATATTATTATTTATTTAATCATAAAATAAAAATTAATTTCAGATACTAAAAATAATTAATTGTTATATCGATTAAATTATAGATATTTTAAAATAAAAAAAATAAAAAAATAGTTTCTATTATTATTAAGTGATTTTTAAATTGATATTTAATTAGTTACTAGATTTCTGTTATCAAATTTAAAATATAAATAATTAGTATTTAAAATTTTTGTAACTAATTAGATATCAAATTAAAAACTATTTAACCATAATAGAAACTAATTTAGAAACCAATTTTTTTTAATCTTTAAAATAATCTCTAATTTAGTCATTATATTAATTAATTATTTTTAATTTATAAAATTTATTTTTATTTCATGATTTTTTTTATTCAGCATTTTAATAAAAGTCATTAAACATTTACAAAAAACATTGATTAAAAGAAGGCATAATTGTCGCTTAGATAATTCCATTTGAGAATTAGAATAATTCCATCTAAGAACCAAAATTAAATGAGAAAAAATAATTAAAAATAATTATTTATACATATGAAATATTAGAGTTGTTATTCTAGAAAATGGAATTTACAGTTCTTATGTATACAGTTCAGGATGAAATAATTAGTTTTTTCTATCAGCAAAATAATTAATGATATCCAGTGGTTAATAGCACTTTTTTTTGCTTTACAAAGTTATTAATTCAAACTAAGTAGTTACAACACTTTTCTATTTGGGTAGTTAGCAACATAATTGATAATGATAGTACTTACCATTTGTTTTAACTTTTATGAAGCACACACAAACAGGTACAAGGTACAAGTACTTTCTCTCACATTTAGAATACCAATTAAAATAACAATTTTTTTGTTAAGTATTTTATTTAATAAATTTTACTCATGATTACTTTTAATGAAGTGTGACTAATAATAAAATATAGTTTTGTTGTTCCTCCCATGTATACATATTACATAGAGATAATCACACCTAGAATACCATTCAAAATAACAACTTTTTTAGTTTTGCATTTTATTATTTAATACAATTTTCTCAAGTTGTTATTACTTTAAATAAATTGTAAGAGTTCAATTTCCACTTTTAAATTAGTATTATAAAGTTATTTTCTCATGGTTAATTCAATCACCTAAACCAATCTGATTCTAGTTTAAAGATAATTTTTATAGTGTTATAGTTAATGATTAACTTTTTCCCTTTTAGTTAATTACTTGATTGAATAAGACTTTTCTTTTCTAAATTAATACTCAAAATTAACATTGGCCAAAAAAATATTAATCAAAAAATTATTTTCAATACACCCTTTTATAGTTGGATAAGAAAAATATGATTTTGGGAAAGATTAAGTAAAGAAATTAAAGAAAGTTGTGAAAAAAAGTATTGTTTTGCTAGTATATAGGGTTAAATGTATAGGGAGGAGCTCCTAAAGGGGTTAACTAGTAAATAGGTTTGACTTATTTTGTTGAGACTTTTAATATTTGGTTGATATATTAAAAGCATTTGATTATATTAGTTAGAGTAAATGATAATATTTTCTTCTTCTTTTTACTCTTTTACTTTGAATTTTTAGAACTTTTATTAATTGTGTTTGTGCTTTATTAGTATATTTATTATATTATTAAGGAGTAATAATTCAAAAAGAATAGAATTTATTTTTTTTAAAGCTCTTAAATTATTTCTGTCTAAGTCAACTCCTTTAAATTATGTAGAAACTAGAGCAAGTTATGAAATAAAAATCATTTATTATGTGCACCTATCTACCCAATTCATTAAAAATGTAGAGAAAATTGGAATAAGATGGATTGATCAATTTACCTAACTCTACTTACTAGCATTATTCTACAAAAATTACTTTTTAATCTATAAAATTATTCCTGAGGACTTCCAAGTAAACATTTTAAATGTCTATATATTTTTTTTTAAATAAAGTTTTCATGATGTTAGACAAAATGTCTATATATTTTATAATTCACTTATATTTATGGATACTCATGCAATTCATTAAAATAAATTTATTTCTATTTTTCTGATTTTTAACTTTTAACTTTAATAAAAATAAAATGCTGATAGAGATGTTGATCTATAAATACATTATGATTACAAAACATTAGATTCATTACTATAATAAAAGAATATTTTAACATAGATAAATATATATATATATATATAATACAAAAAAATTTATTAAAAAACTAATTTTATAAACTAAAAATAATTAATCATTATATTATTAAACTATATACTATTTTAAAAATTAAAAAAAATTATTAGTATTTAAAATAGTTTCTAACGCTACCAACTGATGGTAACTAAAACAATAATATCTAATTAGATACCGTTAACTAATTAAATATTAATCTAAAAATTAATTTATAAAATTAAAAACTATTTAGATACTAATATTATTTTAGTATATAAAATAATATTTAATTTAATCAATATAATAATTAATTATTTTATTTTATGTTTTTGAAGTTGGTTTCTATTTTTTTTAAGTATTGTATCACATTTTAATTCTTTCTAAAATAGTTATTGTAAATTACAAAATCATATATTTCATCAAATAAAAAATGCATAAAATTTTACCCTTTTAAAAAAATTAAACTAATAATAATATGTATCTTAAAATGTTTATGCTCATATGTAGATTTATTTTTGTGTGTTGTGTGATTTGAAATTTGAGGGTGTATTTGGAGATGGTACCTAAGTGCATAGCAGGCTATGGAAAGCATTAAGTTTTGATTGAAAGAATGAGTCGTAGAGATGAAGAGTCACGTGGAGCTGCCTTATATATTCTTCTGAGAACGTAGACCAAGTGTAGAGGAAAACTAAAGTGCAAGGACACCATAGATTCTTTTCTATGACACCATTGTAGGGGAGCAAGGTCTAATAATGTGTGGTTAGCAGCTGTTTCTTAGGGTTCCAAAGCTAGAGGCAAAGGACCATGTTGTCTTTTTCTCAGTGGATTACAAGATATTTCAGTCATGTTCAATGTTCCACTCCCATTTCCTACCTCTTAAGAAACCATTTCTTTTTCACTTCCACAATGTTAAAGTCATAAAGTCAAAAATAGCATTTCAGGAAATATTTTAAGGTAGTCACTAAAGATAGCTTGTGGGTCCTAAACCTAACATCACCTCCTCAAAAGGACGGCTAAGAATCCACCTAACCTAAACATCTAGGTTAAGATTAACTTAACATAATAATATATATCAACAACTTTAAAATATTCCAACTTCAACTTATATATATTTGTAATATCATATAAAAAAAATAAAATTGGATGTCAAGTTTATATAATCTCTCTTTTTTATTTGTCTTCTTCTCTCTCTTTTATACCCACTTTTCTCTCCTTATTTCTCTTTTATATCCATTACCAAGGATACTTTTTAACTCATGACATACACTACTACACTTTTGTTAATAATAATATTCACTCACTTCTTTTGTTAATCAATATCTCATACTAGGTTGAAATGGATGCCAATACCTAGATACATTTTGGATTATAAATTTTGGCTTTTAAATGTTATTTTCAAACTAAAAACACAATTAAGTAAAATGGTGTTAATTGTTTAACTCAATTTAAAATATTTTTACTATTTTTAAAATTAACAAAAAAATTATATTGAAAACATTTTTATATCATTTATGTTTTACTCATACGATATAAAAAATATGAATTTTCTATATTGATTGTCATATAATTAATATAATAAATTTTATTTATTATTTTGAATTTTGATAAATTATGAAGTGAAATTTAAGACTAATTCAATCCCATAAAACCACCTCATGTTAAGAGTGACAGGTCGTGCATGTGAGAACATATTATGGGTGGTCCGATAGTGGCCTAATAGCGGGTGACACGATAGGCCCAACAAGCACTTGCTAGGAGCAACTTTAAATGGCTTTGATACCAAACTATGAAGTGAGTTTTAAGTCTAACTCAACCCCATAAAACGACTTATCAGGATGAGGTTTGCACCCACTTATATACAATAAAATATTTTCATCTCTAATCGATATGAGATCTGCAACATGATATAATCGAAATTCAATAATGTAAAATTCTATATGATCCTATTTAATATTTCATCAATACTTTTCTCGTATTAACTAAAACATCAAACTTCACATCATATCTATCAACAATTTAGTTGTCACTCCAAATCAAAGCATGTCACATTATAAAGTTGTAGAAAATATCACACTTATATCAATCTTCAAAAGCAATGGTATCAATCTCCACATTATTTCAAGGAAAAATATATCTTGACACAACTACTTATTAAAACTTTACAACTATTTTTCTTAATAAAATAATAATTTATATGGTTCTAGGGTGAAAGAAAAGAAGTGGTGTTAATGAATCATGATCCTTACTTTAATGTGCTAAAAAAAACACCATCTTATTGTTAATAGAGTAAATGAAATGAAATGAAGGAAAACTAAAGATATTATAGAAAATGAAATAATGTTAGGAAATTATTATTGAAGTCAAAGTTGAACTTGTAAGCGTTCACATGGAAGGATTATTGAGGAACGTTATTGGAGTAGTGGTGGCAGAGAAAGATGTGAATAGTGAGCGTTGTTCGTGATGGAGACGAAGAAGAAAATGGATTGGGGTTGTGAAGAAGAAGGTCATGAAAGTGAATGAGTGCAAAAGGAATACAACTTTTTTTTGTTACGGCATGGATGGTTTATTCAAAACTAGAAGCAAGTTTGAGTTTGAACATTTGCTTAAAAATTACTTGAGGCTTTGATCATAACAATTACTACTAAGTATTTGTTGATGTAATGATTTTTATCAACAAGTGAGTTTAATTTAACTTCACTTTATAAAACTGGCTTGTTAAAGTGAAGTTTGTACTCATTTACGTACTCTAAATTTATATAATCTCTAGTCAATGTGTGATTTCTAACACACCTCTCATGTTGAGACATATACATCTCAAGGTGCGAAACTAAATATTTGTGAGTGATCTGATAGCAAATGGTACAAAAGGTCTAACAAATCTTATTATGATAGACTTCAAAGTAAATTTTAAGTCTAAACAATTTCACTAAATGTGAATCAGTTAATGTTTTCTCAAGCTTACATGATCAAGAGTAAACTTAGTCTAATAACACACTAAACACATAAAAACTCAAAGCAAAAATAGATGTATATGCTTAAATGATTAGACAAGTAAAAAAAAATAAATTATTCATAAAGAAGCAACAGAGCAAAAGATTTTAGACGTATAGAAGCTCACAACAATAAAAAAAACCGTATAAGCTTAAAGCTCCATATGATTAGAGAAATAAACAAGTTGCTATAATTTTTTTCAAATAGATCTTAACATTTACACAACTTACTCAACATAGTTTAATTTATTAATTTTTAAATCTATCTATCATATTATATATATGATAAAAAAAGTAAAGTTGTCATATGATAATAAACTTCTATTAAAGTAAAAAAATATATAACACTACATTATGAATTGAGGGTGATAAGAAGAAAAAAAACAAAAACAAACCTCATATAACAAAATTGAGAAAAAGTGCTATTTAAAATAATAATATAACAATGCTACAAACTATGAAAAAGTTGATTAGTAAGTATTACTGATAACATTAAATTAATAAAACACTAAAAAAATAGTTAAAATAATTTAGCAATCATAATATCTTGTAGTAGAGGAAACACTTTGCACCTCAAAAGAGAACAACTGTGACATGTAGAGAAATTAGAACCTTATCCATTGGGTTGGGTCCATGATCAACTACCATTCTCACAACTCCAACTTTCAACTATAAAGATTAATTGTTTTTCTATCATTATTTCAAACTTTACTTATTGGGTTAATAATTTGGTCCAACCTTTTGCTAACCTATTTCTAAGTTAGGTGGGCATGTATCCAATAGAAATTAAGAATTAACTAAACTGCTACACATAACGAAACTATGTTCCCACTCGATTATCAAATAATGTTCTATAAGTTACTGTTATTTTATTTCATTATGTGCCGAAAATTTATCCAACTAAAAACTGACAGGTGTTACTATAACAGAACACATAAATCAATTCTCGGAGAAAACAAATGATAATTTATCTCCATCTGATGTAATCGCACTGGAATGTTACATTTCTTCAGTTTCCGACAAGATGATGTTATAGTACGTTGTTTTAAGCCACTAACCTTAAACAAAGTGGAACAATTTTATTGGATCGTATACGAAACTGGATGAGGTGATGCAGTTTCTGGAATCGATTTACGAGAAATAAAAGAGAACATGTATGTCTTTTCTTGTGCTGGTTTGAGGATGCTTTTTTATCTTTAATTTATGGTGCATGTGAGAATGCTGATTGATATTTAGACCTTTTATTTTATATATTAATTATTTTTCTTTTTATCTTGTGATATCACTTCGATTAAGTTACATGAACTTTTGTATTAGTTGAGAGAGAAGCTTTGATTTTGGTTCATCTTATTTTAGTCTGTTAATCTCTTTTTTAATTTTTATTATTGAGTTTTTCCGTTATAGCTAATGCCGACAATGTTATTACATATTATATCATCTATGTTTTGAAACGCTATTAGAACAAACTAAAATAAAACACTTATAGTAATTGAAAAAAAAATTATATATTTTTTATCTTTGTATTATAATATCTAATTTATTTTTGTTTCTGATTTCTTTAGATTATCCAAATATATATAATATGAAAATGATTTAAATGAGTCTTGTTATATCTGAAATAATTGTTAATTCTTGAAAAATTGTTATTTTTTTAAAATTTATTGTTTTGATTACAAATGTTTATTATAATTACTTTTAATGGATTATAAAATGAAATCTCAGATTGAATCAATTTCACGTACAAAAGAACTTATTCCAAACATTTTCATATTACAGACAATTAGATGGTCTAAAGTTTAAATTAAAAATAAAAATCATTTTCGTGTTTTGATAAACATATTTAATCTTAAAAAAATATCATCAACTACAATAAAAATAATATTTTATAAGAAAAAAGGATTATTTTCCTACAAGATAATTAGCAACTAAAAAAATTTAAGTAAAATAACCAATTTAATTCACTATTATAACTTTTGGATAATGATATCATTAAATTTGAGTGATATGAAAGAAAAAATTGGGTTAATGCTTAAAATGATTGATTTAGTCATTTTTAAACAAGTGGTTAGGACACCATACAAATACATTTAAGGTATCCAATAATAATAACTAATCCAAAAAAATTTAAGTAAAAAAGAGTTTTAATATTCTTTTTTAAGTTAAATAGTGCTAAAAAGGGAAGTAATGGTTAGTTATTGTAGGGGGCATTATTGATATTAATTAAATTTATCGATCCATTTAGTCTGCTCTTTAAATACCTTTGTGTGATATGTGACTTTTTCTTCAATTCTTATAAATATGTTATTTTTATTATTTTAAGTCTTTATAAATATTATATTTTATTTTAAGTCTTTATAAATATTATATTTTATTTTTAGTCTTTATAAATATTTTATTTTACTTTTTATCTGTGCAACTTTTTTTTTGTCCTTATAACTATATCATTTTTGCTTCTGGTTTCTAAATACACCAAAAATAATAATTAAATAATAACTAATTTTAAAAACAATAAATAAATAATTATTATATTAATTAAGTTAAATAATATTTTAAAAACTAAAAAACTATTATTAATAAAAATTTATACAATAATTTATAAATTAGTATCTAAATATTAAATTGTTATTTAATACTATTTTTACAGCGACATATTTTATTTTATTTTTTAAAAATATGTTACTTTTGATTTTAGTCCTAATAATTTTCATAAGTAAAACTTCTAATAACATTAGTATTTATTTACTGATTTAATAATTTTTGTAATGTGACCAACAATAACTTTACCGTACAGTTAAGTGTAAGGTAAAATATAAAGGCAAAAAAATTAACACAAGCAAAAACGATAATTTTGATAGGGATCAAAGTCAAAATATTTCTATATATAAATATAAAATAGTATCTAAGTTGAACTACACTAACATATTACACTTCCTTAACCGTTCCAAAAATATTACAATATATATATAATCCAAAAAAGTTATGAGATACCATTATATTTTACTCTATCAAATATTATACTGATATTTTTTGTAACTTGCACACAGAATCTACTAAGTTTTCCCTGTAAATTTCACACAACCCTAGACGGTACAGCTACCATAAAAAGAGCAGAAAAAAGCTATTGGTTCACTAATGTCTTTTGGCAAAAATGTTATTTTAGTATAATGATTTCTTCTGGGACTGGACCAAACTGGACTGAAAAGATGCTCTGAAATCCAAACAGGAAATTTAACGAACAAAACAAAGTTTGTGTTATGTCCTCATTGTAGCAATCAAAGACATTCTAGGTATTCAATTGGAATTGGTATAATGAATTTGTTCTATGCAAGTGCTTGGTGTACTTTTGAAGGCTGCATGGTGGACAACTGTTGATATTCAGAATCAATAATTTCTTTTCCTTTTTCTCTGTTTACAGTAAGGTATATGAGATCTCTCCATTAAAAAAATATCTTACATATTTAAAATATTTTTGACCTAAATGTAAATAATAGTGTTTGACTTAATCGAGCAAAATCAAATATAACGTTTTTCGATAAATTGGTCCCCATCAAGCATTATTCCTTCATGCATGAGCCAAATTTCAGCATTGGGAATCGTGAGAGAATATATTAACAATGGGTGGATTCTTGCTCAAGAACTTCTGTGAGGTAATGATGTATATATAATAAAGAGGGATTTTGATTATTGTATTTTTTTTTGGTTGGTATATAATAAGAAACTTAGTGCAATCTTGCATGGAATGATGAACCCTAATTAGTTGTGAGTGGTAATTCAGGTTATTGGCCACTATGTACACTCAAAATCTACACTTAGGTTTTTCAATAGTTTTTTTGACTCGATTCATTGGTATATATCTCAGCAAGACTGTGTAAAATAATGAAAATGATAGCAATGCATGCAGCCAAAGTCATGCATGTGATAGTACATAGAAAATCCATTTTACTTGGCTCTGTCAACTTCCCCATCAACCTTTTGGGATTAACATCAAAAGTTATCATTGGCAAATAGGGTTTAATTTGTAGTGATAAAAAAATCAAAGCTACTTTTTACCATAGACCCTTAGAGAAAAAAGAGTGAGAAAACCAATAGTTTATCAACAGATTTGGATAGGGACCCCTTTGCATTAATAAGTGTCTAGCTAGTAAGAACTCAAATCCTTATCTTTGGACCACCTTCAATTTTGTGCTTTAATGCATAAAGTAGTAATCGATATTTATAAGGCATGCAACAATATGATCACCTCAAGCACAAGAAGTTCAAAGGTGTTTGCTTTTGATTGGAGGGTTTTGCAAAATTCATTGTCAATAATAAGGTAGATCTCATGATGGTGCACATGAAAAAAATAACTCTTATTTTGAACTCTTTTGAGCACATACACTGAGCTATCAAGGGTAATTCTTCTTGAGATTCCCCTTGGCATGCTATGAGTTTGTTGTTTTCTCTTATTGCCATTTGAAAAAAATAAAATCCCAAGAATAAAAAAAAGCATATTGGTTTGAGTTTGTTGTTTTATCTTGTTACAATTTAGAAAAAAGAAACATTCTTTGCCCTAGGATTGTAATAATTAACCTAAATGCTTTGAAGGGTACATTAGTACTTTAGTTAACTAGTTTTGGGTTGGATATTTATCCAAATAGGTGCCTATATAAGAATTATTGTGTGTCTTTTAGTAGAAATATGAGTCAACAGAAAAAGGTTAGAAGTAACCCAATATTTAGCTGAAGATAATACTGACTCTGATGGCACTAGTCTGACTATGACCTTAGAAGATGGAAATTAAAATTTTTGTAAGGTTCAAAAGTATAGTACACATAATGGGACTTCGAATGGTCTTAAAATGTTTAAAAGGATAACTTTAAGATTTATTTGTTAAATTGTAATTAGAATGATCATTTTATAAGAACCAATAAATATTATTTTTTTGTCTATATATAATTAGGAATATTTGTACCCTGCTTAAATTGAAGGTATTTATGTAATTTATATTTTTAAAAACTTAATTAGTTTCTATAATATATATGTAAGGACCTACAAAATAGTTTTAGATTATAAGCTGTATAATTAAAATGACATGCATGAATATTTTATTATTAATATAAAAAATTTATATAAATGGGAAGATTAATTATCAAGTTTCATTTTAAAATAATCATCATCTTTTTAGAAATTTTTTTTTTCTCCTCCAGCTTCTCTCTAGAAATTTGACTCTATGATTCATCAAATTGACGGTCAGATGTCACTTTTGTACTCCTAATAGTGAACGGCTTAAAGTTTCTCGATCAATTTTTATTTAGAGTAAATTCCTTTGTGTTCCTTCTTCCTTTGAGTCAGTTTTGAGTTTTCTTGTTTACCTAGGTAGACGTGCTTTGCATGTGGTGTTTGTGGTTCTAGGAATAGTTTTTGTAAGTTCAGGATCCTAGTGATGTATTCAGATCGTTGGTCAAAATCCTATTGTGTAAGTTAGGTTATCCTGTGTTCTTTAAGAGTTTGAGCTCTTTGTGAGTACTCGTCCTTATAATCAAGTAAGGGAAAGTAGTTTTTATCTTTCAATAGAACTCTAGGTTAGAATATTTGTATGTGATATGTTGTGCAAGTTAGGTTCGCATTCTTAGGTTAGAACTCTTTGTGGGTACTTATCCTTCTAATCAGGTAAGGAAATCTACCTTTATCTTTCAATATATAGAACTCTAGGTTAGAGGATCTAGATGTGAAGGTGACATAGTCATAAGTTTCAAATTCTCTTGCATGGTTTGATTTGTTGAGTGAAATATATATTAATTGATGAAAATTGATGAAGTTTAAACAATTGGAAAAGTAGTTGATTGTTTGAATTTGAATCTGAGTTAAATTTTGAAGTTTTATAGTCTTGGGATTATATTTTGTATTGTGATTTCAATGAGAATATAAGTTATATTTGAACACTTTAAAACCATAAAAGTCTTTTGATTGTCTAAAAGTTGCAAAATTTTATATTGACTTAGGGTAAAGACTTTGAAATTGGTTTTAAGATTTTGTTGAGTCTATTGAAAGAGACAAACATTCTGATATTTTCACTTACGAGAAAATAGAACAAAAATTAAAAGTCTAGTCTCGACCCTATTTTTGCTCAAAGTGGAGAGATTTTCACTCAAGTGAAAATAGTATTGCAACTAAGTCTATAATCTCTATCCAATTTTTGCTCAAGCAAAAATTATACTACAACTGAACCTTATCTTGACCTTGTCTTTGCTCAAACGAAGCAATTTTTTCTCAAACGATTTCCACTCAAACGAAAATATTTTTGCTCGTGCTAAAAGAAATTTAAAAATTGTTTTTGAAAGTTTGTTTGATGGTTGTTTATTGCTTTAATTGAATTATATGTAAATTTTAATTATACATGTATATGAAACATTTATTTTATGTGGTTTTTTTTATATTTTATAATTTTTTTAAAAATCTAATTTTTTTTGTGTGACTAAATGGTCTATATATGTGTGATATGAATTATGAATCATGTGAAAGTGTGATCGAGAGAAAGTATTTTCAAGAAAGAAAATATTGTGTTGAGATTGTTTAGGATATGCATTGAATTAGATATTCGTCTAGAAGAATATATCCTAACTCTACTAGTATATTGAAATCATACATATGAAGATCATCAGGTAGTGAGAGCCGAAGGAGATTCATATGATTGAGTCTACGATTTGAAAGATAACTGAACTAGAAGGTCATGTAGATTTACCCTATCATATGAGTTGACTTAATTCCTATGTTCATGTAGTTATGTGAAGAGATAACACACTAAATATAATATGACAGATGCATCTCTTAGTTAAATTCAACGCACAAGTCTTCTAGAAATAGAGTCAAATGTCTATGTATGTATGTCAGTGGATCTTTTACATGAATGATATTAAATATGATCATTTGTAGACACTTGATGGTTTAGTCCATTGTAATAGAAGACATGTGATAATTTAGATGTTTATTATTATATTAATTGAATCTAAAATCATATACTTTATTTTCTTGTTTGTGTTTGTTTTTAAAATTTGTGTTGATCATATGAAATCCTATAACAGTGATTTTGGATCGATATTTTTTTTTTTATTAATTTGGATTGGTTTAGACTAAAAAGAAAATTAAAATATAACCCAAATCAATGTGATAAAGGAAAACAAGTTATTCTATAAATTAGATTAAATTATATAGAAATATATAAAATTTTATTTAAAAATATACATAATTTAAAAAAATGTACGTGTAATTTTATCATTTAAAAGATATAAATATATTATTAATTTAATTCAGATTAATTGGATTTGTACAGAAATCCGATTCTCAAATGAATCATTGTTAGATTTAATTAATTTAGTTTATTCAATTAAACTAAAAATTTAAAATAATTAACTTATTTAGTTTGGTGGTGGTTAGTCACAACTCATAAACATCCCTATTTCAACTACATTAAATTGATTATTCAATCATTAATTATTTAATTATGATATAATGCATGTGAACAAAATTTATTTGATTATTTTCTTCCTATCTTGTACTAACTTCTTATTTTCAAGGCATAAGATGACAAAGTTGTTCTATTTTTCTTAGCATTCATAATTACTCACCTCATTCTTCCACTAAGAAACTTTATTCAAATCTCACAATATTTATATCCCTTCTTAAACCGTTCTCTTCTTCAATTATTTTTTTACTTTCAAAAATTTATTTGTTCCCAAATATGTTATTTTCATCATTCATAAATATGTACTATTACTCATTCAAAGTGAGAATATTATTCATTTTAGTTCTTCGATTAAAAATTCTTATTTTTTAATCTTTTAATTTTACAAAATCTTTTTTTTGGTTCATAGAGTTAGACTATATTATTGACATTATTACGTGAATTTAATGAAATGATATGATTTTTTTTTAAATATATTGAAAGTTTACATATATTTTTAATATATCGCTTCTTTCGGTTCTTTAATTAATTTCTTTTAGGTTTTTTTTTAGTTCTTTGATTTTGTATAAAATTATTTTTAGTTCTTCAGGTTAGGTTAGGTAAGGTAGTGTAAATGACATTGTTCATCTAACAAATTATGATTCATTTAGTATTTGACATGTGGATTCAGTGACAAAATTTTCTAAAGATTTATTAAAACTTAATTTTTTTTTTAGTATTCCAAATTAGGTACATTTATTCTTTTGATCCTCTTATTAAAACAATTTTTCTTTTTTTATTCCTTTAATTTTACTTAATGTAATTTTTTGTCCATAGATAAGAAAATCATGAAATAGAAACCAATTTAGAGATCATAATTAATTAGTTGTTATAGTGACTAAATTAGAGACCATTTTAAAAACTAAAAAAAATGATTTCTAAATTAGTTTATATTAGTGTTAAATGGTTTCTAAATTGGTATCTAATTAACTACCAATGTTTTAATTACCAATTATTTATATTCTAAATTTGGTAGCAAAAACCTTGGTAGCTAATTAGATAAACCATCTAACAATAATAGAAACTAATTTAGAAACTAACATTTTTTTAGTCTTTAAAATTGTCTCTAATTTAGTCACTATAGCAACTAAATATTTTTGGTATCTAAAATTAGTTTTTATTTCATGATTTTCTAGTAGTGATATTAATGATGTTGATGACACAATCATAAATCTATTTAACACTTGTTAGATTTATTTAATTAAATATTATAGATTATTAAGTAGTGAACTTTAAGACTAAGTTGGAACTTACTAATGTTCGGCTGGAATGTGCCTCTGTTAGGACAAATGTTCCTTTGATGCTTCATAATTGATGGAATACTTGTCTTGATTACTGTGGAAAAATTAGGTTTAGGGATACTCATATATTTCGTGAAGGGAATGCGTGTGTGGATAAATTGATTAATTTAAGATTTATTCATAGAAAATCATTTTATTGGTATAATAGACTTTCATTTAGTCTGTTTTTATAATTCTTTATTAATAGGTATAGTCTACCTATGTATCGTTTTTGTTAACATATGGGTTTTGGTCTATTCCCCCCATATTTTTGTATTTTTTTTTCTTTTTTTAATAATACTTTTTTTTATCGGATGGCAAATGATTGTTGTTACTTGAGATGTCAGCCTAGCTGAAATGTCAAGTGGCATAGTGATGCCTAATACGAAAGCTTTTTATAAAAAAACAAAATAAAAACTTATAAAATTAGTTTATAAAATAAAGTTTATATTCACTTATATATTGATCTTCTACCTGCATGTGAGACTATATATTGGTTTGATAAAGTCAATTTCTTAGATATAGATTTAAAAAAAAAAAAATTGAACAAAATTTGATTCTAATGAAGATATTTTTATTGAAATTCGATTGAAATTTTGAAATGTGAGAATAAAGTGAAAAATAATGTTGGTATTTCAAAGTGATTCCGTTGGTTGAATGTAAATTCAAATAATTATGATATAAAAGGAATGTCATTAACTTAGTCTAATCCAATATACTAAGAATAACATCTTACATAATCAAAAGATTAAAAATTAAATTTTTTTATTGAAGGAACATAAACATACTTTGAATGATTAAAAACAAATTTAAATTAACAAAATGAAAAATAGAGATGAAATAGTAAAATTATAAATAGGTAACTATCTCACATTAATTTTACCTAGAACTCTCACAACCATTTCTTATGGATCATGCTCCACCACAACCTCTTCTACAACGACCATAAATAAACAAAAATACACCTCAAACTCCTCCAATGGAAAAAGTCTAATGAGAACCAAAAGAAAAAAAGAAGAAAAGCCAAATTTGTCACCATCAACAACTTGTTTTTTTCTCACCTCTTTGCAGCCATGATTGAAGACCATTTGTTTTATCTCATGTTTGAGTAGTTTTTTATTTCTAGAATTTCGTGTAGTCCTTCATCTTCATAATTAATTAATGAATATATATTTCATATTTCTCTCTACAAATATTTAATTCTTTTCTATTAAGTTTTTCCATGTGAATTGGTTTCTTTTTATTTTTTTTATTGATAGAGCTTGATTATGTGAATCGATTGATTACTTTTTTATAATCATAAGCATTTAGAAAAGAACAAGAAGGTGAATTAGACGTTGGATATATAATAATTAAACCACACAAATAATATTTTAATTCAATTAAAAAAATGTAGGTTATATTAACCTTGGTTAAATTAGCTTCAGAAACTTATTCTATTCATTCTAATGATGTAAAACCTCATCCAAAAATTTCGTTTTTTTATAATTTTATTAAAATATTAAGGATTTTAATATTTTATCAACATCGATAAGAACATATGTCATTGTTATTCCCGGACTAATATTAATAAAAAAAATTGACAAACATTAATTAAAGTTTTCTTAACTAACATTAACAAAGTTATTTTCTTCTTATTGTGAACAAGAGTTTTTTATGGATGCAATAAAACTATTTTATTTGATCATTGCAATTCAAAGTCTTTTAATCAACGTTAATATGAGTTATTTTGAAGTTTGAATGATTGAGATTATTTATTTGATAATATAGTCCATTATAATTTATCAATTGACTTCTAGAATTTCTCAATCAATATTAATATAACATTTTTTTTGGTAGACACCAATATATTTTATTTTTCAATTGAAGTATATAGTATTTTTTGTATTTATGTTTGTAGAGATTATTTTTCAATCAATATAATTAATCTTATTTGGTGAAAATATTTTTTTTTAAATAAAAGTTTTCATGTTAGATATCACTATGCAACTTAAGATCTCAACTGACACCCCAAATAACAACAATCATTTGGTGGAAATATTTGTATTTAGTACTTTTATAATAAATTGTAACTAGAATACTCATTTACTTTTGTATTTGAACAATAAATTTCAAAATAAGGCATCACTATCTAATAACATTTGTTTAATTGAAAGCTCATCAAAATGACATTGTTCATCCAGAAAATTATCAAATACTGCACATGTCTATGTTGCTTTCAACAAATAAAGAAGATTTTGAGTGAGATTTTTTTATGGATGTGTGGTTTATATATCTATTAAAAAACTTAAGTAAAGTTTATCAAAATCCTTCGTAAAAAAATAAGTTCATTGAAATTTGTACACTTTTAAATATCCATACTTTTTTTTTATAAATTGTAAGAAATTAAAATTGATTATCATCTCATTTTTTTTACTTCCACAAAATCTCAATTAAATGCTACAAAAACTTAATTATATAATTAAAAAGTATTAATTAAATACCATAAGTTCATACTTGTTCTCATTTAAAGTTCAACTCTGATGCCATATTGGAATGGAAAAAAAAATATGTTTTTAAACACTAAATAATAACGTAAAAATAAAAATAAAACATTTATTTTCCATAATTATGGTAATTAGATAAACCTGAATAAGCTTCATTAAACTCTAGATAACTGAATTTTGATACAATTTGTGAAATTGACCCAATTTGTATTCTCAACAATTCTTTATCTGGTAAATGAAAAACATATAACATTGGAGATTCAATGCTACCTTTTAAAAAAATCACAAGCGTAAGAGTAAGAGGACACAAAGAAGATTGTTTCTTCCTGCACCTCCATAGGTTCTTCTGACACCCCATTCACAACATGAAAATACCTTTTTAACCTTATTGTGTCACCCCATAAAATAATTTCTGGATTATGTAATCCATACATGCATTTAAAAGAGACTTCCGGATTACATAATTCGGAAACTAATCATGCATCTGAAAAAAGACTTCCGGATTATGTAATCCGGAAGTTAATTATGAATTTAAAAAAAAACTTCCAGATTACGTAATCTGGAATAATACAGAGGGGTATTTTTGGAAATATAAAAATGTATGGAGGTGGGAGAAGAATATATGGAGGTGCAGGAAGAAACAGTCCACAAAGAAACTGTTACAGGTAAGCCCAAGTATTCTATTGGGCCTTTAATAGACCCAACGCATCCCACGTCCAGGTAGTCCAATAGGTGTTGCTAATCAAAATAACGCCATTTTTTCTGCACCCCTAGAGTTTCCGTGCGCACCCCATTAGAGTGGTTAAAATAAAAGATCAAACTGCCACCTAGCTGTCGCCACCGCCACCACCCCCTTTTACGGTCACCACCCTTGTTTATTATTGTGTCAAAAAAGGACTCAAAGAAGAAAGTATTTTGAATTTTGCAATTCATAAGTATTTTTTGCATAAAAAAGTTTATGAATTGTGTAAGTTGGAAAACACTTTTGAATTACACCATCTGGAGGTAAAAAAATAAATTCTACATTTCGCAATATGGAATACTCTCAAATTATACGATCCGAAACTTTTTTTTATATATAAAAAATAACTTTCAATTATGTATTAGGAAAGTTTTTTCATGAAAAAAAAAATACTTATAGATTACACAATTCAAAAGGGAAGAGTTTAAATTATACAATACAAAAGTTAAAAATGATTTTCAAATTGAGAACCTATTATAACAATATAATAATATTTTAAGTTAAAAAATAAAATAAATATAATTAAAATATTAATATTTTATGTTGTTAAGTATATTTTTTTTTATTGTGTTGAGTGTTAAATTATCTTCATCTATCCAAAAACTTCATAAAAAATGACTTCTGAATTTTTCAATTCATAAAAACTGTGAGATTAAACAATTTGTAAGTCAAAAAAGTTTATAAATTACAATTCAAAAATATTTTTTCATGACAAAATAATATTTTTCATAATTATTGGTGTGCAAAAAATGATGAGGGTGCAAAAGAAATCTCCTCAGAGTAATAAGAGGCCTACTTAGGGTTATAAGAACAAAAAAAATGCATCAAATCAGATGGGCATTTCTATTTGCACCCGTATATTTCCATTACCTACTAAAAACATCTTTATAAATTTATTTTTTGATGAAAACAGTTTTTTGTAATGTTTCTCGATAAATAAATATTTAATCCTGAGTCTATGATAGAAAAAAAATAAATCAAAATAAATCAAATTCAAAATGATCAAACACATGTTTTTGACACAGATTAGTTATCAACAAAATAGATAGATATTTTTGTACCAATATTATAGTTACTGGAAAAAAAAATGTCCCAGTACAAAAAAACTAAAAAAAATAAAAAATTTGAAAACTTTTGTAATAAAATAATAGAAAGTGTATAAAAGAAAAGGAATTAGAAAACATGTTGTAGAAAATACTGAAAAGAGTATGTAAGTCAAAATGTCATGCTCTGTAGTCACTAATCAATGTCTATTGGATCAAAGTTAGTTTACCTCACGCAATGGTTTTAATCCTGTTGTTTTTCTCCAAACGTGGTCCCGAATGTAACCATCTTTTGGCTTTGGCATAGACACACACAAAAACAACAAATGATGTTTTTTTGTCTATACCATGTAGGAGTTGCTTGCTTTAATAGGTATACTAATTTAACTACGAAATCTTTGTAACATCTTCAACTACGTTCTCGTTGAAAAAATGAAAACAAGAACCAACTCTAACACGGTTTTCTTCTAAAATCAATATCAACCTATGAAAGTATAGTCTCAAGAACCAAACTTGCAAACATCAAAGCTTATAGTGATGATGATCTATGTGTTACAGACACAAGTGCAGTGAAGGGTCTTGCGTGGTCTACACAGAAGTTACAAGCCATGTCTTATTCTGCAGTTTCCATTCCAACGACCTCTACAACTTCCTCCACAACAATGGATATCACAAAAGAGAATAAAGTGTTTCTCCACTCACTCTCCAACAAAGGCTTATGCAACCATTCAACAATCACGAGGTCTCACTCTAGCAATCTTCTATGCTGCTCCTCTAACCGCTTCAGAGGAACGTCAATGGAACCAAAGCATAAAAGCAGGCACTCCATAGTAGTTTTTCCACTTCAACTTTCAGTCTCCATTCTTCCAAATCCACTTCGCTCCTTCTTGTTTGACCCAGAAACGAGGAGGGAAATGAACATGGGGCAGAAGGGTATCAATCTTAAGGAAAACATGGTGGCAAGCACCGCAGAAGTGACTATAAATAGAGCCAACTGGGTAAAAAGATTAACCGGAATTAAGACTTATTGGAAACGGCCTGAAGAGAGCATGGATTCAGATATAGTATCTAAACACGATAATGAGTGTGATCGTGATGAAGATGATAATGTTTGTGTGGCAGGTTATGAAGAAGGAAATGGAAAAGAGGAAGATGGACAAGAAGTGACATTTGATCGTGACTCATTCTCAAAATATCTTGTCCCTGTTCCTTGGTCTGATACCAAACTGTTCTCGAAGCTGGCTTTCCTCTGCCACATGGCTTATGTCATACCACATATAAAGGTATGCAGAGAATTGTTGTTGAGTACTTAATCAACTCATTGTCAATATATGTAGATTTAAGGTGTATTTGTCTATTTGAATTGTTGTTTCAAAAACTGGTTTTAGTTTTTAATGTGCAAGTAAATAAGTTGCTCAAGTAGTTGGAGGAGGGTACAAGACACATAATTGAGTGTGGAATTGAAGGAGATGTTGAATATGATCAAAACTAACGATGAAGATGAGAAAACATTCCCAGTTGTCATCGACTAGAGATTAGAGCTTTTCATTGTATATAAGTGGGTGCAAACCTCACCCTGAACCGGTTTTATGGGGTTGAGTTAGGCTTAAAGTCCACTCTAGTAACAGAAACTATATTGAAAGCTCAATAGATTTTGTACAAAGCAACTGATTTCTGAGTAGTGTGGTATTGTTTGTATAACAGTTTTTAGAATAACAAATGTTAGAAAGGGAAGCTAACAGAACCTTAGTAATGGGATTTTGGATTTTTATTCCTCACTTTTCTATATGATCTCAAAAATATACACAAAAGTAACCCCTACGAAATAATTTCTAGGCTAAGGACTTGGGGAGATACTATGGTCTTCAATTCGTTACATCATCTTTGAAAAAGAGAAAGAAAAAGAAAGGAGATGTGACTAAGAATAAAGCAAAACTTGATCAGGACTCCATTTGTGTGCCTATGGATGCTTCAGTAGCTTCTCAAGATGGTTCAGAGAAGGGTGATCATAATGAAGAGAAGCATCAAATGAAGCTTGCATATGATCTTACTGCCTCAGCTGCCTCTTATCTCCAATCACGTGCTAAGGACCTTTTGTCTCTTGCCTCTAAGTCAAAGCAGAATAGTGGCAATGAGGACTTCAATGGAAGAGAAGACTCACCTCATGAGGAGGCTGATGAAACTCCACAGGTTGACAAGTCCAAGTTTGGAGTTAATGTTGCAGCATTAACTATGACTGTTGTGGCTGCAGCAGGATCAGCAATGGACCTTCAGTTACTTCGTTCCTCGTCTTGTGAATGGTTTGTTTGTGATGATCCCAACACGCACACTCGATGCTTTGCCATTCAGGTAAAACTACTCCACACAATCTCACGAACCAACAGTCTCAAAACTTAAGACATAAGAATGGCTTTATGTTACACCTCTATGTTATATTCACTTCTATACTTGAACCAATGATCGAGGTTTTAAACTGTAGTAGAGGTTGTGATTTAGTCACATTTTTGGATATTGTAGGAAATTGCTGTAAAATGAGACCAATAGAGGTGTGATAAAGGTTGCAGAGACCCAAAACCTTGACATTGCAGTTAGGATTACAGTCACAAACAGACCCTTCTTTAAAACCTTGCTAACAATCTAATAAACTTGAGTTGTTAGGTGAAGATACATTAGTTCTTTAAAAATCTAACATGAAGTGTCATCTAACTGCATAATGTCACCACATTCACTTTTAGGTCATTACTGAGTAGTCCTAGCATATCTAAAAGGTTTGCCATGCAATTTGTTTCATGCTTGTAGGGATCTTATTCCGTGGCATCATGGCAGGCAAACCTCTCATTTGAGCCAACTACATTTGAGGTAAGATTCATCCTCATGTTAAGGAGTGATCTTCATTCACTATATGCATATTCAAGCTTCAAATATTGATAACTTGATTTAGTATAAAAATTACCAAAAGTCCTTCATATCTATTCTTTTACAGGACACAGATGTTCTTGTTCACAGTGGAATATATGAAGCTGCCAAGGGAATATATGAGCAATTCATGCCAGAAATAATGGACCATTTAAAGAGACATGGAGATAGTGCAAAGCTTCAATTCACTGGACATTCCCTAGGGGGAAGTCTCTCACTTTTGGTGTATTTGATGCTATTGACTAGGAAGGTTGTGAGTCCCTCAACTCTTCTACCAGTAGTGACTTTTGGTTCACCATTTGTGTTATGTGGAGGCCAAAAATTACTCAATGAGCTTGGCCTGGATGATAGCTTCATTCACTGTGTAATGATGCATAGAGATATTGTTCCCAGGATCTTCTCATGCAGTTTCCCTAACCATGTTATAACTGTCCTTAAGCGCTTAATAAAAGGCTCATTTGTATCACATCCTTGTCTGATGGAAAAGGTAAGCATAATTATTGTGTAAGTTCTTCCATAACTCTTATGAAAAACTTGCAACATATATTTTTTCTGTTCGATAATGTATTAAGAAGTTAGACTTTTAAGTCTAACCCATCCTTATAAAATCGACTTATAATGTGAGATTTGCATCCACTAATATATTTTTGAATTATTTTTTAGTTGATATCGCATCTCCAACACACCCTTTTCATGTTAGGACAAGTTAACTTGTGCATGAGACTATATATTTATCGGTGGTTCGATAACGGATTACCTGATAAGTCCAACAAACTTTTGTTATGATAGACTGGATGACTCTTCTGATATCATATTAAGAATTGAATTTAAGCCTCACTCAACTTTATAAAACAGATTGTTTTTGTCATTTTAATTATTTGTTTTGCAGAAGCTATTGTACTCGCCATTGGGTAAAATATTCATTCTCCAACCAGATGAGAAAACATCTCCTCCACATCCTTTACTCCCATCAGGAAGTGGATTCTATGTTGTAGACAGTAGCAGATGTGGATACTCTCCAATTGTTCTAAGAACATTTCTCAATCAACCACACCCCATTGAAACACTAAGCAATCCAAAAGCTTATGGCTCAGATGGCACAGTTTTAAGAGACCATGATTGTAACAACTATCTTATAGCAGTGAATGGAGTTTTGGCACAAAATTCAAAGATTGTTGTCAGGACAAGGAGATCACAGCAGCCACGAAAAATATTTAAGAGAAAGATGAGAAAGTAATCTTGTGGTAAAGTTTTTTTCGTATATTAAAATTCTTTTTATTCCTACAGCAAGCAAATGCTATAGGGATATCTGTGTGTAACTCCATCTTCATCTAGAAAATGATAGAAATTTAAATTACTTATGCTTTGATTGAATTGAGCAAACTTAACAACTTGTAATATTTATTTTACTATTTTGAAAAGGAAAGAAAATAAATGAAAATTTAAACTTTGAAATGAGTAAAGATTAAAGAAAGAAAATAGTTTATTATTTGTGTGACACTATAACTTTGAATTAGATATTGTGCCGATCACTCAAAATATCTACATATAATTATCAATCAAAATCGATCAATAATATTTAAATACATAAACTAAACAATTTACTTATTATTATATATCAATAACTTAATTTTTTTATCTTCAATATAATATTATAACAAACATTATTATTTATTTATTTTATCATATATAAAAAATTATTCTAAGCAAATGTATATATTAACATCTCCATTAGTATTATATCATATTTATTATTATCATTATTTAATTTCTTATTAACTGAATATTGAAGAATTTTCTGCAGGTGAACTATTCTTCAATACTCAAATGACTTCATTTAAAACTTATTTTCTTAAAATCTACAATTCGACACTAGGGTTTCACTTTTTCAATAATCCATATAGGACAATCTATTTTTTAGTAAGAACATTTGGCACTTGCTATATGACCTCGTTACAACATTTCTCAACCACATGAATAATAACATCTTTACTCTTCCAAATCACTTATCAATGTAAAAATCCAAAATTTATTAAGTAAAAGAAAAATTTTCTACATTAGTGCACATACGACACACGTGGACAATGTCATAGTCTTGTGGTTGAATCTCTTTCTACACAAGTGTGTCTTTCACACCCATGTGGACTCAACCATAGTTTTATGGTTGAACTCTAGTGCATTTTTTTTATAAGTGCTACAATCATTTGCGCACAAGCCTGAGTCTAATAAGAAGTTATAAGTCATGACATGCCTTAAAGGAGTTGCGTAAACGCATTTAATGTTGCATGAGAGCATTTAATGTGTCTTCAAGCTTGAGCTGAACAAACGATAGACAAAGAAAGTTGAACATCGAATAACCTCAAAACAACTCCATAAGGTTGACAAAACTCTATATAAAGAAGATCTCTATGAAAAAGAAAGGTTGACGAAACTTAATGCTATCGTATTTTGAAGCAATCTTTAACCTTCTTTTTGTGAGGAAGAACATTGTTTATGTTTGTAACAATCTAGAAGTGTTCTTAAATTATATGGGTCTTAGGACGTTAATTCTCTTTAGTAAGTTATCTTTTTAGATCACACATCGTTGTTTACCAAAGTTTTTAACCAATAATAGTTAGGTCCACAAAATACTTATGTTTAGTCAAAAGTGATTGTGTCTAAAGAATACTTATTGTCTGTGTCTAAGAAATACTTATTATTTAGCTAAGAGTGAATGTGTCTAAACAATACTTGTTATCCAGCCAAAAGTGATTGTGACTAAAGTATACTTGTTATTTAGAAATAATACTTGTTTTATATCTTATAATGTTAGTTTGTTGATCGTGTTGATCAAGAGCTGGACTTAATTTGAGTGTTCAAATTATACAGTATAAAAATACCTAACGTAAATCTCTTTCAACTTTATCTTGTTATATTGTATGTTATTTATCCAAAACTAATCAAGGAAGGGGAATTATACTTGAATGAATTTTAAAGAGAGTTTTTTATAATGTGAATGTGAATTTGGAGTTAAGTCTAGTAATTTTCATAAGACGTTACTCTTATGAAAACTACATAATAATGCATAATTACATCATTATTGTTATTAAACAAGTGAAAAAAAATCATAAATATACAATGAAATCATTTATTCTTATTGTTATGTATTTCACTTGTCTTATGTGTTTTGCTTGTTTAAACTTTTTGATGAAATTTAATTTATTTTATAAAATGTTATTTTTAAAAATAAGCATTAAAATATTTTTAATAAACTCACGGATTTAATATTTTTTGGTATTTAATGTTGGGTCTAATGCATTTAAATAAAAAATAGATTGTTAATAAAAACCAAAAAAATTATTTATTTTTGAATTAACATTATTATTAATTATTAATTTTTTATTGAAATCAATAACACAACTTTTCTCTGTTTTATTTCTCATATAATAATAATTATAAAATTATAAAAAAATTATTTATTTTTTTATCACATTATCAGTATTGAGATTTATAAAATAGTATCTGCACGGTATTATCTCATTTATTAATTTTTTATATTATTATAATTTTTATTTAATATTGAGACAACCTTATTCATATCTCTCTTATTTTTCTTCAGAATTTACAATTCCATTTCATCCCTCCAACTGGTTTATTATTTTAGGATAAGAATTGATTTGATGCAAAAAGTTTGAGTCATCTTACAAGATTAATAAATTATACAGTATGATTAAATTATGTCCCTGTTCAATGATATCATTATTATTTTTTATATTTTTTTATTGAATTAACATGAAAATTTGGATGATTGACCTAGCTTACGCTTTTCCATTATAATCTTATTTGAGATTAGAGAGAATTTAAATTCAGTTATTGTTTATTTTAAAATTAATTCAATTATAACGCTTTTCCATTCACAATTTGATGCAAAGTTTTCATGAAAAATTGGATAATAAAACTATTATTATGTAGGATTGGACGTTGTCAAGTTAAGTTTAAACTTAAATTTAAATATAACAAGTTTATTTCTTTATTATGTTGTTATATTTTTTATGCATTATATTTTCATCATTGACTCAAGTTAAATCTAAACTCAAAATTAATAATGTTATATTTTTTTTAATCATCAAACAATAAAAGAATATAAAAAATATAAAAAAAAATACAAATTGACATTCTAACTTTTATAAATAAAGACTTTGAACAATTTTTCTAAGCATCCTACAGTAAAACAAACATGTCAAAACAAAATAAAATGATATCAATCAAACATAAATCAATGTTTTGTTGTCATAATAATACAAGTAGTTGAGCTTTGGATTCAATTTAAAAAAGAGAAAGATATCCTTGAAATCTTATTTTTAGCCAAATTCATGACTGTACTTGAACTAGAAAAAATTTCACTTGCATTCACTTTTAAACACTATCTCATTCCTATGAGAATAATCAACATTTTACACACACAAATTTCAGGATTAAAGTTTTATAAATAAAATAAAATAAACATTTTATTAACCTGTTTTGTTAACATATTTAGTTTTTTTGTTTTAAGTTATTGAGTTTTGTTTGTTTGACTCAACTTTCATTTTTTGTTTCAGTTAGGTCTTAGTCTTTTTGTTATATATACACAATGTATTTTACTTTTTAATACATAAGTGAATAAAAATTTTCTTTATATTTTATTTTCTCTCTTTTACGCTTAAGTCATTTTTTCTTTTTCATTTGCAATTAAGGTTCATCAGAACCTCCCTTTCTCTATTGCGATTATGTGCAATTAGGTACGTTTCATTGAAACACCACATCAGGCAAATAATATTCATCTATTGATCGTAATATGTTTTACTAAAATCTTTATTTTTTTATCGTTTTAAACTATTTTATAAAATTAATATTTTTTTTTGTAATTTTTTTTATCAACTTTCCATATCAATGTGTTTTAAAAAACTTGGTCTGAAAATATTTTCCCAAAACATGTTTCTTGATAATGCTATTTTTGAAAGGAAAAACCTAAGGTGAAAAATATTCTTTCTCAACTTCATATTAAAAAAAGTTAAAAAGTTTTTTCATAAAAAATTCTATACAAGTATCAAATGTTTTTTTCCTATCAGTCCAAAAAATTGTCGGTGATATAAATATTTATAATTATATTCAAGTTAATTTTGGTTTGAATAATAATAATACAAACATTTTATTTAATAATACAAATATGTTATCCTTCATCCATAAAGTGAATATTTTTTTAATAAATTTGACATCTCCTTAAATGAAAATGAAATTGTCATCTTGTAAATAAATTCAAAGCTTAGAATGCATCTTCTTTCCCTATCATAAAAGGAAATATTTCAAGAGTCATCTGTCCCTTTTAAAGTTTTCAAATCTTGGTTTCTCTAAAAAAATATATGAAAAAACTAGTAGTAACCTATTCTAGTGTAAACCCAAATGATTTGAGTAGAATAATATAATAATACATAAAAGTTGAAAAGACTTAATTGATAGATAAAAATATTAAAAAAATATGATAATAACTGTCAAGTTACTTATACATCTAATATATATAAAAAAATGTGAGAATTTCCTTTTAAATAGTTTTGAACCATAATCCAATCAAAAATTGAAGTTATTCGAAATAGAAATATTCTTAGATAGAGTATCTCAAAATTCATAACGCCAATCAGATTCCAATATGAAAAAAAAATATACATATAAAAGAACACAATTTATAAGCTAAATACATGATGTTAAATCCTAATTAGTAGCTTATCAAAACAAATATACTGAAAAGTATCAAAAACAAATATTTTAAACTTATAAAAAGAGAGAATGAGTGGTCAAGTATGAAAAAGAAAAGAAAAAAAAGAGAGAAGATAGATGGGACTTGAAAAGGCTTTTCCTAAAGAAAAATATAACTATCATTTGACAAACTTTCCATTTATCTAAGTTTATTTGTCTAAATACTCTTAAATGTTAGTGCTCAAATGATTTTATCTCCATATCATCATCTCACAAAAATTCTCTCATAATCAACTTCAGATTACGAGAAAGTATGTTTTTTTTTTTAAATTCTCCAACTCTTGTGAGTAGTTTAATAATGGTTAAATAATAAGTATCTAATAAAATAAAAAAATTTATTATAATAAATTCATGATTTTAATATTATATTATTAAATAAATAAACTTTAAGTTTAATTTAATTTTATAAAATTTATTGGTAAGATGAGATTTAAAATTATTTATATATTATAAAATATTTTTGTTTATAATTAATGACATATTCAACTGTTCTATCCCCTTTTTTTTTTCAACACAATCCAAATTTTGTCTTTAACTTTATCTTGAATAATTTCAAAATCTAATTTTTCCATACACCCACTTAAAAGTAGAAACCTAAGTTACATTTTAATATTTTGGGTATGCCTAAAACCCAAAGTACATTTATTTCTCTCTCTTGGATGAGTTGTTTGAAGCTAAAAAACTGGAAAATAGTTTTAAAGGTAAAAAATTCCAGAAAACTACAAAATTCTACCAAATGTCCCTTGTGCTTCATACTTATAGTTAAAAAAAAGCTTTCCTTCCTCACTTTCTCAATTTGCTCTAATTGTTTCTTATTTGCAAAAGTTATTAATTATTTTCCTTTTCAAATAATTTCATAATAAAATAAATAATTAATAGTAATAACAAAATAAAAGGTATTAGTTTCTGCAGATTAAATTTTTTAGCCAGTGTCAAAATCAAATTGTGGTCTTCAGAAATTGATAAACCTAATTCCTTTTCCTGAATGAGTTTGTAAACACAGTGTGAATCAAGAATGATGAAAATAAAGTGTGATGAAGTTATTAGAGTAGATTTGATGAGTGCAGCCCAAAACAGAAAACAGAGTCCAGATTTGATGAAAAGGGGCTAGGCTTTTGGTTATGGGTCTGGTGACTTCAGAAGTAAACATTGTTTTCAGATGACATTAACAATTCCCATTTTGATAAAAAGGAATATGGTGCAAATAATTGAAAAAACATGGAATGAATAACTGAATATTTTTACTTATTTCTTTCCTTTTTCCCTTTTTCTCTGTGCTGCTTTTTTCATTGTCTATCTCACAAGATTCTATTATCACCCTCACAGGCTCAGTTTGCCAATAAATTTTTGCAAAACTAAAAGGAAAATAGAAAAAGAAAACCCCTTAAATGCACACATTCACAACACCAACACTCTTCTCTCTCAACGCCGAACCCCTTTTCTAGCCTACTTCTTCAATCCCTAATATTCATCATTCATATTTCACACACAACAACCACCCCTCGTTTTGCACCCTTTTCTCTATCTGCACCAAGGCCCGTTTTTGATCGCACCCCAGCTTTTCTCCCACCTAATGTTTTGATGCCAACCATCTCCTCTACGCATTTCTGGGTTTGCACACTACGCTATTGTTTCCTCCCTACACTTCCACTGTGTTGGGAATCACCCTTTTCCGTTAGGGTTTTAACCATCTAAACTCTTCTCTTCTTACAACCAAGCAACTCTCTTATTGTTTGATTCATTTGGGTCTTTTGCAAAATCTGGTTTTGGTAACTTTTGGGGATTCGCTTGGTGCTGGGTGGGGTTCTCTGAAATTCTCCCGTTCCATCTGTCTGTGTTATTTTTGGGTAATAATACCCAGAATTGGTTTGTTGAATTTCACAGTTTTTTTCTCTCTTTTTTACTATTTAATATTTTTTGACTACTGAGAGAATTAAGTTCTGTCTTGGTCTGTTTGTTTTGCAAGGGGAAAATTTTTCCCTTCCGAAGTCGGTGGGAGAACCCTGAGATATTAA
This sequence comes from Phaseolus vulgaris, assembly GCF_000499845.2. Classification (NCBI taxonomy): domain Eukaryota; kingdom Viridiplantae; phylum Streptophyta; class Magnoliopsida; order Fabales; family Fabaceae; genus Phaseolus; species Phaseolus vulgaris. The sequence continues at coordinate 38,792,962 of NC_023750.2, forward strand.
GTATCGCTGCAAGCTTTATTGGGTTTTTGTGAGTTTGAATATTGGTTGTTTTGGGTTATCTAGAAGGAACTGTGGTGGTGGCGGCGTGTTGGTTTGGGTTGGTAGGTTTTGTTGGGAGTGTTGAAACATAGGCTTGCATGGGGGAACATGAAGGTTGGGCACAGCCACCAAGTGGGCTATTGCCTAATGGTTTGTTGCCCAATGAAGCTGCCTCCGTGATACAGGTGCTTGACTCGGAGCGGTGGTTGAAAGCCGAGCAAAGGACTGCAGAGCTGATTGCCTGCATTCAGCCTAATCCACCCTCTGAGGAGCGCCGGAATGCGGTTGCTGACTATGTCCAACGGCTGATCATGAAGTGCTTCCCTTGCGAGGTTGGTGTATTGTGGTTTATCTGTTGCATAGTAGCTTATGATTATTAGTGAGTCATCCATTGTTTTAGCTATGACCATGCTATGATAATTTAATTGTCAAAGGTTGCTGTGATCAATTTTGATATTATTATTGCATGATGGAAGTGCTTAATAGCAGTATCATGCTGTTGCAAGTCTTAAACAGAGTGGTGCTAGGTCAGAAATCCCAATTTGGTGATTTGATGGGTATTTTGTATCATGGTTTTCTTTGTTTCATCCAGAAGAAGATCAGTAATATTATTGATGTTAGCTTGAAGTTGTACTTACATATTATTATGTAAATGATTGTTTACAATTACAGGTGTTCACCTTTGGGTCGGTGCCCCTCAAAACTTATTTGCCTGATGGAGATATTGACTTAACAGCATTCAGTAAGAATCAAAATCTGAAGGAGACATGGGCACATCAGGTTCGGGACATGCTGGAAAATGAGGAGAAGAATGAGAATGCAGAGTTTCATGTCAAGGAGGTTCAGTATATCCAGGCCGAAGTAGGTTCTCTAATATAGAAAATCTTCAGAATTGTTGAACTTTTACTGTCACTCTGCTTTGTTTATTAATCATATAGTTTGTTCTATTAGTTGCTTTCTCAATTTGGTTGAGAAATTTGTATCATGCTTAAGTTTGGATTTATTTTCAATTTAAAGTCTTAATGCTACTCTGCATTCACATTCCCCAAGGATATAACTGTTGTGGTATCTTTCATATGTTTAATCATACCCCACTTACTCATACACATCACTAGTTCACGTGAGTGTGAGGGGAATTTTTAAAGTTGTTGTGGGATTGTCGCAGAAGCTTAAGGTCTTAGAACACAAGGTTTAAGACATTATAATAATGAACCATCTCATATTATATTATCATAGTATGTTAACCATTACCAAGTCATAGACTTTCGTTATGTGAGATTGTTTCAAAAGCTGATGATCATAGATGATTGATTATGTATAACAAAGGGATAGATTGCTAGCTTGAGAAACACTTATTTTATACTATTAATTGCTGAATTGATTTTGTATACTTTAAATTTTTTGTGAACTCGTGAAGCATGGTTGGGCATTTTTAAATACTTAGAAATGAAAATGACAATGTACTAGCTATTTGTGCGTCTAACTGTTATAAATTTTGCTAATTGTCTGGCTTGCTTTAGATTTTTAAGAGAGATTTTTTTGTTATTGTGCCCTTTATTTGCAGGTAAAAATTATAAAGTGTCTCGTTGAGAATATTGTAGTAGACATTTCATTTAACCAGCTTGGAGGTTTGTGTACCCTTTGTTTTCTTGAGGAGGTAATTTGGTGCATCTCATATGCTTAACAATGTATATCATTTGAAAATGTGACATCAGCACTATTTTTTTTTTCTTGGATTTACAAGAATGAGTTTGTTGTTGTAGGTTGATAATCTGATTAATCAAAATCATTTATTCAAGCGTAGTATTATTCTGATAAAAGCTTGGTGTTACTATGAGAGCCGTATACTCGGTGCTCACCATGGACTTATCTCAACTTATGCCTTAGAGACCTTGGTTCTTTACATTTTTCATGTTTTCAACAATTCTTTTTCTGGACCACTTGAGGTAACAGAAATTACATGGATTTATTTTATTTTAGTGTTTTTGATGATTGATTTGACATGGTATTGTTTTTGCTTATGTAGGTGTTGTATCGATTTTTGGAATTCTTTAGTAAGTTTGACTGGGATAATTTCTGTGTAAGTCTGTGGGGTCCAGTACCTATTAGTTTGCTCCCGGATGTGTCAGGTAGTTGCATTCCAATCAAAAATACTTTTGTCCATATATTGATTTAGTTTTTTTTTTATGTATTGATTATTTTTCTTATTCCTTCACTAACATTATCCATAGCCGAACCTCCTCGAAAAGATGGTGGAGATTTACTTCTCAGCAAGTTATTTCTAGATGCCTGTAGCTCAGTTTATGCTGTTTTCCCTGGTGGCCAAGAAAATCAGGGGCAACCATTTGTTTCCAAGCATTTCAATGTTATTGATCCTTTGCGTGTCAACAATAACCTTGGTCGTAGTGTAAGCAAAGGTGTGTTGGTTTTAGAAGTTTGGGTTTGGCTCATTTCATACATGTGTCTATTTATCTGATTATAGTTTTGGCCAAGTTCATTATGTCCCTGCTGCTAGTTTTTAATGCAACAATATGAATTTTGTGAATTTGGAAGAATTAAGACATATGGAATAGTGGAGTTGGAGTATGGATACTGTCTATGGATAAACACGAATGTTATCCTCACCTTTTTGTTGTTGTCTTTCCTGATATCTTGCAGACTCCTTATTTTTTTCTTGTTTTTCTATGTATATTTTATGCAATGGATGTGTAATGAAAAATGCATAAAACTCAAGCTGATATATCATTTTTGCAATGACCAACATTTTTCCCTACATGTCCATGGTGATTTACTTCTATATTCCTTGGGAGTCATTCTTATGGCTTCTTTTTTCCCATATATGGTAAATAGAAAATCTGGCATACTATAGACGATTGGTGCTATATTTGCTTATAGCTTCCAATACTTTTGGCACACATCTGGATTTTAGAATTGAAAAAAATAAACCTTGTCTTTATCTAATTGTAACCAACAATGAGAGTGTGGCAAATTTTATGCATCCTGGTCCTGATGTAGTAAAATGTGCATTGTATTTGTTTGCTTTTAGTTCCCCTTAACTATTTTTTATCTGTTTGTCTTTTTGCTAATTTTGCATGTACGGTACATGTGAACCAGGTAATTTCTTTAGGATACGCAGTGCCTTTGCATTTGGGGCAAAAAGGCTGACTAGATTACTTGATTGCCCTGAGGAGGAATTATTTTCTGAGGTGAATCAGTTCTTTTTGAACACTTGGGACAGACATGGAAGTGGGGAAAGGCCTGATGTTCCAAGCATTGACTTACAGCGTTTGAGTTTGTCCAGTCATGACCAATTACAGAGGTCTGACAATCTGCAGAACAATAACCATAAAATTGATAATGCCTCCAATCATGAATCTACTGAAGGGGAACATGTCTCACAAAGTGTTCTATCTCAGTATAGTAATTTATTATCTGGAAAGACATCTGGAAATGTTGTTTCTACAGTGTCACATACTCAGAATCAAAAGAATTATGGAAGCCAAAATAATTCAAGGACCTTTGATCATGTTAGGAGGGAAACTAATTCTAATCAAGGTGCTCATTTTGATAAAGGTCAGAGAAATGTTAAAGCTGACCAAGTGAGTGATGTTCAGGGAAGGTTTCTGTTTGCCAGGACACGTTCTAGCCCTGAGCTGACGGACTCATATGGTGATGTTCCAATCCAAGGAAGACATACAAAAGCAACAGAAAATAGTAAAGGCCAGAATTCCTTTGTGAAGTTGGAGACTAGTCGAAAGAAGAATGTTGAACCTGATGTAGCTATAAGAAAGGACGAGTCATCTGTAAGGCACATCTCATCTCATCGAGCTCTTGAAAATGCTGCTGATTCAAACAGTAATCCTGAGGAGTCAAACTCAGGTGTCATAGGTGAAGAGTTTGCATCTGTTTCAGGTGCAGGAGGAATGCAGATGATGCATCAAGAGGAGCAGGACCTTTTGAATATGATGGCATCTCCCACAGCTCAGGGTTTCAGTGGTCAGAATCATGTTCCAATGAATATTGCACCTGGTCACCTACCATTTCCCTTTCCACCTTCCATTCTTGCGTCAATGGGATATGGTCAGAGAAACATGGGTAGCATTCCCTTTATTGAGGCTCCTTGGGGTGCAAATATGCAATTTCCTCAAGGCTTCATCCCGCCATTGACTCCATATTTCCCTGGCATAGGAATGACCTCAAGTCCTCAAGATTTACTTGAAACTAACCATGAGAATTTCAATTCAGTCGAGGCGAATATAACAGAAGCTGATAATGATTATTGGCATGAACAGGAAAGGGGTTCTGCAAGTGAGGTTGAAGTTGATAATGGAAATCTTGAAATGCCCCCAGAGGATAGGCAACAGTCTACTTCAGGCAGTTACAACTCGGCCCCATTGTCTCGGGTAGGCAGCTCCAACAGTAACAGTTCTGCTGGAGTTCAGCAGAAGTTTACTAAAGAAAACCAAGGTTCAACCAGAGAAGAGAATATTGACAATTTTCATTTTCAAGATGGCCGAAGAAATGAGGTTTATTTTGATGATAGAACAGCAATTTCAGAGTTATCCAGTGCACCTCCTTCGAGCTCCTTCAGGAGTAGGACCCCTTCTGAAAGCTCTTGGGATGGTTCATCAGTTAAATCCTCAAAATCAACAAGGGAGAGAAGGGGGAGGAAAAATACTCCCTCAATGCCATTTCAAAATCCTGTTTATGGGAAGGGTAAGAATGTTTCAGAAATTTCATCTAATAGAGTAGATGATGAAAACAGAGAGTGGACTCCTTTGTCAACGGTGCCATCTGATATGCCAGAAAGAAGCACTTGGCCCACATCTGTTTCTTCCATACATGTTCCAAGGAATCAAATATCTAGTTTTGAAACTGCTCAGACTAGTGGACCAGATACTCCACTCCCTATAGCTCCAGTGCTTATAGGTCCTGGTTCTCGCCAAAGAGCAGCTGATAATTCTGGGGTTCTTCCGTTTACATTCTATCCTACAGGGCCACCTGTTCCCTTTGTCACGATGCTTCCTTTATATAATTTTCCAACTGAGTCTTCTGACACTTCAACAAGCAACTTCAATGTGGAAGAAGGGGCAGATAACAGTGATTCAAGTCAGAATTTTGATTCATCTGAGGGGTATGAACACCCTGAGGTGTCAAGCCCTTCCAATTCTATTGCAAGGGTGGCTATCGAGTCATCAGAGCACAAGCCTGACATTCTTAATAGTGACTTTGTTAGTCACTGGCAAAATTTGCAATATGGCCGATTTTGTCAAAACACGCGCCATCCTTCACCTGTTATGGTGCCTCCTGTTTATTTGCAGGGTCGATATCCTTGGGATGGTCCTGGAAGACCAATTTCTGGTAACATGAATATTTTTAATCAGCTTATGAGCTATGGGCCACGTCTGGTTCCTGTTGCTCCTCTCCAGTCAGTTTCTAATAGACCTACCAATATTTACCAACGTTATGTAGATGATATGCCACGGTATAGAAGTGGGACTGGAACCTACCTGCCAAATCCGGTATGATAAACTCTATGGAGCTTGGTACTTTTCCTGCAGTGTGTTTCTTCCCTACATGCATGCATATACCAAACTAATTAGTGTTTTCATTTCAAAATCTATTTTCTTTATACTATTATACCTTCCCTTTAATTTATTTCAGAAGGTGTCTGCTCGGGATCGGCATCCCACAACTACCAGAAGGGGAAATTACAATTATGATAGAAATGACCATCATGGTGATAGAGAAGGGAATTGGAATACTAACTCAAAATTGCGAGGAACTGGACGTGGCCATAATCGCAACCAAATGGAGAAGTCCAACTCAAAGCCAGAGCGGTTGTCTACTACTGAGAGCCGTGCGGAGAGACCATGGGGTTCACATAGGCATGACACCTTCATTCCTCACCAGAATGGTCCAGTCCGCTCAAATTCTTCGCAGAGTAATTCTTCCAATGTAACTTATGGAATGTATCCTATGCCAGCCATGAACCCAAGCGGAGTCTCATCAAATGGTCCAATGCAATCTGTTGTAATGTTTTATCCTTTTGATCACAATTCTGGCTACGGTTCACCCGCAGAGCAGCTTGAGTTTGGGACTTTGGGACCAATGGGGTTCTCAGGTGTCAATGAGCTGTCACAGGCAAATGAGGGAAGTCAATCTAGTGGAGCACATGAAGAGCAAAGGTTTCGTGGTGGTCACACCCAACGGTCTTCACCAGATCAACCTTCCTCACCTCATGTCTCAAGGTAGTTGTTCGTACTCTACCTCTTATAATTTTCCCTTGATTCATGAAGCAAGCATCTTATTTAGTCCAATTTAACAATAATTACCTTAAAAGTAATCCCTAACATGATTGTTTATCAAAGTTGACAGTGTAAAAACCACTTTACATTGACACAATTATTGTTAAAGTCAACAAATTTACCATATGTGACAATTTCCAATTGGTTGAAGGTGTAAAAATCCTTTACACAGTTGATTCATAGATTTTAAACTCATAATTATTCAGTTGGATTGTTTCATTGTGTCTTAGTTTTATGGTTTTCAACAGGGCCCCCTAATTCTGCTGCCTGATCGGTGGCCAGGAGTTAACAGTTGAAAGAGGAGGATTTTCCTCTTTTTTTGTAGCAGGACCCGGCAGGGCATGTAACTGGGGAGTGCAGTGTCCATTTCGTGGCATTACTGTTCTTAAAAGGAAAATATCTTGGTCCCTTGCTTGTGGCCAGACTCTTGCATGTACACTTATAGGTGATTAACCAATTTTGTTTAAGTTTGTCCATCCAAGAACATGTTTTGAGGATGAAACATGGTGACAGAGAGTATGCAGTACTCTGCTCCCAGTCTAGCAAAAGGAAGAAAGGGATGGATTAGAATTTTATTGAAAGTTTAGACACATTTGTAACCCAACAAAATTTAGAAAACTGGCCTAGGTTCAGAAGTTTAGAAATTTTACCACCATGTTATAGAATTGTCAGATTCTCTTTTATACAATGAATGTAATTGGGTTCTTGTTTTAGAACATGCAGAAGATCTATGCTGAACTTTTGAACATTGTTATAGCTTACTGGCAATAAAATTGTGATATTAGATATATTAGATGTCATTTGCGTTTGTCTTCCTCAAATCTTCAACAAAGAGATAAAAAGTTATGATCTTTTAAGAATTGATGAGAATCCATTGTAACTAATCAAAAGGAAACATCTAATTAAAAAGTATGTACCAGTTACGACAGACTTTCGAAATTTTGTTTCTTAAATAGCAATTATGTTGAAGTTTGGGTATCTTTTGACTATTTACATTCATTAAATTGAAAATAAGTAATTTTCATATTATGAGACAAATTTTGAAAGTTTTTATAGGGCTTGGTTTTTATGCATCATGAAAAAGTTTTCTATTGTAACAAATTATGATAAATATAATTTTTTAGTTATTGTAAAAATTGATGATAATAAATTGCACTCTTTTTTTATATTAGTTTGAAATTATTATTTAATAAGGTAAGACTTGTGGTATTCTCAAATAATTGTTATTGTTCGCTTCTGATCTGAGTGTTTTAAATTGATGTTTAATTTTTTTAATCGACATTAGTCATGATAAGATATTTGTAAATTATAGTTTAAAAGTTCTTTAATATTTAGAAAAGAAAATATCTTACATGTATTTGTAAAGTCATACATGCCATTAATACTATAAGTTTTGAAATCCACTATAATTAATTATATATAGATAGGTGAAATTTTACTTTTGGAAGTGAATCTTTCATTTACATAATTAAATTCGAAAAGTAATTAGATTTCTTTTGATTGAATAAAATAAAAGGTTTTCAGAATAATGGTACAAATTATATATAAGAAATAGTTTTGTTAGTTAAAAATGTATATATAATTTGTGGCATCACTTTTAACTTGGCTTCGTTAGTCCGTTTCAGTCTTAAAAACCACATACCTTTACTAGGAGACTCAAGTCTATTTTATAATTATTTTTGTAACAAATTTTTTTCATGAGAATCTTATCTTTATTGAAAATAATAATAGAAAACGGAACACCACTTATCTTCAAGTTTCAGGTGTTAACAGCAAGTGTGCACCCTTCCTCAAGGTGCTTCTCTTATTTAATAACTTTATCTTTTCAACCAACAACTATATTAATACTATTAATTAATATGTAACTAACATGTATTAATTAATATATAATTAACTTGCATATTATCACAAGAGATAAAACATCTCTTTTATCTTCAAAATAATATGATAACAAATTTAAACAATAATAATTATATCTTTCATCTTCAGAATAATATAATAACAAATTTAAACAATAATAATTATATATTTCATCTTCATAATAATATGATAACAGTCTCTTTATCTTTTATCTTGATTACATTTTTTTTTGGACTAACCAACATTTGGACTGAGTTCACAACTCAACTTTTGGGTTCAAACACCGAGCTGACATTCCCAAATACCTAAGTTGTCCCGAGCATTCCTGTCTTGTATAGAATATAACAAAGAAATTATATATTAAATTACCAAAAAAAAAGACAAGTTGTCAGGGAAATAAACTGAAAGAAAACTTGAAAAGTTTGAGAGAAATTTGGGGAAACATTTTTTAAGAAAAATTGTTAGAAAAAAATTACAAGTTTCATATTTTCAGACTCAAATTAATTTTTAAATCAAAGCTTTAAATAAATATTAGATAATATATCAAAGAATTATTGTTAGAAAATAGTTGTCAATTCAACTTCTTCCTAAAAACACGTGCATTACAATAAATTTAAACACAAATAAAAAGTTTTTTTTTATGTTGATGAACATTTTCCACGTTGTTTCGCAGTTTTATCTTAAAACTAATCTAGTTCCTTCACGAGGTTAGTAAAAGAGTAGACTCAATTAATACTGCGAACAAATTGAATTTGAACTTTAGTACAATAACCGTGTTCAATTTTTTATTACAAATACAATATATATATATATATATATATATTAACTATTTAAGGATATTATAGCCTTTTCATAAATTAAGTATAAATAAGCTTAACCTAAGTTTTAGAGCTAAATATATTTTATAGGTAGTAAAACTCGAACTCCAAATTCTATTTGGTTTGTAGTTTGTATTTTTTTGGATGTAAGAAGTAGCAAAAATAAATAAAACAGAAAAATAAAGTACTATTTGAAGTTGTTTGCACTGAAACGAAAATAAAAGAAAGAGAAAAAAACAAGGTTTTATATATAGATGTATCTATCCTTATATAAAACAAAACACAATTTGTCTTGTTACTGTAAAAAAAAAGAGGGACTGTCCAAAGACTTGGTAATACTTTGTCATAAAATCATAATATACGAACACTTTATTAGCACTTGTAACTTTTGTGTATTTCTTTATTCATATTATATCATATCACTTTATCGATATTATAGTTAGATGTGCTGAAGTTGGATTCAACCAAGATAACCTTGCAAAATGTTATCCTTTAAGCATATACTTTTGAATTTGAGTTCTCATTTATATGTTCGTATGGAAAAATATTTTATAAATATAACTAATTTAGAGTAAAATATTTCATTAATCATAGGTAAATTAGTCATAACAATAATTATAAGAATGTACTAATATTTTAATCTGACAAGATAGGAATATTTTTATAAATATAGTATGAGTAAAACTAGTAACCCAGCAAACTTAAACACCAAGATTTGAATATAATTTCTTTACTTGTACATTATTCCTAATATACCTCTTGCAAACTGCCATCTCCCTTCCACCTAATATTCACCAACATCAAGGGGTTTGATTCATTTGAAATCGCTATATAGTGAATGACAACAAATTCAACCAGCATGAAGTTGAATAGATGGTGTATTTTGGTTGGTTGAATGATATAATTAAGAAGTAGAATAGCCAAGATAAACACACAATGATATAATTCTATTTTGATGTCTCTGCAGTCTTACAATTAATTGTGAATGAGCATTAAGACTAAAAATGAATACATATTTGACAGAATTGAAAGAATAAGCTATTTGGAACGTAAACCAGGGATATTCCTGAGGCCCATCTTGCCAAGGACTATCTTAGCTACAGCTGGAGGGTTATCAAGCCCCATGCTTCGACTGAACTCGTTTGCAAGCTCCACTAGCCTATGCTTGTCACGCCCCACTTTCTTGTTCGAATTGTAGTAACCAAGCCATGCCTGATATGCTGCTTCTTTGTTCTTCATATCCACATGGGATAGAGCTTTTTCTACCTGTAAACACCAAAAATGTGGTTGTCATATATGGCTCCAAATTCATTCCTTGATAAACATGCCAAAACAGGAGATGGAAAAAAAATATGAACCCAAACTTTAGTCTCCTAAAGATACAAGGGTAATGGTTTATAGAACTTGAGAAAAGGAACATAATCCCAAGCTAATGTTGGATAACAAGTCTCACATTGGTGGGTGAAAACAAGTTAGACGGCATAAGCAAGAGTCATGAATCAAAAGTGTCAAGATAGTTTTTGGACAAACAGACCATTCAATCTAGGCCCTCTAACACTTTTGAACAAGGTCTTGAATACTAATTCTAACAGTTATTTTTCAACAAGACATTTATTATAGTCCCTGTCAATGATAAAGCGAACAAGACTTTGCAAAATCGAAGACCAAAGTGATTTTATGATTTAGGAACTAAAATGACAAGCGACAACCACCAAAGGAACAAAAGTGGAAAGTTAGTAGAGAAGGACTACAGTGAACACCTAAAATTGGAGACAGAAGTGAAAATTTGATCAAATTAGGAACTTAAATGACAAGCGCTTACCATCAAAGGGACTAAAAGTCTAAAACGAGGTTTTGATCTAAAAAAGTGTCTCCAGTGAAAAGTAATACCTTTCTCTTAGTATCAGGATCAACTGAAGGTACCACGGGAACTTGCTCAATAGGCAAATCTTTTATGGTAGACAAAAAGAACTCTTCCCAAGGAGCCAGCAGCAGTATGCCCTGCCCTTCTTTCCCTCTTCGGCCAGTTCTACCCAGGCGATGTATATACTGTTCTCTATCTGTTGGCAAACCAACCTGTCCATTTGACAAATGTAGGAAAGACGAAACAAAATAATTACTTTTATCGTATAATAGCCTGTGTTTTAACTTCTCAACAATGCCCACAGGTGTCACCTTTCAGCAAATGTATAATGTATCGAGCATTCTTTCAAATATTCATTGATTTTCATGATAAAAGGTAAAATGTTAAAAATATAACCCATATAAAGCGTCCTAGGATGCCTGTTATCATGGTTTGCAAAGGCTGATTACAAATATCAGAATAATGATATTGGGAATGTGTATCGCAGGCAGATACATCTGTAGCTATTACCTGTATAACAAGAGTGACATCTGGATAATCAACTCCACGTGCAGATACATCTGAAGTAACCAGGATGAGACCCTTTGACTTCCGAAATTCCTCAGAGACTCTGGTTCTATAACTCTGAGGCTTTCTTGAATGGATTTCTCTCACATTCAAGTTCAACTCACCAAGAAGTTCAGAAACAAGTCTAGTGACCATAGCAGTTGTGCAGAAAACAAGAACCTGATAAACCAATACATTCATATCTTTGTAAAATATGTGAACTGTGAATGAAAAAGTAAAATATTTTGTTGTCTTATCACATAGAATTTAACCAGTAATAGAGCAATAAAAAATTATAGCCTTGCTTGTTAATCATGTTATATGTCTTGAAGGTGTATATTGGAAAACATACCTTGTAATCAACATCATCTGCAATGTGGTCCTTCAGAAGAACATATAGTAAAGGGAAATGCTTGTCCAATGGAGCAACTAAATGCGTCTGGCGGACCTGAAATGATTCAAAACCCCATAAATAAATATCATAAAAAGACATTATACTGGTTCTAGCAAAATGCGCATTCATTACCTCAACCATGCAAGTACCTTGTTAGTTATTTAGCGTGAAAATTATAAACAATTACCTGAGAATGTGTCTCTTCACTACCCTCTTGAACTGTATTGATAAATTCGTGATCCCTTCTCAAAGCAATATGACAAACTTGACGTACCTTTGCAACAATAAATTACCAGAATAAGCTCAATACTTCTATCTTTTCTAAACAAGAAACATACGACCATAAAATAAAAAGGTAAAGAAAAAAAAATACCTCTTCTGGAACTGTGGCAGAAAACATAAGAGTTTGTCGTTGTTTAGGGACTGCTGCAATTATCTTTTCAATGTCTTTGCGAAATCCCATGTCAAGTAAATGATCAGCTTCATCAAGCACCAAAACCTTCACACCCATCAGCCTAGATGCAAAACCAGCAGTATTCTCAATATGGTCTCTAAGCCTTCCAGGAGTAGCCACAAGGATCTGTATACAGCATGCAACTGGAAGTTAACGGTGTGTGTGAACAGAACATGTGACCTTATTATCACAACTAAATATTTAATCAACAAAGTCTGGAAACTAGTTAGTAGTTAGCTATATGAGGATGAGGATGCAAATAAATAATAGATCAAAAGCCTTAAATCAAATTAAAATATCAAGATGCTACTAGTTTTAGGCTACAGTCAGGTGATACTCATAAAAATCTTTTGCTAAAACACTTATACACCAACATAAATTTGGTGCTTTTTGTCTCTTGATGTTTAACAGAAATTAGTAAAGAAACTTATGATGATGATAAAAATAAGTTTTAATCTAATATGTTTGGTCAAAAAAAAGATCCTACAATTTGTGACAGCTGGAACACAAATGTGCCAACAATAATATGTACAGCAATTTTACGTCAAGACTGTTTAGTAGCGTAGGGATATTTCAGAATAGATTATGGGCCATATGGAGGCATACAGTAACTAATAACAACATAAAATAAACTTTGGTAGCAATGAGAAGAGTTTACCTGGCAAGGATTTGCTTGCATTCGCTTCTGTTCTAGAGCAAGTCTTGTGCCTCCAATCACAACTTGAACACCAATGGCAGGATGATACTTAAGCAGTTTATTGGCCTCTGCAGCAGCCTGACTTGCAAGTTCTCGAGTTGGGCATATGACAAGAACAAAAATTGGTGGCCGCCTATTATCACGATCACTTGGAGGTGACTTTACCACAACTTCAATTGACGGAAGCTGAATAAAAACACTTAAAAAATTAAGAGTAAAAAACTACTATTCATCTGTTACTACAGGTGCAACAAAACAATAGATTAGTTTCCAGCACAACGATTTGTGCTATTAAGTTGAATCTCAAGTAGACCTTTTCATGTATTCTTTTATTAGACATTTTAATCAGTATTTTAAAACTTTTAAAGGTATTTGTTGATCAACATAGAAGATTCTTTAATACTCCCACTGCAGACTAGTTAAAAAATGTTATAGCAGCCTCCATGCCTAAAAACAAAAACAATTGAAAAGAAAATAGAAGCAAGCAAGAATTGCCCAATTGTCATGAATCATGATAAAATATCCAACTCTGTTCTGAAGCCCAAGAAATTAAGCAGAGTGGTCCAATGAAGTAGTTTGCTTATTTCAAATGTATCCCTTGTGTCAACTGTTTCTTACATTAATTGTCACCCATAAATGAATATGAAGAAACGTCCCAATATAAAGAGGCAATTAACCACCAATTTACTTAGGCAAACACACACCAAGAGACTTACCAAAAATGCTACTGTTTTTCCAGTGCCTGTCCTGGCCTTGGCAAGGACATCCTTACCTAAAAATGTTAATCGGAATAAGTGCCCCAATAATAAATAAACTCAATAAATATGAGAACAATGTGGACCAGAGCTGGAATAAGTTCTAGTTTAATATTATCAATTAGATAGCTCAATATTTTAAATACAGACTCTTAACATAGTATGATATTTGCAACACAAATTATAAACTCAAGACAAAAAGGATACCAAAAGGAAGAGAAGAAAAGGTCACAGGGTTTGACAAAATCATATGACATGACATCTCTTACAAACAGGCAAAGCATAGCCACAAAAAATGACATTATATCGTAAAATCGTTTTCTTATGGCTCCATTCTCCATGGCCAAGGAAAAAAGACCAACCTTTGAGAATTACTGGAAGAGTAGCCTCCTGCACAACCGTCATTTTCTCATATCCAGCATCCTTGATTCCTTTTAGTGACAGTGGGGAGACTGAACATTGGTCAAATCTGTGGCATCACACCTCAAAAATCAGACATTCATAACCCGACAGCAGCATAGCATAATAAGATTAAAGTATATGCCAGAGCACATAAGGTAAACATCACAAATATACAAGCAAAAGGCTCTCCTTTCTCTTCATATTAATTTCATTCCTATCCTCCTCTATAAATCAAAGACAACTAGCTTTTAACATGTGCCCACCATGAGAGTATCCATAACCAATTTCCAACTTCATGCATGGAAGGTATGGAACAACAACAACCCAGTAAGTACAGTTGCATAATCCCATTCATTGACAAACACAAAGTTGACAGTATCCATTCAATCTAGAAAAAAATTGTATTGAACAATAGACACCCTCTCATCCCTTTCTTTTTCACTTTGTTCCACATCTCAAGGCTTGCAATCCGAAAAATCCCAAGACAGACAACTCAGTCCAACTCGAGTCCAGAGCAATAACAGGTCAAGCCAAAAAAACCCAAATTCAATTAGCAAACTGGGTTCCTTTTGTCACCTCAAGCCTACATACACGTTTCAAACAAGTACTACCAGCTACAGTAATGTTGTGTCAGCTAGCCAAACAAGTGCATTATGCAATAATAACCAATAGACTCGATACATTCACACAAGCAAGGAAACAAACAACTAGAGCATATTTAGACAAGCTTCACGTAAACATATTTTAACTTATGGAGAAACTAATTTTTTATTTTTAATATTATTTTTTCTCTCCTAAAACTGTTTAATGGAGAACTTTGTTCAAACATACTCCAAAACTACTCCAAGTAGCATAACAGAAACATTAATGGTACAATGAACACACCTTGATTCACTCAGATAAGAATCAGAACCTCCAGGAGAAGATGGTCTAGGAGTCGGTTCAACAGTCTTCGGCTTCAGACCGTTTTGTTTTCCAAACAAAGCGGTTCTACTCTTGTTCAATATCTCCTCCTCCTCACTCCCATCACTGTTTTCATCTTCACTATCATCTTCGCTGAGAAACGTTCCAACGCCACCACCCTTGAACTTCCTTCCACTCTCCACCATTTCCTCATCGTCGTCACTCCGAGGTTGAAACTTTCTCCTCGCACCCGCATTCTGCCTTCCCCTCATCAAATCCTCGCCCCTCCTCTTCCCCAAATTGGGGGAAGCCCTATTGTTATTCCTCCGCGGCGGCCGGGTTTCGCGGCCTTCATCGTCGTCGCTGCCGAGCCGTTGGAAGCGGTCGACCCGGCCGGTCCGCAACTCATCGACCCAGTCACTGAGTTCAGCCTCGTCGTCGACGAGGCTCTTGGAGGGGCGAACCGGAATCTTGTCGCGGGCGTGGGCACTGACCCGGGCGGAAAAGGCGCGAGCTTTAAAGGTTGCTGCGGTTCGGAGGAACTTGGAGGGAGGGAAGAAGATGGCGCGAGAGAGAAGAGGAAGTGTGCGAGGCTTCATGGGAAGAAGGGGATGAAGAAGACGAATTTGGGTCAACAGCTTTGTGTGCATAGCAGCAGCAGAGCAGAAGAAGAGAGATAAGAGTGTGTGGGTTCGTTCAGAAGTCACAACCAACGAGGGTTTTGTGGAGGGAATCGATGGAGGGAATTAGGGTTTAAGGATTTATATTTTCTTTTTTAAACTCTTTTTTTTTTGTCAAAATTTGAAGAATGTCTTAATATCTAAAAGTTCGTATTTTATATTTTTAATGTTGGTTCTTTAACTAAAATGTTTAGTACTAAATTTTAAAAATTATGATAAGGTAATGTGAACATATACTATTTTTTTTTAATTGGAGGATGAAAATGTAGACCTAGAAATGTATACCTTTTGAGAAACATATCAATATAGGTAAATCATATTTCAAAATATATTTTTTAGTAAATATATTAAAACAAATTTTAATGTATTTTAAAACAGAATTATATTTTTTTAAAAATTAAATAATACAAATGTTAATTTAAAATATAATTTATTTTCTTCAAAAAAATCGCATTTTTTAAATACGTTCAAAAAAAAATCATGGGAAAAAATTAAATTATTGTGAGTATTAAATATAAACATTCAACCAAAAATTCACTCAAATATTAAAATTATTAAAGCGAATATTTAACTTAATTTTATAAATTGTATAATTTATTCCTTATATTAATACTTAAAATAATATTTTCAATAACTCTTTTAGTGTTAATAATGCTGAGTAATGCTAGTCCGTCCCGCAAGTCCACCTCGTGCTAAGAGTGCAGACTCATTTCACTGATCCATCCCACATAAGAAGTAATATGCGGGCTAATTCGCATAAGATTTTTTTTCAAAAATTAAAATTTCATTAATTATAAAAAACTTATTCCTACTACTGAATAATTAAAATTTTATCCCTATTTCAATTCATTTAATTAAGATAAAAATATAAATTCAAGTATGAGGGTTGTTAGGAGACTTGATTAAAACTAATTAAAGTTTTGTTTTGCATTTATTTTTATGTAAATGTATAAGAGTATCTTATCAAAATTTCGCTACAAAATATTTTAATGAAGATGACTAATTTTTTAACTATCCTATTGAAATATATTTTTTATATTATTTTTTTATTAAATTTTTTAAATATAAGACTTTACATAAAACTAAATTCATTATCATTCTTAATATTAACTCCTTTAGATGATTAAAATAAAACATTCCTTTTCTTAATACATTAAATTCAATTTTTTCAAATAAAACAACAAAAAAGTCACACGGTAATAATGAGTGAATGGGATATGATTTCTTTTTTTTACAAAAAAAGTTAATTATTTTTTATTTACGCGGGCCAACCCACCTCGCCTCGTTGTTGGCCTGCACGGGCTGCAGGTTATTTGGGGCGGGCCAAAGTGATTTAGCGGGTTAGATTAGTGAGTCCGTCACGCACTTTATAGTAGCGGGAGGCGAGCCGGCCTACATGACTCGCCCCGCATTGTCATCCTTAACTAGGGGTGACAAAGTGAGGCGGGTCGTGCACTGCTTAAAAAAAGGTTGGGCAGGGTGGTTTGGTCCGCATAACCCCCATAACTTTAAAATGTATAAATTTTTTTTTGCACCCCATATTTTCTTCATGTAACCTCATATTTCACATTTCGAAATTTTTAATAATATCTGACTACGCATGTCTCGTGAAAATAAGGCTATGAGACCATTTACCTAATCATCTAAATAAAAAAAACTCAAAATTTGTATTTAAAATAATATTTCTTTTTATGTGATGACATATGATTGTTATTACTTGGGATGTCGTTGTAATGATGTTTAATACAAAAACTTTATATAAAAAAAAATTACAACTGCATATACGTAGTGTGAGAAATGATTTTCTATTCGAATGTATGATCGAAATATTGAGGTGGAGAAATTCAAAATTTGATAATTGAAATGCACGGTAGATTCTGTAAAATTCATTTTCAACTCGTTGTGAAATAATCATTTTTGTTATAAAAATAGACCTTCATTTAGTACTACACTAAATCATTATTTCAATTCATGTTTTGACTTATACAGCAAAGAATAGAAAATCTTAATCTTACTAATAGTTCAATCCAAAAATATTCAAAATTTCAAATAAGATGAACACTAGTTAAAGGGGTTCCAACTTGAGTTTGAAGAAAAAAAAAATGTAAATACAAAACCTATGAATCGGTTGTACTTTATCAAAATCTAAACATATGAAGTTAAAGTTTGTATCTTATAATTTTGTCAGTATCAATCCTCTTGCTTCTGTCCTCTACAAAATAATAAAAAAAAAGGCCAATTTGTCAAATTTAAAAGCAGCAAATTAGCCTAGACTTCACCCTTCTGAGGTTTTATTTAGTTTTGTGTAACAGGTTCTTCTTCCATTTTGTTAAACGAAGCAAGAAAGCCAGCACATCAGAAGGGTCACGCAGGGAAAATGAAGCTTCAGTCTCCTTTGCAATGGAAGAAACAACAATGGGAAAACCATGTCCAATGTCTCTTATAACCTGCATGCATTTCATCAACACAAAAACCATTGTTATGTCTTCATTATGTACAAATATTTATAACTATCAGTATGTTAAAATCATGTGTCTGTTTTAAAAGGTTGAAATATCCTTAAAATATTTCACATTATTTGATTTTTTTTTTGTTAATAAAAATAAATTTTTATATAAAATTAGTAAATTTTGGTTCTCATTCTTATAAACATTTTTTTTTACTTTTTAGTTTATTAAAAATTTATTAGTTTCAATAAAATATGTAAAATTTAGTTTGTGTGTGTAGAATACTTTTCTTTTTATTTAAAAAAAAATAAATCACTCTTTTTATGTGTCTATAATTTATTTTAAGATTGACTGTGAAGTTTATAAAATAATACATGTTGATATTATATTGCAATAGAAATATAATAACCTGTTTAACTTTTTTCAATAAATAACTAGTTAACTAGTTTCATATAATCCTAAAGGTCGAAACTAATAGTTTTACATTTTAAATTAACAAAATAAAGTTTTTTTCTATAAATAATAATCAAAACTCACTCATTACAAGAATTAAAATCATTTTACTACTAAAGTATATAATCTATCTAGAATTAATTAGCAAACATTACAAAATATTTTTCAAATCAGTTAAGCTTTCAAGAATAGAGAAAAGAAAAAGCACTCATAAATATTTCCCCCTCAAAATTAGTCACACAAAAATTCAGGAATTTCTATTCTCTAAAATTATATAAATTAAAGAAATTATTGTATGATTGTGGGTTAATTATATAAAAAAAATATTACTATAATTAAAGGCTGTGAAATAAGTAAGACAATTAAGTTAATTAACTAAATATAGATTATAAAAAAAATATTCACAAGAATATTGCATATTTTATTATATTCCACCGTGAAAATGGAGGTTCTCATATGTTGAGATTGACTTAAAAAATCATTAAAAAGTATTTGCAGAAGCTATTTAATGAAACTGTCAACAATTTGATAACAAGAGTAAACATGAAAGATACAAATTAGTCGACAAATAAATTTTTGACGTACAAAATGTATATACATTTCAATGTGGGTGTGAACTGCAGAAAGAAAATTTGGTTGTGTTGGTAGATTGCATGGATTTATTTTTCCATTGATGTAAGAAAAAAAAAATCAATTACTCAAAAAATCATATATAGTACAAAAAGACGTATGTATTTTAAAAAATGAATTTGGGATTCATAAAAATGACATGTTTTAAAATAATTATTTTGGACTTAAGAAATCGTCGATGATTAGATGGATAACTAAAAGCACACATTGAAAGAGTAGCATAAAGAATGGAAAATCTATAAATACGTATAAGTAGGGTCCCAATAATATAAAATTTGTGTTGGAGATTTCTGTGTTAAGGGAATTGTTTGGGAGAATGTTCAAAAGAAAGGTTATCATTACTAGTTATTCATTATTCATTTTCACATGAAAACATTTAATATTTTTCTCAAATTGAGATTTTTCGTTAATGGGAAAGTCTAAAAGAAATTAGAATAGTCATCCAAAATAAGAATATAATAGTTATGTTTTATTGTGTTAAAGTTGGAGAAGTGAATAAATCACTATGCATAATGTTAAAAGACATCAAAGTATTAGAAGATGGAATATAAAAGAGCTTTTTGACATGTTTTCCAAACACTTCAAACTTAAACAATAGATGATGATAAGTGTGTATAAGGAATATATTTATTCTTGCTAAGAGAGAATAAAATAGATGTTCCTGAGTGACTCAATCTAGTGTGTCATAGAGTTTGAGTGATAGCTTCTAAAATGGATGACAATGGAACACATGATTGTTGGTTGTGAAAGAATGCACACAGATCAAAAAAATTTACAAGTTTTGGGGCATGTAGGACATTTTCTAAATTTAATGGTGGATATGATGGTGGAAAGGTATGATTTTACATAACCTCCAATTAGAATTTCTTGTACACTACCAATAATAATATTGCCATTTAAATTTCTCATATTAAAATAAGATGAAAGATTATCTTGATATGTTGCTTTGTTATCCATATACTAATTTTCATGAGGAATGTTGATCAACATTACATGCATAACAACCTCAATATCTATAGATGTATTGGCAACATAACTTGTAGATGTTGGCCTAAAACTCCTTATTTTATTGGGTCACTTAGACAAATCCATTGAGAAGATGTATATGGACAAGGGGAATAACCTAAGGTTGTGACATCCACCTTCAACCAAAATATACATATTGTTTTTGTTGTAAAGGGGGTGTCATGAACTGTTGTTTCTATTGTTACTGGCTACTCATGATCACCATCGCAATTGTCTTTCCCTCCATTCGTTGTTGTTAAGATTTTCACCCTTTATTCATATTGATTGTGTGGGGAATTTTCATAATAGAAGAATGTCTCATCAACATCCTTATATGTTATCGCAACCATTGTTGTATTCAAACTCATGGTTGTCATCTTAATCAAATTAGTTTCTTATATTGTAAGCATGAAACACGCTTGATAGAAAGAAGGAAAGGAGTTGTTTTGTTATGTTAAATCAATGTACAAACCCTTTTATATACATTAGTGAGTCTAGACACCATTTGAAGAACGAATCACTGATTTGAAATAGGTGCATCAATATTTTTCAATTGATCTAAAAGTATTTTGAGTCATTGACATTATGTTGATGCCTTTGAAAAATCTTTCATTTAAGTGGAGGAGAATTCTTGCTCGAGCATGATCGCACATGAGTTTTGATTATCTTGAAAAATGTCTCGTAACCAATCTCACACCTCTATTGCAATGGGGTCAGACTCAAATATGGTGCTAAAAGATAATTTAAAGTAGAATAAATCTACGAGAGAATCGTGGTGTTAAAAGTCCTCCATAATTTTTTTCCTAATAAGTTTTTGGCTTTTTCTTAACATTTCTTATCATTATATATCTTCCAATAAAATGATATGTGTAAGATTTACAAAATTTTAAAAATATCAACTTGTGTTGTATATTGAACATTTTCCATTTCAAGAACAACAAAAATATGTTTCTTAATATTAGAAACTGAGAAAGTCCCATGAAATGAGTTTGTCAAGCCATTGTTGACAAACAAAAAGACTATAGAAGAATGAAGATGATTAGAAGAGGAAGATAAAAAATTTCCTTAATTTCTTGAAACCATGAAAGAAATTATTTTATAATTGTATTTTATTGATGGAGTTAATTATATCCAAAAATATCAACAAGGTTATAAAAAAAATCAAACTAACTAAATGGAGATATTAACTAAACTAACATTTTTAATATTACAAAAAAATATTAAAAATATTTACAACAATATTTACATATCACAGTTAGCATCAATACTGTTCATTCAATTTATTTCACCACATAACTGAATCAATTTTAATTGACAATATAAAAGTGTTTACCCTCATTTATGAAAGTTAAGGTGTAAAACTCTACACATGAGGGTTCTGTTTTATTAAACCGTACCTTAAAAGCATCTTCATCAGTTCTATCATCCCCAAGGTACAATGGAAAAACATTGTTGAAGTTGTCAAAGCCAAGAGTGTCAAGCAAATACATAAGAGCACGTCCTTTGTCCCAGTTTACTTTTGGACGTATCTCCATAACCTGATCAAAGATGAAGATCAAGTTTAAGAATCCAACATTTTTGTATTCATCAATAGCAATCTTAGCAACCTTTTTAGTACCTTTCTTCCACTTGATATGTGGAAATTGGGGTGAGGTTTCATTATGGACTCCACCATTTCTCTCAGAACACTAACATCCTACAATTTTGTGCAGCAAAATAATTGCATAAGCTTTATATTAGGAGGGTCATGATTTTATATTAGATTTGTGTGTCTAGTGTTTATGGTGATACCTCTTCATTTTTCACACACCGATAGTGTACAGTGACACAGAACATGTTGTCCTCAATCATAGAGCCCTTTATTCTTCTTGTATTTTCTTTCAAAACCTTGATTATCTGCATGACACAAGTGGAACATTCATGAGCAAAACAAAAATATATGAACATTCAATTCTCTTCACTGTGGAAGAGAGAAATTTAAGGCACAGTATCAATTTCACAAGAGTCTTTCAACTGATAAACTTCATGAATGTTTACAGGTATCTGTGGAGAAGTTAAAGCATGCAAAAGTGTTTGATATATTTTCCTTTAGTTAATAATTTAATAGTGTATGGTTTATGATTAATTGACCCTCTAAATTGGCTGTATACTGAAATTAAACTCTTTCTTGTTCTAGAATATTTATTGAAAAGTTTATTCATGTTTAACTCAAAATGCAAGTTAGACCAAAGTACTATAAATGATTATTTTCATTTTGAACAGAAAAGGAATTACCTCTTGAATTGTTGGCAAAAATTCTTTTGCAGGATGAAAGTGAACAACATGATTACCCTAGAAAGGTAACACACTATGAGACATGAATGAGGAAATCAAATTGTGACAAGCATCATGTAATTGTCATTGTCCTTTTTGATTGTAATGTGGTTTTGTCCAAACATAGGCACAACTATTGTACAAAGAGAAAGCAGATGTATATAAACCTTTTCATCAACACACTTTATCTGATGCTTCTGATCTTCATATTTTGAAGACCCTAATGGAGTTGATATATCCATACCATGACTTCCAGCATAGTAAACATTCCTCAACTTCACAAATTCATACACCTGCATGTCAAGAGGAAAATAAAGGCACTGAAAATACAAGGCTGAGAAACAATGCATCCTCAAAAAAAGGATGATGTTTCATGTCTGCATAGTGCACTGTTCTGTTGAGTGAGTGGATTACCTTATCCTTACGCCTTCCACTAACAATGGCAGTGGGAAAACAATAAGCAACTTCACGCACAGCTGCGCGCATCTGCAAATTGCAAAGGCATTGACAACTAAGTTTTGAGAAAATGAAAGCAAAGCAACAGAGAAAAACCAAAACTACAGAACTTGTTAGGACTCATAAAGCCACCACAAGTTTTTCTTGTGGTGTTGATTGTCCTATGAAAAGCACTTACAGCATCACTCATGTAAGCCTTATCAGGGTCATCTACAATCGGTGAGAGTGTTCCATCATAGTCCAAAAACACAACAATCTCTTTCCCTTCAGCAACCTTCATCACTTCCTCAAAGTTGTCCAACACAGAAGGGTGCTTTCCCTTTCAGCCACACAAAATAATAATTAAGAACAAGAACCAAATAAAGAGGTCAATATATATATAAATCAATGGCAGAACTATTGAGCCATTCAGATAGATCATGCATGACACACAAAAGCATAATTGGTTGAAATCTGGCAGATATACCATGCATATATAAGTTACAGAATATGAGAACAAGTTCATCTATATATATCCTAATCATATAGATCATTAAATATTGAGTATATTTTTTGCTATGCAAATGCAGGTTTTAAACTTACTAGCCAGGAAGCATAAGAAAATAATCCTCCATTCTCATCAATCTTTGCAAGTGAGATTGGTTTCATGTTTGAGTGATCTGAAGGCTGTGATAAGTATCCCATCTGAGATGCAGAAACTGATCCTTTGCTACCTGCATTCAAGTGTTTGTTTGAGACTTAATGGTGGAAATAATGTCTTGCTTTTAGTATACATCCAAGCAATACATTTCACATTAAATCTGTTTATTAAAAGTTTTCAAGGTAAACTAATCAGAGTAAAGGGTAATTAATCTGAGTCTTAATAAGCACTAAATAGGGAAAAAAAGGTGAAAATAAAAATCAAACAAAATGAGACAAAACAGGTATATGCAGTTTGTGTTAGTTGACCGTTAAAAGAAGAATATAGAAAGTTCACAAGGCTTTTGTTTTTTAAAGGCTGCCTTTGGCTATGAACTTTCTTATTGTTCACGAAGTGCAATTGTACAAAGAAAGTGAAAACCACGTGATACCCTTATCTTTTTCAGAAGAAAAAGAAGCTCCTTATCTGAAACTCAAGCTGTCACATTCTGCATTAGTTTCCACATCATGAACTCAGAATTCAATGAATAGAAAACCCCATGTTCTTTTTGTGGCTACAAGTTAAGGGATAAAAGTAGCCAATTAAGGAAGCACAAGAGGTGTGGAAAATAGCTAGAGAAGGAATACAATGAATTGCAGAGATCAATAGACCAAAAAGAAAACCAAAAATTGTGTTTAATTTACAGTAATAAGTGGTGTTATACATGATTCACATGCATTGGTTTCTACTTTCTATACCAGTTTGGCACTATATTTTGGCACAATTTGAATAAAATTTCCTCTATACACATTGATCATGGAATGTGAAACAAAAAGAATCTTGCATCTGCCATGTAATTTGCAGATAAATTTAAGCAAAAGTTCAACTTAATATGTTCAATAAATATATTAATCTTCATTATGTATTCACATGTTCATTATATGTTTGAATTATATATATCCCTACCACATTTGCTTAATCTTCCACCAATGGAAGATTTATATATTTCTCCATTTTTTTACCATAAACTTTACAACTACATTATTGATCATAATTAAGATACTACTTTCCAATATTTTCCAACAATAATAATTCTGTAATCAATAGTATCACTGAAACCAAAATTACCAGAAAAATAAATACCATAAATTAACCAAGATTTTTTTCTTCCTGCACACAAAGAATGGGAAAAATATACATCTTTAATACAAATTACTTAATCTAATAATAGATGTATTCAATTGGGAAATATCTAATTATAATTTATCTGTCTTTCCCTTGTATTAAAGTTCTGTAACAAAAAGTGTTCTGACACTATGTTTTCTTATATCTTGTAAATTAGTTTTGATATACAGAAAAAACAAGCACACACTTATTATTATTTATTAGACTATTCTAATCGATTAAAAGAATAAAAATGGTAAGGATCTTGCAAACCAAGTACCTTAAAAAGATTTTTTGAGGAATCAATAAATAATTTTCAATTAGAAATCATTCTGAGACATTTTTTTTTAACTTTAATATATATTCTCAGTGTCAACATTCCTTAAAGTTTTCTAAATAGTAAATACACAATTCTTATCCTAAATGTGTCGTTTTTATTAAATAAAAAAATATAAGGAAAAAAATTCAAAAGAAAGGATATTCTTGTGTACTTTTGGGATGTAGGTATAATTTTTATTTTCTAGGTAATCATGGGCAACAAATAAATTGATAAGTAAATAAAATAAAATAAAAATCCTCTGCTAAATGTAAAAGTTGTCGATAAGATGTTATGATCAAGTAATGAGTCATGTTTTCCACTATATATGGAGAAAAAAAATAAAGGGAAATTACAACCACAAGTGCATCTTTTCTGTCTAAAGGTTATGTTGCCCTTAATATAAAATATAATATCTTTTGTAACGAACAATTAGAATAAATAAATGAGAAAATATATAATTCAAAAAAATAAATTATATACAGTTGAAGCAAATATACGTAATTACTAATATAAAATAAAAGTAGTTTTTACTAAAAAATAAATGTAATTAACAATTGAGTGATAAGTGTGAAATGGTTCATTCTTAATAGAATTGTGGGATTCTTGAAATGGAGTAAATATATTAATTAATTTGAAAAATAATTAAGGAAGTGGACCATATGCCATCTTGACTTTTTAAAATAAAAGTTAAGAAGTAAAAGTGTTGTGAAGGATAAATATTTTTAATATATTTATATATAGAAAAATAAATATTTTTTATATGTCAAACAACCTATTGCACCATTTTCTTCCAAGTTTAATTTTCATGAACTAAAACCATAAAAAAAATATTTTCAATCAAATAAATTATATTAGATAAAAAAATTCAAATAGTTATTATAAAAATCAGACAAAAAATGTTATATATGATAAATTTAGATTGATAGCGTGAATGTATATACTATTATTTAGTATATTCTTAAAATAATTAGAATTTGACATTTCTTACATATCTTTTAAATCATGGGATTCATGATATATTTTATGATATATTTTTAAATATCAAAAGTATCAAAATACACCTATTAACTTTTAACAGTGATAATCTTATACCATATTACAATTAAAAAAAACATTTTATTAAAATAAAACAACTTTAAAATTATATTATATCACCTCTTATTTATAAATGTTATTTTATTAAAATAAAACAATTTTAAAATTATATTATATTACATCTCATTTGTAAACTGATACATTTATAATGTCCATCTGTTAAAAGAATATTTTTCTAAGAGTTAATAGTTAAATACTCTACTTAATATTTTATCAAATGAATATTATTCTTAATTATCAGCATGTGCTCTGAAATAAATATTTTAATTACCAAACGAAACATTAATTAATATATGGGTAGCTTTAATTTATAATAATCATGTGTAGCATATAAATGGCAGATATGAAAGCATCTGAGTCAATCAATAGCGAAATCAAATACAAAAATATTTCACATTAATAGCTGCATTAGAGTCATAGAAAGAGGTTTATTTCACATTTTAACTGACCAAACATATGTTTAAAAGAGAATATTAATTAATAATTATTAATGCAGATTTCATTCACATGCTTTGATTTCACATTTCTAAAGGAAAATTATTAATGGTAGGAATGTAAATTTGGTACATAGTATTATGTGAAACATGATTGTTCAATGAATCCTCATTCATTCATTTCAGTAGTTTCTGTCACAATTCATCTGCAGGGGCAAAGGTTTACACACAAAACTCAACCACTCTAATGTTAGTAACAACCAAGTTTTGACAAAAAAAAGACAAAGAATGTTTTAGTACATATTTTCACCTACCTTAATTTTTCCTTTTTGTCTCTCTTATCTTATGAATGGTTTTATAATTAATTTTATAAAATTATTAAGGTTAAATATATTTTTGTTAATATATTTTTTTTCTTAGTCTAAATTTTAGAGTTTTATTTATAGTAAAAAAAATTATTGGAATGAATCTTAAGATTTTTTATTTTTTTTTACGTAAGAAACAATTTTTACACTATAAGAAAATATTGAAATAAAAATCAATTTTAGAGACTAAATATGATTAATTGTTATAGTAACTAAATTAGATACCATTTTATAAACTTAAAAAAAATGGTTTATAAATTAGTTTATATTATTGTAAAGTAGTTTCTAAATTGGTATCTAATTATTAGATACCAAGGTTTCAACTACCAATTATTTAGATTCTAAATTTAGTAACAAAAAATTTGATTGCTAATTAAATACCAATTAAAAATAATAGAAACTAATTTAGAAACAAAAATAATTTAGTCATTATAACAACTAATTATTTTTTATCTCTAAGATTGGTTTCTAATTTATGATTTTCTTGAAAATGATTCATTCTTTTCTTAAAATGGTCAATGATTCATTTAATAATTTCTTTATTACAAGTGTATACAAATTTTAAAATTAGGACAAGCAAAAATTTTTTTTTTACATAAGTACAAAGATGAAAAACATTTAACTCAATTTATTATTATATAAACAAAACGCATGTCTCTTACATAAATTAGAGAAGATGATAGACATGCATTGATTATAATTTATAGAAAAACTTATTCTCTTTCTGTCTCAATGTATAACCACAAGGTTTGAGCAAAGATTTTTAGGATCACTTTTATAAAAAAACAAAGACCCAATCTTATTTCTTTCTTGTTTTTCTCTTCAAAATTTACATCTTATCACTATTTAATGAAGAAACCTATATTTTATCTTTTCACTTAAAATTTTCATTCTCTCTTCCAACTTCTGTAAATCGAAAGGGTGTGTGAACATTTTCCTGGTGGTGAACTTTTATGGGCAGAAAATGAAGAATCAAGAAACTTGAGTAGAATAATGGCAAAAGTAAAGAAAAGAAAGAGACATAAGCATGAAGAAGGTGGAAAACACCCATTAAGCATATACTGATAAATGTATTATCTATGTAATTGAAAAGTATAAGAACATCATAAGTAAAACTTGAAGAGAAACAAATACTCACAGTGAGAAGAATAGTTGCAGAAAACCCTGCAAAGGATGAAAGATTTGGAGCTTGAAGAAGAAGAAGAACATGCAACACCAAGTCTTAGACAAATGAGGTTGTAACACATAACATATGAAAAGAGTGAGAAAGAGAAGAATTATATATATATATATAATATTATATATATAGGTAACATAAGATAACGTGGTATATATGTAACGGAAGTTCATGAGTCATGAGTCACAAATTGTTGTGTTTTGTTTTGTGGGGCAGTTTCCTTTATACTTTTTGAGCCCATAATAAAATTGGGTACTTTCCACTCACTTTTTCTCTATTCATTCTTCATTTGAATATCCATGCATAGTACTTTTACCATATAACAAGGGAAAGTATTTACTGTTACAAAATATAAAAGTGTTTATCTTTTTCTGTAAAATATAAAATTTGTGTGGTTACATTTTAAAGTTTTTATTCATGGGTTATATTAACATTTTTTTTATCATAACTATTGCTGTGTGATATGTTTGTTTATTGAAAAATGTTAATTTGATAAATGCATATTTAAAGGCATTACTTTACAATATTTTAAAATAATAATGATATGTTGATAACTATGCAACAAATTATAATTTTGGAAAGCAAAATAATTTATTATTATAATAAATCAATTTTAAAATTTTATTGTTTCGTATCATAATTGTAAACTACTGTTATTCATTATGGAGCTGCGAAAGTAATATATATATATTTTTTTAACATGGAGAATTTTCTAACTTCTTAATATATCTTAGATTTACAAATAATTATTGTTAGTTGGTATGACGTAGCTATATCAAGTAATATAAGTGTTTTCGTCTGTAATGATTTTAACATAAAAGTTTTTTATAAAAAAAAAATATATCTTAGATTTGTGTGTTTTCACTATGTTATTATACAAATATAATTAAAATGAATTATCACAATTATTATTTAAAAAAAAAGTGTTTAAAGTCATGAAAAAAACGTAAGAAATAATTATAAAAATATTTTTTAATATTTTTTATAATGTTATAATTATATAACAATAAAAATTGTATTTTTTTTTCATCAAAATAATTGTTACTCATTCTGAATATATTATTGGCAGTTATAAGGAAATGTGATTTTAAATATTATTTTGTGTGAATATGGATATATGTAGCTTTTGTATGTGTTTGAAATGTAATATAATTATGAATAAATATATGGTATTTACTGTGCGTTGGCTTTTAATAAAAAAATTATTTAATTTATTAAAAAAATCACCTTTGATATTATTTAACAATATAAAATTAATTAATTATTACTTCTTCTAGTTTTAATATAAGACGCAATTTTAAATAAATAAATTATTATTTTTATAAGATGTTTTAAATTTTTATATAACATTTTTGTTACTTTTACTAAATATTGTGGGATATTTATATTTTTATAAGAGAATTTTAAAAAGTTTCATATAGTGGTAACAATTTAAAAACAATTTACAAAATCAAATTAATTAATTATTTTTATTGTGTAATTGTATCTTAACTTTCTTGTATTACGATATATAGTAAATAAAATTCGTTGCCATCTAATAAAAAAAGTACCATGCATTGTTGGTAAATTTATAATAATTACAAAAATTAAGTTTTAAAGGATATCTCATTAATTAACATTAAATTATTATAACATGCAAGGAATTTTTTTTTTTTTACACATGTAATTATTTAAAGTTGTAATTAAAGTGATATTTAATTGAGGAGGTGTTATTATTAAGAGATGGACTTTAAACCTAACTTAGCTTACAAAATCAAATTATAAGGTATATATTATAAAATGTCTTTACTTTTAATCGAAGTGAGATCTTCAACACACTCTCCTTAATGGCTTAGTAGTCCAGTAGTAGGTGACTTGATAAACTCAACAAATACTCACTAAGATAGATTCTAAATTTGATTCTTATACCATTTTAAGAAATGAATTTTAAGTCTAACTCAACTTTATAAGACGAAATCATAAGATGAAGTTTGCATTCACTTATATACTGTGAGACGTCTTTATCTATAGTAAATATGGAAATTCCAACCGTTAGTGATAATAATGATTATGAACATACATTTTAAGTTTTTAAATTTTGATTGTCTAAAAATATTTAGAGATTTTATCCTTCTATTTTATTATTGATAATAAATGAAATCATTTTGATAATTTATTGAATGTGTTAGATAAAACACGTAAAATTAGGTTCCGCGGAATTTTTTTGATCCGAAATCATTTAAGAAATTATAAAATACGAAAGTCAAATAATATTTTTATTTAGGCTTAATGTATTTCTTATAAATAAAGACCTAAGAACATATTCATTGTAGGTCATATTATAAGATTAAATAAGATTTACACATGATTCTTATAAGATTTTTCTATTGGACTATGTTGACATTAGATTAAAAAAAAACTATGATTCAGGGTATTAAATAGGACCTGTATCATTAGAATAAAAAAATATTTTCTGTCTTGAAAATATATATTTTTGCCAACAATTAAATAAAACATTAATGATAGTGTGAGTTTGCATTTAAATAAGGTTGAAAAAAGATTTTAAATATGATGTGGCTTAGTGGAACTCACAAAAATTAAATTAAAATCTTCATAAAATAACAATGGAAATGTTACAAGGAGAGTTGTTAAATAACTTTTTTGTAGACAAAAAATTCTAAACTTTTCATAAGTAGTAGGGATCGAAAAATATCTCTCCAAATATTCATCATAAATCAAATTTCACACATTGAAAATTGTTATCTAGGGAATACATGAGTGACCAAATTTCCTCTTTATTGAGTTGAACGTAACAAGAATTAAACTCTTGTAAATATTTAATTTTAAATTTACCAAATGTTCATTTCAATTAAATTGTTCTTTTTTATAGTTAACGTTTGTGTTTGTATTTGTAACACCCCATAATTTACATATAACTATTACAATACCGGTTCTACATAATTCTATACAAGCTTACAGTTTTTCAAAATATTCCTAATACATGATTAGGATTTATAGAAATACAAATATTTACATATCCACAGCTCAAAATAAAACTCTGTAACCTCTAAGGTTCTCTTGCACCTGTATGGTCATCTGCTCGTGTACATAGTACAGTCATCGCAGTTCAAACACAGCAAGAAAAGCAAGGGTAAGCGACTAAAAATAGAATTTTATAATATACACACTTAAATCCAAAGAGCAAACCAAATTACATGATCAATTTATCAAATTATTCAATTTTCTTCAAATCTCAACAATAAACAATCACATAGATCTCACATGGATCTACACATCCAGAATGTTCAACAAACAACGTCTTCCGGAAGACCCGTATTAAGTAAGTCCTACCAGAGACTAACACCTGATCCAAAGATTACCAGCGAATCCAACAGAAAGGATCAGGGTAAGTTCAATACAACCCAAGCCGTGCATCTCATATGTCACGGTGTGCATGAACTCCCCCATCAGCTTCTCACCACCTGATATCTTAGTCTATGTGACTTAGATCATCAGTGAAGCTCGGAGATCTCTGTTACCACATAGGCATCAATACTTAATACACAACAAACATCAGTCCATACATTATCCCGACATCAATATTTAATACACAACGAACATCAGTTCATACATTATCCCAAATGTATGAATTCAATTCCATACCATTTCGTCATACAATATAATTCAAAAAGTGATCCAAAATATTCAAAAGTCTATTTGACATAAAAAAAATAACACTTCAATACTAAATCATCAAAACCGAATATTTCCACAAATTTAAATAATATATAAACAAACAACCCAATATATATAAACACACAACATCCCTGCAAGAAAAATTGAATATTGGGACCACGTCCCTTCCGCATTCAGATCTTCTATCCTAGGGTGCTATTAAAAATTAAATTTAGCTTCCCTTACCTCAATTGCTTGCTTTCCAAGCAACTTTTAGAATTTTATTCCCCACCGTTTGGATAAGCTTCAAGATTTACAGGCCTAATGCAAATTATCCAAACAGAACAAAAATTCAGTATATAATAGAATAAGTTGAGAGGATTAAACTTTTCAACTGACCCCACCAAGATTGATGACTAAATCCTAAGGAAAATGGAGAACAAAGAATATTTAGAGTAAAAATGAACTTACTCTGTTTGAAAATCTGATCGGGTAGAAATGTTCCTTAACTCCTCTGCTACAGCGTGGTATGATCAGATTCTAAAATAGATGAAGTTTGGGAGAGAAATTAAGAGAGAGAGAGAGAGAAGAGAATTGGAGAGAGAGAGAGAAAAAGAAGAAAAATGGTATTGTGGTGTGAAGAAGAATGTTTCTGTTGCTTTTAAAAAAAGCACGCTGTTACATTATCTCCAACTACAAAAATTTTCGTCCTCGAAAATGAACTTACCAAAATAGAGATTAGGGTATGATGCTCGTATCTCCTCTTCAATTTCCCAAGTGGAGTCTCCAGATATGAGATCCCACAATACTTTCATCATGGGAATACTTCTTCCACGAAGTTGTTTCACTTGTGAATCTATAATTCTGATTGGCTTCACTTCAAATGACAGATTTTCTTTCACCTGGATGGAATCAGACTCTAGAATGTGGCTAGGATCAGGCACATACTTTCGTAGCTGGGATACATGGAAAATATTGTGAATGTTAGCTAAAGGAGGAGGCAAAGCAATTTCATAAGCCACAGGGCCTATTCTCCTGAGAATTTGATAAGGTCCTATGAACTTAGGAGTCAATTTCTTGGATTTGAGTGCTCTTCCTACACCAGTGAACGGTGTAACTCTCAAAAAGACATGCTCACCCGCAGAGAATTCTAAAGGTCTTCTTCTTTGATCTGCATAAGATTTTTGCCTGCTGAGAGATGTTTTCAATCTTTCCTGAATCATTTTGACTTTCTCATTGGTTTGTTGTATTAATTCTGGTCCAATTAACACACTCTCACCATCCTGAAACCAGCACAGAGGTGTCCTACACTTTCTTCCGTACAATGCCTCGAAAGGAGCCATTCCTATGCTAGCTTGGTAACTGTTATTGTAAGTGAACTCTACCAATGGTAGAATTTCATCCCAACTGCCCAAATGATCTAACACACAAGTCCTAAGCAAATCTTCTAAGGACTGGATAGTTCTCTCTGATTGTCCATCAGTTTGAGGATGGTATGCTGAACTAAGTCTGAGTTTAGTCCCCAAAGCTTCTTGAAGTGTTTGCCAGAATCTGAAGGTGAATCTAGGATATCTATCTGAAACTATGCTGGAGGGTACACCATGCAATCTGACTATTTCATCTATATAAATTTGGGCCAACTTTCGCATAGAGATTCTCAAGTCTATAGGTAGGAAGTGTGCCGTCTTTGTTAGCCTGTCCACTATGACCCAAACAGAGTCATGCTTCCGCAAAGTACGTGGTAAGTGGGTAACAAAATCCATTGAGATACTGTCCCACTTCCACACTGGAATGTCTAACTGAGTTAACATGCCTCCAGGCTGTTGATGTTCAATCTTTGATTTCTGACAAGTCAAGCAACCAGCTACAAACTTAGCTACATCATTCTTCATGCCATGCCACCAATAAGACTTCTTGAGATCTTGATACATCTTGGTCATTCCTGGATGTAAACTGAGTTTGCTTTTATGACCTTCAGATAACACTGTTTGCTTTAGTTCATTATCCTCTGGTATACATATTCTATTTTTGAATCTCAAAATACCATCCACTCCTAAAGAGAAGTCTTTAGCTTTGTCAGTATTTAATAAGCCCATGAAGTTCTTCAATTTTGAATCTTCCAACTGCTTCTCCTTCACCTTCTCCAGAAATTCATTAGTTATAACAAGTGTATTACAACTAATGCAATTTGAATACATGGAAACCTCCAAATTCATACTCCTGAAATCTTCAATCAATGCTAGCTCTCTAATCATAAGCGACGACATTTGTATCTTTTTACGACTCAACGCATCTGCAACAATATTTGCCTTCCCAGGATGATATATTAACTGGAAATCATAGTCTTTTAAAAATTCAATCCATCTCCTCTGCCTCATATTTAACTCCTTCTGATCAAACAAATACTTCAAGCTTTTATGATCACTGAACACATTAAAACTAACTCCGTAAAGAAAATGTCTCCATATTTTTAAAGCAAAGACAACTGCTGCCAATTCTAGATCATGAGTTGGATAATTTCTTTCATGCACCTTTAACTGACGAGAAGCGTAGGCAACAACTTTCTTATTCTGCATCAAAACACAACCCAATCCCTGATAGGAAGCATCACAGAAAACTTCAAAAGACTGATTGGTATCAGGGATTGTCAATATAGGAGCATTAGTCAACCTTCTTTTCAACTCTTCAAAGCTTTTCTCACATTGTTCAGTCCATGCAAAAGGATGATCCTTTCTAGTCAATTGGGTCAAAGGAGCCACTATTTTAGAAAAACCTTCTATAAATCTCCTGTAATATCCTGCTAACCCGACAAAGCTTCTAATTTCAGTAACTGTTTTAGGACGTTCCCACTGAAGTACAACCTCCACTTTAGAAGGATCTACTGATATCCCCTATGCAGAGATGACATGTCCTAAAAATTGTATTTCTGACATCCAGAAGTCACATTTTGAAAGTTTAGCATATAACTGTTTTTCTCTCAAAATGTTCAGGACGGTTCTAAGATGTTCTGCATGTTCTTCCCTTGTACGAGAATAGATCAAAATATCATCTATGAACACTACCACAAACTTATCAAGAAAAGGTCTGAATATCCGATTCATATAATCCATGAAAATAGCTGGAGCATTAGTCACCCCAAATGGCATAACCAGAAATTCATAGTGACCATACCTTGATCTAAAAGCAGTCTTCTGAACATCTTCCGTTTTCACTGAAATTTGGTGATAACCTGAGCGCAGATCTATCTTAGAAAAGACAACTGCCCCATGCAACTGATCCATCAAGTCATCAATTCTAGGAAGAGGATATTTATTCTTTATTGTTAACTTGTTTAATTGTCTGTAATCTATGCATAGACGTGACGAACCATCTTTCTTCTTCACTAATAGCACTGGAGCTCCCCATGGAGAAACACTAGGTCGAATGAATTGCTTCTCCAATAAGTCTTCTAGTTGTTTCTTCAATTCACCTAACTCCGCTGGTGCCATCCGATATGGAGAAATTGACACGGGGCCTGCTCCGGGAATCAAGTCTATTGCAAACTCTATCTCTCTTTTAGGTGGAAGTCCAGGAATCTCATCAGGAAATACATCCATAAACTCCTGAACTACAAACATATCTTTTTGTACTTTATCAGTAACTATAGAACAAGCCAAGAGCATAAAACATTCTGCACCTTCTCGTATCTCTCTCTCAAACTGATGAGCTGAGATAACCTGCATTCTTTCTAATTTAGGGAAAATTAACTTCTTCCGACCACAATCTATAAGGATATGATTAGCAGACAACCAATCCATTCCCAATATAACCTCCAAATCTTTTAGAGGTATACAAATCATGTTGATCTTGTATCTCTGCCCATCTATAATTACTGGACACTCAGCACACATGGAAGAAGTTACTATAATACCTTCTGTTGGTGTAGATACCACCAACTCAAATTCTAATTCTCGGACTGACAACCTAAGTTTCTTAGCACAATCAAAAGATATAAAAGAATGGGTTGCCCCAGAATCAAACACTACAGATAATTGCGTTCCAAGGATAGAACAAATACCTCTAACAAGGCTATCAGACTGTGAAACTTCAACTCCACTAATAGCAAAAACTCTGCCAGCAGCTTTGGGTTTTTGATTACTATTTTGTTGTACTTGCTGCACTCCGCCAGAATTTGGAGCTCCCAATTGGACACGACAGTCTTTGGTTGCATGACCATACCTGTGACATCTATCACATGTCACATTTGACACTGGATGAGGGCAAAATCTAACAACATGTGGCCCACCGCATCTAAAACATCTGAAACTAGGTGGTGATTGAGAACTGGGTCTTCCACTGCTATAAGATTGAGGTTTGAAATAAGGTTTCTTTCTATCTTCATATTTAGGCATGCTTTTAAAAGGTCCTCCCACTTGAGGCTTAACAAGTCTGCTACTATTTTTCAAACTCTCCACTACTTTTGCTTTCTCCACTAGAGCAGGGAAATCTCTAATGGACATAGGAATCACCACTTCTTTAAGTTCTTGCTTCAACCCAAATTCAAATTTTCTACATCTCCAAGCCTCAGTCATGGTCTGGGTGTAGAATCTAGCTAGGTGTTTGAACCTAGTAGCATATTCAGTGACTGAAAGATTTCCTTGTTCCAGCTGCATGAATTCAATTTCTTTTGCATACCTGACACTATCAGGAAAATACTCCTCTAGGAATCTTACTTTGAAGTTCTCCCAAGTAGCATCTTCACCTTTGTCTTCCATCATTTGCTTCATGCCTATCCACCAGAATTCAGCTTCTTCAGTTAGTACATAAATGGCATAGGATAACTTTCTCTCTTCAGGGCATTGAGTAGCTTCAAAGATTCTTTCTATGTCTCTCACCCACTGGTCTGCTCCATCTGGATTTAACTTGCCATTAAATTTGGGTGGATTGTGTCTCAGAAAATCCTCCATACTAAAGGTATGGGGTTGTTGATGAAGCTGAGATGCTTCTGCTGCTAATCTAGCTGTTTCTAATTGATGAATGGCGGCCTGATGCTGTTGTGCCATAGTAGCACTCTGTTGTTGCAAGGCTGTTGCCATCATCTCTATTGCCCGAGCTAAGTTGGGCATATCTACTGGTGGAGGAGGAGTAGGTGGTCTACGTGCCATCTACTAAGCACATAAAGAATTGGATTAGAAATTACTAAAAATTTTCAACTACATCTTTAAGACAAATTAACTTCAAAGAAATAATCATACAAAACAAGTAAAAACCAATCAAAACTTATCCCTAAAATGTACTCTAGCTACTTAGAATTAAGATAGAAAATAATCTTGATCTAGTCATGAGTGTGCACCCTCACCACTCTATCAAGATTCTTTTCATTCTTAATACTTTCATCTTTATTCATAACAATTAACTTGACTCGAACACAAACAAGATTTCAAGAAAAACAACTTTGTCAAACATCTTATTAGAAACTTTTAACTAAGTCTTGAGGCTAGACGTAACCAAAAATCTACACGCAGGAGAAACAGAATAAACCCACTACCCTCAGGTTATCCTAAGGATGAACCGCTCTGATACCATTAAATGTAACACCCCATAATTTACATATAACTTTTACAATACCGGTTCTACATAATTCTATACAAGCTTACAGTTTTTCAAAATATTCCTAATACATGATTAGGATTTATAGAAATACAAATATTTACATATCCACAGCTCAAAATAAAACTCTGTAACCTCTAAGGTTCTCCTGCACCTGTATGGTCATCTGCTCGTGTACATAGTACAGTCATCGCAGTTCAAACACAGCAAGAAAAGCAAGGGTAAGCGACTAAAAATAGAATTTTATAATATACACACTTAAATCCAAAGAGAAAACCAAATTACATGATCAATTTATCAAATTATTCAATTTTCTTCAAATCTCAACAATAAACAATCACATAGATCTCACATGGATCTACACATCCAGAATGTTCAACAAACAACGTCTTCCGGAAGACCCGTATTAAGTAAGTCCTACCAGAGACTAACACCTGATCCAAAGATTACCAGCGAATCCAACAGAAAGGATCAGGGTAAGTTCAATACAACCCAAGCCGTGCATCTCATATGTCACGGTGTGCATGAACTCCCCCATCAGCTTCTCACCACCTGATATCTTAGTCTATGTGACTTAGATCATCAGTGAAGCTCGGAGATCTCTGTTACCACATAGGCATCAATACTTAATACACAACAAACATCAGTCCATACATTATCCCGACATCAATATTTAATACACAACGAACATCAGTTCATACATTATCCCAAATGTATGAATTCAATTCCATACCATTTCGTCATACAATATAATTCAAAAAGTGATCCAAAATATTCAAAAGTCTATTTGACATAAAAAAAATAACACTTCAATACTAAATCATCAAAACCGAATATTTCCACAAATTTAAATAATATATAAACAAACAACCCAATATATATAAACACACAACATCCCTGCAAGAAAAATTGAATATTGGGACCACGTCCCTTCCGCATTCAGATCTTCTATCCTAGGGTGCTATTAAAAATTAAATTTAGCTTCCCTTACCTCAATTGCTTGCTTTCCAAACAACTTTTAGAATTTTATTCCCCACCGTTTGGATAAGCTTCAAGATTTACAGGCCTAATGCAAATTATCCAAACAGAACAAAAATTCAGTATATAATAGAATAAGTTGAGAGGATTAAACTTTTCAACTGACCCCACCAAGATTGATGACTAAATCCTAAGGAAAATGGAGAACAAAGGATATTTAGAGTAAAAATGAACTTACTCTGTTTGAAAATCTGATCGGGTAGAAATGTTCCTTAACTCCTCTGCTACAGCGTGGTATGATCAGATTCTAAAATAGATGAAGTTTGGGAGAGAAATTAAGAGAGAGAGAGAGAGAGAAGAGAATTGGAGAGAGAGAGAAAAAGAAGAAAAATGGTACTGTGGTGTGAAGAAGAATGTTTCTGTTGCTTTTAAAAAAAGCACGCTGTTACAGTATTAGTTTGATCACGAGATTTGATTTACATGGAAAAATATTTTTAAATTTAAAATATTGTGAAAAACACCTAATTAAAATTAATGTTAAGAAAAAAATTGATGTCTTTATAAATTATTCTTGATTTATTGATTTATAATTGTGAGTTCATTGACGGAGCTCAATCATGTGATGAAATGTCTTAAGGTCGATATCTAAATTTAATGATTATGAACTTATCAGACTCATTGGCTTATGTCTGAGGTTAGGGAGTTGTGAGATCATGGTCAAGCTCAATAATAGAGTGAAAGCATATTTGTTACTGACCTCTGCAAATGATGAAAAAAAATTTCATTACTTCGCATAAAAAGGGGAAGACGTTCATTACGGAGATTGACGGTATATGCAAGATTGTAATTAACTTAGGAATATAACTCAAAACAAGACTAGATACAAGGAGAAAGGGGAGAGAACATTATTGTACATAAGGAGAAGAAAGTGACCTAATAAAGAAAGAACAACAACTCACATTGAGTAATTTAGGAATATAGCTCAAAACAAGAAGAAAGTGACTTGATAAAGAAAGAACAACAACTCATATTTTACACTATATTCACGAAATTTTCTCTTCTCGTTAACTTTGAGTGTTGGAGTATCTCCTACTGGTGAAACCTCCTCATTTCCTGAAAGTCAATTCATGAAACTAACTTGTAAGGATATGATCTGGTGACCATCTTGGAGTTTAACCAACAACTCGACTGAGAATCGTTGTTTCTAGCTAAACTAAATGATTTAGTTGAGAGACCTCCCTCTTGATTAGAACAGTAATGTTGATTGATTATGATTGCTAAGGGGTTGATATTATAATAAACCAATTTAGGTTCAATTACTAAAATATTAAATATTGGAATAATTTAATGAATTGATTATTCATTTGATATTTATCAAAATAAGTTTATTTTTAAGTTATTTACATGAGAAATGTAAAGACCTATTAAAAAATAGAGATAATTGTGTTTTAATTTCATTTTTTTTAAATAAAAGTTTTCATGTTAGGCATCACTATGTAACTTGACATCTTAGCTATGCTGACACCTCAAGTAACAACAATCATTTGCCATCACATGAAAAAAATATTATTAAAAAAAGAAAAAAAATACAAAAATATGGGGGGACTAGACCAAAACTCATATGTTAACAAAAACGATACATAGGTAGACTATACCTATTCATAAAGAATTCTAAGAATAGACTAGATGGTAGCCTATTATACCAATGAAAAAATTCTCTATGAATAAATCCTAAATTAGTCAGCTTATCAGCATACGCATTTCCTTCCCGAAAAATATGAGTAACCCTAAACCTGATTTTCCCACAATAATTAAGACAAGTATTCCATTGATTACGAAGCATCCAAAGAACATTAGTCATAGCATTAAACGCAACACAAACCAAAGCAGAATCACATTTCAACCAAACATTAGTAAACCCATCTTTTGAGCTTCCTCCATAGCATGTATAACCTCATAAAACTCAGCAACCAGAGCAGTTTGAACTTCAAGAAACGCAGAGAAAACTCCAATAAATTCCCCCATACTCCTACGGAAAATACCTCCACAAGTAGCAATACCAGGATATCCCCTAGCAACTCCATTAGTGTTAGTTTTAACCCAACCTGGTGAAGGAAACTCCCATCAGTTGTGTGTGTTTTAAGCTAATATCATGATTTTATGATATATAGATTTTAAATTCAGCAGCTAAAACCTTGCTAGCTAATTAGATATCAATCTAGAAACTATTTATCAATAATATAAACTAATTCAGACATCAATAATTTTTTTAGTCTCTAAAATAGTATTTAATCTAGTCAATATAGGAACTAATTTTTTTTTACCTAAAATAGGTTTCTATTTAATGATTTTTTGTAGTGTTAAATATGAAGTTAGAAGTCTCATATTAAGTGTAGATGAGTGAGATGAGTAATATATAAGTAGAAAAAGTTACAAACTTAATGTCTTAAGATTTTAGATTGAAAATAGAGTCAACTCTATTATATATGGGTAGACTCATGACCCAAAACTCATTGGATCCACATCTCCCATGTTAGGTATCAACTCTCTCCAATGTGTCAACTCAAATAATTGGTATAGTCACTAGGAAGTGTTATATACAACTAAGAGAGACTCATGGTTATGTAAAATCTAATGGATTTTTTTTTAACTAAAAAACTTCTCCTTCTACAAAATACCATCTTTTGTTTTTTCACTCCTAATCTCATTCTTTTCTAGATCATATCCCACCTTTCTAGCAGCTAGTGATCCAAAAATGTACTTGATTAAAATTTAGTTAAAGTAAATGTCTTTTTGCTCTAAAAACCCTTTATTTTTTTATTTTTTGTGTGAATGTGAGCTCAATTTTGTTTTATTCAATTGAGAAAAATGATTCTTTTACCTAGTTTAATCTTTGATTAAAATTTGGTTATGTTGTTATGAGTTTATAGTTTTTCGTATTATATAATTCTTACCTATAATTTTCTTGAAGTGCAAGTCAGTTATAAGTAAAAGAAAATTTCTATGATGAATTCTTTTTCATGAATTAGATTGTAGAATTTAGTTGAAATTGAATTTGTAGGATTATATTTAACATGCATACAATTAGGATTTTAAGGGCATTTTTTAAAATAAATTTGTGTTGATTGAATAGTGTAGATTGACTGAAATTA
Organism: Phaseolus vulgaris; assembly: GCF_000499845.2. Taxonomy (NCBI): domain Eukaryota; kingdom Viridiplantae; phylum Streptophyta; class Magnoliopsida; order Fabales; family Fabaceae; genus Phaseolus; species Phaseolus vulgaris. The sequence goes on from NC_023750.2 coordinate 38,834,532, forward strand.
GGTGAATGTTGGATTAGAATTCTTCAAGTTGAGTTTTGAAACTAAAGTAAACAGTTATATTGTAGTTTATGGAATTTGGTGGTGTATTGTAGTTTAGGTTTAATGACAATGAATGTTATATTGAGTTTTGAATGATGATTTTGAGTTGAAATTATTAGAGTTTGAGTTTTGAGCGTTAGAGAATTGTTATTGAATATTTTAAAACTTGCTAAGAAGGTTGGAAAAAAATGGAATAAGTTTTGGGTGAGTGTTGGAAAAAAATTTAGTTGTTGCGTAAAATTCTTTTTTCTAGCATTTTCACTCAAGATAGACTTTTCTCACTCAAGCTAAAATGTGAGCAAGTCAAATATCTTTCTTCTTAGACATTTTCACTCAAACGAGACATGTCTCGCTCAAGCTAAAATGTAAGTGAGAGTTTGACCTTATTTTCATTGTGTATATTGCTCAAGCAACACTTTCAAGTAATAATTTTACCTTTTAGGTCACAAACTTGAGATGTCATATGAACCCTTATATGAATATATGTATTAAGTACAAGATGTCATATGAACCCTTATATGAATATATGTATTAATTACAATATGTTGTAGAAATATCATAACTTCACTAAATGTCTAAATCATGTAGATTGAGATTTTATGTGGTGAGAAGTTGATGGAGAGTTTATTATACATATGCAATGTGCAGAGTTGTAGATGTTGAATATCTTAAACTTATCTTCACTTATGAAGCCTAGGATGTGGACCTATGGAACTTAAATAATTCAAATATTAGTCTCTTATAGTACATATTGAATATAAGTCTTTCAGAAGGTGTTAATAGATATCCTCTTAAATATTCTTTAAGTATATAAATTCATGTATTGACCTATATTTAACGATGATTGAGAAAATTGAATTGATTTGTAATTGTAATTTAATGAATGGATATATGATTGGATTTGTATGTATTATTAGGATTGATACTTTTGTTTTTATTCAACTTTTGGATGGATGTGTGTTATGTTTATACTTTTTTTTCAAAAACTCATAATTGTAAACTTTTTATTGGTAGTTGTTCAATATACTTTATGTACGGATTTCCTTATTAAGTAAGTATGTTAATTTTAAAAGATGGAGGGGAGGGTTTTGGGTTTGTGATAGCATCTTTCTAATGGAGGAATCAAATTATTGTTAACATATTTATTTTTCCATTTTAAATTATTGGGCTTTGTTTGTTTGGCCCAACCTTCCTTTTCTGTTTCAGCTAGGTCTTAATCTTTCTCTTATATATACACCATGTATTTTACTCTATAATACACAAGTGAATAAAAGTTTATTTTATATTTAGTTTTCTCTACAATTAGGGTTTATCAAAACCTTTTTTTTCTCCATTACGACTACGTGCGATTACGTTTGTTACATTAAAGCATCACATCAGGCAAGGAATATTCATCTTCATTTACTGTAATATGGTATCAGAGCTCTTCGAATGAAGAGCTCTGCTGCGCTTCTCTCTGATTTTTATTTCCCTCTTTGCTGTTCTTGGTTATTGTTTTTTTTTTTCTTTCTTTAAAACCTTGTAGGCGATGGCTGATGAAATCCCCACACCGGCTTCCTCTTCAAATGGAAACCCTACACCGACTTCCTCTTCAAATGGAAACCCTACACCGATGACCCTTTTGGAACAGCCGATGAACAACTTTCTATACTTACACCCAAGCGAGAACCCCGCAACCTCGTTGGTGTCACCTGTTCTTGATTCAACAAACTACCATTCGTGGAGTCGGTCCTTCATCACTGCTCTTAGTGCCAAGAACAAAGTGGAATTCATACTTGGCTCACACCCATGCCCACAAAGGAATGATCCCACTTTCTCGTCTTGGACACGCTGTAACAACATGGTTGTCTCTTGGTTAGTACACTCTGTTTCAATCCCTATTAGGCAAAGCATTGTTTGGATGGACATAGCCTTTGACATCTGGAATGATTTAAAAGTTAGATATTCACAAGGGGATTTATCTCGCATTTCTTATTTGCAATTTGAGGCTATTTCTTTAAACCAGGGGGATATGTCTGTCACAGAGTATTTTACAAAATTGCGTATTATTTGGGATGAATTAGAGAATTTTAGACCTAATCCTATGTGCACATGCCCAGTAAAATGTTCTTGTTCTGTCATTTCTATTATAAATCAAAGAAAGTGTGAGGATCGTGCTATGCAATTTTTAAGAGGATTAAATGATCAGTATAAAAATATTTGTTCTCATGTTTTGCTCATGGATCCCATTCCTGCCATATCCAAAAAAATTTCCTTGGTTGTTCAACAAGAGAGACAATTATCCACTGTTGTTCCTAGTCTTCATAGTCTTAACAGTAGTCGCACTACTACATGCAATTTTTGTGGTAAGTACGGTCATACTGAAGCTGTTTGTTTTCGAAAGGTGGGTTTTCCTTCTAGTGATGTTAAAACCTCAAAGTTTTCTTCTACTAGAAAAATTTGCACTTTTTGTAACCGTCTTGGCCACACTGTCGACACCTGTTATAAAAAACATGGGTTTCCTCCTGGCTACAAATCCATCCATAGGACATCCCAAGCCAACAATATGTTTACTACTAACCCTTCTTTTGAGTCTTTTTCTAAAGAACAGGATGTAAAGGGGATTCAACTTACACCACAGCAGTGTCAATTCCTAACCAACATTTTGCGTCAGCAAAACCTTGAGGATCCTGCCCCTCACGCTCAAATTAATCAAGTCGGAACCTTCTCGGTAGATAAAATCACCAATACCGAGCAATCTTCAACGGGTAAGTTTTTCTCTTCATTATCTGCTATAAAAGAATCTTGGCTTGTTGATTCTGGTGCCACTGATCATGTTTGCCACAATCTAAGCGCTTTTACTACTGGACTAAAATCAAACCTGTCTTAATTAGTCTCCCAAATGGTCAAACTGTTTATGCCACATATTCTGGTTTAGTACATTTTTCGGCCAAGTTTTATTTGTCTGATGTGTTATATGTGCCTCATTTTCAATTAAACTTAATATCTGTTTCTAAACTCACACACCAACTTAAATGCACTTTAACTTTCACTTTAACTCACTGCATTATACAGGACAATCTCACCCAAGAGAGGATTGGTACAGTTGAAGCCACTGGTGGCTTGTACCCTGTCACTACCTTGCCTGCTTCTAATCGCTCTAAACCACATAATTTTGCTCCTCTTATTAATTGTAATATCACGGACAAAACATTGTGGCACTATAGACTGGGGCACCCTTCACATGAAAGATTACATGTCTTACGCAAACAATACCCTTTTATTACTATTGATACTCATCATGTATGTGACACTTGTAGTCGTGCAAAACAGAAGAAACTTCCTTTCACTTTAAGTACTACTGCTACCTCTGCTATTTTTGATCTTGTACACTTTGATATTTGGGGACCCTGTTCCATAACTTCTATGCAAGGTTTTCGTTATTTCTTAACTATTGTTGATGATTACTCGCGCTATACTTGGGTTATTTTGTTGCATAATAAATCTGAAGTGCGTCCGCACATCATTAACTTCACTCTTTTTGTTCAAAATCATTTTCAAACTAATATCAAAACGATTCGTACTGACAATGGTGTTGAGTTTGCTATGTCAAGTTTTTATGCTTCAAAAGGAATTATACATCAAACATCTTGTGTTGAAACACCACAACAAAATGGCATTGTGGAACGTAAACATCAACACATACTAAATGTAACCAGGGCCTTACTTTTTCAAGCAAATCTTCCTCCTATCTTTTGGGAATTTGCTGTAAATCATGTTGTTTTCTTAATAAATTCTATTCCTACTCCATTACTTAATAACATCACTCCTCATGAACAATTGTTTGGAAAACCGTATGACATTTCTTTTTTAAAAGTGTTTGGTTGCCTATGCTATGCTAGTACCATTACTGCACATAGGAAGAAATTAGATGATAGATCTATCAAAGGTATTTTTCTTGGTTTCCCGCAAAATACAAAAGGTTATATTGTCTTAAATTTAAAGTTTCATCGCATAGAGATATCACGACATGTAATCTTTCATGAAACCCATTTTCCATATAAATTGGATAGTGGCTTGCCTAGGGACCCCAACACTTTATCTCTCCCTATTTCTAACGCATATAATTCTTCTCTTGATTTTTTTTCTGATACTGCACCTCCTGCCGAGCCGTGTGCCTCTACTCCTGCACCCAATATTGCCCCTCCACCAGCCTTATTATCCTCTGATTTTCCGGCAAATAATGTCTCTGCTCCTGCATCCAACACTGCACCTCCACCAGCATCATCACCTCCTGCACCTCCAGGAAGCACCTCACCCCAATTTCCAAGAAGATCAACTCGTCCTCACCGACAACCTGCCTATCTTGCCGATTTCCACACAACAACCAACACTGTAAGTAGTCGATATCCTATTCATAATTACTTGTCTTACAATTCCTTATCTTCTAATTTTAGAAATATTATTTCCTCTATCAACTCTCATCCTGAACCTCGCACCTATACCGAAGCCTCCAAACATGCTTCTTGGCAATCTGCCATGCAAGCTGAGCTTCAAGCTCTTGCTGCTAACAATACTTGGCAACTTACCCCTCTCCCTCCAGGAAAGAAAACTATTGGTTGTAAATGGGTATATAAAATTAAATATCATTCTGATGGCACTGTTGAGCGCCACAAAGCTAGAGTTGTTGCTAAAGGGTTCACCCAACTTGAAGGACTTGATTTCTTAGACACTTTTGCACCTGTTGCTAAACTCACTACCGTCCGCCTTCTCCTTGCTGTTGCCACTACCAAAAATTGGGTTTTAAAACAACTTGATGTCAATAATGCCTTTCTTCACGGTGATCTCCATGAAGAGGTATACATGACCCCCCCACCTGGTCTCTCTCTTCCTTCTCCCCAGCATGTCTGCAAGCTTCAACGGTCTTTGTATGGTCTTCGTCAAGCTGGTCGTCAATGGTACGCAAAACTTTCTACTTTTCTTTTATCAAATAATTACTCTATCTCTGTTGCTGACCACTCTCTTTTTCTTAAATATAATAATGATAAACTCACTGTTATTCTTGTTTATGTTGATGACTTGCTCTTAACTGGTGATGACACGGAGGAAATCAATACAATTACTGCATCCCTTCACCATCACTTCAAGATAAAAAAATTTAGGTAATCTCACCTACTTTTTGGGACTGGAAATTGCTCGCAATAGTACTGGTCTTCATTTAAGTCAACGCAAGTATACTCTTGATCTCCTTCAAGAAACTAGCATGCTTGACTCTGCACCTGTGGCCACTCCTATGACTCACACCTCCCGTCTCTCTCCCGACCAAGGCTCACCTCTCGATGCTGATGCCACTTCCCAATACAGAAGACTCCTTGGACGTCTCATTTACTTAACCAACACGCGACCAGACATCGCCTTCGCTGTTCACAATTTAAGCCAATTCATATCTGCACCCACAACTCATCATCAGCAAGTTGTCTCCCGTCTTTTGCGTTACCTCAAGGGCACCCCTGGTGAAGGACTATATTTTTCTCACACTAGTTCACTTCACCTTTGTGGTTTTAGTGACTCTGACTGGGCAACATGCCCTACCACACGCAAATCTGTCACTGGATATTCCATCTACTTAGGCGACTCCCTAATATCATGGAAATCAAAAAAGCAGCCAACTATCTCCCGCAGCTCCTCTGAAGCCGAGTATAGAGCACTTGCCACCACCACTTGCCACCACCACATGTGAGTTACAATGGTTGTCCTACCTCCTTCAGGATTTACATCTTCCTCTCTCCCAGCCTGCAAACCTATATTGTGACAACAAATCTGCCCTTCAAATAGCTTCCAATCAAGTTTTTCATGAACGAACCAGCACATCGAAATTGATTGTCACCTAGTTCGTGAAAAACTTAACTCTGGTCTCCTCAAATTGCTGTCCATTACTTCTGCAATGCAAGTTGCTGACATATTCACCAAGCCCCTTGCTTCCGCACAGTTCTCTACTCTCAAATCCAAGCTGGACCTGACAAATATCTACTCCCCAGCTTGAGGGGTGTTAACATATTTATTTTTCCATTTTAAATTATTGGGCTTTGTTTGTTTGGCCCAACCTTCCTTTTCTGTTTCAGCTAGGTCTTAATCTTTCTCTTATATATACACCATGTATTTTACTCTATAATACACAAGTGAATAAAAGTTTATTTTATATTTAGTTTTCTCTACAATTAGGGTTTATCAAAACTTTTTTTTCTCCATTACGACTACGTGCGATTACGTTCGTTACATTAAAGCAACACATCAGGCAAGAAATATTCATCTTCATTTACTGTAATAATTATGTCAAAGAAAGAAACACTCATATCAAAAACTTCAATTGCTTGCTTGCTAAAAAAAATATTAACTTTCTTAAGAAATTTTTTCCAACTACAATCTCTTAATTCTTGAATGAATGAATATGTACTAAAAACTAAATTCACAACATTCAGAATATATTGAGATTTTTAATATAGTGCTTATGATTTTTCATAATTTCCTTTATCACTTGGAAAATAAACACAAAATTAATAACATCACCTCCTTTAGAGTACATATGTCCTCTTAATAACCAACATTTTTTTAATTGAATTTCATGTCACTCCTCATTCTTAGACTATTCAACTTATCAAGTGGGGCATTGTTTTTTTCCTTGAAAAGGAATTTGCAGGGAGTGACATTGAAGAATTCTCAATATAAGATGTTCTAGGTGAATCTATAAGGTATATTTTCCTTTAATTGCCAAAAAAAATAAACAAATAATTCAAAAACACTTTTTTTAAAGTTTTTTTTCCGGCAAAGAATTAATGAAATTAAAAGAGGGACACTTTAGGGGTGTCCCAACCCGTGTACAAGAATTTGGAGCACATACAAGGCTCTCACCTACAAAAGGAATGCAATAACATGTCCTAAAACTACTAAGAAAAAAAGCACACTTCCAGCAAAGTGCCCAAAAAACTAAACCACACCAAAAGAACAACCAACAAAGAAACAATATGGTGCCATCAAACTATATGGGGACAAAAACACAATTCATCCCAGCCAAAAAACCAATATTCCCCCAACCGTGCCTATTGTTTTGTGACAGCTCCAGCACGTCAATCTTAAAATTGCTAAAAGGACATCCATTCTTCAAAATTTCAGCAAAGGAATTTGATTCTGGTTTGAAGACAACATCTTGAAGTACACAAAGTTCCAACTAGTTGCAGTCCTATAACAACAACACCTTTGTTAACCCAGCTACCCATCCTTTGCTGCATAAATTTTGTACCTAAAAACCTTAAATGATAACATCTTCAGCCCACCACTTACTCTTCCATCTACCTTCCAAGATCTTTTCTACTTTATTCACTCTTTAAAGGATTAAAAGGCTGCTCCCCGCCGACTGTACCTGCACCATTAAAAACAAAACAACCTTCCCCACCTCTCAAACTGAACCAAGAAGAACATAAAAACCCATAACATTGACCTTAAGTGAAATATTCAATATTTATTACATCCAACCACTAATACAAAAAATCTTAAAGCTTGTACTGGTACCTTTAATATATATGCAGCAGGTTATGAAAAAGTTAAAAAAAAAAACGCCTTTATTCACTTAACTAGTTACCATGTTAATACAGGTTACATGTGATAGTATCCAATCGGAAAAGGAGAACATGACTCTCTTTTCTTTATGTTTCAATCATACCCATGATTGTACTTGTGCCATGGTAAAAATCTCCTTTGCGTATATCTTTACTTGGTTAAAGATAGCTTTGTTTCTATGCTTCCATATACACCATACTATTGAAACCCAAAGGCTTTTCCATAACATATTGCCTTCCTTGTTAAAGTAATGCTTCGTTGAGATCTAAGTTTGACATTTCTTTCTATTGACATAAACTACTTGGATCACTTGTGCATTAAATTTTTATTAGGAAAATGTAATTGAAGCATATATCTTATACTAAGTTTAACTATTAGGAAAATCATTTTAACCTTACAAAATTGGCTTGTAAAGCGTGAAATTAAATATTTATGAGTGGCCTAACAGAAGCTTGATAACAATGGCACATAAATCTCAATAAACTTGACTAAAATAAACTCTAAATAACTTTGATATCATTTTCGTAATTAAGTTTATGTTTATCCAAACCTCACAATAACTGGCTTATGAGGTGAGTTTTGCACCCTACTTACATATTATGGTATAGTTGATGTGAGATCTCCAACAATTATATCTAAATATCTCAATAAAAGAGAGAAAATATTATAACAAATACATTTGAGAAGGGAACTTGATGTTTCAAAATATTAAATAAATATTATATATACAAGTATTTATATTGGTACAAATGTATATATTTGAGGCGTTGCACTTTCTCAATTTTGTTTAAACATTGTTTAATATAAAATAACAACGCGTTAACTATTCACTGATTTAGTCTTTTAGTTTAATTATGTAAAAATAAATAACTATACAATTCTCTTAAATGCATTAACTTGATAAAATAAATTGTGGGACACTACCTTGACATGCCCTCCTTTTTCAAATCATTCTCACTAACAACCCCACTCGTTACCATAAACAAATAAATAGAAAAAGAAACACATTAAAGAGCTATTTTTTTAATATAAAGGTCGTTTAAATTAGCTTAATATAAACATTTGTCCAACTTCTAATCAAAAGTTTCATTAGTTAAGTTTTGTACCAGAATCTGTCAAATAAAAGTATACATATAAAAATAGCTTTAGTTTCCAATTAAATGTTAAGTATAATCTATGAGTGTTTGTTCTTTGTATAAAAAATGGAAGAAGAAGAGTGATGGAGAAAAAGAAAGACATAAGAACAAAATAAAAAGCAAACCTCACTAAGTTAAACAAAAGAAAGGGGCTTTTTTCGCATAATATTCCGACCATAGATGTTTGTGAAAAGGTTGAATAATATTGGCCTCACTACACTACATATCTTCATCATTCAATCAAATTCCATTATATATATCTGGGGCCAATTATAATACTTGTGAGTGGAGATGGTGATTTTCATTTGTGATTCAGAAACTTCATTGTTTATTCTTCAACCTTCATGGTGTCCATTGTGTAGCATGAATTCAGAGCAAATGTATGTGTGGTGCTACCCTTTTGCTTGCAACAATCATCTTATATTATCTGTGAGAGTGTTTATCACCAGTTGATTATGGTGAAATTTTTTAATCTCAACAAGTTTGGCTGGTTTTGGTGAATCATCAAATTAGTTTATTGCACAAAGCCAATTGGAGATTGATTCTAGTTAGGTACTAAAGTAAAATTAGAGTTGATTCTTCTGGTGAATGTTCACTTCCAATATAGTTTAGTGCAACTACATACGATAAGGTGATAGTTGCAAGAATTCTAATGTGTTAAGTAGATTTTTTTTAATAAATATAAAATTATGACAGTTTTTAAGTTTAATTCAAATTTATAATAAAATAAAATGTTAGAGAAAACTAATAAATTTCGATTATGATACATTCTAAATGATTTTAATATCATATTAAGAAATAAACTTTAAGTTTAACTTAACCTTACAACAATAATCACTAAAGTGAGATTTACATGTATTTATATTCTATGAATTGACTTTATATTTAGTCGATTTGATTTGAGATCTCCAACATTATTTAAAAAAAAAAATAAGTATATTTATATTATTTTTTAAGTGTTTGCTTAATATGTTTATTTTTAAAAATATTTTTTTTAATAAATAAATAGTATTTTCTCTTTAAAGAAGTATTTTTTTAAAAAAAATATTATTTTAAATTAGAAATAGGTTGGAGGGGTTGAATTTAGATTAGTAATAATCATAAATTCAAATGAATAATTGTTAAGAGTAATTGACAAATATGAAAAACCCTTTAATGTTTCTAACTTTATTTAGAATCAATTATTAAAGTTGGTCATGCTGTCTTCTAATGGCATATGGTGGACACAAAATGGTGTGATAAGTATAGCATTTAGACTTTTGAAAGTAATTTTATTAAATAGAAAAAATAATTAGATGTAAAAAATATAAATGATTATTATATAAACTGATTTGTTAGAATTGTTAGTCTTTAAAATATACTCAATTATCATTAAAGAAGTTTATGAAGTAGTTATTAACTCGTCTTAAAAAAAAAAAAAACAGAAGTCATTTTTACATATACACATCTCAACAAATTGACCAAACCCTAAAAACCTTAAAAAAAATATTAGCAACAAAAAATAATAAATATGAACTTTTTTTAGGGTTATTTCAACCCTTTTATAATACATTACTTTAGTTATCTAAAAGACCCTACAACTTAAAATTATAATGACCTAGAATATTAGAGTAATCGCCTTAAAGTTCATACCTTTAAGAACTTTGGTACTTAATTAATTGGTTATTTTGAATTCCAACTATAATTAGTTGAAGCAGTTAGAATGAAAAGGTTTTCAAATGACTTCATGTAGGAATGATGGGCACTTGCAAAAGCACTTGGGCTCAACTCACTCACTTGGGCACATCCATAAAATATAGGCCTTTCCAAGGCCCACTTCATTTAATTTTGAAAAAAAAAATTATAATAACAACTTTTCCTACATATTACTTTCATCATGTGTTTATTGATAATTAGTTAGGGTTAATATATAAAAATTAAAAAATAATGGATGTAGAATGAAAAATTATTGTTTAACTGAAAAAAGCAAGAATGAAGCAATTAATTAATATTGAGTCAGCTCATTAAGTAGAGTACAAAATAAAATTAGTTACTTGTAGCTTTTATAATCACTGACTCCAAAATAATACTTAAAAACCCTAAAAGTTAACATCCTCACTTTTTTGGTACCTAACTTGACCATGCAATAAGAAAGATTAGTTATGATAATGTGTTGATTAACTATAATAATAGCCACACCAAAGTACATGTCTGTTTCCATATACCATGAGTTCAATACTAATGTTGCCAACTATGTATCAAAGTGGACATTAGGATATTTTCCAAAGTGCACTTCTTTTAATATAACTCACCCTTTTTCCCTCAATACCATGAATCATATAGACTCCACAATATTATAAAAATAAACACTTTTAAGTTACATATGATAGTTAATATAATTCCGTAGGAATCAGAAACCAAAAATTTTATATATTTTTTTCTCATTCAACTCACTAAAATATCTTTTAAGAACAAAATTATGACGAAACATCAATCTCCAAAGCAGACAATATTTCAGATAAAATATAATACAATAATTAAACTTGAAGTCGGACCAGTGTCACGGATCGAAAATGTGTAAAAAAAAGTGTTTTTATAATATATATATATATATATTAATATTGATGGTGCAAGTCTTTTTGCATGGACATTAATATTCATACAAAAGTTTATTTTTTGTTAATTAATTGATTGTATTGCATGTGGATGTGAACAGTGGTACCTGATGGGTATTCAGTGGACAGACCCCACAACCCCTCATTCTCTCCATTAAAATTGTTGTCTTTTTCTTGTGTTAATTATTTGTAACTTTTTCAAGCTTTATAATAATTAAGTATTTTAATGAGTGATTGAAGCCAATTATGTATATATGTGTAGAAAGAATAGGTGAAAGATACTTCAACTTTTTTCTTATATAATTTGGATTTATTTATATGCGTTGGGATACACTTTGTATACATTGGTTGTTACGTGCATGTCATGGGAGTATATGATCCAATTCATTTTTTTATATAAAAAATTTTCATGTTAGATATTACTATGCTACTTACATGCCACCTCAAAAATAACAACAATCATTTATCATAACATGAAAAAAGTATTATTAAAAAAAATATATATATATATATATATATGGGGAGATTAAACCAAAATTCATATATTAACAAAAACAATATATAGGTAGACTATACCTATTAATAAATAATTATAAGAACAGACTATATGAAAGTCTATTATACCAATGAAAAATTCTCTATGAATAAATCTTAAATTAACCAATTTATCAGCACACGCATTCCCTTCATAAAAGATATGAGTAACTTTAAACCTGATTCAATTCATTTAAATTATTATAAAATTCAATTTTATTGAATCACTTTTAGAATTCAGTTTTACCATACTTATTTTAATCTATGTTCCACATCTACTATTAATCGAGAATTCTTCCAAAGATCAAATAGTTTAATCCCCATGATAATGTAATTTTTATTTTTAAATAATGAGAATTCTCTTGTTTCATCTTCGTATACATCTACAATGATAAAATTTGCTCAACAAACTATAAGAAAATCATTAAATAAAAATTAATTTTAGAGACAAAAAGTTAGTTGTTATATTGACAAAAGTAAATACTACTTTAGAGATTAAAAACAAATAGTTGTTATATTAACAAAAGTAGATACTATTATAGAGACTAACAAAAATTATTGGTATCTAAATTAGTTTCTATTATTGATAAGAGTTTCTAAATTGCTATATAATTAGATATCAAGGTTTTAGATACCAATTTTAAAATCTCTTGATAGCTAAAACCTAGGTAACTAATTAAATACCAATTTAGAAAATATTTATCAGTCATAGAAACTAATTTAAATACCAATAATTTTTTTAGTCTATAAAATAGTATTTATTTTTATTAATATAGCAACTAATTATTTTTAGTCTTTAAAATTAGTTTCTATGTAATAATATTTTTTAATGTAAAATAATCATTATTAAAGATTTTTTTTTTCTGTAATGGTCTTACTGGAGTTAAAAATGAAGGAATGTTTTTAGTTTAACTGATAATAAATTTATCATTATTCATTTTACACATTTACCATTTATTTTAATTTTAAATTCTTAAACATTATTCTGTCTTTTTTTTTCCTCTTAAAGTTTAGACAATAGTTATTACTATCTTGTGATCTCATGAGTGTGTAATGGTCTTTTAAAGATTAATAATATGTTAAAAAGTATAATAAAACCTTAAATAATAACATGGTCATGATGTTACTGATACAAATTTTCCTTTAATTTTTGGAAGAATTATTCTTCTTAAAATTTGACTCATAATTTTACGGATTTTTTTAATCATATTTTTCTCCATCTCTATCCACTACTTTGAATTTGTCTAAAACTTTGAATTCAATTTCACTGTACTAATGAAACGTGAGTGTCCTCATGATTATCAACTCACCATTCAAAGATTAATACATTATGATGACTTCCCTACTCTTTTTTTTTTATTGGGAGTACAAATTCAAAATTAGGTCTAATAATAATTTTATTTCCTATATTTACAAAATTTGTAACTTTACTTCTCAAATTTTTCTAAGTTTAGTTTCTTGTTTTTTAATTACACTAAAAAAAATCATGAAATAAAAACCAATTTTAAAGATAAAAAATAATTAGTTGCTATAGTGACTAAATTAGAGACCATTTTGGAGACTAAAAAATTGTTTGATTACTAAATTAGTTTCTATTATTGTTAAATAGTTTATAAATTGGTATCTAATTAGCTACCAAGTTTTAACTACCAATTATTTAGTTTCTAACTTTTGTAGCTAATTAAATACCAATTTAGAAATAAAATAAAAAATTAATCTCTAAAATGTCCTCTAATTTAGTTATTAAACACCTAATTATTATTTTTATCTAAAATTAGTTTATATTTCATGATTTTCTTGTAGTGTTATCCGAAACTTTGATCTATAAATTTCTCTCAATGCCTTCAATTTTTAATTATAAGTAGTATTAATCCATAACTTTTTATCATTTTGGACATTATCATAGTAAGAGACTGAAAAGTAACGCAAAGGATAACAATAGAAACATGTTACTAAATATAATTTAACACTACTAGAAAATTATTACATAAAAACCAAATTTTAAGACAAAAAATAATTAATTGTTATATTAATAAAATTATATACTAATTTAAAGATTAAAAAAATTATTGAAATCTAAATTAGTTTTATTTTTATAAATAGTTTGTAAATTGATATCTAATTAACTACCCAGATTTTAAAGTTGGTAGTTTGAACATTGGTAACTAATTAAATACCAATTTAAAAACTATTTATCAATAATAAAAATTAATTTATATACACATAATTTTTAGTATTTAATTTAGTCAATATATCAACTAATTATTTTTTATTTTTAAAATTAGTTTTTATTTAATAATTTTCTTGTAGCAGTGTAATATGTGTTTTGTAACTAAGAGTTGGATAAAGTTATATATATAAAGGATTGAAGTAAAAAAAAACCAAGAAATTAGAATTAAACCTAAAATTGAAAAGAAGAGAAATTTAATTAGCATTAAGTGGTTGGACTTAGAGAGTAGATGAATAGATGTAAGGGCCCAATAGAGGAAGCAAAAGAGCCAAAGTGTGTCCAGCATTTGTCCTTTGGGATCCAAGTGGTTACAAAAGGTCACTCAACACAAAGGATGAAGACATAATGAAGAAAGGTGATAGAAATTGATACATTGTGGTCCTTCCAATAATTTCCCTAATAAGTTTAAACTAAAGTTAGGTTCTCCCTTGGTCTTCCAAAACTAAAATATATACCTTCTCTTATTACCACCACTCAACCCATGCTCTCACCCATGTGCACCAAAACACAACTTTAATTTTATGTCTCAAATCTCTTCTCCCTCTAACACCTATGTTCCACATCACCACCAACACAACCATGTTGCCTCTCTCCCAAATCACAATAAATTTTCATGAATAAGACTAACTCATTCTTCTATCACTTTGGCCTTTTCCTATTCTTTATTTTCTTGGGGACCATACTTTCTGTTCAAACAATTAATTGCTTCACACTTCTTTTAGGCTTTACTTAAAACCTCTCATCCCTCAATTATTATAATTTCTATGAAGTTACTAATTGGGTTTCATTTGCATTAATTTGCAATCTAAGTTCTTAATAGTTGGAGATGTGTTTTTGTTAATTGAGAGAGACACATGTCTCTGGTGTCTTTTTCATCCGAGTTGGGACATCCATAAATACTCTATTTAACACAACTATAAAAGTGTTAAATAAAAAATAATTTAAAAAAATAATAATTAATTGTTATATCGACTAAATTAGATATTATTTTAAAAATTAAAAAAATTATTGACATCTAAATTAGTTTCTATTATTGATAAATAGTTTCTCAATTGGTATCTAATTAATTACCAAATTTTAGCTACCAACTTTAGAATTTAAACGATTGATAACTAAAACATTGGTAGGTAATCAATGATTGATAGTTAAAACATTAATAACTAATTAGATACAAATTTAGAAATTATTTATCAATAATAAAAACTAATATAGATATCAATAATTTTTTTAGTCTCTAAAATAGTATATAAATTAATATTCTTTATCTAATTAATTTTTATTTAATAATTTTTTTCTTGTAGAATAATTTATTCATTCTTTACCGATAAAAAAACCAATAACTTACTACCCTAACTATATCATCATCACCTTCCACCCTATAAAAACCTAGAATGTTGTAGTGATGAGGTGAAGTAGATTTTGATATTGTGTCACGGAACTTGATTCAATCATAAATGTATGAAAGATGTTGTAGTATCATGTCGTGAGCAAATTTACTTTTGTGTTTTTTGAGCAAAAGACTAATAAAAACAAGGTTTATCTCTAAGTGCTTAATGAGATTTGGAAGCTGAGGTAGCAAAGCTTACGCTTATCCATTAGCAGCTAAACTCCAATGATTTTGTTTCTTGGTCATTTTTTTCTACTTGAGATTACGTGATATTTAAGATAATAATAAGCTACACTTCCATGTCCATCTTCTGCAAAATTACCAAAACCAATTATTCTAGAATTGTTTAAACGTGCTTTCGTTTTAAGTGGTTAGAAACTGGTTGGTGCAGACGTGGTTTTTAGCTGAAACCATGGTTTTGTGAATCTAATGTCTACTTTTAAACATGTGTGATGGTGATATTACGGAAAAGTAGTGAACATAATTTGGTCAAGCTTTTAAGATATGTTCATGATTTCAAGCACACAGACATTGATGAAATCTGGATTTTGGTTCGTTTAAACCCTCTTTTGTTATAATTATTCCTTTGCAATTATTGCATCTAAATTTCTAAACTAATATCATGGTGTTTTAAAGTATACTTTATCTTATTAATTTATACTTACAGCAATTTCTCATTATAACTTTATTTTTTATACAAATTTTTCTAATTCTATTATTATTTAATATAACTTTTTTTATACAATTTTTTTTAATTTTATCATTATTTAATATATCCCATTGTATTATTGTAATGAAATGTTTTATCATTTTATATGAATTACTTAAAAATTAAAATTATTTTTAAATTTTTAAAATTAATATAAATTAAAATTATTTTTAAATTTTTAAAATTAATATTAATATACAGTTTTTATATGACTAAAATATATAACGTTCTTAATGTTTGATAGTGATGATATTTTTATTTTTATTTTAAATTTAAAAGTATTCATAGTGCAACAAAATTCCTAATTGTTATTTGTTAATTTATTGGCATATTTATTGTACTGTTAAAAAAGTAAAGTTTAAGTGCAATATATCGTATATAATTTTGTTATTGTTCTAAAATTATAGTTTTATTCTAATAATTCATGTGCGGCTTTAATATTGACTTTTTAATGGATAAATTATTAAGATGAAGTTTTATGATATCAATACCAAAAATTATTTATATATTTGTTTTTTTAGTATAATTTAAAAAAAAAATAGATTGTGGAATTTGAAGATATAATGACAAAAAAATAATTAATCACTATATTAACTAAATTAGATACTATTTTAAAGACTAAAAATTATCGATATTCAAAATAGTTTCTAAATTTATAAACTAGTTTCTAAATTTATAAACTAGTTTCTAAATTAGTATATAATTAACTAATTGTTATCTAATTAGTTACTAAACTTTTAGTTAATAATTTTAGAATCTAAAGTAGGTAGTAGCTAAAATATTGGTAGCTAACTAGATATCATTTTAAAAATTATCTTAAATACTCTAAAATAATATATAATTTAATCAATATATTAACTAATTATTTTTAGTTTCTAAAATTGATTTTTATTTAATGATTTTCTTGTAGTATAAAATCATACTCTTATTATAAATAACCTAAAAGATTAATGTTTTTATTTGTCATTTCTAGCTATAAATAAAAAGGTTCAAAACGGAATGACAAACCTAACAGAAATAAATAAACTATCTTATTTATTGAGACATTGAAAATAAATTGTAGTAATTATGTTTTTTCTTTCGTGTTTGTGTTGTCATTGCTAAGAATCTAACTCTTGTAGAGTAACATTTTTATTGATATATTTGTTGTATTCATGATAATATAATATGTGAATCTTGATAATATAACATTATTGGTGTTAATTGGAGCGCACATGCTTGAGTAATGTTGCATTTCCTTCTCACATTTGTGCTTAATATAATAGAAGCAATGTATCATATATAATACCACTAAATAATATTTGTTTTCCGTTTTTAGTTACATGAGGTAAGCACTTATTCATTGCAAATAATCATTCGAATATTATTTGTTTATATAGAAGGTGTGCACATTAGACACTATATATATATATATATATATGGCAATCACATTTTAACATTATCAACACTATAGATAGAGTTAGATCGCTTAGTTGTTTATTAACAATAGAGGAATCTTATGGTTATTACATAAGTATTGTTCAATGATTAACATATATGAATGTATAAAAATATCGAAAAATTATTTCAAATGTTTAATTATATTTATTATCGTCAAAACTATTAAGAAAGAAATTGTCTAGTAATCTTAAACTATTTATATTTATGTGTTATGAGCTTCTACAATCCTATTTGTTTTTTAGATGTTATAAGTTTTGAATTGATTATTTACTCTTAGCAAAATATAATAAAATCAAATCTTAGTTAATCCTAAATAGTATAGCATATATGAAGACACACATGATAACTAAGTAATATATAAGAGTAAAGAGGAATAGGTAGTGATGACTTTTTTTTTACGTCAAGTGTACCGAGTCAGAAATAATAATAATTTTCTAAAGAGAGATATTGAACCCACAAAAAATAGTTATTTAAAATTCTAATAGAAACATTACTAAGTATAAGAATATGTACAATAATTTGATTTGATTTTGACAATAATTTGCATGAAATTTAAATCAAAGCAAAGTAAAGAGTTGTTGATTCAATTGGGAAAATTGGGATTAAGGTTCATCCTTCTTACTCTTTTGTATTTTGAAAAACACAATAGTAATTTATCTTTGATTGATGTTAATGTCCATATAAAATTCATTTATAGGGGTTTCTCGCATATAAATTATTAAAAGTCTCCTAAATATCGATTTCTCGCATATTTATGAAAATTCTTTATGATTACGATCAAATGTTGATAAAAATTATCATTTCAAATTTATTCCTAACATTAAAATATGTTAAGCATTATCATTTAGGTCAGAAACTTGGAAGTACTTTTCAGTCAAATCTAAGGATCAAAATGATTGTAAACAAGCTTTACAACTAAAATGACAATATCAATCATCAATCAAGAACATAATATTATATTTAAATATCACCTCAATATATAAGAGTTTGAACAAATTACTCCTAATCCCAAATGGTGGAATTAGCCACTCATGTTGGTCATTACAAGCATGGAAACACAAGAGAAGAAGATCAAGGATGTTTCTCCTTGACAACTGCCTCCTCTAGGGTTTTCTATCACCTTCTATTCTCCTAATGAATGTCTAGGGTTGGGGCTGTGTCATATTTGACCTAATTGGATTTGGGCTAAGTGACATATTTATTCATAATATATTTATATGCTTCATCTCTCCTTAAATTTTTGAAAATAACACAAAATTGGGAATAAATCCTTTTTATTCATATTATAACCATAAAATATGTAGAAAGCTTTAAATTCATAGATTAGGGGTTAAATTATAGTTATTTTATCAATAAATATACATAAGTGTTTGTATTTTAATATGAAATATTACTGAAATATGACACTTATTAGGTAGCAAAGCAGATATAGAAAAAATGTATCATACCATATAATAGAGGTAGATATGTATGAGACGATATGTATTAATGTCTTTTAAGTCTTATAACGTAGTATTGTAATAACTATATTATAATGGATAACACCTTATAAAAGAAGAAAATGAAAGAAAAATCAAATGTTTGCAAATTTCTTCCCTTTTTGTAATCAATAACAAATGTATCAAAAATGATCAAGGCGACAAAGGGGGAGGAGTAATTGTTTGGTCAAGTTGAGTTGATTAGGATGTAGAAGGTTGGTCTTAAATAGAAGGTTGGGTTGAATTCACTTTAACTTCAAATAATACTAACAATTATGGTTATGATAACTCTGTATTAATAGGATTACAATAAACGATCAATGATGAAAGGAGACTAAATAAAAAGAACTTAACAAAAACATTAAAACTAAGTCATTATTTAAATTTTCATCTTCTTCATTTATACTGTGTCATGAAAATTTGTACTTCAATTCCTCAAAGCAAACCTTGGTACCTTACTAAATCACAAACCTTTATTAACTCAATAAGATAGACTTGCATTAAGTTGAATGGTTTAGAGATGACCAATAAGTTATCTTTTGTTCCTAGAAAAATGATTAATTAATTGTTTGATCTTAGGTCTAAGAATTTTGTAAGAATTTTCCAATCTCGTATAACTTTGATTAGTGTATGGTTTATAATACCACAATAATCAATAAACATAAAGATTAAACATCAATAAAAATGATAAATATATAACTAAATATAATAAAAATATACAATAGAGTTTGGTGATTATATCTAATGCCGAAAAATAAATACTGAACTACCCATGGTGTTGAATAACATGAAACATAAATAGAAAGAAGAAATGGAGATGAAATTGATCATAGAGGGATTCTTTAATGGATGAGTGCCCAAACCTTTTTTTTTTCTTTGTGTGTTGTTCCTTTCTCCTAACCCCAATATCCTCTTTATTTTACATTTTGAACCAATGGGAAAAATTACATAAGTGACTCATTGAGCTAGAACTTGGGTAAGAAAGTGCCTAGCATCATACCTTTTAGAAAAGAGATATTTTCTACGATTTCTTTCTTGGTAGAGCATCAAAAAACGTTTAAGGGTTTAATATCTTAAAGGAGAGAAAATTTACTTTATCTCTTCTTCACTTCAACTTTCAAACAAACATTTGAGCATCCAACCTCTAAGAGGATTGTGAATCAATCCAATTTCTTCCTTAGTGAAATTATAAACCATGGATTGTGTGAAAAATTTTAAAGCCTTAACGATGAAATGAACATTTAAGTGATAATATTTCATCTTAGCATTAAATGTCACTATTTCAATATTGTATCAATGATCAATACATTGTGAGAGTGACATTACACCACTAACAAACATCAAATCCAATTAAACTGAAATCTTACATAATTATGTAATTGTCAAGTGCTTTTCTAATAAAATAAAAAAATAAAATAAAAACAATAATACATGTAAAAAATAACCCATAAAATTAAAGAATTCTTTTTATTACAACTTTTAAAATTTTCTTAACCAATTGTTCCCCTTAATTCCAATAATACACATGTCTAAATCAATTCAAATATCACACTGGAGTTCAAAACCTCACATTCTTCAACTTTAACTCAACAACATATTGAAATAGTATAATATTTCAATTTTCTTCACATACATCTTACATTATCTTACATTGTTCACATATTTCTTTTATCAAATATTGAAATTATTACTAAGCATTTTATAATAACTTCTAATACTTCTAAAATCACAATCTAAAAGTTTTTCTAAAATAATAAAAAAATATTATAAAAATATTTCAAATAACTTATCAATAACGTAAATGTTATAATATTATAACACAGTGCACATTGAAAACAGCACATTAAAAATTCGTTTGTTACATAAAATAAATTTCAATAATTACTTTATTACAAATATTGAAGAAGTATAAAGTTGATATTGGAGATCAAATTAATTTTGCATTTAGACGAAAACTATATTTAACATTTTAATTCATAAACCAATTTTTTTTCCAATATATTTTAAACGGACAGAATTTTAAACTTGTCCAAAACAACCAAAATTCTAATATCATCTTTGTATAACTTTAAAGTTAATAAAAAATGTTTATATCCAAAAAAATATGGTATTTATTTATTTTTAAATATATAAAATCAATTAGTGATGTTTCATTTTTAACTTAATTTATCTTGACATTAACCTTTTCTCCTGTCATAATTAATTTTTAAAATTC
This sequence comes from Phaseolus vulgaris, assembly GCF_000499845.2. NCBI lineage: Eukaryota > Viridiplantae > Streptophyta > Magnoliopsida > Fabales > Fabaceae > Phaseolus > Phaseolus vulgaris. The sequence continues at coordinate 38,855,887 of NC_023750.2, forward strand.
AGTGATAAATAAATTAAACAACCACAGCTCTCAAATTAATACATTCATTTTTATACTATTTTTTAAGTATATACAATTAAATTTCCTTAATTTGAATTTAGTGGCTATTCCCCTGTAGAACAAAAAAATACATTCAAAACCAATTAAAAGTCACTGATTTTATTTTATTTTTGGATTTTACCACGCCTTTAAAATAACTTTTAAGAAGTTATTATAAAAATCAAAAAAATTATCACAAACATAAATATAATAATTTTAATTTATTGAATTTTTGTGTCTATTATTTACTCTTTTATTTTTATTTTTTATTTCAAATTTTAGTACTTAATTATACAGAATATTCTGTTGGCATTTTAAACAAGAGAGTGAACATGTTATGTACTTTATTATCTTAGGTCACCATCAGCCAAATCCAAAGTTGATAACTTAATAAAATTTAAACACTGAATTAGTTTAAACCTACATCATTAAGACACCTAAAGTTTAACTATATGACTAGCTACATTAGTTATTTAATTTTCAGGTCAATTTTTATTATGGATTTATTAAAACCCTAAAACGACACTGTCTCTTCAATTAATACATGGTGTTTTTAGTGCAGCAATTTGATGGACAAATCTGAGTCTTGTAATTCATAACAACCAATAGCATCTCTCTATTTGGATATTTAAATACTAAAAAATATTATTACAGAGAAAAGAAAAAAAAGAAAAAAAGTAATAAACGAATATGCTAATGACAGTCATGGCTGAACGAGCACCGACAAATAATGCTCTTGCATCTTACACCTCAATAATCTCGACTTGTACCTTTCGCCATTTCAACCAGTTCCAACAAAATTTATTCATCAATATTCTTTATTAAAATATTCATCAACAATAACTTTTTCTTAAATAAACAACAAAATTTTTTACTTTTATAGGTTTTGTTATTTTGCAAGGTGCAATGCAAGCATTTCAAAAGTTTAGAATGTCATTTTAGTACTTTCCTTTTTCAAAATCACTTATTTATAAGAAATATTTTATCATATCTAGAAGTAAAAAAAATTACCATAAAATTTAGAGTTTCAAAACAAACAATATATATAATAATAAACTCTAATAATATTATTTTAATAAATTCAAAATTTAAATATTATTATCATTTATGAGAATAAAAAATAGTTTTAAAATTAAATTTTAATTTTTCTTAATTATCGATTGAGATGTTTGTTTTTTTATTACTAAAAAAATTAAATAAAATTAATTTTGAAAACAGAAAATAATTAATTATTATATTAATTAAATTATATATTATTTTAAAAATTATTAAAATTATTAATATTTAAATTATTTTCTATTGATAGGTAGTTTTTAAATTTATATATAATTAACTATTAAGTTTTAGTTACCTACAACTTTAAAATCTAAATAATTTATAACTAATTAAATATTATTTTAAAAACTATTTATAATAATAATTAATTTAAATATTAATATTGTTTTAGTTTCTTAGATAATATATAATTTAGTTAATATAATATTTAATTATTTATTTTTATAAAATTAATTTTTATTTAATAACTTTTTAATAGATTGAATAATTTTATATCACTTGTTAAAATAAAATACAATTTAAATAAATATTTTTTCCCTTTTTAATCTTAACTTTGTACTGTAACCATGAATTTCAAAACAACAAAATATAATTCTTCATAGTGATGGATTGTAAAGGATTTGTGTGACTAAACATAAAAATATTATTTTTATTGTAACTAATATTTTGAAATAAAAAATTAGAAGCATAAAAAAGCGAGTTTTGATGATTGGGTGTGGGTCGGATGGAACGTGGTGAAAACACGAACGTTTACGCTTCTTCGTTGTTTCTGTTCGTGTCTTTTGTTGGGCAGTGGGTGACACTAAGTTATTGGTCTGTTTCTCTATCATTATTATTTAATAAATCACTTCAAATTATTAAAAAAAAAAAATTAGACAAAACTTTAACATGGTTGTAACTTTTTTATAATATATGGTATTATTATATTATTATATAATAATTATAAAAAATATTAAAATAAAAAAATGATTAGTTAATTAATTGCGTAAGATATGAAATAATGATTTGATTTGAGAGAGATGGGCACTATTAGACAGAGAGGCACAAGATCACAATCTTAGCGGGAATTTTGAAAGTCGTTCCTTTTTTTTTTTTCAATAAATAATTATTATTATTTTTATTATTATATTTCACCACATAAACCCTAACTATTAACGGTCACGCGTTTACCACGATCCTCCGCTAAATAACCGCCACGTGTCACGTTCTCCACCACAACGGAACAACCCTCCCTTTCATCTGCATCCAAACAAAACCTCTCTGAAGTCTTACGTGTCTCTTTTCCGTTGTTCTGCTTTTTCCCTTTTATTATTTTATAATAATCGTAATAATAACTATTACTTCTTCCTTCTTCACTTAAATTATTAATCAAAATTAATTAATATTAATAATAATTAGTGCAAGCAAATTACTCTGCCCATAAACGGCTCACGCGCCGCCTTTTCTTTTGCAGCCACAATGATCTCAGTAACAAACAAAACTGTTAATTTTAAAATTATTAAAAATAAGACTCAGAATATGTTTTTCTAAGCTAACTATTATAAAAAAAAAATATCATTGTAATGTGGTTTCATGATAGTATAACAGGAATTTATACTGTTACTTTAAATAATATTTATTTACTCATCAAAAGTTTACTGTAAAATGTATGAACAATATTGCTCGTATTTTTATTTATTTTTAATTAATATCTTTTAGACATTTGGTAATATTTTCTCAAAAATATTTTTTTTTTCTGGAAATTTGTATTTTTATTATTAGGTATGCAGTTCAACTAGAAAAATCATTACTATTCATTACTCTTTTAATGATATGCTTAATATATTAAACATGTGTCACTTTCAACCAAAAAAACAAATCATGATTTACTAATTTGGAAAGAGCTAATCTTTTTCTTCCACTAATAGAGTGATGTATTTATTTCGGAAACATGACAACACTTTTTCAAAAACAAATGTTGCAGATATTAAAATATGTTGAACCTGATTGGTCAACACTATAAATGAATATAGTAAAACTTTTTTTTTACTTTTTTTCATGTATGAAATTTTGACTTTAAAAAAATTATAATTATATATTTGGTCTAATAATTTTTAAAATCATGTAATAAAAAATATTACATGTTTGTTACAAATAATAATGCTAATTACTTATTTACATTAATAATATTTAACAAGAACTCAACGTGAAAATTGATTACCCCATATGGGCTAAACATGCCCTTAACTGAATTATTTTGAAATAAATTAATATGTTAAGCTAAATCCTTCTCTTAACAAAAAATAAACAAAAAGTTTAAGGGATTTGTTAAACTGAATAAAAATATTAAATATCAAAATACGTAATATTAATGTGAAAAAAATGATAAAAATGCATGAAATATATGTTGACAGATTAATAATATGAAAATAGATTGATGTGATTATTTACATATAAATTTGAACTCATGAATCATTCACCTATCTCGTGAGCTAGCTAGTAAGAAGTATATTAATTGCGTTTTAACCTAAAATTTAATTCATGTAACCTAACTTATGTCCTAAGCATTTATTAATCTATAATTGCTGAACCTAAATAAACCAGGTCAACTACATCTCTATGAACAATTTAAAGTAAATAAAAAAGTTTCCAGTTGTTTTAGTGCGTTCTCAATATTATTGTAAAGATCACTATAATTAAAAAATATATATTTTATGATCATTTATTTATAGTTTAAAAAATTGTCATGTTAAATGTTATAACTAATATATTATTTTTTCAGTAAATATACACATATTTTGTTTTTTTATTTATAAAAAATGCCGTTTGACTTTTGACCTTTGTAATTTTATTTCAGTTTCTCTAACATGTGTATCTTTTGTTTTAATTTCAACATCATTTTGTCAATTTTCAATTAGCCCCTTTTAAAAAATATATAAATCAACTTTCTTCCCATGAAAAACACAATTATATTTTAAGGAAAAAACACATTTAAAATTATTTAGAAAAAATTTAAACTTTCCTATTATTTTAATTAGTGTTTATTTTTTCAAACAATATTAAGCATAAGGGGAGAGTGTATGTGAAGCACCATTAAAATAATCCATCAATTAAGCTAATTTTCAGAAACTTAAAACTACATATTATTATTTCATGCATACCTACTTTTATGTGTTTAATTAGTATTTGATTAACATCTTGAACATTTGTAGTGGTTCATGTTTTGTGGGTATTGTTTGAGTTATGGTAATTTATAATAGAAAATGAGTATTATATTATAAAGTAAAGTAGAAGTTAGGAATAAGATGTGCAGAAGGTTGGACCACGTAAGGAGTGGGGGCAATGGAAGAAAAATGGTAAAGAAAAGAGAAAGGAATGAAGAAGATGTGATGCATAGGTTAAAGCAAACAATGAACAAGTTGAGAGTGCAATAAGGGGTTTTGTCATTTTCCACATAGATCTGCTAATTAGGTCACACCAATCAATCATTCATGGCTTTTGCACTTCATTCATTCTTTCCTTCATATTTCACACCATACCCATCACTCTAATTGCCTCAATCATTTTGCATGCTTCTCTTTCACCATCTCTTCAACACAATCTTTTCTCTAAAAACTTGTGCTACATTCGTTAGTAAAAACGTCTCCATAACTTTCTTCACCAATCTAGTTAAGAATTCTTGAAGGATTTGTGAGAACGAGGTGGATTTGTATAATCTTATTTGCACACATTTGAAAGGAAACAAATTGTGAATCCATTCATCTTACCTTTTTTTTTAATGTTGGATATTGTTTGTGTGGGTATATTTTGATGCACAGTTCGATAGTTACTCGATTGAGAGTCTTATAGCTACTCGATTGAGAATTCGATAGTTACTCGATAAGGATAATTAAATAAATTCAAAAAAAAAATATTAGAATAAATTATAAATGTTTTTCATACCATAATAAAATTAAACTTTAAATTTAAATTAATCTTATAAAACTGACTTATAAAATATTTACATTCATATATATTATGAAATATCTTATACTTTTAGTTGACGTGAGATTTTAAAGAGATACTAAAAATATTGACTTGAAATTTTTGGACTACTCCATATATTATAAGAAGAAGATATTTCTCATTCATGTTTGGTAAATATTTTTTCTCAAGTTTTTGTGAGCTAGGTATTGAAAAAGTAGAACATAAATCATCTTTAACTATTTTTTTAGGTTACAAAATTAGTTATTGCATGTATGGAATTAATTATGCAATCCAACAAATTAAAGGAGATTGTTTTAGTAACTCACATGATCAATCATACATAACTAACTTATATAATACTATGTAAAGGATGTATATCTATAATAAATATAATATATAAGTTTAATATGATAGAAGGATTTTAATCAATAAAAGGAATTAAAAGGATTCTAAAATCGAGTTATATTTTTGTTAGAACTTTCATCATCCTTTATTTATGTATTATGTACAACCACAATATTAAACTAAACAATTACATAACATGACAAGTTAATTAAAATGAAATCAAATTAACATATATAATATTTATTATAATTTACTCCAAAATAATTTATCTCATATTAAACTAATCATATCTAAATCATCTTTGGTTAATATATAGATTTACAACAAATCTAAATACAACTAGACAATAAATAAATAACAAAAAAGAAATATTTCAAAATACTAATATTAAATATGTCATGATATTAAACATGTCTTAGATTATCATGATATTTAAGAATTAAAAATTAATATAATTGTAATTAATATCTATACACATTAATCAATTATCTTGTGCAATAATTTTTTTTTTAATTTATCATCACATGATATTTTAGTTTACATGACTTGAATTATCAATGTTAATAATATTTTTACAACTATGCTTATAAACACATTATTATCATCTACAAAGTAGCAAATCTATCATATTTTATCAATATATTTCATAAGATTTGACTCGTCATAATTGATTATTAATTCATCCACAATGAAAAATCAACTAAATTTTATAATTTTGGTTGTAATTATTTTTTTATCAACAATAAACAATATATACATACGAACTACTTAAGAAGTGATTAAACCTATATACAAAGAAAACAATAACAGTCTAATAACATAAAACCTTCCGGACAACTACTCTAAATATAATCCTGTCAAAAACTCCTACATTCAACAAACTAAAGCAAAGAAAGATAAACAAACGGATCAAATCACCAATCAGAAAAAAGAAAAATAAGCATAAGAGAATTTATAAGTAATCTAAGACTAAACTTTCAATTGAGCCAACGAAAAGATTTCAGAAGAATCTAAAACTCCACCTTTAAAAATAATCTTATTCCTGTGACTTCAGATTACAATTGCTTAAAAAAGAAATTCTACTATTTTTTTATTTTTTTCAATTTTCTCCTAATTCAAATAATTTTATTTTCTTCCCTATTTTTTCTTTTTTTTTTCCCCTTTACTTCTCCCTCGCTTTCTTTCACACCCGACAAATTGAAAGTACACAATATGAAACCTGAAAAAATGTATTGTGATATTTAAATTAATAGAAATATATTAAGACGACCTATGTTAAATTTATTCAAGTGTTTAAATAAATTGTCTGAGCTAAGATCTTTCATGGCTAATATTATTTTTACTAGATTTCACTTCCTAACTAAGTTTTTCTCATAATTTTTTTTTAAAGTGGGGTTTTATACTAGTGCAAAGTTTTAAACTAAGATATTCAAATTATGCAAATTGAGTCTCAAGTTTCGTACAAACCATTTTTTTAATAGGGATATGCTTAAAGAAAAAGCATGCTTAGTTTTTGAAATCAAATACCAAATGGTTGATTTTTTAAATTTAATAATATATCTTATTGAGCATGTTTGATTTCTATCATTTTCAATTATTTTTCTACCTCCTATCTCATCATTTTTTTTCTATCATAATTAGTTTTTTTTATCAGATAAGAAGAAGGTTGACACAAAGACTTTAGAAAATTGTATGTTTTTTTACTGTTATGATAGTTAATTCATCTAATTCAATTTATCTCGTAAAAAAATCTTAAACTAATAAATTCCAAATCTTTATAATTGAAGTAACCAAAACAAATTTATGGGTTTAACATTATATTTTTTCAACAATGATTCTATTATTCTCTAATTTATTTTGTCAACTTAATTATTAGAGATTAACTTGCACTACTACAAGAAAATCAGTAAGAAAATCAGTAAGAAAATCAGTAAGTAATAACCAAGTTTAGAGATTAAAAAATTAGATACCAATTTATTAGTCATTATATTAATTAAATTATATACCAATTTAGAGACTAAAAAATTATTAGTATTTTACGTGGTTTATATTATTAATATAAATTATTTTTAAATTGATATCTAATTTAGTTTAAATTAGTTTCTACTTAGTCTCTAAAAGACCGCGACATAATTTAGAACATAAGTAGTTAATAACTAAATCTTTGTATCTAATAGTTAGATACCAATTTAAAAATTATTTTATAAATTTTTATTGATAATAAAGATTACTTTAGATATCAATAATTTTTTAGTTTATGAATAATTTTTAATTTAGTCAATATAATAACTAATCATTATAGTCTCTAAAATTATTTTTTATTTAATAATTTTTTTTAATATTATAATTATAAGAAAAAAAAAATGACAGTATGATGCAACTTCTTTCAAGAATTTTTTTCATAAAATTTTTCCAACCTTAACGAAATTATTTTATTTTATTTAGTATTTACAACCATTACAAGTATTTGTATTTCCTAACTTATTATTACACAATAACCTTTTAAACTCTCAATTGTTGGTTTTGTTAGTTCTCACCATCATTTTAGATTTAATGTATTGTGTTTCATAACATATTTTACTGGGTTCAGTGTTTTTTTTTGTTACTTTTCTATTAATTTGAGCTTAGATCTGGTAATGATTTTCTATTTTTTTTTCCTTTTCAGTTTATTGAGTATTTTTGGTTTGAGGTGTACTTTTGTGATGATTGGTTTGGCTTTGGATCAGATTGAAGAGATTTGAACCAAAAAAGATAACTTTGGAAGTAATCTGAAAACATTTTGTGTGCTTGACAATTCTTATGGACTTTGGACATCTCCTATAATAAATGTGACATGACATTATGAAGTAAATTTAAAATTAATTATATTTAAAACATACTTAGAGAAAAAAAATTCCATAAAAATAGTTAAGGAGATATATCAAACAGAATTAACTAAGAACAAAGTTTTTATATACTGTATTCTGTGAAAATTATGAATTATAAGTCTTTTTTAGTGATTTACTAATATGAATGAACTTAATTGAGTGAGAGATAGTTCGAGAATTTAAATATGAATTTAAATGCCATATCGGATAGAGATAAAAAAAAAAGTATAAAAAAAATTTCAAAATTTATTATCTTAATGCTATGCAATATTTTATATAAATTTAATTCCTATTTCATTGTTATTGAATTTTGTCACAAATCTCATTAAAAATCCCATCACATTTTAAATTCACTTATCTGAATTTTTTAAATATTTTTAAAATAATATAAAAATTATTTATCATAAAATTCATTTAATATTTTGTTTAAGTAACTAGAAGAATTTTATTTTGTCACGGTTTCAGATAGTTAATTAAGATTTCTCAAGTAATTAGAATCAAAATTCATTCAATTTCTTAAGTAAAGTATTAATGTTTTATTTATTGTTTAAAAAAAACATTAATTATTTATAATGTTTTTTACAACAAATATTATAAGCATGAATTTAAAATCAGGTAGTTTGATTTTTATTGTGGAACCATTCTTGTGCATGGCTTGGTGTGCAAAAACGTTCCATTGTTAAATTTTTACCATATTAGGATGAGCAGTGCACCTGTTTCGGTGAATGAGGTTTGAGGAGTTATTTGGATCGCAGTAGTCAACAAGTTTGAAAGCATAGAAACCGAGTAATTTTAAAAGGAGAATAATTGATGTACTAACAAATTTTGCTTTTGTTCAATTAAAGAGATTTGGTCATGGGTTACATCTAAGTCACAGTTTGCACATTTTTCCTTTTCTAATTGGTGCATAGGTTTGTTGGTTTGTATGAGGTTTTATGACATATTCATTTAAGTTGTATGATTGTTTGCCCCATATGTCTTCTCTGGATTAGATATGAGAGTTCTGTATAGGCTGACTTAAAAATAAGTCTAATTAAGGTTATGATTGAGTTTCATGTATAAGGGTTAGATCACTCCTAAAGTAATTCATATTTATTATTTTTTTATTACCGATAAAAAAAACAGTTTCACATAGTTAATTAATATTTCTTAAATAATTAGAATCAAAATTCATTCAATTTCTTAAGTAAAGTATTAATGTAATTCATTCAATTTTAAGTAAAGTATTAATGTAATTCATTCAATTTTAAGTAAAGTATTAATGTAATTCATTGAATTTCTTAAATAAAGTATTAATGTTTTATTTATTGTTTTAAAAAAACATTAATTGTTTATAAATTTTTTTACAACAGATATTATAAGCATGAATTTAAAACCAGTTAGTTTGGTTTTTTTCCTTTTTTTTGTTGTTGTCGATTACGTTGTTTGAAGCCGATAAATCAGCGGCTTGAGTGGTATGAGAATTTGAACACTTTTATATTTTTTGTCTTATATAAATATAATTTTTTTTTACTCATCATTATTTATTATTTATTTACTTACCAAGAAAATTAATAATAAAAAGTCCAAAGCACATGAGTCAAAAGAAGTCACAATCCCAAATTGTTTAGTAGAATATATTTTTCAAAAATTTGATTTTTCCATTCCAAAATTTTCCACAATCTATCTCTTTCACTCTCTCTTCACCTTTTGCACAGAACAACTCTCTCTCTCACACACTCTCTCTCTCTCTCTCTCACACACACACTGTAATTTTCTTCCACCACCCTCATTGTCATTCAGACTTGTGTCCCTAATGTAAATATCATTTTCCAACCTTTTCAAAATATCTTCTTAAACCTCAAATGCTATTATTATTATTATTATTATTCACTCTTCACTTCTTCATTCTTTCAACCTCAGCCCCTACTCACCAGCCTTCCCTAATTTTCCCAAATTTCTATTCTTTTTCCCTTTCCATGAGTTGATGCATATTTTCCAAGCTAATTCAGCTTGAAATAGCTGGTGGGGTTTTTGAATCCGTCGATATAACTTTGTTTTTCTTTTTTCTGGTTGGAGATTCAGGAACTGGGTGTGAGGTAATATATATGCTAGATCTTCATTTCCTGTTTTTGCTTCATGGGGTGTTTGTTTTCGGGGGGCATTGGGGGTGCTTTGTTGTTTGGTGGCTTGGAAAGTTTATTCCTTTGAAGGTGTTAGCTTGCTTGATGAATTCCTGTGTTTCTTCAACTTCAGTTCTCAACATCTCATTGACAATTGAGATCTGGTTTGTTCCAAATTTGTTCATCAATTCCTGTTTTCTAAGATTTGAAAAATACTGTTTTTTTTTGTTTGTTCTACCATTTTATTTAATTGTAGGAGCTTAGAATTCATTGATGGAAGACATTGGTTCACGACTACCATTTTTTTCTGAAATAATTGCATTCTCCTCTTCCCTGTTCTCGTGTTTTCTAAAATTGAAGATTAATTACTGCTTAATCCTTGGAGAACCCGAACCGACTTTGATTTTTTTTTTTCTGGATTAAGAAATTTGCAATTCAACTTATATACCGTGGCTGCTCATCTGATTTATTCTTTCACAAGGAATGGTGAAATTGCTAAGTTTACTGAAAAGATAAAAACTAAGGAAATTGTGACTTTTTGCGGCATCTCAGACTGGGAGCACTAATTTGCTTATGTCTACTTTAGTCTAGTAATAAATGCAATTGTCATCCTTCCTTTCTGGGAATTTTTTTAATTGCACAGTTAATGGACATTATTTTCTTTTTAAAGTTTTTTAACAGTACAGGCAAGTGCAACTACATTTTCTTTGCTATATGAGGTTCTCTCTGATGTAGACCATTTTATTTCTTATATTTGTTTAAAGGTATTTTTTGATATTGGATTTCTTTATGGATGGTTTTTGACTCAAATAACCATATGCTTATTTAAGTGGTATGGTTTACCATTCTCTCATTACTCCTCTTGTTTCATATGAAGACTGCTTCAACTTGAGGGTGTCATTGACATGAATGCAAACAATCTTGAATTCGAAGACTGTTAGTGATTACTTAAATCCCTGAAAGATATGCAGTCAGCCTTCTGTTGAAATGAAGAACTTGCAGGTTCCCCTGTTGTATGCTTTTTATCTTGGTAGTAGGTGCATAGTTTGCAATATCCACCATCGCTATGATTAATTTTATGGATCTAATACAGTTGGCCTTATTGGCTGTCAACATTGAGAATATATATGCATGATATTATTCCTTTTAAAATCTATTTACAGCCAACCATTTGATGCATGCTGTGCTGTTTTCTAAGAGAAAGACAAACTTACCCTTATGAAACTACTTAATTCAATCGATATAAGCATATATTTTCCCGTATTAGCTGAGTCTGAAACATCATTAATGAAAACATCACTGTGGTTTGATATATCTTAGTTCACCCATCTATCATAGTTGAAGAATTGAAAAGTTTATAATTTACAAGCTTTAACAAATAATTTTAGTCCAATTTCTTATCAGTGGTAGTTCTGTTATTACTAGAGTACATTTATTATGTATGTCACTCATTGCTAATAGAGTTTATCTGTAACTTTTTCTTAATTCCTCCTGTATAATCTTTTTGTAGTTTTTGGTGTTTGTAACTTGGTTTGAATGGAGATTGAATGATTTTGTCTGTGTTTATATGACATTGTTAATTTGGTTGTTTTGGTGGAAAACTCTGATATGATGTGCACCAACAAGGGTGTTGATATGACGAGGAAAAAATAATGTTCGGTTAGTGTAATGAATTGCACAGTAATGCAGCTAGATAATGGTTTGTGTTTTTAAAATTGAAGAAATGGAGCTTTAGTATGGTGGTTTGTTATCTCATCTGTCATTGGTGTAGCCAGCATAAGTAATAAATAAGTTAACAGGTGTTGTAGTTGCTCTGAATCTAATTGTTATACAACAGGAAATTCACTGGATAATTATGGAATGAAGGTCTATTACTTAAAGGCAATGATATAATGTTTTTCTCAAAATTGAACATGAGGGAGGTTAATGAGAGGCAAAATTCAGCATTTTCCAAAAAAATACTAAAATGTTCCTTGCCATTTCCAGGTGTCTAGTTTGTTGAATGCTTCTATAAGCAAACTAATTTATACATATTTAATGTTCGAAATATTAATGAGCTACATGCGTGCTGTATTCATTGTTACAGAATGATTTCTGGCATTTTACATGGATATGTCTAATCCTCTAGATTTCCTTCATAACTCCTGTAGCTGCTTACATTTGTTGTAGTTACAATAAGCTAATCTTTTATGGATTTGCAGAGCTCAGAAGAATTACAGTCATCAACTCAAGCTTATCATGAGCCCAAGAGTGAACAACCAAACAATCATACAACTGATGCTCCTGTCACAGACACAGGCTCAGCTTCTGCTACAAGTAATGACAGTAAAAAAGTTTCACGGCAGGATATTGAGTTTGTAAGGATATATGTTCTTTGCTGAACATTTGATTAGTTTTCTGTTATTTCCCACTTTTCCACTTGCTTCCTATATCTCATGGATTGAATTTTATGAGGATAATTTGCGGAAGTTTAGCTGAACTAATCTGTTTATTTTTCTCCTTTTGGATTAAATATTCAATCAGGTCCAGAATTTAATAGAAAGATGCCTACAGTTATATATGAATAAAGATGAAGTGGTTAAAACACTTCTGACTCGGGCAAAGATAGATCCTGGATTCACTACCCTTGGTAGGCATCTTAAGCTCTCCGTCATGCCATTTATGTTTTGCATTGTAAATTGTAATCAATAATATATCTATAGAATTCATTTTTACTTGTTCATGTTCTGGAAATTGTATATGCTGTTTGTAGTAAACGTTTGAAATGATATTGATTTGTAAATTGTAATGATTTTCCAAGTTTTATTTAGTCTAATTTGTTATCTGATTCATGTGTTAGATTACATGGAAATTAACATAATTTTAAAGTTGACACATCTTGTGTATATAAAAAATATGAAACTACTTGCCTTCTTGAATTTTTTCCATGCCTTATAAAGTAGATGCAGACTCATGTCCCATTGCTTTGTAATTGGTCCTTTTCAATTCAGTATGGCAGAAGTTGGAGGAAGAGAACGCTGATTTCTTCAGGGCCTACTATATCAGGCTAAAATTGAAAAAGCAAATTCTTTTATTCAATCATTTGCTTGAGCATCAGTATCATCTCATGAAGTGTCCCATGCCTGCGAAGGTTCCATTGGCTCCAATACAGAACGGAATCCATCCAATGCCTGGTACATTCTTTCTTGCCCTCTCTTCGTGTGCGTAAGTGTGCCAGTGTGTGTTAAACACAAAAATCTGCACATCTTTGCTTGGCTAAAAGTAAACCGTGAGATGATTTGAGTGATGACACTTATGTGTCACTTCTCATGTTATGCAATCTCATTCTTACTGCACTCTAAACTTCATGTCCAACAACAGGGAACATATTGTGTCTTGTTGAAAAGGTCTAAAGTGATACTTCATTTTGTGAAAATTAAAAAGTAGTAAGATTCTCTGAAGTTTCTTGAAAGCATAGAGGCTTTGCTGTGTCATTGCTGTGAAAACTTAATTATATTATTAATTGAAGAGAATTAATCAATAATTAAATACATTTTCCTGGTATTAACTATGGTGCTGCCTGATTTCTTGGCATATGTTAATGTTTAGATTTAATAAAAAATTTGGTTAGTTAAGAAGTTTGGATTCTTGAAAAGTGGTCAGTTATTAGTGCTATTACGAGATTTCTTGGAAACTTTTATCTTCTTAGTTCTGAAGTACAAAAATTGGAAACTTCAGTATTTTCTTGTTAGTCTATTCATTTCTGGCTTTGTATTACCCTAAGATCTAAGTTGAGGAAACCTTTTATATATTTCTTGGTTGTTATTTTTATGAACACTGGGGATTTTTTGCTATATTATTGGGGCATATAAATGTTTAGTTGGCCTGCAGGTATGAGTCATTTGCATAATCTGTGTTTCTTTCTGTTTACATTTCAGCCTAAAAAGATGGGTTAGATTATAAATGCACAAGTCACTTTGCTTTACTTTTTTTCATTTCCCTGCATTATTCTTTAACGCCATTTGTTTGCAGTGCAGTCAACAACCTACCTATGGGATACCCAGTGCTACAACAGCCTCCCATGCAAGCAACAGGTCAACCTCATCATCTTGATTCCATGGGTTGTGGTTTATCAAGTTGTCATGTAGTTAATGGAGTCCCTGCCCCAGGCAACTTTCACCCCATTCGAATGAACTCTGGGAATGAGTGAGAACTTATCCTACTACACATAATTCCTTTATGCGGCTTCTATAGAGGACACTATTACAATTTTGATTGATTGTATATGGTCTCTAATTGTTATCTTTTGTAGTTAAGTTGTCTGAAATGTGTAAATGTGTGTTTTGTGGTTAAGTGGTAATTGATTTCATCATTAACTGTTCAGTTGTATGACTGATAATGTATTTCTAACTGTTAGTTAAAAGGATCCTTTGTCATGTAGGTAGGCATTTTAATTTTTAATGAGCTGGTTTACCATGCAACATCTAGTAATTTATTTTACATGTAACTGTGTGCCATTGGTGTTTTTCTGCATCATGCCCATTTTTATTCCCAGATTGTTGTGGCTTTTCGTGTGCGTACATATTCATCATTAATTTGAAGTGGAGGGAGGACCTTCCTCTTTTTATATTAAAAGTAATATGCTTTGCCTTTGTCCTTGTTGAAGTATGGTGATGGACCACAACGCTCCTGATATGGCTCCTGTTATTCAACCAAATGGTACAATGTCATCCGTCTCAGAAATGCCAGTAAGTCCGACATCAGTTGCATCGAGTGGCCATTTCCCCTTCACTGCATCAGAAATATCAGGAATGGGTGCAGATGCATCAGCTCTTGATACAGCATTTACATCTGATGTGGCAAGTTCAGTAGGATTACAGCTTGCGCCAGATGGTGGCAATGGAATTTCCAGATCACTGGATCAAATTCAATGGAATTTTAGTCTATCAGATCTAACGGCAGATTTACCAAACTTGGGAGGTAATTTCTTATGTAACTCTTTGATTTGCTTTCAGATATCCACTTAAAAGTGGAGTTGTTTGAGATATACTGCATATGTTGAGCTTGTGATCTGTTATGTCATTCGTCTACCCAAAGTAATCTGAATATTTAAGAAGAAAAAGATGAATCTGTTGGACTCAGTAATAACAAAAAAGAACCAGGTTTACCATCAATATTTAGTTTCTAGTAAAATTGGACTTTATTGGTTTTTTCTTTATTTATGAAGATCTGTTATTATTTTAATGTTTTTATTATAAGTTATCTGATGTAGGTTTTGATGTCTCAAGCGCTATTGGTTCCACATAAATAACTGATAATCATATTAGAAATCAATGAATGCAGTCAAGGATTATACTCAAGATTTTCAAGTATATGTTCAACCACTGTTGGTGTCTTCTTGATTTTACTGTCTTGAGTTCTTTGCAGATCTAGGAGCTCTGGGAAACTATCCTGGTTCACCATTTTTGCCATCCGATTCAGATATTTTGCTCGAATCACCTGATCAACAGGATATAGGTAATGTTCAATGGTGTATATATATATGTGTAGTGGCCCAACAATATTTTGTTGACATAGGATCTAAGTTCTAGACCAACAGTCTGCCAATGACGCTCTAGAGTAATGACAGGGTTTCCATCAGTGTGAAAATGGGGTTTTGTTCTTGTGAAATACATAAAAAGAAAAGGTTAAACTAATCTATTATACCTGGAGTTTAGATAAGGTAATTAGGTTCCAAATTCCAATACTTAAAAACAAAATTTTAGTTGGATTTCTATAGTTCTGCAATGGTAGGTGGATTCAGGGAACTTAACATAATTTTCTTGTTTTCCACTCTACAAAACTAGAGACCAAAGTATAAATAAGAAATATATGAACATATATAAAAATTTAGTAAGTAGGGGACTGCAAGGGAAAATAAATATCAAAACTACAAAGTGGACATTTGAATGAAATCTAAATTTCATGAAATAAATGAACTAGTAGTGCACCTTATACCATAGAAGATAAAGTCTATCTGGAAATTTCTGCTATTGCTTTTCAGTTCTTATTTTGAAAATCTTGACAAAGATACATTTGTTTATGTTTCAGTTGACGACTTCTTTGTTAATTCTGAGCCCCCATGCTCTCAATCAGATGAGGATAAATCTTGAGGTGCGGCACATGTTTCACATTAATTGTTAGATTAGGGAAATTTAGGATTAATAAATGTCATCTAGTTTACATGGCATACAGATTTACTGTTACCTAAGTGTAGGCAGCCTGATCTTTATCATCAGGATGAAAATAGAATGTCAATTGTTCCCTGTAGTACCAAACTAGCAATCTTTTGCATTCTTTTCAGAAATCTGTTATCAGGAAGAGTTGGGACAGTGTTTAGGATGTGTAATTGATTTGATGCATCTGGATATATATATCTATAATATTGTTTGGATCCTTCCAGTCCAAAGTTTGTTGGTATATCTACCTCACATAATTTCAATGCAATATTTATGTCCTTGACACTCCAATGGTGTCAGATTATTTGTTGTAGCATCATAACAAGATTACCAGTTCTTCTAGTAACAACATGGTTTAATGTCCTTTTTAGCTTTTCATTTAGAATGAGTGTAGTGGTTGAACATGTACTATTGTTGAAGCACTAATCACTGCATTGTCTGTGGTTGTTGCTTTAAGATTACTCAAATGTCCTTCTACACAATTAAAAACTAGCCATTTTTCTTGGTGGAAGTCTTTGCCCTCAATTTGTTACCCTTTTCTTTTAATCATTGGCTGGTTTTATATACTTATTTTTACTGAGTGAGACTAAGTTTGTTCAGATACATTCACACTGCTCGGTTTAGCAATGACTTTTTTAACTGAATCAAACCTCTGATTTTGCTAATGCCCTTCAAGTGATTCTCAAGAAAAATAACATGCTTAACTTTGTTTTATGCATGGTTTCACAAATACCATTTCTGTAATTAAATAAAGATGTGTCTTTCTATAGAAAGTTTTGGCTTTTAAACGTAAGTGGTTTACTTTACATCCGTTGTTACCGTTTTGGGAATTTTTATTTATTTATTTATTATGGATTTTGTCAAAAGTGGTTTACTTTAAATGAAGTAATGTCAGATACACATGATTTTTGTTTTGTGTGTTGTCAAAAGTGAAGTTGTTCTTGTTCCAAGATTTTAGTTCAATGTTTTTGTGTAGAAGTTGTTTGGAGGTTGGATGATTTTGGTTAAGCATGTGATTACCTATTCTCAATCTATTTTTTCTATTAAAAGTTATGATTACTTTTAAGTTTTCTACTAATAATTTTTTATAACTCAAAAATATATTACTATTATATATAGCGTAAGGACTCTATATCAAATATTAAATGAAGTTATCACAAAAATATTTGGATAAAAATAATTTTTACTTATTTTTTATGAATTTTATAGGATTGGCTCAATTGATCTTCTTATTTCTTTATTCTTAGAAGTATATTTTGGAAAACTCTTTCAAAAATACATGAAATATCGAAAAACTTGTTTTAGAAAACTCATTTTGAAAATATATATTCTATAAAATGTTATATATATATATATATTCTAAAAATCTTTTATGATTTTTTTTTGGAATGTATGTCATGGATTTCACATCTTGTAAAATTTCCGAAACAGTCAATCCAGAAGTCCCTTTAAGGAAAAGTAAAATGGTCTTTTTGAAAGCTTTGGGGTGCAGGTTCAAATTGGGGGATGCAGAAAGCAATTCCCTATTCTAAAGTAAGGATAAATCTTCTGCTGGCTCAAAGTGGTCCTATATTCTTGACTTACCTCTAACACTTTGTTTATTTGATGCCAAAGAATCACAAAAGTGGAAGAACAGAAAAAAATAAATAAAGAAAAAAAAGAAATTTTATTTTCTTAACAACAGTCTACTACTTTTTCCAGTATAAAATGTGGAAGAGTCTTCAAATTGAACTATGTAGGTAACTATTTCAAGAATAAATAATTTAAATAAAGTTAAAATTACATTCAAAATAAAAAAAAACTTTAAAGCATAAACTTTGTAGATCCTTTTTCTCTACATATAACTTCTTCGTTTTTATTTTATCTGTGTTCTTACAATTTATCCGAGATTGAATATCTTTTATCGAATTACTCATGTCTTCTCTTCAATCCCGATTGCTCTTCTTGGATGTCCGAGAGGATGGGGTACCTGCAAAAATACTATGATGCTCAAGTTAGATGAGGTCAATGTAGGTGATCTAGTTCAGGATTTAGAATAACATTACCTTTTACCATGTGGATCCCCTCTTATTTATATTGTTCTAATGGGTCTTATCCTATCAGAATAACTAAGACAAACCCAATGAACGTTTAATCACGCTTTACTACTCTTAATCGGGATTAATGTTCTTAACTTGTGACGTGACGTGAACATTCCTTTTTACCAAAAGACCGATAGACCGTCTGGGTAACCGGCCATACAGACTTTCAGTTTTCGCCGAATGGAGACTTTGTTGTTGAGAAACACTGAAGAATTTCAGTGAACCGATTTACCTATTGAACCGTGAAAACCAAACATCTGACTCCCGCTGATCTTTAGTATAACAATACGACTTTACATCTTCATTTAATTGAATAAGTATTTTTTATGCAAAGTTTAAACTATTTTTATTTGGTTTTAAAAAAAAAAAGTTAGTGTGGATTCCACAATAATGTACTGAGTCAACCAAATAATATACTGTATACATAACGTTGTGGGTTGCTTCTTTGGTGTTTAAAGCTTTTCAGAAGTCATTATCAATTTATCACGTTTGATAATGGGAAGCCTTTCACAAATTATAATCAAATAGTTATGTTTGGACTATTATGTTTGATTTATTATACTTAATTTAACAATTAATATTAAAGCCAAAAAGTAACAAGTTTAGTTTTTAGTGAAACAAGAAAAGAGGGTTATAAGTTACATTAATTATTTTGTGAGGAAAGTTTAATAAGTCAAATAACAGTATTAAGCTCTTAATTAGAAAACATGATGTTCTAGATGTAAGACATTTCTAATAAAGGCATACAAATCAATAAAAATAATTAATTTAGTTGAACTTTTTTAAAAATATAACTAATATATGAAATTAACCTTCATTATTAGTGATCTTTCTATAAAATATTCTCATTATTCATTATTATTAATACAAAATATAAATACTCATGATATTTAATATTTAATAGAGGACAGATAATGAAAAGAAAATCTAAAGTTGTATAAAAATACCTTGTTAAAAAGATTATGAATTTATTTTGAAATGTATCATTTAATAACAGAGGAAACATAACCTTTTATGTAAGGGTAAGTGTTTATGTCCAACACATAAATACATATACATATTATTAAGGGTGTTATACATGATTTGTTTCAATATACTAAGAAATATAATGCCACTTTTAATATATAGTAATTTATAACTTTTAAGGGTATGATTATCTTTCTTTTTTTATACCAACTAAATAAAGAAATAATCTTATTTTTCTCCACTTTCATTCATATCAAACTAGTTAAACTTATACTCATTTTAAAAAAAAATATTAAAATTCTTTCTTTCTCTTTATTTCTTATACAAGTCAAATAGAGTGCAATGATTCTCATAATCGAGTAATACTATACTCACAATAAGATTTCTATAACACTTTTTCTCTTTAATTTTTCATCATCACATTGTTGATTTAATTTTACATTGTTTTAATTTCTATCTCCCTTAAATTACTAGAAATGTTGTAAAGAAAAAAGGGTTGGTGTATAATTATACTTTTGAAAAAACCTTTTATACTAGTTTCTTTCCTTCACCATTGGTTCCTATTATCATATTTATCCAAAGGTGATATTCCTTTAAAGTGAATGTATAATATAATGTAAAATTCAAGAAGATTCTTGACTTGGAACAAAATAAAAGAAAGAACAATAAAAACAGTTTTAATGCATTTTTGAAAATAAATGATAAAAAAGAGAAATTGCTATGGATAGGAAATAATTTTGTATAAGAAATCGAAAATGTTATTAATGATTAAGAACATTGTTACTTTTTTTTTCATTTTCAATTTTTGGGTATTAGGGCAAAATAAACTCTAACACCAAATTATAAATAAGAAAATTATATATAGAAAAAAATTCAAAGCAATGTTAGAGTTAATTTTATTTGCATGAAAATCTACATTATTCATGAAGGTCCATTTGTAATGTTTTTATAATTTTTTTTTGTAGTTTTTCTCAAAAATATTTTTGTGTCAATTTTGAAGATGATGAGAAACAATCCAAATCTTATCTATAATTCAAACTAAGCTTAAGATTGTCTTCCTATTTTTTTTTTTCTAGTTGGCTAACTAATTTACAGGTGACAAAATACAAGTATAATAGTTATCAATGATGATGATAATGTATGAATTATATATATTAGAGTTAAATATGTTTTTTATTCTTATATAATAATGTAAAATTATTTTTTGTCTCTAATTCAAATTTTAGACTTCTTCGATGCTTGTAATAAAAAAATTATTGAAATGAGTTTGTATCAATGTTTTGTTACGTAACAAACAAATTTTCAACGTGTTAGCGATGAGTCAACATGAAATATTTTAACATTATAATAATTCACACTAGAGATCTCATGTAAAAAAAAATCTAAAATGACAAATTTCAATAGTTTCCTTATTACAAGTATATAAGATATCTAAAGTTTAGACTAAAAACGAAAAATATATTTAACCTAAATATTTTTTTTTTTGAAAAGAATGTAGAAATTCCTTAAACACATTGTTGTTTTATTCTTCTAACCTTCATTTGAGTTCATTGAAACTCAATGCCATACTAATTTATACTTGTAAGCCTTTTTGCATTATAATTAATGGATTTGTTATTTTATTTCCATTATTTTCAACTTCATTATTTAATATAGGATTTCTGTTTGAGGCTCTATATACCATCTTTAGATCAACTATTATAAACAGACAATTTTGCCTTCAATTTATTCCATCTATAACTCCTTTCTCGAGACTTAATTTTCTTGATAGATAACATTTTTTTTTCAATAATTTACCTAAATAAATATTTTTTATATTAATTTTATCTCATTCAAACACAATATATATATATATATATATATATATATATATATAACCCATACTCACAAATACATTGATGCGATTTATCTAATTTTTTTTCTAAAAATAGATTAATAATTAAAAATCATGAATTTTTTAAAGATTATTTTATAATTTAAGTAAATTTTACTTACAATATATTTAAATAGATGTTACTTGTAAGGATGAGAATATAAAATGTGTATGTAGATTTAACTATTTTATCTTTATCTCTGAAATAAAATTTCATCTCTATTTTTTCATACTAAACAATATATAAATTCTTTTGTCTCATCTCCATTTTCATCTTCATCAATGAGTATAATGCGTCCCTACCTCTTTTCTTATTGTTCTAAGTATTAATAAAATAATATTTATAAAAAATAAAAATTATAGCAAATGAAATATAATATTATCAAGTTTAATATCAAATATCAAGAAAAAAAATTATATTATATAAATATCAAATCAAAATATTAAATAACAATTGGATTTGTTGTTTTACTGCAAATATATTGGTGCTGTCATGGCAGCACGTTTGGACTGTTTTACTGTGAGTAATATTTACCTTTAGATGACGAATGTATTTTGGTTTTTATACGGGACACACTTCAACTTCAAGTGTCACTGTTTTAATTAATTTTATTTTTTGCTAATATAAAAAAAACAATTGGATAAATGTCAAATAATTATATAAAAGAGTAAAAATATCAAATAGACATCCTAGAGATAAGTTGCACTACAAGAAAATCATGAAATATAAACCAATTTTTAGAGACCAAAATAAGTAGTTGCAATAGTAACTAAATTAGAAATCATTTTAGAAACTAAAAAATAATTTGGTTTCTAAATTACTTTCTACTATTGTTAAATAGTTTCTAAATTGGTATCAAATTAGCAATCAAGGTTTTAACTACCAATTATTTAGTTTCTAAATTTGGTCTCTAAAACCCCAAACCCTAATTAGATACCAATTTATAAACTATTTAACAATAATAAAAACTAATTTAGAAACCAATATTTTGTTTAGTTTCTAAAATGGTCTCTAGTTACTATTGCAACTAATTATTTTGATCTCTAAAAATAAGTTTTTATTTCATGATTTTCTTGTAGTGTTGCGTGACTAAAGACCAAATAAAAATTAATATAATTTTTTTAGATTACCTAATAGAAGATATTTTATTAATTTAAAATATCAATGATAGAAGGAAGGGATGAATGAATATTGAGACAAATATAAAATAAATATGTATATATATTTATTCACATTCTCATATACTTAAATTAAAAAATCGAATTTAGAATTTAGAGTTTAGGATTTTCCACATTATATATTTGTTTTTTGTTTTTTACTAGAAAAAATAAATAAATAAATAAAAGGGTATTTGGGTACCACACATACCTACTTAATGCATAAATTTCTCGTCGTGAATAACTATTTTTTTTTGTAGACAATTGCATGGACTATCATATATTATATAATGCAGAGAAACTAACATTATGTATAACAAATGAGTAGAATATTTTAATATGTTTCTACACAAAACATCAAAGTTTGGAAGGAAACACGCTGGAAACGCATAATGGTTAACTTTATTGATTTTTCCTTCTTTTCTGTGCTTCTTTTTTCTTCTTTCTTTTCATGTCTTCTCCTTTTCATGTTCAACATTATCATATGAACACCTCCTTTCCAAATGCATAAAAAAAAGTCATAGAGTGAGAAAAAGTTCGCAAGGACACAAATATTATTAGCAGAAACCCTAGTTGGGGACTTATCAAGTATCCATGAATTAAAATACTAATAAATATAAGTCACTCTGTTCTTATCCATTATGATAATAAAGCCATAGAAGATATTTTTTTGGTATAGTTCAAGCTTTAAGATTGTTACTATTGCATGTATATATTCATAATTTAATAATCTTAAAAAATATAATTTAATAAAGATGTTTATATATGCTTGAATTTATAATTCTATTGGGAGAGATAATTTGTAAAATTTAACTAAAATGCACTTTCAATGTGAATTTTTTTTACCCTATTATATAATTGAGTTTACTTGTCAAATTTGATTATAAAAACAAAATTAAACATTTATTTAATTACAAGCCAAATGTTAAACTAAAAAGTTTAGTATTTTACATTTATGAGTTTTTAAGTTTTAAAATATATTTTAATTTTAATTAGTCAACTTGTCGAATCATTCCATTTATAATTTTGAAATTCAATCTTAAATTAGACTAAATTACACCTATCTTATTTTATTTTTAAAAAATTCCTTTTAATTTCGTTTTAAAATATTGTTTTTGAAGATTAACACTAGTGCTGTAAAACAAATGCGGCTATTTTAAATTTACAAATGCGGTCATAGAACCACATTTGATCAGCACACATTCGTAAATCGGGCATATACAAATGCGGTCATAGAACCGCATTTATAAATTAGATTTACAAATGCGGTTATTTTAAGTAACCACATTTGTAAATTATTCTGAATGAGGGATGAGGTTTAGGGGGTTTAGGATTTACGAATGCGGTCTTGGTAAAAATCGCATTCATAAATCACATTTACAAATGCGGTCTAGGTAAATGACCACATTTGTAAATAGTGTTTTTTTTTTTTAAAGTGCAGTTTGTATTGTGCATAAACCATATAATTTAATAACCTGCATAAGATCAAACCCAGCCAGACAAATACAGAAATATAGTAATCAATTGAAATCATCAAAATGTACATTTACAAGTAATCAAATTACATATAATAAAACCACTATTGTTTACCTATCCTAGAGTTATAAAAATTTATGAAATATGTGGACCAAAAATCTCTAACATATGAAATGCCTTCCTCATTCATTGGTGTTTCTTCTGTGAATAACTGCATTGCAAAGTTGACATAAATTAGTTTTCAGATATATATATGTTCAAGAATTATAAAAATGATTTAACATATATAGTACCTCTTTCCAACCAGTTTTAACACCTAGTCTTATAATGGTAATCATCCATTGCATAATGTAATAGCCACACTCATAGCTTCCTGGTTGTTTATTACACTATAATTCAATAAAAAGTAATATGTTAGTATATTGATAAACAATGATAATAGAAAAAGAAAAAAATTACAAACCTTTATTCTTATCTAGTTCAAATTATTTGAAATTGATCGACCTTTTATGATGTTATATCCTCGCCATGAACTGGTTAATATAAAAAACCTCGTAAGTAGATGGTTAATTAGTAACATATACAAAGTTCAGTTTATAATGTACTTATGTATCAATGATATCCTTAAAGTTTGTGGGAATCTTCTTGTGTAGGAAACAGAACCACACAACAGTCTTATCAACCATTGATAAGACAAGTAACTGCCAATGATGCCTATATCATCAATGAAAAGAGTTAGTAAATATTTAAAACATTAAATAATAATAATTGGTGACATATAATTAAACTTACTCATTAATACAAGGGCATAAATAAATTTGTTTTTCCTCTTTTTCCAGGGTGTTAGTGATGTATGCTTGAGTCTCAGTTGAGTTTGGTCCAACGAGATTAGTATATGCAGATCTAAGAATCCATACATATTTTCCTTCCCCTCAGTGATACAGACTCTATGCAAAAACCTACAAGTTTTTAACATAATCAATGATACAGACTCTATGAAAAAGCATAATCAATAATAATTTAACATAAAGTAAATTGAATAATAGGTAAAGATACTTACATCATAAAAAATTGAATTATACTTATATTGAGCTCCTATTTCCCAGATATAAATTCTGATAAATCTGTGTTGTAAATCATCAGTGGCAGTTCAGTGTTTATTTGAAAAAATGTATTATCCCACGGAACTGGAAAAGGTTCATTGCCAATCTGACTAGCAATGAGACGTAGGGAAGCTATAGGATCGTCAACTGGAACCTCACGCTTCTTTTCCGGACTTGGTGGCTGAAAAAGTTTCTACAAGATAAACAACATTTGTATTAAATTATATGTAATATATAAATATAAATAAAAAATAATATAATGAAATGAAATTATTACATGAGGTTCGGGCATAGATCGAATGAGCTTTCTGGGCCAGGCAACGAATGTCTGAAATGCATCGGCCACAGTGGTTACCTCATCTAAAGGTAGTGGAACACGAGCATCAGGAAATCGTACTTTTTCAACTGTTACCTTCGCCACATCAGGGGAGAGAGGAACGTTATGTAAGGTGGTGGCGTTTTTATAGACTTTTCCAAGTGCCACCACCCGAGGAAGTTTGCCGCCCACTACCAGTAGCTCACAATCCTTCGTCTGCCCATTGATATCATCCCCTGTTGGAGGAGCCGCATAACTCCCCTTTGTGCTCTTGGGAGTGGGACTAACAAGGGGTTCAATCGGCTCAGCACAAACTTGTTGCGATAGAAACTCTTGTCGCATTCGATCATTCTCCTTTCTCATCTCTAGCCGCATCAAATCAGTCTTCTCCTCCATTAATTCTTCACGTATCTTAGTCTTCATTTGAGTTTCGTTCTCTTTGGAGGAGGAGGATGACTGTCGTTCTGAAACTCCAAAATATAGTTTAATTCCGACCCCTTGTCCCGCTGCACGAACACGACAAGAGTGCTCAGGTCGTCCAATTGCTTCAACCAGGATATCGTGACGACCTTCAACAACAAATTTACTGTCGGATTCCAAGGAATCCTGCAAGAGTACACAAAAATCATATTTTCAATCATTAATATAATTAATGCTTTAAAATAAATGAAAATAACAAAAATAACTTACAATTTTTTCGATGATAACCCCGGATTGCTCAGAACTTGGTGTACCCGACTTTTTAATTCGGGCCCTCTTCCATTTTACATGGCGAAAAGGTGGTGATGGAGGAGAAGTGAACCCTGTTTCCACATTCCCAGACAACGTCCCCTGTTGAGATTTCTCCTTTTCCACCATAGTGTTTGCTCAAGTTTTCGATACCCCGAACGAGACATAACGTGCGGGGTAAGATTCTTCAAAGCTATCTCTTGAGCTTTCTTCCGACGATCCTGTCATAATTGAAATAAACAAATTGAAGTAAATAAGATAAACTTATTAATGTTATATAAACAAAAAAGTTACTTCACTTACCATCCAAGCCTCATTTTCACGGCTTTCTCTAAAAAGACGCCATGTCTCTTCATCAATATGTTTGTACTTTAAACATGGATTTTCGTCTTTAAGGTCGTCAAAAATGTATCTGGAAGTCAGTCTTGACTTAAAGGTACGAAATTTGAGTCCGATATTGGATATAATCTTTGATTGAAGCGGTTCCACATCAGGAATTTCAAAGTTTGCCTGCAAAATAACATCAGCAAATTAAAATTAATCAATGAATATTAAAAAGCATTATATCAAAATGTAAAGCTTACCAGAACTCCTCCCAGATCATGTTACGGTCGACCTCTGACACCTCATCCCATGAATTAATCAGAATGGAGAGTCTCTCACGAGAAACAACTCCAAGATAGCTCATAAACTCATCTGCCTTAGGACCAAAAGCCACTCCAGTGTTGACGTCAATGTCAACACGTGTCTTCTCACCAGCAGCACGTCTCAATGCGAGACGCTTCAATCTAGTAGGTCCTCTGCTACCTCTTCCGGATCGAGGTTTGAGTGGGGTTTGATCGTCATCCATGTTTCTGTTAAAAAAATTAGGTAACAATTACATTAGTTAATCTGCATCGAATTAAAATCTTATCAAAATAATACATAAAAATGTAAATAAAAAATGCTTATTTACAGGTTGCATGGGGTTGAAAGTTCATATGTAAATTCCTTCACTGTGGTCTTTACGGGTTGCATGTACATCATCAACTACATCGTCATCTTTATTAATTATCTTTGATGTGAATGAACAGGGGTCACCATTTTCAATATCATCTATGGTCTCCCCTTGTTTTTTGTCGTGTAAAACGACATACCAATGTTCTGACGTAGGATCTTTCACGTAGAAAACTTGAGATGCTTGTTGAACCATTATAAATGACTCATCTCGATACCCTATCTTTCAAAAGTCCATTAGTGTGAATCCTGAATCATCAATTTTAACCCCACTTTTATTGTCAACCCATTTACACTTGAAAACTGGAACGGAAAACTTAGTGTAGTCAATCTCCCATATCACTTCTATAAACCCATAGTATGCTATTGGTCCAAGTATTGGATTTGTATCTTTCGAAGTCGAAAACTGCATTGACTCGGCTTCAAGAGTAACACCAGAATTTTGAACTGGACTCTTTTCATCCATGGAGTTCGTGTAAAATATACAATTATTCACTTACGCTGTACATGAGATGACATCAAACTTCAATCCAGCAGCCAACCAGGTCAAGTGATGCCGTTGAATCCTTGAACACCTTGTCTTTAAACCAAGGCATGAAAGTTCTATTATGTTCCATCAAGACCCATTTCTCTGCTTGTCTTGGGTTATTTGCCTTCACAATGGCTTTATGAGCTTCTATGTAAGGTACAACTTCATTTGTGTTATTCAATATGTACAAATGTACTTGCAAGACTTCTGATCGAGATTTGCTTACAATATTCACACCACGTAAACATTTACTTGTAGAACGCCTGTGGTGCCATGAATTAGCTGGAACACCTATTGGATTTGCTTTTGTCATGTACTCTGAACAAAATTCAATACTTTCTTCAGCTATGTACCTTTCAATCATTGAAGCCTCTGGACGATAATGATTTTTCACATAACCTTTCAAAATTTTCATATACCGCTCAACAGGATACATCGATCTTAAGTACACTAGTCCACACAATCTAACCTCTCTTACCAGATGCACAACTAGATGAACCATGATGTCAAAAAAAGACGGAGGAAAAAACATCTCCAATTCACACAAGATAACAACAATTTCATTTTGAAGTTCATCTAGTTTTGAGGGA
This sequence comes from Phaseolus vulgaris, assembly GCF_000499845.2. Lineage (NCBI taxonomy): Eukaryota > Viridiplantae > Streptophyta > Magnoliopsida > Fabales > Fabaceae > Phaseolus > Phaseolus vulgaris. The sequence goes on from NC_023750.2 coordinate 38,884,255, forward strand.
TCAATGACTTTACAACAGATGAAAGAGAAGAATGAGCACAAACGGGTTATGGTATGTCTAACATTTTTTGGTAAGATCCCACGGATAGCTACCGGCAACAACTGTTGCATCAAGATCTGACAATCATGAGACTTCAACCCAATTAACTTCAAATCTTGCATTGACACTAGGCTCTTCACATTTGAGGAATGTCCTTGTGGCACTTCCACACCTTTTAGACATTGACAAAAACTAATTTTTTCATCTTTTGACATTGTGTAACAGGCTGGGGGCAAATATGTACGCTTACCCATTTCTATGGGTGCCAACTCGTCGCGTATGTTCATCTCAATCAAATCTAAACAAGCATTTAGACCATCCTTCGTCTTCCCGTTAATGTTAAGAAGTGTACCAATTAAGCTATCACACACATTCTTCTCAACTTGCATTACATCTATACAATGTCTGACTTCTAACCTCGACCAGTACGGAAGATCAAAGAAGATTGATTTCTTCTTCCAAATATTTGTCACAGATGACTTTTTTTTTTACTTACCGAAGGTGTGGTCTATGTTATTTACCTTTTTGTAAACCTCAACACTGGTTAATGGAGTTGGTGGACCACTACCCTCTTGGTGTCCATTAAAGGCTTTTTTCAACCTCCGGTAAGGATGATGACTTCTAAGAAACCTCCGATGCCGAAGATATACTGTTTTCCTTCCATGTTTCAATTGTTGAGAAGCAGTGTCTTCTTCGCATATTGGACACGCTTTGTGACCCTTAACACTATAACCTGATAAGTTACCATATGCCGGAAAGTCATTGATGGTGCAAAATAACATGGCATGAAGCTTGAAAGTTTCATTAGCAAATCCGTTAAATACTTTAACACCCTGGTCCCACATTAACTTCAAATCTTCAATTAGGGGACTTGGATAAACATCAATATCATTCCCTGGTTGTTTCGGATCGGATATCATCATAGACAACATCATGTATTTTCGTTTCATGCACAATCCAGGAGGTAAGTTGTAAATAACTAGTAATACAGGCCATGAGCTGTGATTTGTACTCATATTACCAAACAGATTCATTCCGTCTGTAGCTAAACCAAGTCGGATATTTCTTGATTCTTTACCAAACTCTGGAAAGTCATCATCAAATTTCTTCCATTGAATAGAATCAGCTGGATGTCGGTACATGCCATCGCATTTCCTCTCATCTGCATGCCATCTAAGATTCTTAGCATCGTCTGGGTTTGCAAACAAACGCTTCATCCTTGGAATGATGGGAAAATACCACAAAACCTTCATTGGGGGTCCATGCTTTTCCATTTCATCAATAGAATCATCATCTTTTTGTTTCAACTTATAACGTGATAACCCACACCTCGGACAACTTTTCAACAATTCAAAATCTTTCCGGTATAATATACAATCATTAGGACATGCATGTATCTTTTTGTACTCCATACCCATTGGACAAAGAATCTTTTTGGCCTCGTAATTACGATTAGGTAGACTATTTCCCTCTGGAAGCATATCCTTCAACAGCTGGAGCAATTCCGGGAAGCTTTTATCAGTCCATCCGTTTATTGCCTTCAAATTCATCAATCTTAACACCGACAACAACCGTGTGAAGTTAGTTGATCCAGGATACAAAGGAGTCTCTGCATCTTTTGACATACTTCCATATCCATGCGCTTTTGCAAAACACTCAGCTCCCACATCACGAATCATGTCCTCCAATCGATCATCATCTCCATCATCATGTACTGCTTCATCCATGGTAGAACCCACATATTCTTCAGTTACGAAAACACGTGGTAAATTTAATAGTTCACCATGCCATGTCCAAGTTGTATAAGATCGAAGAAACCCATCACATAGCAGGTGTTCCCTCATGATATTCACATCCAGTATCCTTCCATTCAAACAGTTAACGCACGGACACCTGATCTTTGCTCCATCATGACCACTAATAATCGCAAATTGTATAAATTCCTCTACTCCCCTTTCGTACTCATCACTTATACGAACAACATTAATTCAACCTCGATCCATTATATATTCTGGAATAGTTAGGATTTTCTAATAATTAGTATTCTATCTCACACATTTGCCGAGGGTCGAACACCCCGGACTCAATCCAAACACGATAATTCTATTATAAAAGTAACAATAACTAACATAACATAAAATTTTTATTAAAATGTAATTAACAACTAACTAAATATATAATATAAATTTAAGAAAATACAAATTATATAATACAAATTTATATATAATAATATATAAATTAGTTGTTTCCGTAACTAATTTATTAAATTATATATAAATTATAATAAACAAAAATTCAAAATACACACAAATATATAAATTATTAGTTATTAGTTATAAATTCCAAGTTGTATTAGTTATTAATTAAATATATATTATAATACAGAAAAATATAAATTCAAAATATTAAATAAAAATTCAAAATATTAAATATAAATTCAAAATATTAAATAAATATTAAATACAAAACCAACCTTTCCGTCGTGAACAAGCTTGATGGTGATCGGGAGTGGCAGAGGCACAAGACAAAGGCGGAGGCGGCGGCGGAAGCTGTGGCGGTGGCGGAGCAGCAAAAAACCAGCGAACACCAATGGAACAGTATCCTAAATGCCACAAACGAAGTTAGGAAACCAAAATGCCAATGCCAACAAAGTGAATAATGAATGATGCGAAAACGAAAACGAAAACGAATGAATGAAACTGAAACTTACAAAATGCAGAGAGAAGAAACTGAAAATGAGCACAAGAACGTTAAAACAAAGAGCGGAAAAGAAGAAAGTGAAAGTCTAAAACTAGTGGTGCGCTTCAAATTTTTTGGGTAAAATTGATTTACAAATGCGGTTGTAGAGTAAAACCGCATTTGTAAATCAATTCCAACGATTTACAAATGTGGTCATATTAAAGATCGCATTTGTAAATCAATTTATTTTCAAAAATGCCATCACGTTTTTTACAAACGCGTTTAAGCGCAAAACCGCACTAAATAAAGGATCGTTGTTTTTATATTTTGTACTAGTGTAAACTAAAAAATTTCTTTAAATATTTAACGTAATTAGTAATAATTGAGACCACAACTTAAACTGAAACTATCCCACGTCAATTTTTTTATTTATTTATATGATTGTTTTCAGTTAAACACAAATTATAACTTATTATTAAAAGTTCACACATTGTATTTGTATCATTCATGTATTTGTTATCGTGATACTGTAACATGTTCAAACTTAAAATGATAAAATAAATAAAAGATACAGAAAAACTATTGAAAAGAAAAATAAATAATAAGCTATATTTTGATCTAGAAATGGTAAAAAAATACAATTGTAATACAATAAAACTATAGAAATACAACTAAATAGTTTTAATTACATATTTAAATTCTTTTAAAAAATGAACTACTTTAATATAGCGACAATTATTGATGAGTCACCATGATATTTAAAACCAGCTTTGTGATGGGCCATGAATAAGAGGACACAGCACAATGATCTTCAGTGTCTGGAGCTATATCAATTATTATTTCCTCTGTCAAACTCAGTAGTGCTTTTTATTTCTTAGAAGGGATAATAACTCTTCAATGATTAACACATTACCTTCTTTAATCACTGCTCCAAAATTTAAAACCAATCATTTACATTTTATTCCTTGAGGTGAATAGGACTTAAATTTGATTATAGAACATCAAGTCAATAACATGGTCTTAACATGATTGGACAAAGTTCTTTTACAAATATTTTTAAAAGAAAGATAAAATATGAAATAAATTTTAATTGGTTAGATTAGTCTATACAAGATAATAAGTTAAATCTTTTATATAATTTCTGCATATTCTTATTTTTAATTTGTGTAAATTAATTTTAATTTGTAGATTAGTTATTTCTTATTTTTTTTAATATGCATGACATTTAACTATACTAATGGGTGTTTGTTTGGGATTATAGATTGAGTAAAGATAAAAATCAATTTATGTATTATATTACATAATTGAAAATAACTTTTTTTTTATAAAAGTTTTCATCTTAAGTATTATTATACAACTTGAGATCTCAATTATGCTCACACTCCAAACAACAACAATCATCTGCCATCACATTAAAAAAAAAAAATATGGAAGAACTATACCAAAACTCATATTTTGTAAGTTGTTTTTTTGAGGTTGAATTAAACTTAAATTTATTTGAGATAGTCAAACTTAAACTCATTTCTTAGTATGCTATTGATTTATTTTTGTACCTTCACTACAAAAAAAACATGAAATGTAAATCAATTTTAGAGACAAAAAGAATTAGTTGCTACAGTTTTTCAGAAACTAAAAAAAATTTGGTTTCTAAATTAGTTTTTATTATTGTTAAATGGTTTCTAATTAACAACCAATATTTTTGCTACCAAATTTATAAACTAAATAATTAGTAGTTAAAACCTTGGTAGCTAATTAGATACCAATTTAAAAATCAATTTTTTTGTAGTTTCTAAAATGATTTCTAATTTAGTTACTGTAACAACTAATTATTTTTTGTCTCTAAAATTAGTTTTTATTTATTTTTTCTTGTAGTGATAGTGTAATTCAAAGTATGAAAAGACTATGGATAAATATCCAATCTCACTTTTAGGAGGTTTACCTCATGTTAAAACCCAAATTTTGTGAATTTGAGGGAGAATGAGGTCCAAATTTTTGATGGGTTGGTACGTAGTAGTAATGTATGTACATATATGCATGCATGTACTTGACTCTATTAGTCTTGTAACAACCTCAGTCATGTCAGTGTTGCTCCTGCTTTATTTCACTCTTTCTTCTTTTTCATTCCATCACTATCATACTAGTAAGTGCGTGACCATCACAATTCTTTAGCTGAAGGCTTATTAATGCAACATTTGTTTCTTTCTTTAGCTTATGCTACTCAACTTCTGCTTTTCCTCGGCTAAGTAAAGGAAACAGGGAAGAAACTTTGCACTTTCAGCCAACCTTTACATAATAACAAGGTTCATCTTCCTTTAACCTTCTACTCTTGCCATTTTCTCTTGCTTTCCTCAACCACAACACACTCACTCCATGTCCCTTTAACTTTCCCAGAAGCAAAACATAAAGCCATGTTTGTTTACTCTTCGTTTTTTAAACTTTCTTTGGATTTGTTTTAACCTTCAGAAGAGAGTTTCATAGTTTCTTCCTCGGCTTTCCACAGATGAGAAAACTTTGAAGTTAGTTGTTTTTGGATTGAACAAGTTTTGCTATCTTTATATGTTGTGTTCTACATGTAGTTATTCATATTAGCCTTGTAGTTATTCTTTTGACTCTGGTTGTGGTTAGTTTGGTGTTGTGTACTTTACTTAATTGACTTGATGAATTTAAGTAAATATTTGAGCCATTGATGCTTTCTTGTTAAGAGTTATAACTTTGAATATGTAAGTTATGGAAAAAAAATTTGAAAAATAAGCAAAAGATTTTTTATAGCCTTGCAGAAAGTACTGAATCTTGGGGAAGCATTCTGGTCTAGAATAATAATGGGAACTTGATAACAAAATAAAAAGAAGCCAAATAGTTTACCTTTTTCACTAGTTACATGTGCACTAATTTAGAGGTTTTGAAGAAGAGAAGTTTTTAATTTGAAGTTGAATTTTGCAGGCCTGAATCTTCTATTCTCAGTGCATGCAGCAGTAACTTAATCATGACTGCAAAGGGACAGAGATTTGTTAGGTTCGTTTGCTAAAAGCCTGGTTTTGTATTTCTGCAATTTTACCTTTTTTAATTCATTTTTGTTACATTTTTGACAAACATACATTAGAATATAACTATAAAAAGATTTTTTTTTGAAAGTGAACCATTTTAAAATTATAGTAACCAAATCACAGTCCTAAATTAGTGCTTTTCAACTTATAATTGTCAAACTAACCTTTTTTTTTTAATTTCAGCACTCTTTGCAGACTTTTAGAATCATATATTCTGCCTCTGCATATTCATGCTGCCTCAGTCATTCATTTTGCTTTTGTACCAGAAAAAAAGTTATTAGAAAAGCATTTTTAAAAGATGTTTCTCTAATATATGACAAATTGACCCTATACAGTGAAAGCAATAATTGGAAAATGATCTAGTCAACAAGATTAGTAGATTACTCCACTGTTACAAACACTATCCAATATTCCTACCTTTAACTGCTAGTAATGGAATTTGATTATTATACTCTGGTAATTGGTACTAAACCATTGTATTGGCCTTTTAGGAGTTCTGATATTACGATTTTTTATGGGAAAAAATTGATGCTAACATTTACTTGATTCTTTACTGAGTTTCATATTCCTGGCCAGGTTTAAGGATTGGAAGTCATTTTCATCTTCAAGTATCGAGCTCAATGATTCCACTAGTGACGGATTTCACAAAAGAAAAGTTCAATCAACACAAAGTTCTGTCAGTGAAGAATCAATAAGAAATTTGTCTTGTAGGAGGCATGTTCTTCATCCACAGGGACCAACACTTCAAAAGTGGAACAAAATTTTTGTAATCACAAGTGTGATGGCAATCTCTGTGGATCCACTTTTCTTTTACATCCCAGTGATTGATGACGATAAAAAATGCCTTGATTTGGATGGAACACTCAAGATTACTGCCAGTGTTCTCCGCACATTCTTTGATCTTTTCTACATTCTTCACATTATCTTTCAGTTTCGAACCGGGTTTATTGCACCTTCCTCCCGTGTGTTTGGAAGGGGTGAGCTTGTTGCTGACACTTCAGCCATAGTCAGGAAATACCTAAGTTCTTACTTCAGCATTGACATTCTATCAATTATTCCACTTCCTCAGGTATCTTTTTCTCTCAGTTGAAAATCTCACAATTCATTTTGAATCACTAGCATATCAGTTTGAACCATCAATTAATTGTTGTAACCTCAAAACTCTAAATATGTGAAGATTTAATTAAAATACACATGTGTAAACAATTTTTTACACTATCTCACTCTGCAAAAGGTCGATGATAAATTTGTTAACTCTGATATTGACTTCTTTAAAAGTCACTCTAAAGATGATTATTGATTAGTTGACAAACAATTAAACTCAATATATAATTAATTCCTTGGATTGGATGGTTTCAATGCCTTGTAATATATTTATATGTATATGTGTTCTTACTGAGGATCAACGGTCTCTCTTCTGAGTTATTAAATACTGTGAGCTTTTCGAGTGGAAGATTTTCTGACGTTCAAGTGACTAAGAATATAAATGATTTTGTAAGTTAGTGAATGAAAATAAGATTAGGTCTACTTCATGAGGAAATGATGGTATTTATAGACTTTTGGGCCTGAGTCCAATAAAATGACTACTTTATTGTAATTGTTAGGCGACGTTTTTCTTACATGTGACTGCTATTATGTGTACTTGGTAGTTAAAGTCGAGTTGTGAGTAATGTGGGTAGTTATGAGTTATAAGGTAAACTGTAATAAGTGTTTAGCAGTTCTTTTCACTAACACATATATTATAACTGCCTGTATTTTAGGTACTGAGTATTACAATATGTATTCTCTTGGTGTTTATCCAAAATGAAGGCAACTGCAACAATAAATTTAAGTTCAGTTTTATTTGAAAGACATAATTTGATGTTGTTTTAACACTTTTAATGTGTTCTTAGATGGTGATTTTAGCTATGATCCTATTCCCAACATGCTCAGCTCCTTACGTGGGAAAGGATTTGTTGAAGTATGCAGTAATTGCCCAGTACGTGCCAAGACTTCTGCGGATCTACCCTTTATTCAAAGAAGTAACAAGCACTTCTGGCATATTGACTGAGACAGCATGGGCTGGAGCAGCTTACAATCTTTTTCTCTACATGCTAGCAAGTCATGTGAGTTGATTTTGTCACTTACGTTCATAACTCCTTACCTATGTTCCTAGTAATCATGCTATGTTTTATGAGCATCAACTACCAGGTGGTTGGAGCTTTCTGGTATCTGTTTTCAGTAGAATCAAGGGTGAGGTGCTGGCGCAAGCAGCTGAAGAATACTACTTTCTTTCATGAATCCTACCTTAGCTGTGGATCTTACAATTCTACTGTTCAATCACTTCTTAATCACTCTTGCCCTATCAATGATCTACAAAACATTGGAGACCTGGAACCTTTCAATTTTGGAATGTTCATAGAAGCTATAAAGTCTCGAGTGTTAGAATCAACTACTGATTTTCATCACAAGTTCTTCTACTGCTTTTGGTGGGGTTTGCGCAGTCTAAGGTAGGCCAATAATCTTCTCTGGATTGCATATGCAACATTTCCATTTTATGAACTTAGGAACTTCATTTAATCTACCTGTGTTCTTAATTTTGTTCCTAACTTTTCTATCTAATTGCCGATATTAGTGCATGTTTAATTTGAACTTCGGATCATATCAAACATAAGTCAAACGTAAATCCGTGCATCCAAATCCATGCAAGCTGAAAGCATAATACAACCTTAAGATGGAGGCTAAAAGCATGCAAAAGTCATATTTGTTTTGTGATCTTTTGCAGTTCAGTTGGGCAAGGTCTCGAGACAAGTACTTATGTAGGGGAGATAATCTTTGCTATCTCCATTGCTGTCTCTGGATTGGTTCTATTTGCATCACTTATTGGAAACATGCAGGTAAGTCTATGAGATGAGATAATAGACAAGAGAATACAGTGATCTTGTATACATTGGTGTATTTATACCTCCCTAATCATAGATACAGTGTAATTCATGAGTCTTTATTTTTCATTTTTTCAAATTAAAGGCCAATCAGACAAAGGGACAGATTTAAAACCTCAAATAAGAAACAAAATTTTCATGAATTTGGAGTGTTATAGAAGAGTTAGTTTCATTCTCCCACCCTTGTCATTTGTAGAATTTCATGGATTCGGTACTGTGTTGGTTATTGTTGCAGAAATATCTACAATCTACCACTGTCAGAGTTGAAGAGATGAGAATCAAAAGGAGGGATGCAGAACTGTGGATGTCCCACCGTATGCTACCTGATTTCCTGAAGGAAAGAATTAGACGGTATGAACAATACAAATGGCAAGAAAATAGGGGTGTTGAGGAGGAGACATTAATTCGCAACCTCCCCAAAGATTTAAGAAGGGACATAAAGCGCCATCTTTGCTTAGATCTACTTAAAAAAGTGTGTATCATCCATAACCATCTCTCCATTCACTCGGTTCTTTCCTTATGAACAATATGTTTTTGGTGTTATTTTTCAATCAGAATCAGAATTCCTTAAGTACCTTTTGTTTATAAATTCAACCAGAAATGGAGTTTCAATTCAGTAACTTACTCTACCTTTAATGCATGTTCTTATTATGCAAATTAAATTATCTATGAAACTTCTGATAAGTGATATACAGAAAATTACTCAAGCAACTGTATCTGAGTTTTTTTCTTTTACCTTCTTTTCTTTTCCTCCTTCGTATGCTTCTAACACATTCTACCTTCTTACTGATCTAGGTGCCATTGTTTGAGAGCATGGATAATCAATTGTTGGATGCACTGTGTGATAAACTGAAGCCAGTCCTGTACACAGAGAAAAGTCACATAGTTCGTGAAGGGGATCCAGTTGATGAAATGCTGTTCATCATGCGTGGAACACTTGCAACTGCCACAACAAATGGTGGAAGAACTGGTTTCTTCAACTCCTCTGAGATCAAGGCTGGTGACTTCTGTGGAGAAGAGCTTCTAACATGGGCCTTGGACCCCAACTACTCCTCAAATCTTCCCATTTCAACTAGAACTGTGGAAACTATATCAGAAGTTGAAGCCTTTGCTCTCATGCCTGAGGACTTGAAATGTGTTGCTTCCCAATTTCGACGTCTTATAAACAACAAACAACTCCAACACACTTTCAGGCAACGATTCACCTGATTAAACTTTTTTTCCTCTTTGATAATGCATCGTTATATTTTAAGCAAAGCATTACAACAAAATATATATGAATAGATAATATAAGCACTAGATGAAAAAAATGTCAATTCTGATAACAGTTATAATCTTAAAAGTCATGTCAAAGATGATTTTTGATGAACAGATAAGTGAACCAATCTGAAATCTATGTTGGTATAACTTTTAAGAGAATTATCATTATACTGTTATAAAAGTCAGCAAACATATATCATTCACATCAATATGAAACTAGATCACAGTGTGACATTTTTTGGTTATTACACAGAACTTAGGATTATTCTTACATTTAGTTTTGGTTCAGGTTCTATTCCTTGCAATGGAAGACATGGGGTGCATGTTTCATACAAGCAGCATGGCGTAGATACAGAAAAAAGAAGGCAGAGAGGCTGTTACGTGAAGCAGAAGAAAGGATTCAAAATTTGGAGAATGAGGAAGGGTCCGCACCAAGCTTTGCAGCCATTTTACATGCATCAAGGTTTGCATCAACTGCATTGCGCCACCTGCGAAGTGGTAAACGTACCAGAGTGCCACAGCCACAGAAATTGCTACCCCTGATGCCTCCGAAGCCTTCTGAGCCAGATTTCACTGCTCTGAAAAACTAGTTTCTTAAGAAAATTTACAGCAAAACTTGTTGTGATTTCACTTTTGTGCATATTCAACATGCATGTCCTTAGCAATTTTGTGAGCATATATGTTAGTAGCAAGTGGTGTTAAGGATTTCCTATATGACAACATTCTGTGAATAATCTTATTCTAATTAGTTTACATATTCTAGTATTTTCTTTGATAAACTACTTGTGTTTTGTCTCCATTCATGATAGTAGTACATTCACATCTTAAGATGATTATATATTATATGTTTTAGAAGTGCATTATGGTTGTTTTCAGAAATGATTATGTTATATGTTTTGTTATGTTGACATCTTGGTTAAAATCATGTTAAATGTGTTTTTTTTAAATTTTTTTTATTATAGTATACTTTCCATTACCTTTATAGGTCTAATTTAACAATAATAAATTAATTTGAACTAAAATGAGTATTATTTTTTAAATTTAAATTAAGTACTATTCTGAATAAATGAATTTGAATATTTAATGGTCAAACTAGTTGCTAAGAAATTTTTTTATATTTTACATCTTTCTTCTCTAAGTAATAAATTTATTATTTATTTCAATTCTAAAATGAACACTACAATAAATTCATTAAATAATAATTAAAATTAGAGACAAAAATAATTAGTCACTATATTAACTAAATTAGATACTATTTTGCATAGTGATATCTAACATGAAAACTTTTATCTAAAAAAATAAATTAGATACTATTTAGACACTATTTTATTTAAAGTAATTTTATTAATAAAGTAATTTTTAAATTGCTATCTAACCATTAGCTACCAATTTTAAAAATAATTTATAAATTTTTATTAATTATAAAAATTATTTTAAATATTAATAATTTTTTTAGTATTAAAATAGTCTCTAATTTAATTCAATAATAACTAATTATTTTAGTATTTAAAATTAGTTACAAATTAATAATAATTTTCTTGTACTAAAAATACGAAATATTTAATCATATTTATATAAGTAAATGATGACATTTCCTTAAAACTATGATGCAAGTTAATAAAGACACGTTATCTTATACAATTCCGTCATTTATGTTTACTAATTAGTTAAGACATGCATGCATTTTATTTTAAAAATTCTTATCCAAGTCTAAATATTAAACCAAATCCACATTTTGTAAAAAAAATAATTTGGATTTTATAGATTTAAATCTAAAGAATTGAATTGTATTACTCTATTTTAAATCCGTATTTTTTTAAAAATGTTTAAATGTTTATATAGTTTGGTATATCCAAGTTTAAAATTATTCTCAACTTCAGTTTTTATTAAAAAGTTTGTTGCCCTAGGTAAATTAAATTATCATAATCTCCCTTTGCATCTTTAGTAATTAAATTTGAGTATAAAAATTGGTAAATTTTCTATAAATTTAAGATTATAACCATTTCAATATAGTGTACTTTGCATATATATAAATACTTATTAAGATTTTAAGTATATGCACATAAATTTATCATTATATTTACAGTGACAATTTTGATTATCTTCATCTAAATCGCATACATTCTTTTCTTAGCTATGTACTTTGTTCACCTTAAAACAACTATTTTTTTTTTAAATATCATTGTAACTATAAAGAATAGACAAGTAAGGATGTTGGTCTATAGTTATTGCAATGTTACATATTATATATATGTGACATTATCCTTATATATGAGAATTAAACTAATTTATACACACATTAAATTAAATAAAAATTAATTTTAAAAATTAAAATAATTAGTTATTATTTGACTAAATTAAAAAATATTTTATAGATTAAAAAAGTTATTCGTATAATGCATAAATTATTTTATAAATTTTTATTAATAATAGAAATCAATTTAGATACCAATAATTTTTTAGTCTCTAAACATCTAATTTAGTCAATACAGTAACTAATTATTTTTGCTCTCTAAATTTGATGTTATTTAATGATTTTCTTTATGGTGTGTATGGATTAAGAGGAGAAGATTTGAGAAAATAGACTTTGAGTGCTTTGAGAGGAAAATAAGGTTGTTTGAATTAAGGTATGTATAATGGATTTATGAGAAAAATTTATTGGAGTTTGCGAGTGATATGATGGTTTTAAAAAGTTTATAACTTTACTCTTATCTTTAAAAAAAATATTTGAATAATAAAATATGAGGTATTTCTTGTTTAAATTTGAATTAATTAAAATTTTATACATTATTTTCAATACGATTGAATAATTATTTTTGAAAAAAATATGAACTACTTATTATTGTTGGAAATTAAAAAATTTCATTATAAATTAAAATATAATTAAAAATTATAAAAAATTGTTTAAAAATAATTTTATATAATAAATATAATTAATTATTTTTTAATTAATAAATATATTAATTAAAAAAAATACATATTTATATAAAATCTATTTAAAAATATTATTAATCAAATATTTCATTTAAAAAAAGTATAAATTATCTAATTATAAAAAATACATTTTAATAAAAATAAATAATATTCAAATATTTAAAATTATTTCTATATTAAATAATATTATTATTTTTATATAGTTAATACTATTATTATATAAATTATCTTTTATTATAAATAATTATATTTATTATTATTATTATTTTACCATTGTAATTATTATTAATATTATTAAATATTTTTATAACATAAATTTATTTAGTATTTTATTTTTTAAATATTATAGTTTTGATTTATTTACATGGATTCTTTCAAAAGTTTAAGATAATTTGATTAATTAGGATAAAGAAATTTTTGGACACATAGGAAGATAAAGAAAACCTATGCATTTGGGCACTCACAAACAAGCAAAATGTACATAATTTCTTTTTAATCTCCCATAATCATGTGCCCAATCAAAAACTGAAAATGTTGTCGCTTCCTTCCCATTATCCCTTTCCACTATCACCAAGGGGAACAAGATCAAGAAAAAAGCATATTGACACCAAATCTTTAACTCCAATGATTACTTTAGTATCAGCCTCCAATTCTTGAAGAAGTTCTATTTTTCACTAAGTTATTTAAGATAATCTTGAACCTTAGTTTTTCTAATAAAATATTATTTATAATAAAATAATGTTTTTTTTTTCTAGTTTCTTTGGTGCACCCTAGTAGTTTTGTCTTTCAAAAATGTTTTTTTGACATTTATAAAAAATAACATTCATTTAACAATTCATCTTAAAATATAATAATGTATATTAGAATTTTAAATTAAAAAAAAAACAAATATTATTAAAATATTATTATTTAAGAGTGTAAAGTGAGTGAGTGCTTTTTATTTTGAGGGTGTTAAAATAATCACAAAAATAAAATAAAAGATGACAAAAGTTGTTCCTTAATGGCAAAAAATTACTCAGAAAGTCAAATAAGATCTTATCATGTTTCTAAAAAATTTTAAAATTGACACCAATACAAAATTTTAGTGAGAAAAATGAAAAGGATAACTTAACTTAACAAAGGGATTAGAGGTTTTTTTTTATCACTAGTGTGCATAGAATTACACAAAATACTCTTATTTTATTTGTGTATTTTTTATCAGATCAATTTTTATAATTCAACTATAATTCTATTTAATTTATCCTTGCCAATAAAAATAAAATAAATCAATAATTTATTATAACCCAGTTGGTTAAAAAATGATTGTCACTAGTTTATAGTAAAATAAACAAATCAGAAAATGAAATAAAAACAATATTCAACTAAAGAAAATATAAATATCATAAAGTTTTATTTATATATAAAACTCACCACTTATTAATTGTGATATGTTGTTATTAATTGTGATATGTTGTAAATAAATATGAACCTTCTCGAATCATTTTCTTAAGAGATCATGAGAGTCAATGTCATGAAAAATATTCTTCTTTGAGTGGTGTTGACATGGGATGCAATAGTATGCAATAATACAGATGTACTTGAGAAACAAATAAATTAATATTTTAATCATATTATTATATTATTTTAATATTATAATGGTTTGTGAATTGTATGAATTTTACTTTTTTGGTGTGAACAAAATTTTCCTTTTCTTTCTTTCTTTTTTCTTTTTTCTTTTTTCTCTTTTCTCTTTCACTTGACACTGCTTATTAAGGAAGTAAGGCTATGTCTTGAAAACATTCATCCACACAGTCTGTCAACTCACACATTGACACTATAAATTAGGGCACTTCCTGCAAAGCTTAAACATATTACCATCCTTAAAGAAACATTTGAGAAGTGTAGAAATGAGTGGGAGAGACAACAAGAGGGTTTGTTCTTGTTCTTGTTCATGTTCATGTTCAGAGAAGAAGAACAAAAGGGTGATGAAGCATGGGAAAAAGCCTCTTCCTGATCTCAATTACCCTCCTCCTCCTGATGAACACCATCAACATTCATCATCATCTTCTTCTCCCCCTCCTCCTCCCAATTACGATAAGGTTCCACACTTCTCTCGATAAATGCCATGTTTTCATCTTACTTAGATTCCACTCATTACTTAATTATATCAGCTTCAGCTTCTGGGAGCTGCTCGTCAACACAGTCATGCTGCTGCTGCTTCTTCTGGGAAGCCTAAGATGGGAGAGAGTGAGAGTGAGAGTAGCTCTCACTGGAACAAGGAGAAGAAGAAGAAGGATGAGCCAGCACAATAACTCTGAGCCTGTCTCTAAAACTCTTTCATTATACATATGTTGTTTCAGTGATTTGTGTTGTTGGTGTTGTGTGATGTTGCAGTAGGCTAAGTTCTGTGTGTTATAATAAATTACTGGAGCAAGGTTGAGAAAGTATTATTTTTCTTTGTGTGATGTTGCAGTAGGCTAAGTTCTGTGTTGTAATAAATTACTGGAACAAGGTTGTGTAAGTATTATTTTTCTTTGGAATCAACAATGATATAAAATAAAAGTATCGTCTATAATTCTTATTGCTTTTATTTTTGATCTGTTTACTTTTTTTTTTCTTGTTGCATGGGAGTTACTTTCTGCATCCCATAACTCAAAACCAAACTCATATATAATTTGAAAAATCATTTTTTATTATTTTGAAATTTTGAGGTCCTGACCAACATAAAAGCAAAAGTTTAAAGTAAAATTTTATGCAAATCCACACCTTTTGAATATGATTCACAAAAGTAAATTAACTTTAAGTATATGAATTAATGCATAGTACCACAACAAAATAAATATATAAAGTTAGAAAATAAAATGAATGAATATTCATAATAAGATTTTCATCAAGTCCATCATATCTTTAATTCTTTAAATCACTAAATTTTATTAGTTTTTCTCTTAACTGGTTGCAAGACAAATAACTTCACCCATATTCCTTAAATTGAACCTCACTGTACTCCCAAGAGTTACAAAATATACTCTCAAAACACATAAATCTTGAATTTGTTTTTACTTTCGGTTTTGCTTTGAAAATATGGTTTAGTAAACAAATCAAAAAACATAAGTCTCCCAAGATCACATAAAAGGAACAAGACAGAAATTTTTATCTTATTATCTTTAATTATTTCATTAAAAGTGACAGTGACAGAAATTATCATCTTATTATCTTTAGTTATTTCAGATAATAATATTTTAATAAAATGATGCTTTTTTAAGCGTCTTACCTACTTTAATTCTTTCTTCAAGAAGACCTATTTTCACAAAGTTATTTCTGATAATCTTGAACCTTATTTTTTTATTAAAATATTATATTATAATAAACTATTTTTTTTTAAATTTCTTACCTAGTTCACTTCCTGAATTTTAAGAAACAAAGTTTTGTTCTTTCTCGTAAAATATTATATTATAATAAAAACTATGTTTTACTAAGTTTGAGAATTAATTTGAAAGAAAATAACAAAATGTTCACTAGTAGCCACAATTGTTCACTAGAAGCCCCACTTGTTCACCTGAAAGAAAGTTGTGTGGCAATTTTTTTTTTCTTTGATGCACCTTCTTTAGTAATTTTGTCTTTGAAAAATGTTTCTTTGACATTCTTTAAAAAAATAGCATTCATCTAACAATCATTTTAAGATATATATATAATAATGTATATTCAGATTTTAAATTAAAAAAAATATTATTATTTAAGAGTGTAAAGTGAGTGTTTTTTTTATTTTGAGGGTGTTAAACTAGTAATCACCAATAATAATTTAAATATTACAATATTATTTAATTATATTATACTTTTTAAATTACATCACAACAAACAAAATACCCCCAATTATTTTATGATAAAAAAATAGCTCCAAGTATTCATTAACTTCAAGTACTATTTGGATAAAGATTAGTTACTGATTTCTTTATAATATAGATATTATAATGTAAGATGAATTTTATATAAAAATAGATCCGTCTTCTTGTGAATTAAATATTTTTAAGTATATAATTTTTTTCAACAATAAAATAACACTGAAAGGTACACAAAATCGAGAAAGAAAGTTTTAAATTTAAAACATAGTTGATTATCATAAAATACATCAATTACATAAATTAATTATGTTTAAATCATTGTTGATTATATATAAATATAATTAATTATATTTAAATAAATATAATAAATTTTGAATTTAAAATTATGATATAATAAATAATTAAATTAAATATTATTATAATAAAAATGACAAATATGCAGTAGGGCAACTTTTGTGTGTTATAATAAATTCATTATTTTTATATAGAATAATGTTTGTTTATATAATATTTTTTATAAATTTTGTAAATAAAAAGTCAACTTATTTAATGTCTTCAAATTTTAAATATTCATTTTATTTTATTTAATGAGTTGGAATTGATGTAAGAAAATTATAGGTTGATTCTCCCTGAACCTGATCATTCTCATCATTTCAAACTGGCACCCAATTGTAGATAGGAAAAGACTAAACTGTCCTTAATGAATTTTACATTAGGTCGACTGAGATATGTGCACCCAATGTAATGAGAGACTTGCACCCAACCCGCAACCGCAGTGAGTCATCTGCACCGAACCCACAGCCGCAGTGAGTCATCTGCACCCAAGTCTTCCTCTTTGTTTTTGTAGTAAACCACAGCTCAACCGTCAACCACCTTCGTTCCGTTTGATTTCGGCGGCAGAGCAGCAACCGCCACGACCAATGACTTCACACTTTTTCTTTGAAGGAGCCCTTGAACGGAGAGGAACCCCAGAGCGAACGTCGGAGAAGACAAGGTAAGTGACTTCCGAATAATTTTATTCAGAATTATAGTTTGTGTGTTCCGGATAAATTTATGTGTAATGATAGTTTGTGGATTCCAGATATTTTTGTTCGGAAGTCATATTTGACTTGTGAATATTTTTATCCGGTATTTGTTATTGTTCTGCGGAAGACTTCGTCTGTAAGTTGTGTGAATTTATTCTGGATATTAATATTTGTATTTGTGTTAGGTAGTTAGCGCAATTCGCAATATATTATTTTTGGTTTGTTCTTTTATATTATTTGTGTTCCATTGTAATTTTGGATTGAATGTTATTTTTATGAAAAGTAAGATGGTGAGGACTAGAGGTGGAGGAAATTCTAATTTGGACCGTGTGCAACCAACTGCATCAGTGAGAAGAAGATGGGGTGATCCTAGTACATCAGTTTCAAATGAACACTTAGAAGATTATATTGAAGAAAAAGAACTTGAGATTGATGATGAAGGCTATCCAGGAGGGCCAGTGGATAAGTCGTTACTAATTAATTATGAACATCATGTAGCCAGACAGTTATGGGATTGTTTGGTAAGTAATGAAAGTTAATTTCTTGTATTTGGTATGTATGTATTTATTGATGATATATGTTGATTATTGTAGGATCGTGGTGAGCTGAAGGTCGTTTCACATGGGAGGAAGATAAATAAGTTAAGAGCACCTCATGAGTGCATAGAGGCTGTTGTAGAAATGTGTGGCTTAGGGGGTCTGCTTCATGCTAGTTATGAGATTTTAGACCGATGACTGTTGTGTGGTTTTGTAGAGAGGTGGCATGCAGAGACTAACAACTTTCATTTACTGGTTGGGGAGATGAACATCACTCTTGATGATGTGTCAAATTTGTTGCATTTACCCATTGTCGGTCAATTTTACATGCAGGAAACCTTAGAGGCAGATTCAGCAATTAATTTATTGGTACAAGCTCTCCGTGTTGACCATGGAGATGCATATGAAGAAACAAGATACTGCCAGGGAGCTCATGTGCACCTGAGTTGGTTAAGAGATGTGTACAAAGACGCATGCTCAAGGAAGCAGTGGACTGTGGCTGCCAGAGCTTACTTACTTCACCTTGTCGGTTGCACTATATTCGCCGACAAGAGTGCTACATCAGTTAATGTGTTTTATCTTGGATTTTTTGTTTATTTGAGGTTGACCGGGGGATATTCTTGGGCGGGAGCTGCATTAACTCACATGTATGAGCAACTAGGAGATTGTAGTTATGCAAACACTAAGCAACTAGCTGGTTATGCGACATTGTTGCAGGGGTGGATTTATGAGCACTTCCCGTCTATAGGGATGAGACATATGCAACCACTGTATTCTGAAGACCAACTTCGGTGTAGGATGTATGATGCAGGAAAAGGTACTTCAATTGTTGTTGTTCAATCACAGTTAGATACATTGACACCAACTTCAATTCGGTTTTGTCCATATGACGAGCATAGGAAAGAACGTCCATTCGAGTGGATTTCCTTATTCTTTGGTTATTTGAGGCTTGGAAATTGGACACAATTGCACATGTCAGAACGTGTTCTGCGTCAGTATGAATATACACAGATCATCCCTCGCAACCCATTTGTAGTTACACATGGTGATCCGGATACAAATGAAATGGACTGTCAATGATTACATTATGTTGATTATGTCATAAATGATATGGCCAAAGCACCTTATTCTGACGCTTGCGTTGAAGAGTACATGTCTTGGTTTAGATTTGTATAACATCCATATGTGATTCATGCGAAGGATGATGAGCGTGGCCACCGAGCACATCCTGAGGAGTCACATCCTGAACATCCTGCTCTGGTATGCTTGTAACTTTATTAACGTATTAATTTGTGTTATCTTTTTCTAATACCATGACATTCATGTTTGTAGGGTATTTGTCGTAGAATTACACAGACATTGCAACCATTAATTAATCATGGTGATGTCGTGGAGGGCAACCCTGTTTGGGAAGGCATACAAGCAGCCATTATGTTAGCACGAGGAGTGACTGGTGATAGAGTTGTATATGTTAGGAGACATTCACGTAGGAATGATTGATTGAGCACGTATTAGGGATAATGTATTAGGATTCCTTTTTATGTAATATTTTTATCCATGACGATGTATTTGAACCTTATCTATATTATTGAATGTGGATTTTAGTATTTTAAAAAATCATGTACTGCTTTTAACTATTAACACTTATATGTTCCGAATATTGACATCCATAGACACCTGATTGACTTCCGGATTTTTCCATCCATAGACACGTGTATGACTTTTGGATTTTTCCATCCATAAGCAGCTGTATGACTTCTGATTTTTTTTTATCCATATGCACCAATATTGGGTTCCAGATAAATCCATCCATATGCACCAATATTGGGTTACGGATAAATCCATCCATAGGCACCAATATGGGTTCCAGATAATTTCATCCATAAAAACAACAATGTGTTCCGGATATTGTCATCCGTAGGCACCATTGTGTGTATAGGATACATGCTTCAGCACGCATAAATGCATCACAAATGTAGTCAATACATATATTAAAACATCCTAAAACAAAAACATTAGTTATCTATTACAAATATTAAGATTAGAAATACTGTCTAATGGACATTATTTGTGTATAAACTTGCATCCGGCTAGTGTAGTATGTTGACCAAGATTGGGCTGTAGGATAACAATGTGATGCCCACAATATATCTGTAGGTGGAATAGGACAACCAGCTTTCAGCTTCACCTATAAAAGTAATAAATATAAGTTACATAAGTTTTAAGTTAGCACTATTAGTGACTTTACATTTTTATATATTTTGGGTATACCTGGACAAAATAATTTTCATGGACGTGCCCAATTGCAATGATTCGGTGTTGAGTGAAGTTACTTGGTGGTTGGGTTCTTAAAGGAAAAATAGTCAATGATTGTATCATGGACAATGAAACCAAAATAGCATTGTACCGATTAGCAATAATGTATCACATGTCTGGAATTGTCATCCACTTATCTGTTCCTGCCTGCAAGTTCAAATGAGGAACAAAGTTAAATGGTGAAATGCAAAGTACAAATGAAAGGGTCTTAATCATTCGTACCATAGACATGTGGTCAACTAGAAGTGACTTCTTCATGTATTCATATCGTTCATCACCACCAAACAGTTCAACATATTCTTGTCTCCATTCACTTAGTTCTTTTAACAAATTCATTCGAACAACAACTCATGACTCCTCTCCCATGCCCAATTTGGCAGCAACAACACGGTACCCACAATGGTCATCAACCTTAACGTCCACAACATCAAGAATGTATGGATGATACCCTGCAGGGAGCTAATCAAAGAAAGAAATGGATTTTGGTGGTAGAATTTGTGGTGAGTGTCCTTCCATAGATTTTTTAGTCGGACAACTATCCTCTTGCGAGTGTAAGAAATCCACATGTTCAAAATAAGAAGGCATTCGCTTAGTTGATCTCATAAATTTTGTAGGACGAGTCATCTTTACAGCACCTTTTGTTTTCACCTTAGCATGTGGTGCGTTAATAGATGTCTTCTCTGGAAAGGCTATCTCTTGCAATTTAGATTTGATGTTAACCTTACCTATAACATCCAACTCTTTGAACCGCTTCACGATCACCTCAAACTCTTTGTCAATCAGATGAACATTGTTCACCTGCAATATCTTCAAAGCTTAATCGAGTCCACATGACATGTACTAATTTAAGTGGTATGCTACCCACACCAAATGAAGCCAATTAACATGCACACGGAAGACCATGAGTACATGTAAGAGTACATCCACACCGATTTTTATCAAACCCCACTAATTTGACCCTATCAAGCTCTTCGGAAATAAGGTTCAAAGCATATTTTGACACAAAACCTAACAATTTTTTGTAAGCTGTAACCTTAAACCGATGTCCCACCACATGAAGACTCTTTTGGAATGAAGCTTTGATTGCATTATGTTGTAAAATAATCATCTTATTGATCGAATCCCAACATAAACATAAATTCCCCATAGAATTTTGAAGAATTCTCTTTAGGCTCTAGTGTGCCGCCTCAACCTTGTTACTTGTTGTGTTTCCTAAGTGCATTACCTTATCTGTCCATGCCTTCACAAATTTTTCTTTGTGTTGGACGTAACCATGTATTCATCACATAATCAACAAATATAGGTCATGGAGAAAAGACAACTTGAAGAGCATAGACACGATCTTCAAAGGCCTCAACAATATCACAATCCACAACAAATCCCCAAGCTTGCATTACTTGATCCCAGGCCTCCCTTGGATGCACTAACATTTTACATTTTGCTTTCACATTTTTATCAATGTGAAATCGACAGGAAAATTATAAGCTTTAGGAAACACGATTCTCACTGCATTCATTAAGGCAATATCTTTATCACATACTACCAGCCTAGGGTATGAATCAATTCTCAAAAACAATCATTTAAGTCTATCAAGGGCCCACAAAAAATTGTTTTCCTTTTCTGCTGCTAGTAAAGAAAATGCAACGGAAAAAGTCAAACCAGTTGATGTAATCCCAACAACCTCAAGTAAAGACATTCTATACTTGTTCGTTTTGACGTATTATCCATCAATATGACAATATTAAACGAGTTCACTAGCTTTACTGAATCCGGGTGTCTCCAAAATATATCCTGCACAACATTCGACACCTCTTCACACTTACACCAATGCACGTACATGTCTCGCTCCAATAACAACATGAACTGTTTCATTTTTGTTCTCACAACCTTGTTGTGATCTTCGGTGAACACACATTGCATTATAAACTTGCTTTATCGTTGTCACATTCTTCTCATTTCTCTCTTTCATTGTTAGTAAAATATTTCTTGCCTTCACTGAAGTTTTAGTCATATCCTCCACCATAACCTTTTCCTCAACACTTAACCTTCCAGCATACGAATGACCCACCGTTGTCTCTGCCAAATCATGATTGTGAGAACCACAAATTAATTCAACCATCCACCCTTGACCACCTTTGACTGGTTTGCCTCGCAATCTGAAAGGACATTCACACTTCCTACTTCCCGTTCCACTTCTATCTACGTCATTTTTATACCGCCTGTATTTACCTCCTTTCTCACAACCTAATAATCCGAATGTCATCCTTCCTCGTTGGCTCGTCCATGTATTTGACCTTAATATAACAATAACAAACCCATAACTATAGCCAACACTTCTCGTCCACTCTAACAGTTCATCTCGATCACGAAATACCTACAATAACATATGCCAAATTTTAAAATCATTCATAAATAATAACATTCAAAACCCTAGCATTTACCTTACCTCATTTGTAGTAAATGCCTCACTACACTTATGTGTTTTCATTATCTAACGCATTGTAAGTTATTGACTGCTCCATATCAACATCGTCTAATCCATCCTACACATCAATCTCTCCTGAAATTCCCATGTATGAGTCATGTGTATCCATTCACAATGCTGGAATTTTTTTTTACTTAGCTTGCGGATACAAAAATCCATAAGTCAAAACATACACTTCCGCATTCCCACATCCATAAAATAGTAAACTATTCCGGATATGGATATCCATAATTCAAAAAACAACTACGGATATTTAAATCCATAGTACAAAACGAAATTCTGAATAATTATATCCGTAATGCAGTGATATGGTGCAGAAAATGTTACTGACTTACGGACGCTTGCATCCGTAAGGTTAAAAGTAGACTTCTGGATATCAGTATCCGTCACTACCTCTGCTCAAACAAAATGC
Organism: Phaseolus vulgaris; assembly: GCF_000499845.2. Lineage (NCBI taxonomy): Eukaryota > Viridiplantae > Streptophyta > Magnoliopsida > Fabales > Fabaceae > Phaseolus > Phaseolus vulgaris. Next base: position 38,907,724 of record NC_023750.2, read on the forward strand.
GGAAAAAAAAACTTAAATGTCTTCTTACCTCACAACAATGTTAAAGTGCAAACGACCCGTCCACCACCACCAAACCACCTCGTATGCAACTCAAACCACCACCAAAGGAAAACCAACTTTCTCCACACCCTTCACAGTTTTTCAAAATAAACCTTCAGAGCTTTTCAAACTAAAAAAGATAAGGACATACTTGGATTTTGTAAACTTCGGATCGAGGAAGTAATTGCCAAAATTATATTTATGAATCCCAAGATAGGCCAACTTCCTTCAGTTTATATGGGATTTAGTTCTAGGCCAATTTTGGTTACTGATATCTCTCACAAATCCTATAGCTTTTATTTTGGGCTATTTGCTTTTTTTTTTCTTGTGAGTTACTTCTGCATCCCATAATTTAAAACGAAACTCCTATATAATTAAAAAAATTATTTTTCTCATCTTAAAATTATATTTTATAATGTACAATCCAACAATATAAAAAATATATTATGAACTGTATATATTAGAATATATCAGGTGTATTTTAGATATAAATTTTGAAATACATCTTTTGTATTTTAGTATTTTAGATTATAAGTGAATTTCGAAATTATAATTCTAAATATAAAAAAATTATTCTAAAATGTATAATTTAAAATATATCATTTTTAGATTTTTTAAATATTTTGATATTTTTTTAAAAATTATTTTTGAACGTAATTAATTTATTTTAAGAAGTCATTTTTTGTATTTTAAATATAAATAATTTGTTTAATACATATTTCTTTTTAATAGTAATAATATTAGTAAACATAATAAATGATGATAATATCTAATATATTATTATCAAATTTTCTATATAATATTATTGTTAAATTTAAAATACAAAATCTATTTAACTAAAAAAATTGTTTAAGTAGAATCATTAAAAAGTGGTAAAAGCACCAGAGTGCCACAGCCACAGAAATTGCTATCCCTGATGCCTCCGAAGCTTTCTGAGCCAGATTTCACTGCTATGTAAAACTAGTTTCTTAAGAAAATTTACAGCAAAATTTGTTGTTATTTCACTTCTATGCATATTCAACATGCATGTCCTTAGCAATTTTGTGAGCATATGTTAGTAGCAAGTAGTATTAAGGATTTCCTATATGACATTATGTGCATAATCTTATTCTAATCAGTTTACCTTGTGTTTTGTCTCTATTCATGATAATGGTATATTCACATATTAAGATGATATATTATATGTTTTAGAAGTGCATTATGGTTGTTTTGAGAAAATATTATGTTCTATGTTTTGTTATGTTGACAATCTTGGTTAGAGAGATTTGGTGCCATAGGAATAAGGTTATTTTTAAAGGAGGTGTGGTGGATCATTCAGAAATCTTTACTTTGGCTCAATTGAAGACTTGGTCCTGGGTAACTTCTAAAATACCCTCTACTTGCTTTTCCTTCTCTGATTGGTGTCTTGCACCCTTGTCTTTTTTGAAATCGATATAAATGGCTTGGTACAGTTTAGGGTGACAGGTTTATTTATTTTGTTGGATGATGGTGTCTATGGGTTGTTGGGCTGGTGGCTAAGGTTTGTTGTTTTTTTCTCCTTGATATGTTCGTAGTGAGTTTGTACTAGGTTGATATTGTGCTAGTATGGAGTTTTTAGTGGTAGATTAATATATGCTCTTTCTTTGTGCTGGTTTGGGTGGCTTGAGAAGCTGAATTATATTGTATAAGTATGTATAAGGTTGAATCATCCCTTAAGTTATTCCTGTTATTCATTTCTTATTGTTGATAAAAAAAATTGTTGAGAATCTTGGTTAAAATCATGTTAAATGTGATTTTTTTAATCTTTTTATTATAGTATACTTTCCATTACCTTTATATGTCTAATTTAATAGCAATAAATTAATTAGAACTAAAATGAGTATTATTGTTTACAAATTTAAATTAAGTACTATTTTGAATAAATGAATTTGAATATTTAATGGTCAAACTAGTTGCTAAGAAAAATATTTTATATTCTACATCTTTCTTCCCTGAGTAATAAATTTATTATTTATTTCAATTCCAAAGTGAAATTTGAAATATTTAGTCATATTTATATAAATAAATTATGACATTTCCTTAAAACTATGATGCAAGTTAATAAAGACACGTCATTTATGTTTACTAATAAGTTAAGACAAGCATGGATTTGATTTTGAAATTTTTTATCCAAGTCTAAATAATTGAAATTGAATAAAATTCAAAATGGAATTGATATTAAACCAAATCCATATTTTGTAAAAAAAACTAATTTGGAGTACAATGAATATTCTTACTTCCTTAAGGTTACAATGAACATTTGCACATCTTCAAGTTACAACAAGTATTCACATCTTTCTAGGTTACACCTCCTTAACACCCCTTTAAGATTAAAAATTCTCAAGAAAACAAAGAATACTCTCAAAAGAGAGCACAAACAAAGTTCACAAGTGTATAACTTCACATTGTGAAGAATTACAATGGTTTAGCCCTTAACCCAATAAATTAGACACTCTACCAGATTGACTAAAGCTCACTGTAGCTCTTGTATTTTCAGTGTGATCACTTGTATAGCTTTTATTCCTCAACTTACCTTGCTTTTATTATTTACCTTCAATCCCTTTATATAGCTTTTCAAATTTGTCCTTTGATATTTGAATTGGTTAATTTTGAATTTTGTAATATTTTCATAGCTTCATCTTTTTGGTGCTAGATACTCAAAACATAAATCTTGAATTTGCAATCTTTTACTTTGTTTTTGCTTTGAATTTGTTTAAGAAACTAATTCAAAAGTATTTGCAATATGGTTTAGTAAAAACAAATCAAAACATAATTATAAAATATTTTTGCTAAAAGGAGAGTACTTCAGATCTTCAATTTTTCAACTTTGTTTCCTTTTAAAAAAAAATATTTAGAGATATTCACAGCATATCACAACTAATAAAACTTGTTTAAGCAAGATAATTTTGAAAGATATAATAAAGATATTTTTCTTTCCTAAAAACATGTTAATATCTTATTCCACAAAAGTTGGAGAATAAAATCTTTTTGATTACACTTCGACGATCAAGTCAGTACAAAACTTATAGACACAATAAGTAAGTAAGTAGTTTCAGTCTTAGAAACAGTGTACATTTACCTGGGATCTCAAGTCCCCTTTATAGACTACTTTTAGGTTACCTCTTGTAACAACCTTCTTTCACGAGAACCTTATCTCGAGTGAAAGCACGTTTAATCATGGGAGATTTTGTTACAATGCGCACAATCTTAATACGACAACTGCACAAAATCTTATCTCTTTGGAGTGCATAAATCTTTAACAGAATGGCCGCCAGGGTACCAACTCATGTACCTGCATTAGGGGTCCAATCTGTAGGCGTACAAGTCTCTACGTACCATGCATGTAACGTATTCCCTCCAAAACCCTAGTGCTTTGGACTTTGACGTTATAGAGAATGTTTTACTTGTACTAGACCCGAATGTACTAAATACACTCTTAAACCCAACAACGCTTTTCACTGGCCTAAGGTCTTATATGCGAAAGATTATACGAACAAAAATCAATACACACATACCTAAAACTCACTCACGTTGTCAAAAATATGACTTAACAATCAAGCTGACTTGTTTAACGTAGGTGCTGATCTCCGACCATGTTAAACTCGATCATCTGATGAGTACATATATAAATTATATCAATTACTAGTTGTAGTTGTTTTGTGTTGTAAATAAACCTGAAACTTTTAAGTCATTAACCTATGGAGCCGTCTCCCGGAATCGCATGCATGTCCTTTCATTCAAAGGGACACTAACAAAAATTATTATCTTATTATCTTTAGTTATTTTTATTGAAAGGGACAGTGACAGAAATTATTATCTTATTATGTTTAGTTATTTCTGATAGCATTGTCATAATCTTGAACCTCGTTTTTTTTAAGCGTCTTACTTCAATTCTTGAAGAAGTTCTTATTTTCACTGATAATCTTGAACCTTGTTTTTTCTAATAAAATATTATACTATAATAAAATACTTTTTTTTTCTAATTTCTTACCTAGATCAGTTCCTGAATTTTAAGAAACAAAGTTTTGATCTTTCTCATAAAATATTATATCATAAAAAACTGTATTTTAATAAGTTTGAGAATTAATTTGAAATAAAATAACTAAAATTGTCACCAGTAGCCACAATTGTCAAAAGACCGACTTGAAAGAAATTTAAGTGGCAATTTTTTTTATTTCCTTTAATGCATAGAGGTTTGTCTTTGAAAGATGGTTCTTCTTCAAATTCTTCAAACACGGGTGATGATATCTTCACATCATATAGCACTCACAGACACTCTTCAATAAACGGGTGATGATATCTTCACATCGTATAGCACCACTAACAGACGCTCTTCAAAAACGGGTGATGATATCTTCACATCATATAGCACCTAACAGACATAACAGACATATATTGAGAAATAAATAAATTAATATTTTAATGATATTTAATTTAATTTTAATTTAAAATATTATTATATTATTGTAATGGTTTGTCAACGTGTATTTTACTTCTTGAACGTCAACAAAATCTTTTTCTTAAAAAACTAATATTCATTTAACATTTAAAATATAATGATATATATTAGAATTTTATATTAAAAATAAAAAAATATTATTACAATATTATTGTTTAAGAGTGTAAAGTGTGTGCTTTTTATTTTGAGCGTGTTAAACTAATAATAATAAAAATGGCAAAAATTGTTCCTTAATTACTAAAAAAAAAATTCTTTAACATCACACCTAATAAAAAAACATACACTTAACACTACTATTTGTCCATATATGTCTGTTAGTGCTGCATGATGTGAAGATATCATCACCCGTTAACAACATCATAGGATTGCTGCCACAGGCATACACAAAAGTCAATGTCAGCAGATACATCCAAAGTTTCCTCACACCGATTCAAGATTTTTTCTGAGGATCTTAACACGTTGATAATGTACCTATAAATAGAGCACTTCCTGCAAAGCTCTAAAAATATTACCATCCCTAAAGAAACATTTGGGGTTGAATTAAGTGTAGAAATGTGTGGGAGCGGCAAAAAGAGGGCTTGTTGTTGTTCTTGTTCATGCTCAGAGAAGAAGAAGAAAAGGGTGAAGCATGGAAAAAGGCCTCTTCCTGATCTCAATTACCCTCCTCCTTCTCCTGAGTCATCATCATCATCATCATCTTCTTCTTCTTCTCCTCCTCTTCCTCATAATTACAATAAGGTTCGACACTTCTCTCTATAAATATATGCCATGTTTTCATTTTCAATTACTTACTTAGATTCTCCTCATTACTTATAAGTTACTAAGTGAAACTAAATTATATCAGCTTCAGCTTCTGGGGGCTGCTCGTCAACACAGTCCTGCTGCTGCTGCCTCTCGGAAGCGTAAAATGGAGGAGAGTGAGAGTGAGAGTAGCTCCCACTGGATGAAAGCATGCTGGAACAAGGTCATGAATTATATCATATCCAATCCCAACAACCCCAACAAGAAGAAGAAGAAGGATGAGCCAGCACAATAACTCCAACTCCAAGCCTGTCTCTAAACTCTTTCATTATACATGTTGTTTCAGTGATCGTTTTGTTGTTTCGTTTGTTTGGTTGTTGTTGTGTGATGTTGCAGTGGGCCAAGTTCTGTATTATAATACATTCAGTATTTTTATATACGAAAATGATTATGATTATTTGACAACGTGCGCCACTGTACAACTCTATCAAATATTAATATTTTAATTATTTTTAAAAACAGGTGATTTCTTTTAATTTTTTTAACTTTTTCTTTGTAGTTTTCATGTGTTTTTCTTCCTTTTTTTTACTTTTATATGCAGTTACACATTTTACGGTGTTGATTTTCTCCTGTGTTGTCTGTATTTAATTACACTTTTGACATTTTAATATTATTAATAATATTATTACTCTTTTTATTATTATTATTGATAATAAATATTATAATGATAATAATAATTTTAATATTAATAATAATTACAATAATATAAATAATAATTATTATAATAATATAAATAATTATAATTATAATAATATAAATAATAATTATTATAATAATTATTATAATAATATAAATAATAATAATTATAATACACTGCAAAAAAAGTTAATATAATCTCCGTAATTGGATTTAATTACCGATAACCTCTCTTAAATTCTAGAGATTTATTTTAAATTTACTAAAATAATCTACATTTATTTATTTTAAATTTTATTTTTTCTTTGTTTATCACTTTCCTCCTCTCTTTCAGGTAAACCCTAATTCTGTCGTTTCCTCTTCACTTTCCTCTCCCTCTAATCCTTCCACGTTGTAACCATTCGCTCCTCCTACCTTAACGCCATCCTCCGCCTCCCGCTCCAACGCCACTACACTCTTTTGCTGCGCCGCTCCATTCCGCAATGCTAACAAGTCGCTCCAATTGGAACTCCATGCTCGAGAACACCAGTGTGTGTGATTCCTTCAAGGTTGTTCTAATTGGAGACTCTGAAATTGGGAAATCAAATCTGCTCTTGCAAAAGATGTATTCCAGTTGGATTCCAAACCCACAATACGAGTGGAATTTGCTTACCGGAACATAAAGGTTGGAGAAAAACTGATCAAAGCTCAAATATGGGACACTGCAGGCCAAGAGAGGTAAGGAACTCACTATTCCTTCTTTTTCTTTTCTCCCTTCCAATGGATGACTCTTTGTTTTCTCTTCAATTGGTCATTGCTTTCAACTTTTTAATTCTTTTTGGCTCTGTAAACTATAATAAAATTACAGTTTTGTTATTTGTGTGTGATTTCATAGTTTGCGTGGTAACTTAAGGCTCTTGAGATGAATTGAATGCATTGGTTAACTTTAAGTGGTATTATCAGGACATTGCTTTAAGAAGTTAATAAATATAATTGTGTTCTTAAATTGTAAATTATGTTCGTAACTAAAAGAGAGTGTATCTAACGTATTGAATGTTTTTATTCCTTTTATTTTCTTGATTTACTTTTTTATTTCTCTTTCTACAGATTTTGCATCAGGATTTCGTCAAGATGGAGCTTCAGGATTTCATCATTTAATTATATTAAAGTTTTTCATAAATTAACATTATATTTTGCCTATATATATATATATTAATGAAGCTTGGTTTCTTTTTGTTCTCTCTAGTTTTCTACCTGATACTAGAACCTGGGATCTTCAAAGTAGAAGCTGATGACCATGATGATGAGTTTGTGAAACTAAGAGGGGTGCAGCTTGTGTTGAATGAGAGACCCTACTATGCTAATGGTTATAATGCCTATTCGCTCATGTACATGGCCTCTGATCCATCTCAGAGAAACAAGGTCTCATCTGCGTTTCAAGTAGCTGCGAACCATGGACTTAGCATAGCAAGAACATGGGCTTTCAGTGATGGTGGAGATAGGCCCCTTCAATACTGTCCTGGATCATACAATGAGAACATGTTCCTGGTCAGTTTTCATCTCCATTTTGCAGTCTCTAATCTTTGAATTTTTTTAGAGATTGTGATATTGAACTAGAGTAAAGATGTTAATTAGTTGTTTAATCTTTTAAAGCACTTAATGATCATGTTATGTTATATATATAGTCTATTTTACCCTGGCATTCCATCACAGATAATCATTGAATTAATAGTTAACACAAATATTGTAATAAAAGTGAAAAAAGTTTATGCATATATATGATGGTTTGATGAACTATAAGCTATTTTTTCTTAATTTTTATAATTTGATGATGGTTAACATTAGTTCTTCTGCCAAATGCATGCTTGCTATAATTGGTGTTCAGTTTTTTGCAGCAGTAATAATTATATTTTGGCTGTGTAAATAATGAAGGGACTGGACTTTGTAATATCAGAAGCCAGAAGGTATGGGACCAAGTTGGTGTTGAGTTGGGTGAATAACTATATAACTATGATAATTCATTTGGATATTTACATGGGTGGTTGGTTTTTCTTCCTCCTATGTTTCGGATTGGGTTGTATCTTTTTGGAACATGATGGTTTTAGCAATTCCCATATTTTATTCAACTATTCAACTAATATATATTATTTTGTTTTAAAATTTCATTTGTATTTATTTTCAAATGGCGAGGGAGGATAAGGAATCACCTTCTCCTTCCCAAACAATCGTAGAATACACTACAATAAAATGACATTATGAACATATCCCTAGATGATAATGTGACATTTTTTGGTTATTACACAGAACTTAGGATTATTCTTACATTTAGTTTTGGTTCAGGTTCTATTCCTTGCAATGGAAGACATGGGGTGCATGTTTCATACAAGCAGCATGGCGTAGATACAGAAAAAAGAAGGCAGAGAGGCTGTTACGCGAAGCAGAAGAAAGGATTCAAAATTTGGAGAATGACGAAGGGTCCTCACCAAGATTTGCAGCCACTGTATTTTGTGAGCATATGTTAGTAGCAAGTGGTGTTAAGGATTTCCTATTTAACAAGATTATGTGAATAATCTTATTCTAATTAGTTTACATATTCTAGTATTTTTTTTTATAAACTACTTGTGTTTTGTCTCCATTCATGATAGTAGTATATTCACATCTTAAGATGATTATATATTATATGTTTTAGAAGTGCATTATGGTTGTTTTGATAAAATGATTATGTTATATGTTTTGTTATGTTGACATCTTGGTTAAAATCATGTTAAATATGATTTTTTTTATCTTTTTATTATAGGTCTAATTTAATAATAATAAATTAATTTGAACTGAAATGAGTATTTGTTTACAAATTTAAATTAAGTACTATTTTGAATAAATGAATTTGAATATTTAATGGTCAAACTAGTTGCTAAGAAAATTATTTTTTATTCTGCATCTTTCTTCCCTAAATAATAAATTTATTATTTGTTTCAATTCTAAGTGAAATACGAAATATTTAGTCATATTTATATAAATAAATTATGTCATTTCCTTAAAACTATGATGCAAGTTAATAAAAACACGTTATCTTGATTATACAATTTCGCCATTTATGTTTACTAATTAGTTAAGACATGCATGGATTTTATTTTGAAAATTCTTATCCAAGTCTAAATAATTGAAATTAAACCAAATCCACATTTTGTAAAAAAAATAATTTGGATTTTATAGATTTAAGTCTAAAGAATTGAATTATTTTAAATCCATATTTTTTTTAAAATAAAGTTTAAATGTTTATAGTTTGGTATATCCAAGTTTAAAATAAGATATTCTTTTTCATCTTCAGTTTTTATGAAATTTTTTGTTGCCATAGGTAAATTTAATTATCATAATCTCCCTTTGCATCTTTAGTAATTAAATTTGAGTATAAAAATTGGTAAATTGTCCAAAATTTAAGATTATAACCATTTCAATATAATATACTTTATATATATATAAATATATATATATATATATCACTTTTAATATTATCTTCACCAAAATTACAAATATAAATTAATTGATATATCTTTCAATATGTAACAAAGAAAAATAAACAAAGAATCTATATATACATACTTATAATAAGTTTTAAGTATATGCACATAAATTTATCATTATACTTACAATGACAATTTTGCTTACCTTCATCTAAATCGCTTACATTCTTTTCTTAGCTATGTACTTTGTTCACACTAAAACAACTATTTTTATAAAAAAAATCATTCTACCTATAAACAATAGACAAGTAAGGATGTTGGTGTATAGTTATTGCAATGTTACATATTATATTATATATATATATTAAAATTTTATACATTATTTTCAATACTATTGAATAAATATTTTTGAAAAAAATATGAACTACTTATTATTGTTGGAAGATACAAAATTTCATTATAAATTAAACTATAATTAAAAATCATAAAAATTGTTTAAAAATAATTTTATATAATAAATATAATTAATTATTTTTTAATTAATAAAAATATAATATTATAATTAATTAAAAAATTATATATTTATATAAAATCTATTTTAAAATATTAAATCAAATTTTTCGTTTAAAAAAATATAAACTATCTAATTATAAAAAATACATTTTAATAAAAAAAAATATTCAAATATTTAAAATTATTTCTATATTAAATAATATTATTACTTTTATATAGTTAATATTATTATTATATAAAGTATCTTTTATTATAAATAATTATATTTATTATTATTATTGTAACACCCCATAATTTACATATAACTATTACAATACGAGTTTTACATATTTCCATACAAGCTTATAGTTTTTCAAAACATTCCTAATACGTGATTAGGACATATAGAAATACAAATATTTACAATATAAGTTTCAAAATCAATGCCGTAAAACTCTTCTGATCCTCAGACACCTGTAAGATCATCTGCTCGTGTACGTAATATGATAATCGCAGTTCAAACACAGTAAGAAAAGCAAGGGTAAGCTAGTGAAAATAGAATTTCATAATATACACAATTAAGTCAAAAGAGAAAACCAAGTTACATGATCAATTTCTCAAATTATACAATCTTTTTCAAATCCCTACATTAAAACAATCACATAGATCTCATATGGATCTACACATCAAGATATTCAACAAACAACGTCTTCTGGAAGACCCGTATTAAGTAAGTCCTACCAGAGACTAACACCTGATCCAAAGATTACCAGCGAATCCAACAGAAAGGATCAGGGTAAGTTCAATACAACCCAAGTCGTGCATCTCATATGTCACGATGTGCATGAACTCCCCCATCAGCTTCTCACCACTTGATATCTTAGTCTATGTTACTTAGACCATCAGTGAAGCTCGGAGATATCTGTTACCACATAGGCATCAATACTTAATACACAACAAACATCAGTCCATACATTATCCCAAATGTATGAATTCAATTCCATACCATTCCGTCATACAATATCATTAAAAAAAAGTGATACACAATATTCAAAAGTCTATTTGACATAAAAAAATAACACTTTAATACTAAATCATCAAAGTATAATATTTTTACAAATTTAAATAATATACAAACAAACAACCCAATATATAAACACATAACATCCTGCAAGAAAAATTGAATATTGGGACCACATCCCTTCCGCATTCAGATCTTCTATCCTAGGGTGCTTGCTATTAAAAATTAAATTTAGCTTCTCTTACCTCAATTGTTTGTTTTTCAAGCAACTTTTAGAATTTTATTCCCCACTGGATAAACTTCAAGATTTACGAGTTTAATGCAAGTTATCCAAACATAACAAAAATTCAGTATATAATAGAATAAGTTGAGAGGATTAAACTTCTCAACTGACCCCACAAAGATTGATAACTAAATCCTAAGGAAAAACAGATAACAAAGGATATTTAGAGTAAAAATGAACTTACTCTGTTTGAAAATCTGATCAAATGTTCCTTAACTACTCTGCTACAGCGTGGTATGATCAGATTCTAAAATAGATTAGGTATGGAGTGAGAAATTAAGAGAAAAGGTAGAAGGGAGAGATGGAAGAAGAAAGAAGAAAGAAAAAGAATGGTTTGGGGGTGAGTTTCTGTTTCTAAAAAAAACGGCGTTGTTACAATTATTATTATTAAATATTTTTATAACATAAATTTATTTAATATTTTATTTTTTAAATGTTTTAGTTTTGATTTATTTACATGGATTCTTTCAAAAATTTCAAGGATAATTTGATTAATTAGGATAATCTATCTAAAGAAATATTTGGACACATACGAAGATAAAGAAAATCTATGATTTCGTCACTCACAATCATCCATTTTAATCTAATCTGTGCATTTCTTTCTTTTTGTACAGTAAGTAATCATCTGCTTTTTCTTTTAATCTCCCATAATCATGTTATCCATTCCCATTATGCAACCCATAGTCACCCACTATCACCAAAAACAAGAACAAAAAAACATATTGGGGACAATGACAAAATCTTTTTACTTCAATCTTTAGTACCACCCTCAATCCTTGAACAACTCCTATTTTTCACTAAGTTATTTCTGATAATTTTGAACCTTATTTTTTCTAATAAAATATTATATTATAATAAAATAATGTTTTTTTTTATAGTTTCTTTGATGCACCCTCTTTAGTATTTTTTATCAGATAAATTTTTATAATTCAACTATAATTCTATTTAATTTATCCTTGCCAATAAAAATAAAATAAATCAATAATTTATTATAATCCAGTTGGTTAAAAAATTATTGTCACTAGTTTATATAGTAAAATAAACAAATCAGAAAATCATATAAAAAAAATATTCAACTAAAAAAATATAAATATCATAATGTTTTATTTATATATAAATCACACCAATTATTAGTTATGTGTTGTAAATAATATGAATCTTCTTAAGTCAAGATCTTGAGAGTTGATATCATGAAAAGTATTCTTCTTTGAGTGGTGTTGACATCATACACAATAATACAGAGTTTGTGAATAGTATGTATTTTACTTTTTTGGTGTGAACAAAATTTTCCTTTTCCTTTTCTTTGTTCTCTTTCGCCACACTACTGGTTAAGGAAAACATTCATCCACAGTCTGTCAACTCACACATTGATACTATAAATTAGGGCACTTCCTGCAAAGCTTAAACATATTCAGAGAAGTGTAGAAATGAGTGGGAGCGACAAAAAAAAGGGTTTGTTCTTGTTCATGTTCAGAGAAGAAGAACAAAAGGGTGATGAAGCATGGGAAAAACCCTCTTCCTGATCTCAATTACCCTCCTCCTCCTCCTGATGAACACCACCAACATTCATCATCTTCTTCTTCTCCCCCTCCTCCTCCCAATTACGATAAGGTTCCACACTTCTCTCTATAATGTTTTCATCTTATTTAGATTCCACTACTCATTACTTATAAGTTACTGAGTGAAACTAACTAAATTATATCAGCTTCAGCTTCTGGGAGCTGCTCGTCAACACAGTCATGCTGCTGCTTCTTCTGCGAAGCCTAAGATGGGAGAGAGTGAGAGTGAGAGTAGCTCTCACTGGAACAAGGAGAAGAAGAAGAAGGATGAGCCAGCACAATAACCCTGAGCCTGTCTCTAAAACTCTTTCTGTTCCTGCTAGGGAGATGGGACCTAGAGAACTATTGAAGTCTTCTTCTCCTTCCTTCGGTCGGGCAGGTGGCTGGGTGATGAACTGGGATCCTTCTCGTCCTCCTGCTTATCCTTCGGCACTCGGGACTCGGTCGTCGGGTGAACACCGGATGGTGGGGGTACCTGCGAAGGCACTCCGACGCTCAAGTCAGTAAAGCGGGTGGTTAGCTCTCAGGTAGGTGAACAGTAATAATGACATACCTTACTCCTTGAAATGCGTGCTATTTATATTATTCTAGTGGGCCTACCTTGTTGGGCCCGTTTATCGAGGTGGATACCGCTTAGGGTTGCATTACCTAATTCTTGATGATGGATTAGCTTCACTGATCTCGGTTTGAGCATTAATTGTAATGGGGTTTGGCCATCGGCCAAATTCCCGTGGCCTTCGGCCGTTTCAGTTGAGTCTTCAACGGTCTTGGTCGCACGGCCAAGTCTCCAAAAGGTCTCGGCCTCTCGGTCTCTCGGCCAAGTTTCCAAAAGGTCTCGGCCTCTCGGCCAAGCTTCCAAAGGTCTTGGCCACTCGGCCAAGTCTTCAAACGGTTGAGATTGGTTTGACGTTTCGCATTCTGAGGCCCATGGGCCCTATAAATAGGGGTCTACCAGCGTCGAGGTCCCTCATTTGCATTCGTGAGTTTTTTCTTGGCAGCCGAGTGATCCTTCGCCCACTGCTGAGTGTTGAGTGTCCTTTCGCCCACAGCTCTGAGATCCGAGCGACTTCTCGCCCATTCTTACTAGGTTCGGTCTCGTCCATTTATTTACAAGGTTAGTGATGTCGACCGTGTCTCGGCCAACGTCTTCTTCGTCTGGCCATTCTTCTCCTTCTCTCGGTCGCCCTCCCCGTTTTGAAAAGTCGTCGTCATCTTCCTCTTCCTCTTTTTCCTCTTCTTCCACCTCCTCTGCCGAGCCTACCTCGGTTGGGGTGGCCGAGGTGTCGCCCCTGGTAGAGGTTGTAAGGGGGGATGTCTCGGCCAACGCTATTGATCGATCAGATTCTCTTCTGATGGATATCCCGGCTGATGTTGTTGGTCGGTCGGGCTCTCCCCTGGCGGCTATTCCTTTGGAGGACCTTAGCTGGGTGGATCCTCGAGTAGTCGAGATCTCGTCCCTCTATGGGACCGAGTTGTCCGTGGCCAAGTTCTTGGCCCGTCATCCGATCTTAAAGGCGGAAGAGTATTCGAGTTACTTCGACGTCTTGCCTTGTGGGGTGGCCGAAAGTGTGTGTATGGGGCGGCCAGGTGTTGGTCCCCCATTTTTTTATATGTATGCCTGTTTTTTCAAAGACCTTTATGTTTCTCTCCCTTTCGATGAGTTTACGATGGGCGTCCTTCGGACGCTTAACGTGGCTCCTACCCAGGTTCACCCGAATACCTGGGCGTCCCTTCAGGCCTTTCGCCTGTTGTGTGACGTTATGCGCCTTCATCCCTCCCCCTCTTGTTTCCTTTCTTATTATAAGTCTCACCCCGCCCAAAAGGCTGCTTGGCATTCTTTAGCCGGGCGGCCGGGTTTGGTGTTGTTTGACTCCTTCGCCCTCTCGTATAAACGTTTCAAAGAGAGGTTTGTGAAGGTTGTCATTCGTCCCGAGGCGACCCCCTTCTTTTTTGACTCGGTCGGTCGGTCGAGGTTCCCCCTATACTGGACTCGGAATCCCTGTGATTTCAAGGAGTGGCCGAGGCCGACCGAGGGTGAGGACGAGTTGGGGGTTCTTGCCCTTTTTGATGCCTTACCGAGGAAGCTTCCATGCCGGGGGCTGATCGGCGCGTATACCAAGTCTGCGCCATGGGCGGCCGTGAGGGGTATGTGTTTAGGCTTGTCTAGGGCGGTCGATCTCTTTTGACTTGCGTGTGATCTAACTATTAATTTTGTTTTGCAGAAATCATGGTTAGCGAACGACCGGCGGCCGTTAGTGTACTCGACAAGCACCGCCAAAAAGCGGCCGATCGCAGGGGCCGTCGGAGTTTAGAGGTGATCCCTCCGCCGAGCGATACAGGGGCGGCTGGTTCTTCTCACAAGTCCAAGGGGCCGGCCGGCCCCACCCACAAGTCCAAGAAACGTCCGAGGGACGTTAGCAACATTGCCACCACCACCCGATCTCCCGGGTCCATGCCGACGCCCCCTCCTTCTCGGCGAGTAACAGCCGAGACAGTGACCAGCTCGCCCGGTCCTTTGGTGCGCGGGGCAGCCGGGCCATCGGAAGTCAATGCTCGGGCGACGCCCACGCCTTTCGACCTCTTGGGGGGTGGGTACCGATTTTCTCGAAGAGTTCACGTCGCTCTTCCAGATGAGGCCCGAGACTCCCTTCTAGACGTCTCTCCCTCGGACCTCCTAAAGAGTGGCTTTGAATTGATGTGCCGCTCGGTCGTCCTCTTTTAGAGTGGGCTTGTTGGCCGAGAGCGTCAGGCCGAGGAGGTGTCGGCCTTGGAGCACAAGCTGTCCGAGGCCAATCATGACTTGGAGCAATCTTTGGCTACCAACACCAACCTATCGGCCCTGATTGCTACGGAGGCGGCCGAGAAGGAGTTGGCGCGGAAGGAGGCGGCCGAGGCAAAGCGTCATCTGGAGGCAGAGAAGCTGAGGGCGGCTGCTGAGATCGCCAACTTAAGAAAGTTGGTCGAAGAGAAGGACGGGCAGCTCTCTTCCTCGGCCACTGAGATGGCCGCCCTTCAACTTGCCAAGGAGCAAGCCGAGGCCGAGCTTGATGAAAATTATGAAGAGGCCGAGGAATTGCTGAAGCAGTGCTTCGAAAGGGCCGTGCGTCAAGCGCATGTGCTTTATGGCGGACCGCCGGCCACTGGTGAGTTTGACCTGGATTCTGAGGTCTACCAGGGTCGATTAATGCCAAGCGCTGAAGTGGCCGCCTTAACTGCTCAGGAAACTGAACTGGCCGGGACCGAGGAGGGGGAGGCCGAGGTTCGGGGTAAGGAGGTCGAGGCTGAGGAGGGTAGATGCATTAATATCCAGGATTAGGTTTGCCTTTGGCCGGGTTGTGGCCTTTTCCTTTTTTAGCATCCTCCGAGGCTGGGGCGCAGCCTTCTTATTTTGTTTTGATGTATCGCCCGGTTCTTCTTCTTTATCAATATATCGTCCATCTTTCCTTTTATCAGTTTGACATGCAAGTTAAACAATCGGTCTGTCATTTGTTAGGGTCGCCGGCCATAGATTGTGAATGTTAAATTCGGGCAAGTAAAATATGGGCGATCGGCCATCAATCGCGAGTGTTAAATTCGAGCAATTTAAAATATGGGCGATCGGCCATCAATTGCAAATGTTAAATTCGAGCAATTAAAATATGGGCGATCGGCCATCAATTGCGAATGTTAAATTCGAGCAATTAAAAATATGGGCGATCGGCCATCAATTGCGAATGTTAAATTCGAGCAAGTAAAATATGGGCGATCGGCCATCAATTGCGAATGTTAAATTCGAGCAATTAAAAATATGGGCGATCGGCCATCAATTGCGAATGTTAAATTCGAGCAATTAAAAATATGGGCGATCGGCCATCAATTGCGAATGTTAAATTCGAGCAAGTAAAATATGGGCGATCGGCCATCAATTGCGAATGTTAAATTCGAGCAATAAAAAATATGGTCGATCGACCGGCCGACACTTGCGATGTTATTCGAGCAAGTGGGCGTTCGGTAGGCCGGCACTTGCGATGTTAATTGAGCAAGTGGGCGTTCGGTAGGCCGGCACTTGCGATGTTAATCGAGCAAGTGGGCATTCGGTAGGCCGGCACCTGCGATGTTCGGTAGAGTATTTCCAACACTTTGATGAAAACGCCTCGTTAAAACCTCCCTGGTTGGATGAGGAAAGAGTGCGTGTTTTTATTGATTTTAGCTGTAATAGAACTTGAGGTGCGTGGCATTCCACGTCCTCGGTACAATTTTTCCTGAAAGCCATTCTAGATGATAGGCTCCTCCTTGTGCGACTTCTCGGACTCGGAAAGGCCCCTCCCAGTTGGATGAGAACTTCCCTTCATTTTTTCTGGCGTCGCTACGCATTCTCCAGACGAGATCGCCCTTCTGGAAACATCTCGGCCGGACTTTGGTGTTGTACCGTCTGGATGCCCGGGCTTTGCAGGCAGCCTCTCGAATCTTGCTTTTGTCACGCATCTCACTTACCAGGTCGAGGTTGACCGCTAGGCTTTCCTCGTTTAGGGTGAGATCGAACATCTGCCGTCGTATGGTGGGCTCGGCCACCTCAACTGGGATCATTGCCTCGGTTCCGTATGTCAGGCTGTAGGGTGTTTCCTGTGTGGTAGTTTGGGGGGTGCACCTGTACGCTCAAAGTACCTCGATCAGCTCTTCGGTCCATCGGCCCTTTACTTTGCCCAGACGCTTCTTCAGCTCGTTGAGTATGACCTTGTTGGCGGCCTCGGCCTGCCCATTGGTTTGTGGGTGTTCCACCGAGGCCGTGATGGACTTGATGCCCAGGTCGTCATAGAAGGACTGTAGGCCTCGATCGATGAACTGTCGGCCATTGTCAGTTACTATTGTGTGTGGGACGCCGAATCGGCAGACTATGCTCCTCCACACGAAGTTTTGTACATTCTTCGCCGAGATGGAGGCGAGGGGTTCGGCCTCGATCCATTTTGTGAAGTAGTCGACTCCCACCAGGAGGAATTTGGTCTGCCTCTTCCCTGGGGAGAATGGACCGATAATGTCAATCCCCCACATGGCGAACGGCCACGGGGAGATGATGCTGTGTAGTTCTTCCGGCTTGGTGTGGTGGAGGGGGCCGAACTCTTGGCACTTGGCGCATTTCTTCACGTATTCGGCACAGTCGCTCTGTACGGTCGGCCAGTAGTAGCCGGCTCTCAGGACCTTGGCGGCCATCGTCCTCGCCCCAGCGTGATTTCCGCAGATTCCCTCATGGATCTCAGCCAGAATGTACCCGGCCCTTTTATTGGTGATGCACTTTAGCAAGGGGGTCGAGTAGCCTCTCCGGTACAAATCTTTGTTGATCATGGTGTACCGGGCGCATTGTTGCTTCATCGCCTTCTCCTGGTCGGCCGTGCACGTGCCGTCCGTCAGGTATTGGATGACGGGTGTCATCCAACTGTCGGCCTCAGCCTCTTCTTCTTCTACAGCCAGACACTCGGCCTCGGCCTCCGTCACACTTGGGTGTCTCAGCCATATTTGTATGACCGACCTCTGATGGCTCTTCTTTTTGGTGACCGAGAGCTTGGACAGGATGTCGGCCCTCTTGTTGTCCTCCCTCGGTATGTGTTGCAAGGGTGCTTTGCTGAAGCGGGCGATACTGTTTTTGGCCGCGTGGTAGTATCGCTGTAGCAAAGGTTCTTTAACCTCGAAATCTCCATTGACTTGGCCGACCATCACCTGGGAGTCGCTTTTGCATGTAACCTCGCGTGCTCCCATGTCGTAGGCTAGATTCAGCCCGGCCAGCAAGGCCTCGTACTCGGCCTGGTTGTTGGTCGCCCGAAATCCGAACTGGAGGGCTTGTTCCAGGAGGAGGTCGCCCGGCCCCTCCAGGACAACTCCCGCTCCACACGCTGTTTTATTTGAGGAGTCGTCCACGTAGAGAGTCCAACCGGCCGAGAGGGTGGGCAGTGGTGTCAACTCGGCCGAGAAGTCGGCCAAGCATTGAGACTTGATGGCGCCCCTCGGCTCATAACGTATGTCGAACTCGGAGAGTTCGACCGACCATCCTATCATCCTCCCTGCAAGGTCCGGTTTAGATAAAATTTTAAAAATGGGGTAGTCGGTTCTTACAGTTATTGAGTGATTTTGGAAGTAGGGGCGCATCCGTCTTGCCGTGAGGACGAGTGCGAGAGCCACCTTCTCAATCATCTGATATCGGGTCTCGGCCGAGTGGAGGGTTCGGCTCACAAAGTATATGGGTCGCTCCTCGCCCTCGGCTTCCTGCACTAGGGCAGCGCTGACTGCTTCTTCCGAGACTGCTAGATATACCAAGATTGGGGTGTCGGGTCTCGGCTTCTGGATGACGGCCGGGGATGTGAGGAACTCCTTGAATTTTTTGAAGATTTCCTCGCATTGGTCGTCCCAGACGAATTTTTTGCCTTTTCGGAGCAACTGAACGATCGGCCTCGTCCTCTCGGCCAGACGGGGGACAAATCGAGAGAGGGCGGTCAGCCGCCCAAGGAGTTGTTGTACCTCCTTCACGGTGTTCGGGCTTCTCATGCTGAGTATGGCCTGGCATTTGTCGGGGTTGGCCTCTATCCCTCGGTGGGTTTGCATGAAACCTAGGAACTTTCCTCCCTCTACCCCGAAAGTACATTTTTCGGGGTTGAGTTTCATGTTGACTCCCCTTAGAGCCTTGAAGACCTCGTCCAGATCCTTCAGATGTTGCTCGAACGAGTCGGACTTCACGACTATGTCGTCCACATAGACTTCTACCGCCCGGCCTATCAGACCCTTGAAAATTTTGTCCATGAGACGCTGGTAGGTCGCCCCGGCGTTCTTGAGGCCGAACGGCATGACCTCGTAGTAGTAGTTGGCATCGGCCGTCATGAAGGTCGTCTTCTCCTTGTCCCGCGGGTGCATGCTTATCTGGTTATAGCCAGAGTAAGCGTCCAGGAAGCTCATAATTTTGTGGCCAGCCGCCCCATCCACCAGGCGGTCAATGTTCGGGAGGGGGTAGGTGTCCTTCGGACATGCGCTGTTGATGTTTCTGTAGTCGACGCACATCCTCCAGTTACCGTTAGGCTTGGTAACCATGACGACGTTGGCCAGCCATGTCGTGTATCGGGCCTCCCTTATGAATCCGGCCGACAGGAGCTTTCCGGCCTCCTCCTTCGCTGCGAGTCGTTTTTCGTCGCCCAAGTCCCTCTTCTTTTGGGAGATCGGACGGGCTTCCTTAAATATGGACAATGGGTGATGACATCCGGACTTACTCCCGGCATGTCAGTCGGCGTCCATGCGAACATGTCGACATTCTTTTTTAGCGCGACGTGCATGACCTCGGCCTCGGCCGCCGCCAAGGCTGTCCCTACAGCCGTGCTGTGCTCTTCGTCGAGGAGGGGGACTCTCCTCAGCTCTTCTCTTGCGTCTAGCCTGTCCTCGGTTACCCGAGGATCAAGGTCTACTAGTGCCACGGTTGGCTGGGCCTCCCTAGGCCGGTTCTTCCTGGGGGAGCGGTCCTTTCGGGAGGACTTTCTCGCCCGAAGGGGAGAGGTGTCTGCCCTTAGAGGCTCCACCCGGAGGCTCTCGGCGTAGCACTCTCGTGCTTCTTTCTGGTCCACGTGGACTGTGAGAATGTCTCCTGTCTTCGAAGGAAATTTCATTGCGAGATGAGGGGTTGATACTATGGCCATCAGCCGGTTGATGGATGGTCGGCCGAGGAGGATGTTGTAGGAGGTGTTGGCGTCGATGACCAGGTACCGGATTTTGATGGTCCTGGTGTTCTTCCCCTCTCCGAAGGTGGTGTACAAGTCGATATACCCCTTGGTACCCACCCTTTCGCCCGAGAATCCTACCACGTGGTCGTCGTATGGCATCATCTCGGCCTCGGTCATTTTCATGGCCTTGAAAGTTTTCCAGTAGAGGATATCTACCGAACTTCCTTGGTCTACGAGGGTCTTCCTTATGGTGAATCGATCTATGTCGACCGCTATCACCATCGGGTCGTCCTGCTGGCGGTAGTCTACGCCCTTGAAGTCATCGTCCGTGAATGTGATGGGTGGCATTCTCGGTCGGAACGCCACAGCGTCTACCTGATGTACCGCCCGGAGATGCTTCTTTCGGGCGTTGTTCGTGCTTCCTCCCCCGGCGAAGCCGCCGGCTATAGTGTTGATAACCTCTCGGTTACCTCTCCTATCGGCCTCCTTGGGGGGATCGTCTCTTCGAGGGGGATCGGCCCTTGCGGGTTGTCGGTCGCCTCTGTTGTTTTGGTTTTCTCGGCCGCGCTGAGGTGACCTCGTCCGCCTGGGTGGATCCGCCCGGCCTGGTGGGTCTCGGCCATTCCTGATGAACCGACGGAGATGCCCAGCCTGGATAAGTTCCTCTATCTTGTCCTTAAGGGTCTGACACTCGTCGGTTGAGTGTCCGGTGTTCTGGTGGTACCGACACTGCTTCCTCCGGTCGGTGTTATTTGGGCTGGCCACCTTCCTTGGGGGAGGGATCAGCTCAGCGTTAAGGGTTTCGTCCAGAATCCTTCCCCGCTCGACCGTTAGGGGTGTATACCTCGAGAAACGGACTGGTCGGTCTCGGTTTTCCCGGCGCCGGTCAGTTCTCTGTATCGGCCGCACCTGACGGTCCTTTTCTTCCTTCCTCTCTCCGCCGGCCTCGGCACGGGCCTGGTTGCGGAACTCTCTTAGTTCCTCCAGCTGCATGTACTTAGCGGCTCTCTTTCTCAGCTCGTCCAGGCTGTCGGCCGGCTGCATGCATAGGTTGTCGGCAAAGGGCCCCGGGCGCAGGGCCGTCAGCATGTGGTGCATGGCGACATCCGGACTCAGATTTCGGATGCTCATCGCCACTTTACTGAACCTATCCACGAAGGCTCTCAGCGACTCTCCCTTCTCCTGCCGGATGCCTACCAGGGCGATTGAGGTCAGATGGTGCGGCCGGCTGGTCGCGAACTGTGTTTCGAACTTTGCGATGAGCGTGGCAAAGCCATCTATGGAGTTGGGTGAGAGCTTGGTGAACCAACTAAGGGCTGCACCCTTCAAGGATGTGGGGAACACTCGGCACAAGACGGCGTCGTCCGAGGTGTAGAGACTCATATGGGTGGTGTAGGCGTCCATATGCTCGTCTGGGTCGGTCGACCCGTCGTATCGGTCTCGGTTGAAACCCTTCCACTTCTCAGGAAGTGGGACTTCGATGATGTTGTTTGTAAAGGGGTGACGGCGATTCGGGTCGGCCGTCAGGGTCGTCCGGGTGGATCTGATTAGGCACGACTCGTCGCCCATTTCAGTCTCGCGGGGAGGGGGTCGGCCTCTCGTCCCCTCGGCCACATCCGGGTTGGGGGGAGAGGTGTAGGACTTGCCGACCACGTTCGTCGGTATGACAGAGGGTCCTCCTTCCCCCAGCTTCTTTCTCATATCTTTGTTCTCCCTGCGGAGAACTTGCAGCTCTTGCTCATTTTTCTGAGCGGCCTCCTCGGCCTTTCTTCGCATCTCGGCCATCTCCCTCTGGAGAGACAGCAGCAGCATTGTTTGGTCGGCTTCAGTCATTCTTTTCATGCTTCTTGTCGAAACCATCTACTTTTTTCCTTCAGCTAGTTTCCCTCGGCCCCACGGTGGGCGCCAATTGTTCCTGCTAGGGAGATGGGACCTAGAGAACTATTGAAGTCTTCTTCTCCTTCCTTCGGTCGGGCAGGTGGCTGGGTGATGAACTGGGATCCTTCTCGTCCTCCTGCTTATCCTTCGGCACTCGGGACTCGGTCGTCGGGTGAACACCGGATGGTGGGAGTACCTGCGAAGGCACTCCGACGCTCAAGTCAGTAAAGCGGGTGGTTAGCTCTCAGGTAGGTGAACAGTAATAATGACATACCTTACTCCTTGAAATGCGTGCTATTTATATTATTCTAGTGGGCCTACCTTGTTGGGCCCGTTTATCGAGGTGGATACCGCTTAGGGTTGCATTACCTAATTCTTGATGATGGATTAGCTTCACTGATCTCGGTTTGAGCGTTAATTGTAATGGGGTTCGGCCATCGGCCAAATTCCCGTGGCCTTCGGCCGTTTCAGTTGAGTCTTCAACGGTCTTGGTCGCACGGCCAAGTCTCCAAAAGGTCTCGGCCTCTCGGTCTCTCGGCCAAGTTTCCAAAAGGTCTCGGCCTCTCGGCCAAGCTTCCAAAGATCTCGGCCACTCGGCCAAGTCTTCAAAGGTCTTGGTCGCACGGCCAAGTCTCCAAAAGGTCTCGGCCTCTCGGCCAAGTTTCCAAAAGGTCTCGGCCTCTCGGCCTCTTGGTCAGGTTGACTAGGCATCGGGCAGCCTCGCCCAGTACCGATACACTTTCATTATACATATGTTGTTTCAGTGGTTGTTTCAGTGATTTGTGTTGTTGGTGTTGTGTGATGTTGCAGTAGGCTAAGTTCTGTGTATTATAATAAATTACTGGAGCAAGGTTGTGAAAGTATTATTTTTCTTTGTGTGATGATGCAGTAGGCTAAGTTCTGTGTGTTGTAATAAATTACTGGAACAAGGTTGTGTAAGTATTATTTTTCTTTGGGCTTGTATCTAAAAAAATATCTCTCTTTATAGGGATTTTAATATATACATCAAAAGTTTACACCACAAAGTCCTGATCACAAATCTAACTATATCACTATGACCCTGATCTAATAAAGACTAATTCTAAAGATAAAAACCTCACATGCAAACTTAACTACAAGACAACCCTAACCAAATCAAAACTAACTCAAAGGAAAATGAGTCAAGAATGAACTTACTCTATCTAAGATTCTGATCGGACAATCACTACAAAAAACAGTGTAAAAAATGACGGTTTTATTATGGCGGTTATTAATAACCGTCACAATTTTCAATATAATATGGCATTTGACTAACCGCCACAATTATCTTTGTATAATACGTCATTTCAGTATAATATGTCATTTTTAACTGTCGCAATTATCCTTCCAAAAAAAAAAGTTCCCCAGTTTTTTCTCTCTATACACCATTTCTCATTATTCCTTTTTTTTAAATTTGCTTTCACTTTAAAATTGGATTTTTTTTTAAAAACTTACTTTTCCTTTAAAATATATATATTTTTTTTAAATTTGGTTTGAGTTTGGAAACCAAACCCTAACACCTCTTCCCTCTCTCTGCTCCACACCCCTAAGCCTCTTCCCTTTCTCTGCTTCACACGAAACGAAACCCTAACGCCTTTTTCATCTGGTTGCTCCACACAAAACCCTAACGCCTTTGTCCTCTCACGAAACCCTAACGCCTCTGTCCTCTCACGAAACCCTAATGTCTTTGTCCTCTTACGAAACCCTAATGCCTTTGTCCTCTCACGGAACTAACGCTCACTCTCGGGTCCGCCATCGCCACCTCCGCGCAAGGATTCAGGTTTGTGCTTGCGCACCCTAAACTCTATGGCTTTGTTGCTGTGATGAATTTACTGTGTTACTGTGTTCATGTGATGGTAGGAATTTGTTGTTGTGAGAAGAACTTGCATCAATTAACATCTAAGTGGATTAACCAACATCCGAAAACAAATCACTGATCCAGGTAGTCCCTTAACAATACATCTTTGTTAATTTTACTTCCCCGTGCTCTCAAAACCTTAAATGTTTGCTACGAGATCTTCTTTCATCTATGAGCCACAAGCTATGGAGTATGCAGAGCTCATTAAAATTATTTGGAACCACACTGGACGTGGCAACTGGGCAATGGATTGAATATTCATCAGGAATTGGAGCTGGTAGGTTAATTACTTATGAAATTTGTATCAAGAGCTTTTATTTTAACTTTGAAGTTTTTTTGGGAGACATTTTAAAATAGTTAATTTTGTCCTTACTAGTTATTCTGTTCTCTTTCAGTTTTTGTAACTTGATCATTACCTTAGTTTGTGATGGTAGGAATTTGTTGCTATGAGAAGTAGTTCAGGGTCGGAGAAGAACTTACATCAATTAACATCTAAGTGGATTAACCAACATCCGAAAACAAATCACTGATCCAGGTAGTCCCTTGACAATACATTTTTGTTAATTTTACTTCCCCGTGCTCTCAAAACCTTAAATGTCTGCTACGAGATCTTCTTTCATCTATGAGCCACAAGCTATGGAGTATGCAGAGCTCATTAAAATTATTTGGAACCACACTGGACGTGGCAACTGGGCAATGGATTGAATATTCATCAGGAATTGGAGCTGGTAGGTTAATTACTTATGAAATTTGTATCAAGAGCTTTTATTTTAACTTTGAAGTTTTTTTGGAGTCATTTTAAAATAGTTAATTTTGTCCTTACTAGTTATTCTATTCTCTTTCAGTTTTTGTAACTTGATCATTACATTAGTTTGTGTTGCTCAACTCCTGAGACATGCTAAATAGAAGAATCGACGATATACAGAGCAAAATGCTATTCAGTACTCTTCAAATATGGGTTAAGGAAGCAAAAGTAGAGAGTATTTAATCACAAACATTATATTAAAAGAGAAAAATCAATTTGACTTACTTTTTAAGTATCTATAAGCCTTTATTTGAATGTATACTAAATGCTCCTTAACCAATATAATCAAAGGTACTTTCAAGTTCCTTGTTGTACACAGGTAGAATTTGACGAAAATGGGAAAGCCATTGGTGTGACTTCAAAAGGAGAAACAGCCAAATGCAAGAA
The DNA here is from genome assembly GCF_000499845.2 of Phaseolus vulgaris. Lineage (NCBI taxonomy): Eukaryota > Viridiplantae > Streptophyta > Magnoliopsida > Fabales > Fabaceae > Phaseolus > Phaseolus vulgaris. The sequence continues at coordinate 38,933,088 of NC_023750.2, forward strand.
AGTTGTGTGTGATCCATCATATTTATCTGATAAGGTTAGATTTCTATGATAACAAGGACTGTGAGCTAAGTTTTCTCAAGTGTTTTATTTAGTTACTGGACATGCTTTACATGAATGTCTGAAGTCTGAAAACATGAATTGCAGCAAAGTGTGATCTCCTCCACTCCATCTGACGCTACTTAATTCATTCAACAGGTTCACAAGGTTGGAAAGGTTTCACGTGCAATATGTATTATGAGCCATCCTATTCCAGAAACCCATGACTCTCATTCGGCACAAGTCATTCTGCCACAGAAGCAACTTGGTTGCAAGTTAGATATGTAGGTTTGCTTTTATCAACTCCGATGCTTTCATATTTTACTAAATATGCATGAAAAAAAAACTATAAGAAAACACACTAGGGAACAGCCTTTTCCAGAGAGGGGTTCACAAAAGTCCTACAAAATAATTGTGTCATTTCCTTTTAAAAAAGTCATATTCAGGTTCTTGAAGAAAAAAAATAATTAAAATCCTTGTAGAACCAAACTTGGCTCACTATAAATACACCGTTGTTGACTTTTGTAATCACAAAGTATTTGTAACTGATAGATATTGTTTTGTTATACTGCAAAATATGTTATGAATTGAAAAATTCAATTCAAAATTCCATTTTAAAAATCATAAAAGCAAAAGAAAAAAAAATAGTTTCCTACACCAATGGGAAAAACTACTGATTAACAATGCATTATCCAAATTTGGTTCATTCAGTTTCTAGATACAACTTAGAAATTTTAAAATTAATGAGTTCTAGTTTGGATTACCTCCTTCATTCGTTTTTCTCTTTTACAGCAAGTACTTGATGAGAAGTTAATTCAAATTAGTTCTTACCTGTGAAGATTATTTTTTCCTACTTTATTGGCTATGTTTGCTCATGTACCTTGTTATTGCAGGTATCTCTTCTGCTACTCTTATGCTGATAATGTAGCACCCAAAGGAAAATTTATCGCTTTTGTTACAACAGAAGCAGAGACCGACCAACCTGAGGTGGATTTGAAGCCTGGTATTGACCTTCTTGGACCTGTAAATGAGATATTCTATGACATGTATGACAGGTTTTAACCCTGCAATGATCATGAGGTTGATGGTTGTTTCATCTCTACTGTAAGTATTGAGTAGAATCTCTCACAAGCATATTTTATTTTCTTTGGTTGTTTCTTATTTCCAAACCATTACGGCACTTGATTGGGTTATCTAAAGCACAGTCATACAAACACATTACAAAGTTGCTTGTTTTATTTAACTTTCGTAAATATCCAAAAGTCTATCACTGATGAATATGGTCAGGACATGTTGCAATAAAGAAGAATCAAATGTTATTTTGGTTTAAATAAAGTAATGAACATCTCATGTTCTGTAAATTTACAATTAGAATCCAACGGTTTTCCCTGGTGTCCTTCATGATAAGTATGAAATCTTATTACACTTCTTTTTCAGCATTTAGATGGAATTTCTTTCCTTGTATTTTTATTTTTTTTAAAAATTGTAATAATCTGAAATTAAATCCTTGCAGAGTTATGATCCTACACACACTTTGAAATCACAGTTAAAGACGTGGTCAGATGTACAGTAAAATCACTGGAAAGGTTTGTATTTTTTACTTAATATGCAATTTACATTACATATCTCATCGCATACTATGACAATTACAGAGTTTGAGAATAAGAAATAAATAAAAAACTGGTATAGCAAAACGACTAGGCCAAGAAATTGATAGATCTCTCTATCTCTAATTGACTAAACTTATAATTTTTACTTTCTTTTGATAAAAGGTATCTTTCATTTAGACAAAAAAGCTTGTGCTTGGAATTTAACACTGATTTCGTTGTTTTTACTCCTTATTTATGGTATTACATTTTCAAAAATAAAGCTAAATTTTAACCACAATATAGAATGGTTCCTGCACTTGTAGATTTAACCTAAAAAGCATGTATAGTGTTACCTCATATAACATAGAATTTCTATACCTTTAGAGAACCTGATACAATAATTTAGGTACGATCTTGGAATTTCGCATTTGCATGCACAAAAACATTTAAGCTCCAAATATAATGTTGCATAAATAAAATATCATATTCAAGAAGGAAAAGGTCATAAAGTCTGGATTTGTTTTCTTGTCTTGATTAACATCACTTTTGTCTTCTGTTTCAGATTCTTGATCTTTCTGTGGACTTGAGTGCCGCAAGTGCTGCAGATGAAGAATGAGATTGCTTGAAACTATATAATCATGCCCAAGTTTTGAAAGAAAAGCTTTAATCTATTTAAATTTATTTTTTAGATGATTTAATGGGAAGTCAACACATCCTTGTTCCTTTTGCTCGATGGAATTTGTATGACCCATTTATGACAGCATTTTTTAATTCAGACAAGAAGTTTGATATATATTCTTTGATGAAATATATTTTTTAATATTATTTTGTATTGTTAATACTTAATTTAGACTTTTGTTTGTACTTTGAATTTTAAGAACTTTAAAAAAGGTATTATATTTTTAAGTTTAGTGTCTTGAAGTTGAAATATTTAATATACTTAAATATTTATTATTGTCTTTTATTTTATTTTATTATGAAAAAATAGTGGTTAAATTTTATAATTGTATAAAACAGATTATAAATAAAAAAAATTATAAAAAAGTGGTGGTTAAATTTTATAATTGTATAAAACAAATTATAAAAATGATTATAAAAAAGTGGTGGTTAAATTTTATTTATTCAGAATTAAAATTATGTCAGTTAAAAACCGTCACTACTTACACTATGTTTAAAGTGGCGGGTGTTGCGGCAGGTAGCGTAAAACCGCCACATTAAACTTTGTGGCGGTCAGTTCTATGGCGGTTTGGGAAACTGTCACAAGTGTAAATTGTGACGGTTATAAACGTCAGTTTATACGAAAATAACCGCCACAATATACACTTTTTTTTGTAGTGAATCTCGTAGAGTTCACTGTCAGGAGTCCAATGGCAGACTCTGATCATCAAACTGATGAGCGAGCAGGTTAGAATGAGCAGTCTTGTAGATCTCGCTGCCAAGAGTCTAATGATGGATTCTTATCGTCAAACAGATGAGCGAGGAAAATTTCTAGAGAAATGGTGGTTATTTTAAAATGAAACCTGAATAACTAATTTTCTATTTATATAATTTTTTCACTTTAATAATAAAAAATTATTAGGTGTTCATTTTAATTGTACCATTTCTACTCTAGGACTATCTATTTTTTTTCGGTATTTACATTTATCTTATTATCTTTAATCATAAAGGGACAGTGACATAAATTATCATCTTATTATCTTTAGTTATTTCTGATAATCTTTTAATAAAATGATGCTTTTTTTTTCGTGTCTTACCTACTTTAATTCTTTTACAAAGTTATTTTTGATAATCTTGAACCTTATTTTTTCTAATAAAATATTATATTATAATAATAATTTTTTTTTTAATTTCTTATCTAGTTCACTTCCTGAATATTAAGAAACAAAGTTTTGTTCTTTCTCATAAAATATTATATTATAATAAAAACTGTGTTTTAATAAAATTGAGAATTAATTTGAAAGAAAATAACAAAATTTTCACTGGTACTGGTAGCCACAATTGTTCACTAGTAGCCGCACTTGTTGACTTGAAAGAAAGTTGTGTGGCAATTTTGTTTGTTTTTTTTGTTTTGTTTGATGCACCTCCTTTAGTAATTTTGTCTTTTGAAAAATGTTTCTTTGACATTCTTTAAAAAAATAACATTAATCTAACAATCATTTTAAGAGATAATAATGTATATTCAGATTTTAAATTAAAAAGTAAAATAAATATTATTATTTAAGAGTGTAAAGTGGGTGTTTTTTATTTTGAGGGTGTTAAACTAGTAATCACCAATAATAATTTAAATATTACAATATTATTTAATTATATTAGACTTTTAAAATTACATCACAACAAACAAAATACCTCCAATTATTTATGATACAAAAAATAGCTCCAAGTATTCATTAGCTTCAATTAGTATTTGGATAAAGATTAGCTATACTGATTTCTTTATAATATAAATATTATAATGTAAGATGAATTTTATATAAAAATATATCTGTCTTCTTGTGAATTAAATATTTTTAAGTATAATTTTTTTCAACAATAAAATAACACTAAAAGGTACACAAAATGGAGAAAGGTTAAAATAATAGTTGATTATCATAAAATACATCAATTACATAAATTATTTATGTTTAAATCATAGTTGATTATATATAAATATAATAAATTGTATTTAAATAAATATAATAATTTTTTATTTATAAATTATGATATAATGAATAATTAAATTAAATATTATAATAATAAAAATGACAAATATGCAGTAGGGCAGCTTTTGTGTTATAATAAATTCAGTATTTTTATATAGAATAATGTTTGTTTATATACTATTTTTTATAAATTTTGAAAATAAAAATTCAACTTATTTAATGTCTTCAAATTTTAAATATTGCCAGTTTTATTTTATTTAATAAGTTGGAATTGATGTAAGAAATTTATATTTATGAATCCCAAGACAGGTCAATTTCCTTCGGTTTATATGGGATTTAGTTCTGGGCCAATTTTGGTTACTGATATCTCTCACAACACAAATCATATAGCTTTTAGGCTTCTTCTTCCTGCACCCCCACGTTTTTCTTCCTGCACCCCCACAATTTTAAATATTCCAACATTAACTTTCATCTATAATTTCAAAAGGGACTACCGGATATCGGGATCCAGTAATATATTCTGGATTCATGAATCCAAAATTGATTAAATTCTGTTTTCTGGATGAGGGGGTGTTCCGGAAGGTAAAAGGTCATAAATTGTTGTTTTCCGGAGTACTGAATCCGGAAGCTTAAATGCATTATGGATTGGTGGATCTGGAATTGTTTTTTTGTGTTATGGATCACTTGCATTATGGATTTATGAATCCAGAATTATTTTGTGTTATGGATTTCTGAATCCGGAATGGTATTTTTGAATTATGGATTGTTGGATCCAAAATAATGTTTTTGACTTATGGATTCATGAATCCGAAATGCAATGATTTTGTTTCATTTTTTTTTTATTTGTAGAAGCATTAACAGTATTGATGAATTTGAACAAGAATTATATGATGGGGTTGATCTGTGGGATGATGATGATATTGAGAAGTCATTATCCATGTTCTTCATGTTTTTCATCTTCATTAACATGTCTTCTTCTAACAGAGGTTGTGGGACGTAAACGAAGTTTTATACATTGAAGAAATGATGGCCATAAAAACACAAATCCGGATCCACAAATTCGGAAGCTTCTCGGATCCACAAATTCGGAATCTTCCTGGAAACACAAATCCGGGATTTTACTAGAAGCAAAAATTTGAGATTTTACCGTATTTTGTGATCCAAAATTCTATCAGATTCTATAATCTGGAATGGAAGAAAACACTTATGGAAACAAAAATCCATAAAAAAAAAACGGATGTGCAGATCCGAAAGCAAAGAAATTTACTTACCTTTGTCAAGAACACTCTAAATCACCAACAAAAAATGTGAGATTGAAGGAGAAGAATTTGGAGGTGTCGCATTGCTGCTAGAACATGAAAGTGTGCTGCTGCTGGAAGATGAAAGACACGGCTGCGCAAGAGAGCATCTTTGTCTGCACCTCTTTAAGGTTTTTTTAGGTTAAGAATATTTTTAGAATTTTAAAAACTAATAAGGGCGATTTAATCTTTTCATAAGAGTACAGAGGTGCAGGAAGAAATTATATTTTATAATGTACAATCCAACAATATAAAAAATATATTATGAACTGTATATATTATAATATACCAGGTGTATTTTAGATATAAATTTTGAAATACATCTTTTGTATTTTAGATTATAAGTGTATTTCGAAATTATAATTCTAAATATAAAAAATTATTCTAAAATGTATAATTTGAAATATATAATTTTTTAAATATTTTGATATTTTTTTAAATTATTTTTGAACGTAATTAATTTGTTTTAAGAAGTCATTTTTTGTATTTTAAATATAAATAATTTGTTTAATACATATTTCTTTTTAACAGTAATAATATTTATATAAAGTAAACATACTAAATGATGATAATAACTAATATATTTTTATCAAATTTTCTATATAATATTATTGTTAAATTTAAAATACAAGATCTATATAACTAAAAACTGTTTAAGAAGTAGAAACATTAAAAAATTATGTAAATAATGAAGATTTTAATATTATGGTTTTTAAATTTTTAGGCTTATTTTGGTAATCAAAGATTTAACTTGTCTAGGTAATTTGTTTACAACCTCAATGATGAATTATACGTCGAATTTCAATATGATTACGTTTTTTTTGTATTAATACTTGTAGTGGTAAAGTTCTTCTTTCTTTTCTCGTTAAATGAGAGTGTTTTCTTCATCAGGTTGTGTTAAAATTAATACTGATGGGGTTGTTAAGGGTATCCTAGTATTGCTACTTGTGGATGTATTTTTCGTGGGAGTATATGAGAATTTTTTGGTGTTTTATCTTAGTTTCTTGAAGTTCAAACTGCTATGGTTACTGAGTTTTATGGAGTTATAAATGTTATGGAGAAAACTCAAAAGATGAGGCTTACTAATATCTGACTTGAATGTGATTCTCATATTTTTTTCGTTTCATGAAGGGAATGTGTGTGCTGATAAGTTGACTAATTTAGGATTTATTCATAAAGAATCATTTAATTAGTATAATTGGCCTTCATATGTTCTTAAAATTATTTATGAATAGGTATAGTCTACCTATGTATCTTTTTGTTAACATATGAGTTTTGATATAGTTTTCCATATTTTTGTATTTTCATTCTTTTTTTTTATTTTTTAACAATACCATGATATGTAAGTTGTATAATGATACCTATCATGAAATTTTTTATAAAAAAATTAATAAATTATAATATTTAAAAGTTATTGTAATTATTTATATAATATGATAACATTTCTCTTTTAAAATGTCGTTTTATGAAGTATGCCCTCTAGTATGTTTTTCTTCCATACCATTTCTATTATTATTGGACAACCTCCTTCACAATACAACTCTACTTGATGATATAAAATAAGGATACTCAGAATGTCAAATAAGATTTTATCATGTTTTTAAAAAATTTAAAATTCACAGCAACAAAAAATTTAAGTGAGAAAAATGAAAAAGATAACTTAACATTTTTTTTATCACTACTAGTGTGCATAGAATTACACAAAAGACTCTTATTTTATTTTTTTATTTTTTATCAGTTACTTTTTTTTAATTTAACTATGGTTTTATTTAATTTATCTTTTTCTTACAGATAAAAATAAAATAAATAATTTATAATCTAGTTCCTTAAAAAATTATTGTCACTTATTGTTTATATTAAAATAAACAATTAAAAAATCAAATAAAAATATTAAACTAAAGAAAATATAAATATCATAATGTTTTATTTATATATAAATCACACCATCTGCTCATGAAGCAATAAAGTTGATATTGTGAAAACTTTTTCTTTTAACTAACAATAAATTACACTTTACACTAGTAATGTTGTTTGTCACTAATAATATTTTAATAAAATGATGTTTTTTATCTTACCTACTTTAATTCTTTCTTGAAGAAGACCTATTTTCACAAAGTTATTTATGATAATCTTGAACCTTATTTTTTTATAATAAAATAATTTTTTTTAATTTCTTACCTAGTCCACTTCCTGAATTTTAAGAAACAAAGTTTTGTTCTTTCTCATAAAATATTATATTATAATAAAAACTGTGTTTTAATAAAATTGAGAATTAATTTTAAAGAAAATAACAAAATTTTCACTAGTAGCCGTACTTGTTCACTTGAAAGAAAGTTGTGTGGCAATTTTGTTTTTTTTGTTTGATGCACCTTCTTTAGTAATTTTGTGTTTGAAAAATCTTTCTTTGACATTCTTTAAAAAAAATAACATTCATCTAACAATCATTTTAAGATATAATAATGTATATTCAGATTTTAAATTAAAAAATAAAATAAATATTATTAAAATATTATTATTTAAGAGTGTAAAGTGGGTTTTTTTATTTTTATTTTGAGGGTGTTAAACTAATAATCACCAATAATAATTTAAATAGTACAATATTATTTAATTATATTATACTTTTAAAATTGCATCACAACAAACAAAATACCTCCAATTATAATATAGATATTACAAATGTAAGATGAATTTTATATAAAAATATATCCGTCTTCTTGTGAATTAAATATTTTTAAATATATACATTTTTTTCAACAATAAAATAACACTGAAAGGTACAAACAATTGAGAAAGAAAGTTTTAAATTTAAAACATAGTTGATTATCATCAATTACATAAATTAATTATGTTTAAATCATAGTTGATTATATATAAATATAATTAATTATATTTAAATAAATAAAATAATTTTTTATTTTAAAATTATGATCTAATAAATAATTAAAATAAATATTATTATAATAAAAATGACAAATATACAGTAGGGCAACTTTTGTGTGTTATAATAGATTCAGTATTTTTATATAGAATAATGTTTGTTTATATACTATTTTTTATAAATTTTGTACATAAAAAGTCAACTTATTTAATGTCTTCAAATTTTAAATATTTCCTATTTTATTTTATTTTATTTAATAAGTTGGAATTGATGTAAAAAAATTATATTTATGAATCCCAGGTCAACTTCAGTTTATGTGGGATTTAATTCTGGGTCAATTTTGGTTACTGATATCTCTCACAAAACGGTTTCTTGCATTCTTCTAACAAATGTATTTCTCTAATCTATCCTTTTTTAAGAAGACTATTTTATCCCTTTTAAAAGTGATTTTTAGATTAACTTTTCTTGAAATATTTTTAGAACATATTTTTTGGAATACATTTTGTGAATTATAGATTTATCAATAATAATAAAAATGTTCTAAAAGATATTTTAGTATAACTTTTTGTCTTTTAGATTTTTTATTCTGAAAACACCTTCTGTTTATAAAATTTCAATTCTTGGGAACACTTTTGCTTATAGAATTCTTATTCCCAAATCACCCAAAACATAAATTCGGTATTTTGGGCTATTTGCTCTTTTTTTTCTTGTGAGTTACTTCTACATCCAATAATTTAAAACGAAACTCCTACATAATTTAAAAATTTGTTTTTCTCATCTTAAAATTATATTTTATAATGTACAATCCAACAGTATAAAAAATATATTGTGAACTGTATATATTATAATATATCAGATGTATTTTAGATTATAAATTTTGAAATACATCTTTTGTATTTTAGTATTTTAGATTATAAGTGTATTTCGAAATGTATAATTCTAAATATAAAAAAAATATTTTAAAATGTATAATTTGATATATACCATTTTTAGATTTTTTTTAATATTTTGATATTTTTATAATTATTTTTTAACGTCACTAATTTATTTTAAGAAGTTATTTTTATATTTTAAACATAAATAATTTTTTTTTATACATATTTCTTTTTAATAGTAATAATATTCATTAAAGTAAACATAATAAATGATGATAATATTTAATATATTATGATCAATTTCTTTTTTATAATATCATTGTTAAATTTAAAATTCAAAATCTATGTAATTGAAAAACTGTCTAAAAAGTATAATCATTAGAAAAAAAATATGTAAGTTGCGAAGGTTTTAATATTATGGTGGTTTTATGAAGTATTTCTCCTTCAAAATGTCCTTTTATGATGCGTTTTTCCTCTATACCATTTCTATTTTTTTTTAAAGAGTATTTTTTACCAATTATCTCCACATTCCTCTTTCTCAAAAATAATTTTTCTTTGACCCTTTTATCATTTTTTTCTCTTTGAAAATTTCACTATTCTGAAAATATAGTTTCTTAAGAAAATTTACAGCAAAACTTGTTATGATTTCACTTCTGTGCATATTCAACATGGATGTCCTTCGCAATTTTGTAAGCATGTGTTAGTAGCAAGTGGTGTTTATAATTTCCTATATGACAACATTATGTGCATAATCTTATTCTAACTAGTTTATACATTCTAGTATTTTCTTGATAAACTACTTGTGTTTTGTCTCTATTGATGATAATAGTATATTCACGTCTAAGATGATTATATATTATATGTTTTAGAAGTGCATTATGGTTGTTTTGAGAGAATGATTATGTTATATGTTGTGTTATGTTGACATCTTGGTTAAAATCATGTTAAATGTGATTTTTTTTTATTATATGTCTAATTTAATAATAATAAATTAATTTGAAATAAAATGAGTATTATTGTTTACAGATTTAAATTAAGTACTATTTTGAAGGAATGAAATTGAATATTTAATGGTCAAAATAGTTGCTAAGAAAAATATTTTATATTCTACATCTTTCTTCCCTAAGTAATAAATTTATTATTTATTTCAATTCTAAAATAAAATATGAAATATTTAGTCATATTTATATAAATAAATTATGACATTTCCTTAAAATTATGATGCAAGTTAATAATACGTTATCTTATACAATTTCGTCATTTATGTTTACTGATTAGGTAAGACATGCATGAATTTTATTTTGAAAAATCTTATCCAAGTCTGATTTGAAACTGAATTGAAATTAAACCAAATCCATATTTTTTAAAAAAAAAACTAATTTGGATTTTATATAATTAAATCTAAATAATTGAATTGTACTCTATTTTAAATCCATATTTTCTAAAATAAAGTTTGAATGTTTATAGTTTGATACATCCAAGTTTAAAATTATATATTATTTTTCAACCAAAAAATGAAAAATTTTGTTGTCATAGATAAATTGGATTATATCCTTTAAGACTAAAATGAAACCTAACATTATATGTAAATTATCTAGAAAACATTTAAGATCATCCTTACCAACTTAAAATAAAACAAAAGTAAAAGCTTTGATGACTTCTTACTACCAAATGCACGCGTTATCAGACGATGTAATAATGTGTCCCTAAAGACGTATATAGAATCCAAAAGGAACAGTTGAATATTCAAGTAAAAAATTTGCTAAATATAAAAACAGAATAATGAAATTGTTATGATGACAACAATTAAGAAGAAAACAAATCAAAGAGTTTTTGCTTCAATTGGAAGAATAGGGATTGAGTTTGATCTTTTTCACTCTTGTGTATTTTGATTAACATTATAACATTTTGCTTATTTTATTGTTATTGATGCTCGTATAAAATTCATTATATTGATTACTCGCATATAAAATTCTTAAAATGTTTCCTAAATATCGATTTCTCGCATATTTATCAAAAAAAACTCAGTATCAAGTTAGGTTGATAACAATTAACATTTCAAATCTATTTCTAGCCCTCAAAAGCACGAAGTATTCATGTATTAATGTTTAGGTCAGAATCATAAAAATACTTTCTAGACAGATTTTAGATTTTAGATCAATGCATTAGGAGCAAAACAATAAGACCAATAATCAATGAAGAACATAATAATAATCAATGCATTAGGAGCCACACATCTTCTAACACCTTCTATTCTCTCAATTGGGTTACAAGTTACTCAATGATGTTTTCCTCTCAATCTTGCCCGCTAGGGTTGAGTCACAAACCCTATATTTAACCTAATTTGCTAGGGTTAGGTGACTTCTTGCATCGCAGTGATTGACTCATTTGAAACATAAAAGGCCCAATATCTCTAGCATTATCTCGCTCAAGCGAGATATAGCTCACTTGAGCGAGAAATGCGTCCATTTTTTCCAATGCCTTTGGAGCATTCTCGCTCAATCGAGAATGAGCTCTCTGAGTGAGATGCTTTGATGCTGAGTTGCGCTTTTTGTGCTTTTGTGCGTTCGGGGCATTCCAACTTTCTTCTTTTAGCTTATATTATTTCTTTTAGCCTAGTTATCTTCATTTTTCCCTAAAAACCTGAAATTAACACCAAATTGGGAAACAAACGTTCTTATTCAAATAAAGATCATAAAATATGTAAAAAAATGTATAAATTCATAAATTATGGATTATTTTATATATAATTTAGCAATTAATACTCATAAGTGTATGTATTTTAATATGAAATATTACTGAAACTAGACACTTATCAAGCTTCTAAAGTAAATATATTTGTTTTATTTTCCTAGTCATAATTAAGTATATGTAATTAGAGTGTAAAATTTCAATTATTATGAAAATCCACACCTTTTAAATATGATTCACAAAAGTAAATTAACTTAAGTATTCGAATTAATGCATAGTACAACAAAATAAATAAATAAAGTTAGGAAATAAAATGAATGAATATTCATAATAGGATTTTAATCAAGTCCATCATATCTTTAATACTTTAAATCACCAATTTTTATTAATTAGTTTTTCTTTTTCTGTTGCAAGACAAATAACTTCACCCATCATTTCCTAAATTGAACTTCATTGTAGTCCCAAGAGCCAAATAATATGTAGAATTTGACATTTTATATCCAAAATAATATTTAATTTCATACATACCTCTTTTATGCTATTAATTTGCAATCACTTGACTTAGATCTTAACATTGACTCATTTTGTATAATTCTATAAAATATTCTTTAAATAATTATTAATTTAGTATAATCCTGATTTATTATTTATTCCATTTAAATTATATCAACTAAATAAAGAAAATGAAAGAATACATTCTTCATAAATTTTCCTTAAATTCATTTTTATCTATTACATCATCATTAATTAATAAGTTAGATTTGTGACAAGAGTTAGATATAGAAACTGACTATGATCCTAAAAGTTTAAATTAAATAATCCTAATTGTTTTGGATTCACAACTAACATAAAAATTTAAACTAAAATAGTTCTCTGAAGAAATATTATATTTCCTATTATAGGCTTAATCTTTGCTTGTGCTAGGATAATTATTGTGGTCTTTGAATTATGTCTTTCCAATTAGTTAAAAATGTTGTTGCATAGGTATCTCACAACCAATTATCCCACTTATACATTAAGAAATAGTCAACCAATTATCTAATAGACCATCTAACAAGAAGACTAGAGTAAACAACAATAAGAATATTGAGACATCAACACATAAGAATTTATCTTAGTTCATCTGCATCAAGTTTTCTTAAGCAACTGCTTAATAACTTCCACTAACTAAATCACTTGGTTACAACAAGTATTCTTACCTTTTCGAGTTACAATGAGTTTTATCACATCTTTAAATTACAACAAACATTTGCATATCTTCAAGTTACAATGAGTATTCGCATCTTTTTAGGTTACACCTTCTAAACATTTCCTTAAGATTAAGAATTCTCAAGAAAACAAAGAACACTCTCAAAAGATAGCACAAACAAAGTTCACAAGTGTATAGTTTCACACTGTGAAGAATTACAATGGTTTTAACACTCAACTCAATAGACTAGACACTCTAACGGTTTGACTAAAGCTCATTAGCTCTTGTATTTTCAGCGTGATTACTTGTATAGCTTTTATTCCTTCACTTACCATTCTTTTGTTCTTTACCTTCAATCACTTTATATAGCTTTTGAAATTTGTCCTTTGATATTTGAATTGGTTAATTTTAAATTTTGTAATATCTTCACATCTTCATCTTTTTGGTGCTAGACACTCAAAACAAAAATCTTGAATTTGCAATCTTTTAATTTGTTTTTGCTTTGAATTTCTTTAAGAAACTAATTCAATAGTATTTGCAACATGGTTTAGTAAAAACAAAATCAGAAAATATTTTTGCTAAAGAGAGAGTACTTTGAGATTTTCAATTTTTTTTCCTTTTTAAAAAATAATATTTAGAGATATTCATAATATATCACAACTGATTAAACTTGTCTAAGCAAGATATTTTTGAAAGAGATAATAAAGATATTTTTGTTTCCTAAAAACATGTTAATATCTTATTCCACAAAACTTGGAGAATAAAATCTTTTTTATATATAATATCTCGTAGGTTGAACGCGCTTTTAGTACATATATGGACTTAAAAGATTTCATTTTTCATAATTGACTGTTTTAAACAAACATGTTACATGTTCAACATGTTCGTCAAACAGTCTAACACGAACTAAATTGTAGATGCTCAATTGTTTATTATATGTTACAGCTTTCACTAACAACAGTTAGATCATTTAAATCAGAGATAAAACATATCATTCAAATCACAAATAAGATATTCAATCTGAATTTTGTTATATATGTAATAAACTACTCTTATTATATCGTTTATCATGAATACATGGTGTAGGCACTTAGAGGATCTACTGAAAGTTGTCAATGTAGAAACATTGTTTAGAACATTCAAGATAGAAGTGTCAGTTAGTTTTTATTATCATAAAAACATAAACTTTACTTATAATTTTCTAATGTCTCAAAGTCTCAATATACCGTCTAATGCAATAGCAATTTCTTCAAACTATATACCAATTGCACTAAAAAAAAATTGTAGAAATATTTACATACCTCGTATTGTCCTTGATTCTTGAGGATTTAACATAACAAATATCATTTCAATCTACAAATATATGTAATCATAAGTAGATGTGCATTAGGTATAAATAGTTAGATTTTAATTATAAGTACATATGATTGAAATATCATACTCAACGTGTTAGTAATGTTGTTTGTCTTTATGCATATAGGAATGTTGTTTGTCTTTATGCATATAGGGGAGGTGATAAGCAACATTACAACAACATTTCAAATTACTTAAAATGTCAAATAAGATTTTATAATGTTTCTAATTTTTTTTTTAAATTGACACCAACAAAAGATTTAGTGAGAAAAATGAAAAGAATAACTTAACAAATGGATTAGAGGTTTTTTTATCACTAAAATATTCTTATCTTATTTGTGTATTTTTTTCATAGATCGAATTTGATCATAGATAGATTTTTATAATTTACTATAACCCATTATATTGACTTAGTTCGTTATTGTCACTGGTATTGTTTATAGTAAAATAAATAATTCAAAAAATCAAATAAAAAAAGAAAGAAAATATAAATATCATAATATTTTATTTATATATAAAAATCACATCAATTATTAGTTGTTGTGTGTTGTAAATAAACATGAACCTTTATTGTGTGTTTGGACTATGGAAGAAAGTGTGAGGATTTGAATAAGTGAATTTTGAGTGATTTGAGAGAAAATCTTGAAGAAAGTTAGGTTCTTTGAATTAAGGTATATAAACTGAATTTGTAAGAAAAGTTTATTAAAATTTTGTGAGTGATGTGATGGGTGTGGGAGAATTTTTAATTTTTGTAAAATATTAGAATGTAAGTTTACAAATTTATTCTAATTTTTAAAAATGAATTTTTTTAAAAAAAATTTAGTTAATTAAAAATTTGTATACTTATTTTTATATATTATAAATAATTTTTTATTATGATTAGTTATTTTTATTTATTTTTATTAATAATATTATTAAATAAATTTATTGCTTAAATTTATTTAATATTTAATATTTTTATTTTTATTATAGATACATATAAAAATATGCTTATAAAATTAAAAATAAAAATTATTGATAATATTATTATTTAATAAATTTATTTTAATTATTATTAAATTTGTAATTTATAGTTTTTATTATTATTTTTAAAAATTCTTTTAATTACTATTATTATTTATAATTTTATTACTTTGTATATATTATTACTATTTTAAGTTTACGTATATTATTATTATTATTTTATAATTTTGTATTATTAATTTATTTTCTTTTATTATTATTTTATAAATACGTTTAAACTATTATAAAATACATTTAATTATTATATAAATACATTTATATTATTATTATATAAATATATTATTTTATTATTATTAGATTATATTACATAAGTTTTTTCAAAATTCTTTGGTTTGATTTTCTTCGTATTGTTGTATTGTTGCATGGTGCTATTTTTATCTTCTCCCGCAAATCAGCTTTTTTTTCTTCGTATTGTTGCATGTGCTAGGTTTCATTTTTCACATTTAATTGGAAACAAAGTCAAATCGGTGCCATATGAGAATAGAATCACTTTACAACCCTAAATCTTAAATCATAAACCCTAAAATAATAATAATAATAATAATAATAATAATAATAATAATAATAATAATAATAATAATAATAATAATAATAATAATAATAATAATAATAATGATAATGATGGATAATGACATGATGAATGGATCTTTAATTCTCTAATAATAATAATAATAATAATAATAATAATAATAATAATAATGATGGTGGTGGATAATGACATGAGGAATGGATCTTTAATTCTCTCTAATGGCATCGTCATAAACTTCAACCAACCCACCTCAATTCTTGAAGAAGTTCTATTTTCCACAAGGGCTTGACATTTGAGACTTTCTAATGGCACTGACATAAAGTTATTTCTGATTTTAACCTTGTTTTTTCTAATAAATATTATATTATACTAAAATAATGATTTTTTAGTTTCTTTCCTAGTTCAGTTCCTGAATTTTAAGATACAAAGTTTTATTTTTTTCATAAAATATTATATTAAAAAATAACATTAATTTAACAAACCGTTTTAAAATATGATATGTATATTAGAATTTTAAATTAAAAAATAAAACAAATACTATTAAAATATTATTATCTAAGAGTATATATTACTATTTACATTTTTATTTCCCCATCTAGCACCTTTTTATTTTTATTTTCCTATCTAGTACCATTTTTAATGTTTAAAATAGTTAATGAATAAAGAAATGAGTTTTTACAAAATAAAAATAAAAAAGTAATAAATTAAAAATGTTTAGTTTAATTTTTTTAAGAATGAAGAAAATAAAAAAATTAACCCTACAAAAATATAAAAATTGAATTTATAAACATAAATTGGTATTTATTTTTATTATTATTGATGATGTAATCATGTTAATTTTTTTCAAGTAATAATATTGAAGAGTATTGACCTGCATACACTGGTCAAATACTATGCTCATGAAAAGAACTTCAAAGGGGAGACCTAAGTCAAGTCGAATAAGACTGATATGGACATAAGAAAACAACATGATCGAACAAAATAATGTTCATATTGTCAAACACTAGACACACAAAAAGAACGTGGCCCAACATTACTCGATCGTCAATGAATGATCATCTCTCATTTATTTTCCTTTTATGTTCAACATATACTTATTTAGTATCGTTTTATATCTCTTATCTTTATCTGGTTTTGTTTTGTTTTTATTTTATTTTTAATATCTTTTATCTTTATCTTATTTTTTTTTTGCCTTTATTTTATATCTTTTATGTTTTTAGTTATTATTATTTTTTCTGCCATTCTTTATTTATTTCTATTTTTTGTTTTTATTTTTATTGTTGCTGTTTTTATTTTCTATATTTATTTATTTTTGCATTTTTTTTTCTTCTCATTTTTATGCATTAAGTAAAACATTTGCATTAATTTTTTTTAGGGTTTTGCATTAGGGTAGACACTTCAATATTATCTGTGTTCACTACTAATTAATAATAATTGACTTTGGTTTTTTTTATAATTATATCCTGTATTTTTTACTTGAAATTAACATGATTACATCATCAATAATAATAAAAATAAATACTAGTTTTCGTTTGTAGATTCAACTTTTATGTTGTTATAGGGTTTTATTTTTTATTTTCTTCATTCTTAAAAAAATTAAACTAAACATTTTTAATTTATTACTTTTTTATTTTTATTTTATAAAAAATTATTTTTTTATTCATTAATTATATTTATAACTATTTTAAACATTAAAAATATTTATTTTTTTAATGTATTTAGAATTAAAATTATATTTTTTTTAGTTTATTAATTTTTTTATATTTTTTTTACTTTTAAAATGATATTAGATAAAAAAATAAAAACAAAATGGTGTTATATAAAAAAATAAAAATAAAAGGATGATAAATAAAAAAAATAAAAATAAAAAGGTGATAAATGAGAAAATAAAAGTGTAAATAACGGTGGAAAGTGACTTTTTGAGGATATTAAACTAATAATCATACAAACAAATGGCAAAGTTGTTGGACAGTGTAAGAGATGTTGATTTCTCTGCATACACAAAAGTCATGTCTGCATTGCAGATACATGCAAAGTCTGTCCCGTCTACATTTAATTTTGAACATAGAATTCTTAACACATTGATACTTATAAATAGAGCGCTCTTCCTACAGAGCTCTAAAAATATTACCATCTGTAAAGAAAAATTTGGGAAGTGTAGAAATGTGTGGGAGTGACAAAAAGAGGGTTTGTTCTTGTTCATGTTCAAAGAAGAAGAAGAAGATGAAGCATGAAAAAATACCTCTTCCTGATCTCAATTACCCTCCTCCTCCGGATGACCACCACCGACATTCATCATCATCTTCTTCTCCTCCTCCTCCCAATTACGATAAGGTTCCACACTTCTCTCTGTAAATATATGCCATGTTTTCATCTTACTTAGATTCCATTCATTACTTAATTATATCAGCTTCAGCTTCTGGGAGCTGCTCGTCAACACAGTCCTGCTGCTGCTGCTGCCTCTAGGAAGCGTAAAATGGAAGAGAGTGAGAGTAGCTCTCACTGGATCAAAGCATGCTGGAACAAGATCATGAATCATATAACATCCAATCCCAACAAGAAGAAGAGGGATGAGCCAGCAAAGGAAGAAGAAGGATGAGCTAGCACAATAACTCTCTCATTATGCATGTTGTTTCAGTAATCGTTTCGTTCTTTCGTTTGTTTCCTTGGTGTTGTGTGTGATGTTGCAGTAGGCAAAGTTGCTGTGTGTTATAATAAATGCAGTGTTTTTATATACTCTCCTTTTATAACTATTTGTTAAGACTTTATTGACTTTGTTGTGGGGCAAATATATTAAATAAAACTCATCTTCAGTTTATACTGGAGCAAGCAGATTATCTCATATCAATTTTATTGCTTTTAGTTTTGGTCTGTTTACTTTTTTCTTTTTTTTCTTGGGAGTTACTTTCTGCATCCAATAATTTAAAACCAAACTTCTATATAATTTGAAAAATTCATTTTTATTATTTTTAAATTATATTCCATAATATATAATACAAAATATAATAAAAAATATATTTTGGGTTGTATATATCAGAAAAAAAAAATTGTATATTTTAGATTATACATCTTAAAATATAACTTTTTTATTTTAGATTGTATTTCGGTATGTTTCGAAATGTACAAATTGAAATCTAAAAAAATTTACTAAAATTTATAATTTGAAATATATTTTTTTTAGTTTTTTTATATTTTTTATAATTAATTTTGAAATGTAATTAATTTATTTTAAATAGTATTTTTTTGTATTTTAAACATAAATAATTTGTTTAATACAAATATTTTTTTTAAATCATATATAATATCTAATATATTAATGATACATATTTTTACAATATCTTGGTAAATTTAAATACAAAATTAATGTATATTGGAAAACTTTTTAAGAAAGCGGTCCTCCTTGACGATAAAAGATGAATTCCTCGTTGGATCCAATTTGTTGAACGATTATGAAGCTTTGAACATCTGCCACTGCAAGATGTTGACGATGATCATCGTTGCGCTCATCACGGCCATGCTTTTTGGATTCTGCATTGCTCCAGTCAACGGCAGACGGAGGAGGAACAGAGCCGTCGGGTTCTTCCATCCGTACACTAACGACGGCGGCGGCGGGGAGAGGGTGCTCTGGTGCGCCGTCAGAGGCATCCAAGAGGAGATCCCTGACCTTGACTGCTATATCTACACCGGCGATCATGACGCCACCCCTCAATCGCTGATGGCTCGAGCCCTCGATCGCTTTGGGGTCACGCTCCTCTCTCCTCCAAAGGTACCTTCTTTTCTTAATCTCTTATCTGGGTTCTTATTTTTTTCTGTTTTTGGATTGTGGGGTTTTGTTCATCTTTCGTTTTCATTGTGACTTCGTATAATTTGAAGTGGGTTTTTCAGTTGTAGTAACGATGAGAGAGTGGAATATTATAGAATGCTTTTCTGGGTTCGTAAGTGTATACTTTGTGTATTTTAGCATATTACTCAACCGTGGTTGTTATTTTATCTTTCAACTACTCCTCTTGTTGGTTCGGTTATTACTGCACTCATAACTCATGAATTTAATGTACTTTATTTTCTGCTAGAGAATGAGTGGATTAGGATCAATGGATCTAATTTTCCTTCTATAAGCTCAGGTGAAGCATTGAGTTTACTTCAAAGTCTTCACAACATTGATGATGTATTCTATTTTGTTGGGTGGATCAAACAACAGGACTTTCCCTAGTATCACGACCGCAGCAAAGAATTCTGAAGTAGTTTGGGGTTTAGGTGGAAGGAAAATTATGGGAATAGATTTGGTAAGCGTGTGGATAAAGGGTTTGTCTGGGATAGTCCATCGTGGTCCCGTGGATTAGAAATATGAAGTGATCAGAGCTGTACTCTTGGAAGAATGACTCAAAGAGGTGTTCTGTTTTAGTACAGTGGTGGACCAGAAGATATTTTATGAATGAACTGAACTATGTTCAAATTTACATAGACGTTCTGTTTTTATATTCCCAGGTGATTCTAGAATTGTCTGGAGCCTCACGTTGCTCAATCAAGCATTTATTGTTTTGCTAAAGTACCTAAAACACCAATGATGTAGATTCTAAGGCTCAACTATTTAAGCTCTCAGTTTACAAATAAGGGCCTGATTATCTGGAAAAAATAAAACAAGAGAGGCCATTCCTGACAGCTTTGCTTGTTGTTGGACTATTTTGATGATAGAAAATACGGAATACTGAAAGCCAATACTCTTTATTTACAACCATAAGTTGCAAACTGATCTCAGACCTTTGGCTCTTCTTGAACTGTATTCCTCACTTTTAGGTGGAAGTGAGCCAGAGAAAGGCTGTAAAACATGGAATTGCTTGCTTAGCAGGTTTAGCAGACGATAGGAAGGAGGGGATGAGGGATGATTTAGCCATGGAATAAGATAATGTGATGATTATATAAAATAAACTTATATTGTTGTAATGGTATGGTAAGCAGCATTTAATTTTTTGGCACCAATTGTGCAAGAATATACTTGATTTGTTTAAAAGCTTAAACCTGTTTATCTTGTTATCCTGGTTTTCAGGTGGTTCATTTGTACAAGAGAAACTGGATCGAAGAAACCACTTATCCGCACTTTGCAATGATTGGTCAAAGCTTACTCCTTTATATTACTTTGACACAAGTGGATATGCTTTTACATATCCATTTGCCTGGTTGTTTGGATGTAAAGTTATTTGCTATACACCTTATCCTACAATCAGTTCAGACATGCCATCTCGTGTTCGTGAGCGCAGCTTGATGTATAATAATGATGCCTTAATTACAAATAAGGTTTGACTTCTTCTAACTATCGGATTTGTACATTTTGTTGCCACTTATAGTCTAGTCATACTTCACAAGCTTTCCTCACCTGTTAAATGATATCAGTTATGTCATTTCAATATGCAATAAATTTGAATATTATTCCCTATCCAATTTGTTTTGCGCCCAAGGTTAGAAGGGAATCAATCATTTTAAAAGTATTTTGGTATAGAAATTGGTAAAGTTGAAGCTTTTTCATGTGAATGGTCACCTTGGCATGCTTCCCCATACCCTTCAGTGCATACACCCTTCTATGCTATAATTTGCATTAAATTCACACTCTATTTTGTCTCTTTCATGTTTTAAGTAATCTAACAGTTGTTTTTCTTTTCTTGCAGTGTTTGGCTTTCAAGATGCAAGATAGTCTATTATACATTCTTCAGCTGCTTGTATGGGATTGCAGGATCATGTGCAGACCTGGCTATGGTCAATTCATCTTGGACCAAATCCCATATTGAAAATCTTTGGAGAGTTCCAGATTGTATTAAGCGAGTTTATCCTCCTTGTGATACTTCTGGACTCCAGGTTTGCAATTTGTTATTTATAGTCCTAGAAACGTTATTATATTATCTAGTTCATGTTTTGCTTATTTCTTTGGGTTGGGTGGATAGCTTTCCTATATTGCTTGTTACTTTGTGGCACTGAAGTCTGTTATGGTCTGTTTCTTCTATGTTTCCTCCTGGTGTAGTATGTGTATCTTTACCAAATGTTTAAAACATGAATTTAATGTCAAGTCTCAATACGAGGATGATACTATGTGTGTTTGTGGTCTTTTTTACATAGTTTGGTAATCACCAAGGAATTCTAACAGGTGAGCAATATAAACAGGTACTTCCCTTGGAAAGATCAACAGAAATTCCTGTAATAATATCTGTTGCACAATTTCGACCGGAGAAGGTGGGCATATTCCTATCAATCCTGTGAACAAAAGGTACAACCTTTTTATGTGGCTCGTTTGAGCCTTTGTTGGTTAAAACCAATTTGACATTTTTTTCATTCAAATGCAGGCACACACTCTCTAACTACAGGCTTTTTCAGCTGCCATTAAGAGATTAGATCCTACCTTGCCAAAAAATGTTTAATACCATTTAGACTGCAAAATTGGGTTAGAGGGAGCTAGCTCTAAACAACTATTGACAAGTGTTTACGAAATGGAAAGAGAATTATAGTAAAAACAGAGCAAAAGCTAATGTTTCACTGAAGAATCCATAGAAATTCTCTGCAAAAAACTGGGATCTTGATTGCCCTTGGTTAGCTATGATCCTATTCCCAACATGCTCAGCTCCTTACGTGGGAAAGGATTTGTTGAAGTATGCAGTAATTGTGCACTACGTGCCAAGACTTCTGCGGATCTACTTTTTATTCAAAGAAGTAACAAGCACTTCTGGCATATTGACTGAGACAGCATGGGCTGGAGCAGCTTACAATCTTTTTCTCTACATGCTAGCAAGTCATGTGAGTTGATTTTGTCACTTACGTTCATAACACTTACCTATGTTCCTAATAATCATACTATGTTTTATGAGCATCAACTACCAGGTGGTTGGAGCTTCTGGTATCTGTTTTCAGTAGAATCAAGGGTGAGGTGCTGGCGCAAGCAGCTGAAGAATACTACTTTCTTTCATGAATCCTACCTTAGCTGTGAATCTTACAATTCTACTGTTCAATCATTTCTCAATCACTCTTGCCCTATCACTGATCGACAAAACATTGGAGACCTGGAAGCTTTCAATTTTGGAATGTTCATAGAAGCTCTAAAGTCTCGAGTGGTAGAATCAACTACTGATTTTCATCACAAGTTCTTCTACTGCTTTTGGTGGGGTTTGCGCAGTCTAAGGTAGGTCAATAATCTTTTCTACTGATACTCTTGACTGCATATGCAACATTCCCATTTTATAAACTTAGGAACTTAATTTAATCTACCTGTGTTCTTAATTTTGTTCCCAACTTTTCTATCTAATTGCCTATAGTTAGTGCATGTTTAATTTGAACCTCGGATCATATCAAACATAACTCAAGCTTAAATCCGTGCATCCAAATCCATGCAAGCTGAAAGCATAGTACAACCTAAAGATGGAGGCTAAAAGCATGCAAAAGTCATATTTGTTTTGTGATCTTTTGCAGTTCAGTTGGGCAAGGTCTCGAGACAAGTACTTATGTAGGGGAGATAATCTTTGCTCTCTCCATTGCTGTCTCTGGATTGGTTCTATTTGCATCACTTATTGGAAACATGCAGGTAATTCTATGAGATAAGATAATAGACAAGAGAATAGAGTGATCTTGTATACATTGGTGTATTTACACCTCCCTAGTCATGGATACAGTGTAATTCATGAGTCTTTATTTTTCATTTTTTGCAAATTAAAGGCCAAACAGACAAAGGGACAGATTTTAAACCTTATAGAGGAAACAATTTTTTCATGAATTTTGAGTGTTATAGAAGAGTTAGTTTCATTCTCCCACCCTTGTCATTTGTTGAATTCATGGATTCGGTACTGTGTTGGTTATTGTTGCAGAAATATCTACAATCTCCCACTGTCAGAGTTGAAGAGATGAGAATCAAAAGGCAGAGAGATTGTTGCGTGAAGCAGAAAAAAGGATTCAAAATTTGGAGAAAGAGGAAGGGTCCTCACCAAGCTTTGTAGCCACTGTATATACATCAAGGTTTGCATCAACTGCATTGCGCCACCTGAGAAGTGGTAAACGCACCAGAGTGCCACAGGAAAAACTAGTTTCTTAAGAAAATTTACAGCAAAACTTGTTGTGATTTCACTTCTGTGCATATTCAACATGCATGTCCTTAGCAATTTTGTCAGCATATGTAAGTAGCAAGTGGTGTTAAGGATTTCTTATATGACAACATTATGTGCATAATCTTATTCTAATCAGTTTATATATTCTAGTATTTTCTTTGATAAACTACCTTGTGTTTTGTCTCTGTTCATGATAATAATACATTCACATCTTAAGATGATTATATATTATATGTTTTAGAAGTGCATTATGGTTGTTTTGAGAAAATGATTATGTTATATGTTTTGTTATGTTAACATCTTGGTTAAAATCATGTTAAATTTGATTTTTTTTAATATTTTTTATTATAGTATACTTTCCATTACCTTTATATGTCTAATTTAATAATAATAAATTAATTTGAACTAAAATGAGTATTATTGTTTTCAAAATTAAATTAAGTACTATTTTGAATAAATGAATTTGAATCTTTAATGGTCAAACTAGTTGCTAAGAAAAATATTTTATATTCCACATCTTTTTTCCCTAATTAATAAATTTATTATTTATTTCAATTCTAAAATGAAATACGAAATATTTAGTCATATTTACATAAATAAATTATGACATTTCCTTAAAATTATTATGCAAGTTAATAAAGATACGTTATCTTATACAATTTCGTCATTTATGTTTACTAATTAGTTAACACATGCATGGATTTGATTCCGAAAAATCTTATCCAAGTCTAAATAATTGAAATTGAATTAAATTCAAAATCGAATTGAAATTAAACCAAATCCATATTTGTAAAAAAAAAAAAAATTGGATTTTATATATTTAAATCTAATTAATTGAATTGTATTACTATTTTAAATCCATATTTTTTAAAATAAAGTTTGAATACTTATAGTTTGGTATATCCAAGTTTAAAATTAGATATTCTTTTTCAACTTCAGTTTTTATGAAAATTTTTGTTGCCATATTTAAATTAAATTATCATAATCTCCGTTTGCATCTTTAGTCACTTAATTTGAGTATAAAAATTGGTAAATTGTCCATAAATTTAAGATTATGGTCATTTGAATATAATATACTTTGCATATATCACTTTAAATATACCTATTTTTGCCCATTAAATATTAAACCCATTTTTCACAATACAAACAACTAATGAAACCTAAACACCACATTAAAAGCTTTAGTTATTTTTCATTGTCTTCTTTATCTTAGTGGTTGACAATTGTGCATGTGCTATTTCATTCAATATCTTGAGCACAATATTTTAGCTGTGTTACAAACAATTCAAGATCTACATCATCACTTGCTATTTTAGAAAACCTTTGCTCGAAAATTACAAATATAAATTAATTGATATATCTTTTAATTATGTAACAAAGAAAAATAAACAAAGAACCTATGTATAAATACTTATAATAAGATTTTAAGTATCTGCACATAAATTTATCATTATATTACAATAAAAAAATTTATTATCTTCACCTAAATCACATACATTCTTTTCTTAATTGTGTACTTTGTTCACACTATAATCACTAAAAAAATTATAAAGATCATTCAAACTATAAAAAATAGATAAATATCACAAAGAAAAACATTAAATAGAGATACTTATATTGAGTTTCTGTGTTATGTTTAAGTCTGGGGAATGAGTTTAAGCACCTCACTCTGCACTTAAAACACTTAGAAATTTTCTGATATCCCGAACTCCACTCCTTGTAGCTTAACCAACTCAAGAAACTTGAAACACCTAGATTTCAATCGTGTCCCAAACTCCACTCTTGCCTTAAGGAATGTTCCATAAAAAAACTATAGAGAAAAAAAAGCACATCTTGATAGAGGCAAATGCTCTCTACACCCAACACTTTTCAACCTGCACCCAACATAATTTAAAAAATTTCGAAAATACTCTTTATTTCTGGAAATGAAAATCCGAAATTGAAAATAATGCATTCCAGAAAAATAAATCCGGAAGAGATTTTTGTGTTTTGGATATAAAAATCTGGAAAAAAAATTAAAATCTCATTTCAGATAAAAAAATCCGGAACTGGAAATAATACATTATGAAAAAAATTATCTGGAAGAGATTATTGTGTTCTGGAAAAGGGGGTGGAATGTAATTTTATATGTACCCCATTTTTTTAAGGGTATTGTCGGTTTTTCCTGTGATTGGGTGCAGTTATATGGTGCAGGAAGCAATTGCCCTTGATAGATATACGTCCTTAATGTGCAAAGGACCGCTATGTCTGTCCAATTCACTCTTAATGGGCTGGGTTGGGTTGAAATCCTTCACTTAATTCAACTTGGCTGCTTCTTTCTGCACCTCCATACCTTCTTGTGTCACCCCATATGTTTTCTATATTCCAAAAATATCCTTTTTAATATTCTGGATTACATAATCTGGAAGTCTTTTTCTATATTTAGAATTAGCTTCCGGATTATGTAATCTAGAAGCCTTTTGTGATTAGTTTCTGGATTACATAATCCGAAAGTCTTTTCTATACATAAGATTAGCTTCCGGATTATGTAATCTGGAAGGCTTTTTTTTTTCAGATGTATGATTAGCTTCTAGATTACATAATTTGGAAGTCTTTTCTAAATATGAGATTGACTTCCGGATTATGTAATCCGGATATTCTGGATTACACAATCCGTAAGCTTATTTCAAATGCAAAAAAGAGTTCCAGATTTTATAAATCTCAAGAACACTTCCGAATCCAAAAACAATTTCTGGATTATGTATGGAGGTGGCACAAAAAAGGAGAAAATGGTATTTTTACATTTAGTATTGGGGTGGCAGAATAAGATATGGAGGTGTAGGAAGAAAGAGTCATTCAACTTCCATGAATTCGAAACAAAAAACTGTGCCTAAGCTCTATTGAAAAGGGTGAATTTTTGTATTAGAACTTTTTTGTGTGACTTGCGGTTATCCACTTACATTACATCATTTTGTAATATTCCTTTTAGTATTTCATAATTCAATTTTTTACATGCAAAAAATGTGTTAAAACTGAAAAATCATGAAACCTTAATTACCACCATATTAAGCACTTAAAATATAATTATTGAATAAAAAATTGAAATATATTTAGGGAACTGAAAAATAGTTAATGTTATGTCTGGTGATTGATAAAAATATATTAAATCACAATGTATGCTCTTAATTGAGATCACAACTAAAATTCACCAAAAATCAACAATATTTGAAGGAATATATGAAGGATTAATTTGATTATTGGTTAGAAAAATGTTAAATAAAACTATTTATAATATTTTAGTAAACAAGTTTACATCCTAAAAAAATTAAAGATAAATTTTAAATAAAATAACAAATAATTTAAAAAAATATATTTGTATTTCTATATAAGATCTTCTACGTTCGTTTCATGTCTATATATATGGACTAGGTATTCAAGTTTTAACCAAAATTTATCTCAACATAATTTGCCAAAAGTGGAGTGGAAGTCACGTTTTCATAATTGCTGCTGTAACTACAGAATAAACTTCTGTTTCTCTTAATCTCTATTCTTGTCTAATTTTTCTTTCCTTGTTACAGTTTAATATGGATAAATTGTTTTCCTAAATATAACTAAGAGACTTCATAGTCTGTTTCCAATAGAGTTGTTCTACATACAGAAGATTATCACAACCACAAAATCTTAGCCAATGAAAGTTCACATAGAAATAACATTTATTATTAAGACCTCATGTGTGTAGTGTCCATTATTCTTATTATTTTAATTTAACAATGTAATACATTGTATTATTAATAATAAAAATATATCACTAAACAAAATATTGAATTATCTGCTAACAAATTGTGAAGGCTATACAGTAAATAGTGAGGGTCAAGCTTTTCATAAATTGAAGAGTAAAACTCACGTTAGATATTTAAAAAATATAAACAAGTATGCACATGAAATAAAAATAATAATAAAATATTGAAATTGTAAAGGTTTATCTCACTAACATAAGCGTGGGAATAATAAACGTAAAGTACACACTACATTTTTTTTTTTTAAATAATAGTGGCAACTTCTTCCTGCACCTCTACAAATTTCTTCCTGTACTCCCTTACTGTCAGAAAAGACTTTTTTCCCCTTTAAAAAATGACTTTCGGATTTCCTTTTCGAAATATTCACATCTTTTTCGGAACTTATTTTATGAATTCTGGATTTATAAATAAATAAAAAACTGTGTTCTGGAAAAGATATTCCAGAATGATTTTTTGTCTTCCAGATTTTATATTTCAGAAATATCTTTGATTTACGAAACTACAATGGTAGAAACATCTAAAACTGCAAAGGGTAATTTTGGTATTTTATAAAAATATAGGGATGCAGGAAGAAAAGTGTAAAGGTGCAGGAAGAAACATCCAATAATAAAATATTAAGATTGTGAAAGTTTAGCTCACACTAACATTTAAAAAAACAATAAAATGTCAAAACATGTGTAATCCTGATAACTGTAAAGACACTTAATTTAAAAAAAATTAATAAATATGTATGTTAAATATAAATAATAATAAAATATTAAAATTGTGAAGGTATGGTGCATACTAAATGTTAAATGTATTTTTAAATTACATTTAAATTCATAATAAGTTTATAAAGTTTGTAAATATAAAATGAGGATAAAAAAATATATAAATTTGAATTTTTTTTATTGGTGGGATATTTTGTGAGACTACTGTGTTTTTGAAAAATAATAATTTTTAAATTTTAATTAAATTTTATTTTTTATTATTATTTATATTTTTTTTTATTGGTGGTGTGCCATATAAAATAGTATAATTAGAAATATTTTATTATATATATTTGAATTATGTTAAATTAGTTATTGAAGAAGAATTTCACATAAAGTTAAAAGGTAATATAACTAATAATATTTTTGCATGAATAATATGATAAAATTAAAAATATTTATGAAATTTAATTATCTTAAAAAAAATTTAATTATTTATTTAATTTGATTCTTATGGTAATAATAAAAGATATAACCTTTTTATACTACATTACAATAAAAAAAATGTGAAAAATGCTACTAAATTTAGTAGTTAAAATTTTGGTAGTTAATTAGATATCAATTTAAAAATTATTTAACAATAATAAAAATTAATTTAGAAACCAATTTTTGTTTAGTTTCTATGGTTTCTAATTTAGTCATTATAGCAACTAATTATTTTTGTGTGTCTAA
The DNA here is from genome assembly GCF_000499845.2 of Phaseolus vulgaris. Classification (NCBI taxonomy): domain Eukaryota; kingdom Viridiplantae; phylum Streptophyta; class Magnoliopsida; order Fabales; family Fabaceae; genus Phaseolus; species Phaseolus vulgaris. The sequence goes on from NC_023750.2 coordinate 38,962,460, forward strand.
AATTAGTTTTTACTCAATGATTTTCTTGTAGTGTATAACTAATTTTAAAAAATTAAATATTATCTGTAATCATGCATGTACTTAGTTAATAACGAAGATTTCCTATTAAAGTGGAATTGTTTTAATCATAATAAACATAAAAAATTTACGATAACATATACGATTATGATACTATAACAAATTATTGTATTATTATTATATCTAAATATACCTGTAAATATATAATACTATATAATTTAAATTTGTAGTGCTAAAACTGTCAGTTTCTAGTTTGCCAATATTTTCGTTGCCTCCAACCGCACTTTCTAATTTCCTAATATTTTTCAATTTCTCAATCTCAAATCCCTTTCAGCTAAAAGTTTCGTGGCTAAAGCTCAGTTCCGGTATTGCATTTATAAGAGAATAATAAAAAAAAAATTATAATTTTTTATTCTTTTATGTGTATCACGTATAGAAAATATATAGACAATTGTTTTTCTCTTCAAATTATAATCTAATTAGGTAGAATACTAATGAGATTATATCATTATTAAATTAATTACATATAATTAGATATAATATTGTATAATATTATATACAATAATTATATATAATTTAATAATTATTATTTTCTTAATAGTATTTTTATTTTTTATTTTTTATTTTGTCTTGCTTCATGTTTTCACTATAATATCTGGATTATTTGGATTTTGAAGGTGCAGCTCTAATATTTTCTTTCACAGTTTGACGTTTTGTTTCACAGTTTGAGGTAAAACTTTTTTTTGAATTTTATGGAAACTTTCGCTTATGATCATTGTTTTCACTTGTGATGTGATACACCACAAAGTAGATGGCACAGTTCTATTTTTCTGCTGCGGCAGGGTCATGTTTTGGTTCTGGACTTGTAAGGTAGAGAGGTTTCTTTTTTTATATAATATCTATTAGGTTGAACACATTTTTAGTAGATATATATACTTATAACATGTTACGGATTCAACATGTTCGTCAAATCGTTTAATATAAATAAAATTGTAGACACTTCGATTGTTTATTATATGGTGTAACTTTCATTAATCAGTGTTAAATAATTTAAATCACATATAAAACATATAATTCAAATCACAAATATAGAAGTTAACAATTCAGTTAGATTTTGTTATCATAAAAACATAAACTTCACATATAATTTTCTAGTGTATCAACAGACCGTCTAAGCATATTGTAGAGTCTTAAAAATCAATAGAATTTTTTTTAGTTATTAGTTCCTTTTTAATTTTCAAAGTTGTATACATTTATAAATTTCACTACAAGAAAATCATTAAATAGAGACCAATTTTAGAGATAAAAATAATTAGTTACTATATTGACTAAATTAGATATCATTTTAGAGACTAAAAAAATTATTGAATTCTAAATTAGTTTTTATTATTGATTAATAGTTTCTAAATTGGTATATAATTAACTACCAAGATTTTTGCTACAAAATTTATAATCTAAATAATTGATAGCTAAATCACATCAATTACTAGTTGTTGTGTGTATTAGATAAACATGAACCTTTATGGTGTGTTTGAATCAAGAAAAAGATTTGAATGAGTTTATTAAGAGTGATTTGAGAGAAAAATGAGAAAAAAGTAAGATTGTTTGTATTAAGATACGTAGAATGAATTTATAAGACAAATTTATTGATGTTTACAAGTGATTACTTTGAGAGAATTTTTAAAATGTAAATTTATAACTTTACCATTATCTTAAAAAATATTTAATTAATAAAATATGAGATTTTTTTTTTTAAATTTTGAGTTATTTTTTAAAATAATTGTTAGAACATAAAAAAATTTCATGTTAAATGGATAAAGAGAGGAGCAGTCATCTCTGTAAATCTATGTAATTATGGCCTTTGTTCACTTGAAAAATGATGTAAAAGGCCTTTACAAAAAGACCCTACAAGAGAAATGCCAAAAACCACAAGAGAAAGAATCTGTATGTAATCCATCAGAATCAAATTATTCCCATATTCATTCCATATTCCATGTAGTAATTATGGTTTTCCCATAAAGTTGTTCATTCTATTTTCTAATAGATTGGTGATTTTTATTATTATTATAAAACATTTTTATAACATAAAATTTATTTAATATTTTATTTTTTAAATATTATAGTATTGATTTTTTTAGATGGATTGTTTTAGAAAATTCAAGGATAATTAGGATAATCTATCTAAAGAAATCCTTGGACACTTATGAAGATGAATAAAACATTGCATTGGGTCCCTTACAGTTCCAGTAAGACAAGGAAATTCTCCATCATTTCTTTATTCTTTTATGTTTTGTTTGTTTCTTTCCATTTAAGAAAGATTTGCGGGAGAATTTGTGTTTGTTTCAACAAATTGAAAGAGATTTACAAGTGAAGAAATGTGGGAATTGATTGAAATGTATTTTGCATATAAGCAAAGAAACTTCACAGAATAAAGGAGAAAAACATGTAACATTTATTTTTTCTACTTTGTCCATTCATTTTTTAATTTTTAAAACATAACCAAATTTAAAAAATAAAAAGATAAATAAATTTACACAATTTTCAATTCAGAAAATAAATTTATGAATATAAAATTATAAATATTTTATTATATGTATTTATAATAAAAATAAATATTTTTTACACCAAATATTTTAATTAACTCAAATTTACACAAAAATATTTTATATTTTATTATTTAAATATTTTTAAATATAAAGATAAATTTAATAATATAAATATATTTATATAGTAATAATAAAAGAAAATAAATTAGTAATATATTTAAAATTTAAATTAAGAATAATATATATAAAAAAGTAATAAAATTATGAATAATACTAGTAACTAAAATAATTTTTTAAAATGATAATAATAATAAATTATAAAAAATAATAATAAAAATAAATTTCATATTTAATAATAATTAAAATAAATTTATTAAATAATAATATTAACAGTAATAAAAATTAATTTTAATTTTTATTTGATTTGATTTTATGAAAATATTTTTTATATATATTTATAAAATTTTAATTAACTAAAATTTATAAAAAATATCTCAAATTTTATTATTTAAATATTTTTTAAATAAAAAGTAAATTTGTAAACTTATATTTTACATATTTAAAAAAAATAAAAATCTCTTTACAACCATCATATCATTCACAAACTTCAATAAACTTTTCTCACAAATCTATCATATTATATCCTAATCCAAACAATTTCACTTTCTTTACATTAAGTCGGGTCGCCTAGAATCACCTGTCCAATGAAAAATGAAAATGTTCCATTCTTTTCTAATCCGTCACGTGATTGTTTGTTTCGGACAAGAAAAAAGACAAAGAAAGTCCCACAAATATTTGAATTCTAAACTTTCTTTAATTCCTAGTTCATTATTTATTGAAGAAATCCTATTTTCAAAATATTATTCCCGATAATCTTTAAACCTTATTTTTTCTAATAAAAATATTATATTATAATAAAATAATGTTTTTTTTAATTTCTTTGATGGTTTTCGTAGTTTTGTATTTGAAAAATGTTTTTTTACATTTAAAAAAATAACATTCATTTAACAATCCATTTTAAAATATAATAATGTATATTAGAATTTTAAATTAAAAAAGAAAACAAATATTATTAAAATATTATTATTTTAGAGTGTAAAGTGAATTTTTATTTTAAAGACGGTGATATACTAACACTCTTAATAGTTAAATTATATACACTTCATTACTTAATAAATTAATATTTTATTTTTTAATTTAAAAGTATTATTATACTATTATAAACAAATAGCGTGAATCTAAAATGTATGTTTGTGCAACCAGCTTTTCTCTATTCATTCTTTATGGAACACACTTTATTTAAAGTTGTATGAAGACGTTCAAAATTAGTGAGCTAAGCCACACTTAACACCTCCTGCACAGACATATTACTCTATAAATATCTAACCATATATTACCATCCCTGAAGAAACATTTGAGAAGTGTAGATATGTGTGGGAGGGACAAAAAGAGGGTTTGTTCTTGTTCTTGTTCATGTTCAGAGAAGAAGAACAAAAGGATTAAGCATGGAAAAAGGCCTCTTCCTGATCTCAATTACCCTCCTCCTCCTGATGACCACCACCAACATTCATCATCTTCTTCTTCTCCCCCTCCTCCTCCCAATTACGATAAGGTTCCACACTTCTCTCTATAATGTTTTCATCTTACTTAGATTCCACTACTCATTACTTTCAGCTTCAGCTTCTGGGGACTGCTCGTCAACACAGTCCTGCTGCTGCTGCTGCCTCTAGGAAGCGTAAAATGGAAGAGAGTGAGAGTGAGAGTAGCTCCCACTGGATGAAAGCATGCTGGAACAAGGTCATGAATTATATCATATCCAATCCCAACAACCCCAACAAGAAGAAGAAGAAGGATGATCCAGCACAACAAGAAGAAGGATGACCCACTACAATAACTCCAAGTCTGTCTCTATAACCCTTTCACTGTTCATGTTGTTGCTACAGTACGTGAAGAGTGAGAGTGGTCGTTTCGTTGGTGTTGTGTGTGATGTTGCAGTACGGCAAGTTCTGTGTGTTTATAATAAATTCAGTATTTTTATATACTCTCCTTATATAACTTTTGTTCCAAGTTTGTTTCACTTTGTTATTGGGAAATATGTAAAAATAAGTAAATTGTAATATATTATTTCTCCATTTGAATTCTATTGTCTTTATCTTTGGTCTATTTTCTTTTTTTTTTCTTGGGAGTTACTTTCTGCTTCCCATAATTTAAAACCAAACTCATATATAATTTGAAAATTCATTTTTATTATTTTAAAATTCTGAGGTCATCCTTACCAACCTAAAAGCATATAGTTTGACACAGTAGATTATGTCAACTCGGCCACATATAGTTTGATAAAGTAGATTCTGTCAACTCGAGGCACATATGGCTATAAATAGAGATTCTGCAAAGGTCTAAACATATTGTGATCCCTAAAGGGTCATTTGGGTAGAAATGTGTGGGAGCTGCAAAAAGAGGGGTTGTTCTTGTTCTTGTGCAGAGAACAAGAACAAAAGAGTGAAGCATGGAGAAAGGCATCTTCCTGACCTGAATTGTCCGCCTCCTCCTTCTGATGACCACCACCAACATTTATCATCATCATCGTTTTCTTCTCCTCCTCCCAATTACGGTAAGGTTCCACGTTTCTCTCTATAAATATATGCCATCTTTTTCAATTACTTACTTAGATTCTCCTCATTACTAAGTTAAACTAATTTAATTATATCAGCTTCAGCCTCCAGCTTCAGCTTCTCTGGGGGCTGCTCGTCCTGCTGCTGCGGCCTCTGGGAAGCCTACGATGGGAGAGAGTAGCTGACACTGGAACAAGAAGAAGGATGACCCAGCACAATAACTTCAAGCCTGTTTCATTATACATGTTGTTTCAGTGATCGTTTCTTTTGTTTCTTTTGCTTTTGTTTCTTTCGATGGTGTTCCTTCCGGCCAAATTCTGTGTGTTATAATAAATTGAGTATTTTTATATTGTAACTTGGGTTAAAAGTTTGTTCACTTTGTTATGGGGAAATGTATCTTTTTCTTATTCACTCTATCAATCTAACAAGAGGGTAAATCTTGTTCATGTTCAGATCAATTTATTGAAGCATGGAAAAGGGTCTCTTCTTGATCATAAAACAAAAATGACGGAAGCGGTATTCAACATATAATGATTCTGTCTTTCCCGACATAGGCAAAAGTATTTAAGATTAAAAAATGGTAATGTGTCAGAACTTACCCCTTGTCCCTGCAGAAACAGAAAGTCCTAAAATAGCGTATCACCCTTTAAAAATTTAGTGAGAAAAATGAAAAGGATAACTTAACAAATGGATTAAAGGTTATTTTTTCTCACTATTATACATAGAATTACATAAAATATTCTTATCTTATTAGTGTATTTTTATCTATAGATAGATTTTTATAACTCACTATTTATCATTGACGAAATAAAAGAAAATATAAATATATATAAATCACATCAATTATTGTTTGTCTATTCCAAGTTGGGAAGGGAACCGTCTTTACCAAACCATGCCCATTATGACAATGACTAGGATGGTAGTTTCAGTGATCGTTTCGTTTTTTTCGTTTCGTTTGTTTGTTGGTGTTCTGTGATGTTGCAGTAGGGCAACTTTTGTGTGTTATAATAAATTCAGTATTTTTTATATTTTTTAATTTTTTTTAAATATTTTTTTATCAGCACAGTATTTTTATATAGAATAATGTTTTTTTTATATACTCTCTTTTATAAATTTTGTAAATAGCATTAAAATAATGAATAAGGAAAGTGGAAGGTCCTAATTTCTAAAATATGGTGTGGACTTTGGGCAAAGGCAGATCCACCAGAAATTGCAGTCTTGGTGGTGGAGAGGAAGGCGAAGAAGTAGAGTGGGTCCAAAAAACTCTGTGTTGGAAGGTTGGATCGGGAAATAAAACAAGATTTTGGAAGGACACATGGACTGGAAGGAATAATTTCTTATCCTAGATTGTTCTCTCTGTCTTTGGATCACGGTTTGACGGTGGGTGAGATAGGAAGTTGGAAAGAATCAGTGTGGGGCTGGAGATTAAGGTGGAGGAGAAAAAGATTTGAATGGGAAACTACACAAGAACTTGAATTGTTTAGGAGCATATCCTTGAGTTCTCTTAATAGGAAGGAACAGGATGTCCTTGTATGGGGTGGGAATCCTAATGGTGAGTTCACGGTAAAGTCTGCGTACAAAAACCATGCGCCAATCTGGCCTGAGGCTTCTTCAAACAGTTGTGGCAGGTCAAAGCTCTCCCCAATCCCATGGAAGATTTTTTTAGAAGAGGAGTGTTAGGTGGACCCTCGGGATGTGCATTATGCCAAGGTTCAGTAGAAACCTCTCACCATCTTTTTTTGGAATGCATCCTATCACAACAGGTTGTTTGTCCCACATAAGGACTTGGAGGTTTACTTTGAAATGCACTTGAGCACAAAGCAAAATCTAGCGTGGAAAGGTTTGTGGGTGACAGCTGTGAGAGGAATATGGGAACAAAGAAACCTAGGCATATTTGGTATCATGCAGGTATACCTTGGCTTGGTTGTGCTGGTAGTTACTCCTCCGATTCTGGTAGGTACCCCTTAGCTTAGTGAGCTTTGGTTGTGCATGTTCCGTTGGTCCTAGTAAGTGTGATCAACAATCGTGGCTACCACATGGAGTTGCTTGCAATGTTGCTGCTTTGCTGAGAAATCTTTTGGAGCTAGTTTATCCCTTAATGCAGGTCATCATGGCAAGTGATTTTGCAATAGCTCAATTTTGGTTTCTGGAGAGCTCGGTGTTGGTACATGAACTTTGGAGGCATATGCCTCTTTCTCTGCTCAAGCTGCTCACAATGATTGGTAGATGCGTGGTGGTATGTAGTGATGCGGGAAGCAAATGCAGCAGGTTCGGGCATCATTTTGTCATTACAATTGTTGGTTATGCTGTGCTGGTCCTAAATCGCTGCAATGGGAAGAGAGGAGGTTGTATACACCTAGCTCTTAGCTTGATATTTTTCCAGCAGCTACCTTGTCATCAGGTTTATGTTTTTGCTGGTTTTATGCAGAACCAGTTTTTGGGACTGGGTATCTTTAACTAGTTTTAAGTTTTTTTTGAGTTAAGTGGTATATGCTTAACTAAAAGTGTTTTGTGTTTTAGTATAAGGGTTAGACACCCTAAATATTTCTTTTAATTTTTATTAATTTATTGTTGATAAAAAAAATGAAATTATTTAATGTCTTCAAATTTTAAATATTCGTTATTTTCTTTTATTTTATTTAATAAGTTGTAATTGATATAAAAAAATTATATTTATGAATCCCAGACAGTGCATTCTCTTTCTCCTTTTTAGCTCCAATGCTGGAATGTAACAAATAGCAAAAGAAAACTCATCAAATAATTGTTGTATCATATCAAATAAAGCTGCCTTACTTAAAACTAGAACCACAGAAAAAAGTGCATAAATGATATCACTCTTGTTGTGACAAGATGGAGTTGATAAAATCCTTCTTTTCAGTCTAGGTCTACCTCTAAATATTTAAATAATTAATTATAATTTTCTCTAAAATATTTAAATAATTAATTATGATTTTTTTGTGTGTAGATTTGAATTAATTAAATTTTTTAATATATAATATTTATAATTATTTATATTTTATAATCAAAATTAAAAAATATAATAGAAAATATTTTTGTGTTAAATTGAAATAAAATTATTAAATATATTAAAATTTATGAAAATAATATTTAATTTTGATATTGTAATAAAGTACATTTTTCTACCATTTTTTATAGTATTAATATATAAATACAATTTCTGATTTGTTTTTCATGCAATGTGAAGTATTAGTTGGTAATTTATTCTTACATTAATTTATTTATTACTTTTTTATATATATAATATCTAATATCTCATAGGTTGAATGCACTTTTAGTAGATTTATCGGGACTCAAAACCAAGTCTTTCCAGTGACCAAGGAAGCATTGACCACTAGACCAGACAAGTTTTTTGGTCATATTATCATTTTTATTATACTTATACATATTAATATAATTTATACATATTAATATAATATAATTTATACATATTAATATAATATAATTTATACATATTAATATAATATAATTTATACATATTAATATAATTTATTAATATTAATATAACTTTAATACTATAAATACATATATATTGATTAATATATTTTTTTATTTAATCATTTATTTTTTAAAACTCATGGTTAAATTTAAATTTACTTTCATATTATATATATATATATATATTAATATAAAATTATTTGATATCTTATTTTCAAATATAGGTTATTATAGGTAGTTGTGAAGTTTTTGTTAGATGGCTATATAGGTGCTTGTATCTTACACTTCTTTTCTTATTTGAGATTCTTGTATAAGGATTGAAATATCCTTAAAATGTTTCCTTTAATTTTTTTTATACTTTGTAGATAAAAAAAATCTTATTTTCAAATATTTACTTACATAGATTAAAATTGATATAATGTATAATTTTTAAAATATTTTAAATTATAAATTATTTAATCACTTTGTCATTATGATTTATATATTAGTAGAGAAAGTTATTTAGTAACAACTTTTTACATAGATTTATGGAATAATTAATATAATTTAAACTATAATATATGCTAACTAGTAATTTGTATTAGAGATTTAATTAATAGTTAATGTAAAAGTCATCATTCTATGTTAAAAGATAATATTGTTTGTTGACAATATTCTTTACTATAACACACAAGTAAAACCAACTACCTATAATGAACTTAATTAAGTCAATATGATCGTAAAATAATAATTAATATGATAGTTGATTTTAATGTAATAGGTAATATGATAACTATGAGTATGACATATATTAAATGTGATTCATACTAATAGATAATATAATAAATTATGTTTAGTTTCAAGTAGATTATAGATAAATTAAATGTGATTCATATGTTAATATTGTTAGTATTATTATTATTGTTAGTATTGTTAATATTGTTAGTATTGTTAATATTGTTAGTATTGTTAATATTATTAATATTGTTAATATTATTAATAATAATAAGTATAATAAAAATCATAATAAAACTAAAGAATTTGCTTAGTGTAGTTGTTAAATTTTCTTTGGTTGCTGAAGGAACCCGGCTTCGAATAATTTTATTTTATGGTGCCAATATTTAATTTCCGTTCCATGGCGCCAAAAATTACATACGGATTTGTAATACGTTTACATACAAAATTTAATCCGTATGTAATGTTGATTTTACATACGGATTTTGATCGTATATAATTCGCGTGTACATAATATGATTGGAGTATCATACTCAACCTGTTGGTAATGTTGTTTGTCTTTATGTACATGTAGGTTTGATGATAAGCAACATTTCAAATTACTTAGAATATCAAGTAAGATTTTATCATGTTTCTAAAAATTTTAAAAATTGACACCAACAAAAAATTTAGTGAAAAAAATGAAAAGGATAACTTAACAAATAGATTAGAGATTTTTTGGATCATTAGTGTGCATAATTATTTGTGTATTTTTATCATAGATAGAATTTTAAAATTTAAAATAACCCATTAACTATGTTCGGTAACAAAATTTGTCACTAGTATTGTTTATAGTAAAATAAAAAACTAAAAAGTCTTTTTTGTGAACTTTTTACAATCCGTCTGTTCGTGTTTCTGACATGTTTCCGTCACAGACATTCACGTGTTGCCGAGAGATCTACCACTTACACTTTTCTTTCTGAGTATTCATTCACATTGATACCTATAAATTCAATTCAGTTCTAAAAGTATTAGCATCCCTAATCTGAGAAGTGTGGAAATGTGTGGGAGCGGCAAAAAGAGGGTTTGTTGTTGTTCTTGTTCATGTTCAGAGAAGAAGAAGAAAAGGGTGAAGCATGGAAAAAGGCCTCTTCCTGATCTCAATCACCCTCCTCCTCCTGAATCATCATCTTCTTCTTCTCCTCCTCTTCCTCATAATTACGATCAGGTTCGACACTTTTCTCTATAAATATATGCCGTGTTTTCATTTTCAATTACTTACTTAGATTCTCCTCATTACTTATAAGTTACTAAGTGAAACTATAACTTCATTATATCAGTTTCAGGTTCTGGGAGCTACTCGTCCACACAGTCCTGCTGCTGCCTCTAGGAAGCGTAAAATGAAAATGGAAGAGGGAGAGAGTAGCTCCCACGGGATGAAAGCATGCTGGAACAAGGTCAAGAATTATGTCATATCCAATCTTAACTCCGGCAAGAGGAAGAAGAAGGATGAGTCAGCACAAGACCAAGAAGAATGAGCCTGTCTCTAAAACTCTTTCATTATACATGTTGTTTCAGTGATTGTTTCAGTTTCAGTTTCAGTGATTTCGTTGTTGTTGTCTGATGTTGCAGTAGGCTAAGTTCAGTGTGTTATAATAAATTGAGTATTTTTATATACTCTCCTTTTATGAATTTTGTTACGAGTTTGATCACTTTCTTATGGGGGAATATATTAAATAAAAATAAATATGCTTTAACAATTCTTAGAATTTATATAATTTTTTATGTGATGAATTTAAAAATAAATATATATATATATAATAAAAGGTAGATTTGTAATAATTAAATGATATGAAAAAAATATTTTAATTGATGTACTTTTATTATATATTTAGATTGTAACCTTTAAGACTAAAAACCTAACCTTAAATGTAAATTATATAGAAAACAAATGTAACCTTTAAAACTAAAGTGAAACCTAATGTATATTATATAGAAAACATTTAAGGTCATCCTTACCAACCAACCTAAAAGCGAAAGCTTCTAAAGTAAATATATTTATTTTATTTTCGTATTCATCTAAATCAGTAATTAGGTATATGTAATTAGACTGTAAAATTTCAATTATTGTGAAAATCCACACCTTTTAAATATGATTCACAAAAGTAAATTAACTTAAGTATATGAATTAATGCATACAACAACAAAATAAATAAATTAACTTAGGAAATAAAATGAATGAATATTCATAATAGGATTTTAATAAAGTCCTTCATGTCTTTAATACTTTAAATCACCAACTTTTATTAGTTTTTGCCTTACCTGGTTGCAAGACAAATACCCATCATTTCTTAAATTCAACAAAATTAATTAGGATAATCTATCTAAAGAAATCTTTGGACACATAATGTATATTAGAATTTTTAATTAAAAAACAAAACAAATATTATTAAAACATTTTTATTTAAGAGTGTAAAGTGAGTGTCTTTTATTTTGAGGGTGTTAAAATAAAATAAAAATGGCAAAAGTTGTTTGACAAAAAATTACTCAGAATGTCAAATAAGATTTTATCATGTTTTAAAAAATTTAAAAGTTGACACCAACAAAAAATTTTGGTGAAAAAAATGAAAATGATAGCTTAACAAATGGATTAGAGTTTTTTTTTTATCACTAGTGTGCATAGAATTACACAAAAATACTCTTATTTTATTTTTTTTATCTTTTATTAGATAATTTTTTATAATTTAACTATAATTCTATTTAATTTATCCTTTCTTCTCAATAAAAATATAATAAATAAATAATTTATTATAATCAAGTTCGTTAAAAAGTTATTGTCACTGGCATTGTGTATAGTAAAATAAAAAATTGGTGAATAAGGAACAAATTTATTGTTACTAGTATTTTCATTATATTTATTTATGTTTTTAATATTAAATATTATTGTATCATTTTTGCTTGAGCTAGGATAATTATTGTGTTTTTTGAATTATGTTTTTTTTTTCAATAAATTAAAAATGTTGTTATATAGGTATCTCAAAACTAATTATTTCACCATTACATTAAGAAATAGTCAGTCAATTCTTATAGTTTATTAATATTCACTAGTGCAAAAAGAAAAAAAAGGATACACTTTATTTAGTGCGGCTTTTGCGCTACTCGCTTTCGTAAAAAATGCGGTGGCATTTTTGAAATTATTTTGATTTACGAATGCGGTTATTTGTATAACCGCACTTGTAAATCAAAGCGTTTGATTTACGAATGCGGTTATTTGAATAACCGCATTCATCAATCAAAATTCTTTGATTTACGAATGCGGTTTTACCTTTAACCGCATTCGTAAATTCTTTTTTACCCTAAATTTTGAAGCGCGCCACACACAATTTCAAACTTTATTTCTCCTCTTTGCCTTCGTTTCGCGAGTTCGTCTCCTTCTGTTGCATCTGCATTCCATTTGTGCAATGTAAGTTTCTTGAACTCTCTTTCTTCCTCTTCATCTTCACAAATATATGCATAATTTCGTTTTTCTTATATATGTTTTTTTCCTTGCATTGGTGGTCTCGAAGCACTGTTTCGTTGGCTGACATTCGTTTTTCTTACATTGTTTGGTTTCTCGCATTGCTCAGTACTCTTTCATTGTCTTCGTGGTTTCTTGTGGATTTTTTGGTTTGCTCCATTGTTGCTTCCCTGTCCGCCGTCGCTTCTGCTGCCGCCACCGTTGTTGGCGCTCCCGTGACTCTTCATCAACGTTGGCTTCACACAAGATTGACGATGTTTTAAAATTTTTAATTTTTTTTTAATGATTTGGCATATACAAGTGCGGTTAAAGCAAATAATCGCACTTGTAAATGGTATTTATAAATGCGGCTATATAGCCGCATTTATATTTCTTGATTTACAAGTGCGTGTTGATCAAATGCGGCTATAAAGCCGCATTTATAAATTAGAAATAGCCGCATTTGTTTTATGTTTCTGCACTAGTGATTCTAATAGATCATCTAACAATAATAATAGAGTAAACAACAAAACATGAGCAATAAGAATAATGAGATATCAACACATAAGAATTTATCTTGGTTCACCTAAACTCATACTACATCAAGTTTCCTTAAACAACTTCTTAATACTTGGTTACAACGAGTATTCACACCTCTTCACGTTACAATGAGTATTCTCAACTCTTTAGGTTACAAAAAAGATTTGTTCATCTCCAAGTTACAACAAGTATCATATTTTTAGCTTACACCTTCTTAATATCTCTCTAAGATTAAAATTTCCCAAGAAAACAAATAACACTCTCAAAAGAGAACAAAAACAAAAGTTCAAATGTGCATAGTTTCACCTTGTGAAGAATTACAATGGTTTAGCACTCAACCCAATAGATTAAACACTATAACAATTTGACTAAAGCTCATTGTAACTCTTGTAATTTTAGCGTGATCACTTCTATAGCTTTTATTCTTTGACTTGCCTTCCTTTTGTTCTTTACCTTCAATCCTTTGTATAGCTTTTTAAATTTGTCCATTCATACTTGAATTGGTTAATTTTGAATTTTGTAATATCTTCATATCTTTATTTTTTTTGCTACACTCAAAACAAAAATCTTAGAATTTGCAATTTTTACTTTGTTTTTCTTTGAATTTGTTTAAGAAACTAATTCAAAAATATTTACAATATGGTTTAGTAAAAACAAATCAAAACATAGAAAATTATTTTTGCTAAAAAGAGAGTACTTAAATTTTCAATTTTGTTTCCTTTTTAAAAAAAATTATTTAGATTTTATCATGTTTCTAAAAATTTTAAAAACTGACACCAACACAAAATTTAGTGAGAAAAATGAAAAGATAACTTAACAAATAGATGAGTTTTGTTTTTTAACACTGTGTGTATAGAATTACATAAACTATTCTTATCTTATTTGTGTATTTTTATCATAGATAGATTTTTAAAATTTAGGATAACCTATTAACTAAGTTCCTTAAAAATTTTATTGTTACTAGAATTGTTTATAGTGAAATAAATAATTCAAAAAAATCAAATAAAAAAATTAAAGAAAATACAAATATTAGAATTTTTTATTTATATATAAATCACATCAATTATTAGTTGTGGTTGTAAATAAACATGAACCTTTATTATTAATCAAAATATTTCATTTAAAAAATATAAATTATCTAATTATTAAAAGTACATTTAAATGAAAATAATTAATATTTAAATATTTAAAATTATGTATATATTAAATAATAATATTATTTTTATATTTATTTTTTTATAATTAATACTATTGTTATATAAATTATCTTTTATTATAAATAATTATATTTATTATAATTATTATTAAATATTTTTATAACAAATTTATTTAATAGTCAATATTTTATTTTTTAAATATTATAGTTTTGATTTGTTTTAGATGGATTGCTTTAAAAAATTCAAGGATAATTTGGTTAATTAGGATATAATATGTATAGAAATCTTTGGACACATACATGGGTAGATGAAAAAAACCTATGTATTTCCATTTTAATGTGTGAACACAAAGAGCAAAATCTCATTTCTTTCTTTTTTTCTTTGTACGACTGTACTCATTCCACATTTGCTTTTTGTTGAAGCAATATTGGTTGTGTTTATGTACATATAAGTTTGATGATAAGCAACATTACAACAACATTTCAAATTACTCATAATGTTTTATCATGTTTCTAAAAAATTTTAAATTTGACACCAACAAAATATTTTAGTGAGAAAAATGAAAAGGATAACAAATGGATGAGAGGTTTTTTTTATCACGTGCATAGAATTACACAAAATACTCTTATTTTATTTTTGTATTTTTATAAAAAAAAAATGTATTATTTAACTATAATTCTATTTAATTTATTCTTTCGCAATAAAAATAAAATACATAAATTTGTTAAAAATTATTGTCACTAACATTGTTTATAGTAAAATAAAAATTTAAAAAATGAAATAAAAAATATTCAACTAAAGAAAATATAAATATTATAATGTTATATTTATATATAAATCATAACATCTGCTCATGAAGAAAAGAAAGTTGATGTGGTGAAAACATTTTCTTTTTCTCCTGCACTTTGCACTGCTCATTAAAAGGAAGAAAGATGTTGTCATAAAAGCATTCATCCTTTTCACAGATTCATCCACAGTACACATATTAAATGAGTAATGATACTGACTAAAAAAAACATGTGGGAAAAAAGAAACATTGGGAAGTGCAGAAATGTGTGGGTAAAAATAAACATATCCACTTCACCTATAGATAAATTAATATTTTAATTATACTTAATTTATTTTTTAATTTAAAATATTATTATATTATTATAATGATATGTACCTTTACTTTTAATTTTTTGCTTACTCTACATCAAACCTCTCCACCAACAGTTTTTCATTAATAATCACAAGAGTTACATGGTAAATCTTTTGCAGATACACTTAGTATTGAGCTAGCATAATAACTCAAACCTTCTCTCTAAAGCTCTTTCATTATACATGTTGTTTCAGTGACCCTTTCTTTCTTTGTATGTTGGTGTCGTGTGATGCTAGGCCAAATTCTATAATAATTGAGTATAACTTTTGTTACGGGTTTGTTAACTTCATTTTATAAATTCTATTGCCTTTATTTTTCTCCATTTACTCTCTTTTTTCTTTCTTGGGAATGACTTTCTGCATCCCATAATTTAAAACCAAACTTCTGTATAATTTGAAAATTCATTTTTATGATTTTAAAATTATATTCCATAATATATAATACAAAATATATTTTGGACTGTATATATCAGAATAAATATTTTAGATTATACATTTTAAAATATAACTTTTGTATTTTAGATTGTGTTTTGCTAATTTTGGAAATATACAATTTCAAATCTATTTTTTTTATTAAATAATTTGAAATATTCTTTTTTTGTTCTTTTTAATATTTGATATTTTTTATCATTAATTTTGAATGCAATTAATTTATTTTAAATAGTCGTTTTTTATTTTAAACACAAATAATTTGTTCAATACAAAGATTTTTTTTAATAGTAATAATATTTATCTAAAATACATATAATGATACATACTTTTACAATATCTTGCTAAATTTAAATACAAAATTGATGTACATTGGAAAACTTTTAAAGAAGTGGAATTATGTCCTTATTGCCTATTCCCTACCGCACGTGATCCCATTCCACAGACAATGTACTAGATTTTGTCTTTATGTTGGACTACATTCTCTCACATGTCCATCCACATTGAATCACGCCGCAACTTGCAAGGAAGGTGTCAGTAGTTCATTGAAATTGCATTAGACATCTCAAACCCTCTTATTCTCTTCTCCAACCTTTCTTTTCCTCTTCATTTTTTTTTTTAATGTTTCCTTTGTTTAATCAGAAAGATATTGGATTGGAACAGCTTCGCCGCCCTTATCGGAGCCCGTGGAGGAGAGACCGACGACGAGGCCTGCGCCGCCTTCTGCGGTGGTCGTGATGGGCCTCCCTCAAGACTGCGGCGGTCGTCGACTACATTACTTACTGGTCAAAGGACTCCGTCGCCGGCCGCCATAGTCGCCGGGTATTTTCTTGCAGGTGGGATCTATGGGATGCTCCAACTGTTGGTTGCTTTTCCGGTAAGAGAGTGAGCGTATGAAGAAGAGTTCATAGCAAACATTTGTTTATACCTTTACCATTTTATAAAATGCATTTTCATTTGTTGTTTGAAATTTGTTTTTTTTTGTATTCACGCATTCTCAAATAAATTCTCAAATAAAGATATGATGGTTCTGATTTTGAATACATAATTTAAGTTAAAATAATCGATGTGAAATAAGAGTTACTTGATTCGTAATTGCCGAGAATCTAAACCAATGAGTGTTTTTAGATCTATTTATTTTTAAAATAATTGTTCATTTTTGCAAATATTTTCATTTAATTTTTGTAGTTGGTCATGCTTCTTCTACTCTACTGTTATAAATCGGAAGAAGAGTTCATAGCAAATGATTTGCAGACTGCATTGCTGCCAGTGTATCTGAAGTTATGTTATCATGGGTACGAATTGGATCGTGCACATATATTTTGCATGAGCATGTTTGATGACTTTGACAGGTTTATGAAACAAAGCCATATGCTCCAGGGGTAATGTTTATATATACTTTTCTTCTTTTTGCATCTTAGGATATGTGATATTAAGCCTAGATTTTAATATATCGTTGCATAAATTACTTTTTGTGACAGTCATGGTCCTGACTTTTCCTTAGTTTTGTTTCAATTAACAATTGTGCCCTTTAGATACAATGTGCATGATGTATACCAGATACTTGGGTCATTGATCAATATTAGGATTGTTGAGGCTTTTCACTATGTATATGTTTGCACTGGCTCGCTTTTAATTTGGTTCTGTGCATATTTTATTATTACGTGGATTTTGTGAATACAGTTGCTTTACTTGTTGTGTAGTTTAAAGTTTGTACAGTATCTATTTGTATTTAGCTATGATCTTGTAGCTGTCACACTGGAACTTTGTAGCTTATTGATATTTCTTATGCTCTTTGGTTTTGGCATCTCTTTCAGGAAAATCTTCAACACTGGCTCTCTGATGCAAAGGCCAGGGACCAGTTTGTGATTCGTGCTGGTTCAAATACTGAGGTTTTGTGGAATGATGCAAGGCATTTGAAGCCTGATCCTGTTTATAAGCGGGCTGTGAATAGGCATTTTATTTAAGTATCTTGTACTCTATGATATTTATCATTGCCTACCTTTACATGATTGTGGATTGATGTAGTTTTGGACAGAAAGTTTTGTCCAATGGTCTCCTATGGAGACATACTTGGCCACTGTTCACAGATAGGGGCTTCTGTCTGGGGAGATTCTTCAAGCTTTAACAGCACATCCTCAGGTTTTCTTTGAGATTTATTCATTATCATTTATCAACCGTTTTATATTTATGTTCTTTTACATATTTATAGGCGAGTCTGATCCAAGTCCCCAGCAAAGAAGAACTCAGGCAGAAGAACCTTTTCTGCAGAGTTATTATATACTTTTTGTTAATAATTTGTGTACTTTTTATATGCTTATTGGCTACTAATTTCATAGATATTAACTTTACACTTCCCATGCTGCAATGCAGGTGATTGGTTCAGGAACTGAAAGGAAAGGATTCATGGCATTGATATTCATTTGAAGGATGGTGATAAGTGGATGTTTGCTGACCATGAGGTGCGTGTAATAGACACACCTGGTCACACCCGAGGTCACATTCATTCCTTATTTCCATTCTTAATTCTTCTTAATGGTGAAAAGTGTGAAAAAAATTATCATTTTTCTCTTGTGTAACTCATTTTTTCTAACTTTTTTACTTGATTTATACTGTAGGCCATATAAGCTTCAAATTTTAAAAATATTTTTTGGGTTAAGATCTTCAGTTGTTGACAATTTGATCCATGTTGCAGATGATGTCTTCTCTTAAAAAGATCATGTCCCTACCAGATTCAAATATATACTGTGGACACGAGTATACTTTGGCGAGTTACACTTACTCCAATGGACACGAGTATACCTTTATATTCTTTGCTTCTTTTTCTTAGCCTAAGTGCTGTGAAATTGACTTTGTTAATTTGGTGTTGGCACAGCAATACAAAGTTTGCATTGTCTATAGAAACTGAAAACAAAGAACTTCAATCTTATGTTGCTCATGGAGCTTACCTTCGAAGTAAAGGCTTTCCCACAGTAAGGTTGTATTAACTTTAGTTTTAAAATATTGTTGTTGTTACTTGGATTTGGTTTTGGATTTTAAAACTGAATTGGAAATATATTCCCTGCATTCTATATTCTAAATGTTGATTATAGAAAGATTTAAGATTAGTATTATAATTTACATTTTGATCTTAATTGAAAAAATTAAATTTATTCTGGAATTTGGATTTTGATAATAGAAAAATTAATGTATTTGGATATTTGAACTAAATTGAACATAACTATTGTATTTTTTATTTTGGTTTTTAAATTGATAATAAGGTTTTCCAAAATAAAATTAACCATCTTATCGACGGTCAAAGTTCACTCAAAATAATTCAATTTTTTTTAAAAAAAAAGTCTCTAACGATATCTCAATTATCAAATTATTTTTAAAAGTTGATCTAGAAAATAGTTACATACAGAGTATATATTCATGGAAATTTTTTTTTGGTATGAAATTATGTTTTACATACTGTTTTTTATGGATTATGAATTGAATATTATTCATTTATATTGAAAATAAATTAAAATTATTAAAATTATATATATTATTTATCTTTAACAACATAATATAACTTGCAACTATTTTGAACTAGTTGTACATGTGAATGAGTGTGACAACTTATTATATGTATCCATCGTATTGTTGATTAAATCGTGTCAAAAGTAATAAAAATATTTTCTAATGATGAATATTGAACTCACAATGAACAATTTTAAAATCTCAAATATAATATTAATTAAATATAATGTGCCAAAGTTTGTTGGAAAGGTTGTTTGTATTGTGAATTTGCAAGAAATCAATAAAGCATACAAGATTTGTAAAAGTCAATTGGGAAAATTGGGATTGAGATCCTTCTCACTCTTTTGTATTTTTTTAAAAGAATATAATATCCAATTTTAATTGATATTGATGCACATATAAAAATCATTCATATTGATTCGTCGCATACAAAAATTTTCTGAGAGTCTCTTAAATATCGATTTCTCGCATTTATAAAATTTCCTTATTATTACAAATATATGTTATAAAATAATTAACATTTCAAATTTATTTCTAGCATTCGAATATGTTAATCATTATCATTTATGTTAAATGCTTTGAAGTACTTTTCATTTAAATCTAAGGATCAAAATCATGAATAATTAAAGTTTTGAAAATAATATGATAATATTAATTATCAATTAAGAACTTAATATTATAGATAAATATCATCTCAATACATAAGAATTTGAAAAGATTACTCCCAGTCCAAAGGGAAGAATTCATGTTGGTCATTATAAGCATGAAAAACAAAGAAAATAAGATCTAGGATGTTTCTCCTTGACGACGATCTCCTTTAGGATTTTCTATGTCTCTATATTCTCTATGTCTCATGCCTTCTATTTAACCTAGTTGAGCTTGGGTTATGACATCTTGTTTAAGCGAGTTGTTACTTGCTTAAGCAAGTAAGCAAGTTTGATGAGAAAAAAAACCTAATTTCACTATAGGCAAGTCTTTGGCGAGTTTCTCTGGAGTCATCTTGCTTTGGCGAGTTTTGGGCGAGTTTCCAATATTCCAACTTTTCATTTTCATATTGTCAATTCTCCTTTAGCCCTTTCATCTCCATTTTCTCTTAGAATCCTGAAATTAACACAAATTTGAGAATAAATCGTTGTAATTCATTTTATAATCACAAAATATGTAAAAGTGTTTAAATTCCTAAATTAGGGGTTGAGTTATAGTTATTTTATCAATAAAAATCTATGAGTTTATATATTTTAATATGGAATATTACTAAATTATGACACTTATCACACACATCCTCACATTGTCAAATAACGATAAGTATGACACGCTAACTGATGTTATACTTTTATTAGCAACAATGTATCAACAAGTTCTCCCAATAAATCCTACTTACTCATCTTGTCATATAGCAGTTGGTGGCAACACATAAGCATCAATGTCAACGACAACTTATTATCTGTCCCTTCTAATGTCCAACCTCATTAGTCTTTGACCAACTTATTATGATCCATATTTAGTCCTTACCTATATTTTTGCCAATAATAATAACAAACAATGATTACTTTTTAAAATTAATACATATATTTTTGTGTTTTGGATTCGAAAATATATTTCAAAATGCATTATCCATAATGAATTTATATATTTCACACAGTGGATTTTGAAATGTGTTTTCAAATTTAAATACATACATGAATACAAAATTCAAAATATGTACTTATATTCTTAATTATGTATTTCCAAATTAAAAAAAACAGAGATAACACAACACTAAAAACATAAAAAAAAAAAAAAACTACATAAACCTTTAGTTATTCAACCGGCATGACCGTGCAACATAATCTATCAATGAAATTGACATGAAAGGGATGCACCACATGGGATATATAACACATGGGGTACGACTGAGATCGAGAAAAGAAAAGGTTGATTTATTAATATAAATATATGGGATGAATATTTTGGCCTTTTCAAATATACTATAAGGATGCAGTTTAAATTTATGTTCTTTTCAAAAATATACTATAAAATGCAGTTTAAATTTATGTTCTTTTATCTTTTGTTTTAAAATCCAAAAGTGAACGTTAATGTGGAATAAAATAATTAAAATTGTATTGATAGAAAATAAGGCATATTAGATTTAACAAATTTATTTTAGAAGGAACCAAAACTATTAATTCTAATTTAGGCCGATTAAAAATTTGTATTTAAGTTAAATAAGCTTTTGTTTTTGTTCTTGCAAAAATTAGGTAAAGTCAAACTCCATCATATGTACGTGATACCTCACGCTCTATGGTCCATTCGTTTTTCTCTTCTTAATCTTCTTTGTCAATATCTGTTTGGATTTATGCCTAATCTTCTTATCTCCGTCGGCTAGAAAACTTGCAAACATACTCCGATGTCCAAGTCAACTTCCTCGTATATTTAAATGACTTATTGTGGTTAACCTTTCTTTTGAATTTTTTCAACTTCCCCAACTGCATGAACTTTGTTACTCTTCTCCTCAATTCTTCTAAGTTGTCAGCCGACTTTTTACAAAGGATGTGAACGAAAGGGCCAAGTTTTAGAGTTGCTAACATGTAATGCATCATGACTTCCAGACTCAAGTTTCTTATATTGATTTGCCAAATTTTTTCCTGAATGTTCGTAGTGACTCTCACTTTTTCGCCTGTTTACCAAGACTTTCGAAGTGAGGTGATGCGGTCGACTGATGAAAAATTGCGAACTAAACAAACTAGTCAACATGTTGAAGCAGTCTATTGATTAGTGGGGAAGCCTTGTGAACCAACTCAGTGTCATGTTTTAAGTGAGGTAGGGAACACTCAACATAGTATGGTGTCATTGGAGGCATACTAACTGACCTGTGTTACATACATGACTAGATGCTCGTCTAGGTCAGTATACCCTTCATACTTGCCAAAGAGACCTCCATTATATCGGACGTAATATTGAGGAAGATCCTAACAACATTCTAAAGATATTCTAACGCTTAAATTAACTTTTTCTTATATATTTGAGTTATTATGATTTTATCTACCTTCTAAACATTCCTTAAATATTCTATTTACATTTATTTAGGATAGACTTAATTTTAGATATTTTCTTCAAGCCTAACCGATTAAACCTTTTAAAGTATATTTGTAAATGAATATATTTGTTAAACACATTCTACGACATTTTTTTTCTTCTTTTTTTGAGACCGACAAGCCGATATAAATTAATCCTACAAATAGATGAGGACAAAATAATTATGATGAGGAGAGAAACCGAGCGGTATAATTTATAAAATAAAAATATATTAAAAAATATATAAACATATTGCTTCGCATTATATTAACTCGATAAATAAATTTATCAAATTTTAGTTTTCAACTAATTACTTAATTTTTGTTTAGCTAAATATTTCCCTATTCTATGCTTTGGTGATTGGTTATGCACCGATAAAAGATGAATTCCTCGTTGGATCCAATTTGTTGAACGATTATGAAGCTTTGAACATCTGCCACTGCAAGATGTTGACGATGATCATTGTTGCGCTCATCACGGCCATTCTTTTTGGATTCTGCATTGCTCCAGTCAACGGCAGACGCCGGAGGAACAGAGCCGTCGGGTTCTTCCATCCGTACACTAACGACGGCGGCGGCGGGGAGAGGGTGCTCTGGTGCGCCGTCAGAGGCATCCAAGAGGAAATCCCTGATCTTGACTGCTATATCTACACTGGAGATCATGACGCCACCCCTCAATCGCTGATGGCTCGAGCCCTCGATCGCTTTGGGGTCACGCTCCTCTCTCCTCCAAAGGTACCTTCTTTTCTTAATCTCTTATCTGGGTTCTTATTTTTTTCTGTTTTTGGATTGTGGGGTTTTGTTCATCTTTCGTTTTCATTGTGACTTCGTATAATTTGAAGTGGGTTTTTCAGTTGTAGTAACGATAAGAGAGTGGAATATTATAGAATGCTTTTCTGGGTTCGTAAGTGTATACTTTGTGTATGTTAGCATATTACTCAACCGTGGTTGTTATTTTATCTTTCAACTATTCCTCTTGTTGGTTCGGTTATTACTGCACTCATAACTCATGAATTTAATGTACTTTATTTTCTGCTAAAGAATGAGTGGATTAGGATCAATGGATCTAATTTTCCTTCTATAAGCTCAGGTGAAGCATTGAGTTTACTTCAAAGTCTTCACAACATTGATGATGTATTCCATTCTGTTGGGTGGATCAAGCAACAGGACTTTCCCTAGTATCAGGACTGCTGCAAAGAATTCTAAAGTAGTTTGGGATTTAGGTGGAAGGAAAATTATGGGAATAGATCTGGTAAGCGTGTGGAAAAAGGGTCTTTCTGGGGTAGTCCACCGTGGATTAGAAATATGAAGTGATCAGAGCTGTACTCTTGAAAGAATGACTCAAAGCGGTGTTCTGTTTTAGTACAGTAGTGGACCAGAAGATACTTTATGAATGAACTGAACTATGTTCAAATTACATAGACGCTCTGTTCGTAGACCCAGGTGATTCTAGAATTGTCTGGAACCTCACGTTGCTCAATCAAGCATTTATTGTTTTGCTAAAGTACCTACCAATGATGTAGATTCTAAGGCTCAACTATTTAAGCTCTCAATTTACAAATAAGGGCCTGATTATCCGGAAAAAAAAAAGAGGCCATTCCTGATAGCTTTGCTTCTTGTTGGACTATTCTGATGATACAAAATACGGAATTCTGAAGGGAAGAAAGCCAATACTCTTCATATACAACCGTAAGTTGCAAACTGATCTTGGACCTTTGGCTCCTCTTGAACTGTATTCCTCACTTTTAGGTGGAAGTGAGCCAGAGAAAGGTGGTAAAACATAGCATTGCTTGCTTAGCAGGTTTAGTAGACGATAGGAAGGAGGGGATGAGGGATGATTTAGCCATGGAATAAGATAATGTGATGATTATATAATGTAAAGAAATATTGTTGTGATGGTATTTTTTTTTTTTTGGCGCCAATTGTGCAAGAATATACTTGATTTGTTTAGAAGCTTAAACCTGTGTATCTTGTTATCCTGGTTTTCAGGTGGTTCATTTGTACAAGAGAAAGTGGATCGAAGAAACCACTTATCCGCACTTTACAATGATTGGTCAAAGTCTGGGTTCTATGTATCTTGCTTGGGAGGCTTTGTGCAAGCTTACTCCTTTATATTACTTTGACACAAGTGGATATGCTTTTACATATCCATTAGCCCGGTTGTTTGGATGTAAAGTTATTTGCTATACACATTATCCTACTATCAGTTCAGACATGCTATCTCGTGTTCGTGAGCGCAGTTTGATGTATAATAATGATGCCTTAATTACAAAAAGGTTTGATTTCTTCAAACTATCGGATTTGTACATTTTGTTGCCACTTATAGTCTAGTCATACTTCACAAGATTTCCTCACCTGTTAAATGGTATCAGTTCTGTCATTTCAATATGACTTAAATTTGATTATTATTCCGCATCCAATTTGTTTTGCGCCCAAGGGTAGAAGGGAATCAATCTTTTTAAAAGTATTTTGGTATAGAAATTGGTAAAGTTGAAGCTTTTTCATGTGAAAGTTCACCTTTGCATGCTTCCCCATACTCTTCAGTGCATACACGCTTCAATGCTATAATTTGCACTAAATTCACAATCTATTTTGTCTCTTTCATGTTTTAAGGAATCTAAGAGTTTTTTTTCTTTTTCTTGCAGTGTTTGGCTTTCAAGATGCAAGATTGTCTATTATACATTCTTCAGCTGCCTGTATGGGATTGCAGGATCATGTGCACACCTGGCTATGGTCAATTCATCTTGGACCAAATCCCATATTGAAAATCTTTGGAAAGTTCCAGATCGTATTAAGCGAGTTTATCCTCCTTGTGATACTTCTGGACTCCAGGTTTGCAATTTGTTATTTATAGTCCTAGAAACATTATTGTATTATCTAGTTCATGTTTTTCATATTTCTTTGGGTTGGGTGGATAGCTTTCCTATATTGCTTGTTACTTTGTGGCAGTGAAGTCTGTTATGGTCTGTTTCTTCTATGTGTCCTCCTGGTGTAGTATCTGTATCTTTACCAAATGTTTAAAACTTGAGTTTAATGTCAACTCTCAATATGAGGATGATACTATGTGTGTTTGTGGTTTTCTTTACATAGTTCAGTAATCACCAAGAAAATCTAACAGGTGAGCAATATAAACAGGTACTTCCCTTGGAACGATCAACAGAAATTCCTGTAATAATATCTGTTGCACAATTTCGACCGGAGAAGGTGGGCATATTCCTATGAATCTTGTGAACAAAAGGTACAACCTTTTTATGTGGCTCGTTTGAGCCTTTGTTAGTTAAACCAATTTGACATTTTTTTTTTTCATTTAAATGTAGGCACACACTCTCCAACTAGAGGCTTTTTCAGCTGCCATTAAGAAATTAGATCCTACCTTGCCAAAACCTAAGTTACAAATTGTGGGTAGCTGTAGAAATAAGTCAGATGATGACAGACTTCAAATGTTAAAAAAGAAAGCAATTGAGCTGAATATTAGTGAACAAGTGGAATTTCACAAGAATGTAACATACAGGTTAGTCCCAGTGGATTTTCAAATTTTCCTCCCTCCTTTTAATTTTAATGATCATAAGAAACATTTTCTCTGCAGTATAAAATACTTAAAAAAGTTATATTTTGTTGAATGCATACCTTTTGTCCCTTAGTTAATGGCATATGGTAGTTACTAGTCCGGCTAGCTGACTTGTGCAAATTCAGACATTTTTGTTTGGTCTTATTTATTATTATACTTGACAATCTATTGGATTATCTACTGATTAACTAAAGAAACTTTAAATGAAATGGTAAAGCCATAAAGAGATGGCTGGACACCACCTATCAATTTACTATGTTTAATACCATTTAGACTGCAAAATTGGGTTAGAGGGAGCAAGCTCTAAACAACTATTGACAAAAGTGTTTACGAAATTGAAAGAGATTAAAGTAAAAACAGAGCAAAAGCTAATGTTTCACTGAAGAATCCATAGAAATTCTCAGCAAAAAAAATGGAATCTTGATTGCCCTTGGTTTGTTTTCCTAAATCCAAATTTCAAGCTGATGTTTAAAGTTTCCAAACTTAATTAATAGCCAATACCTAGAGGCCTCCTTTAACTGACTTGTAGCTCTTTACCATTAACCAATCACTTACTTTAAATCCATAAAGAAAAATCCTAAACTGTATAAGGAATTCCTCAAGTGAAACCACATAACTAGCAACCTCTATTTTCTGAATTATACAAGGATGTGGTATTTATCATAAAAAGTAAGGACATGTCATAGTTTCCCAATTTCTACTCGAACATCACAGCAATCCACCAGTATTGAAAGCATTAAAGTTGTGTCTGATCTATAGCTTTTTTAACCATCTTTTCTCCTTGAAAGTAAAAGTTTCTCTAATTTAGCTTCTACAAAAGCCCTGTTAAAGTTAACTTTTTAAAAGAGCATTTTTTAGAGAAAAATCCAAAAAAGTTGGGCTGGATCTTGAGGAAGTAGAGATATTGCATTCAAGCCAAGGAAATAGAAGATCAATTACTTGATCCAATGCAAGTAATGTCAGAACTGTAAGAGAAATCAGCTAAAGAAGAAATGGAAGAAAGAAATCTTTAAGAAAATTTGTTTTTCAGTGGGTGTCTCGAAGATATGAAACACTCCCTGTATGAGCTGTTAGATTTAGGAGTTTGAATGATGACAAGCCAGAATTGACCTTTTCCTGTTTGTGAACTTTCTTCCCGTGCATGTCATCAACATTCCCACAAATAATCTACCTAGATCGAATAAAAAAGGAACTTAAAAAAATTTCATTTTAATGAAGGTAAAGAACCTAACTTGTTAAAACCCACTCAAATGACTTAAAAGTGAAACCATAAAAAAAAGAAACATTAAATGAAAAACAGAAAGTTTGGTCTAAGGTTGGTTTAGCATATTTTATCAGCGTTTTCTTAGAAATAATATTGTGTTTAACCATGTTATCTGCCATATTTGTTCATCTACATTTTAGCTGTATAAAAAGCAGCCTTACTTGTGCATCATTACTGGAAACTTAATGTATATGATTGTATTTATCTTATATGGCTAAGTTTTGTCATTAGTTATGTTGGAGAGGAGTAGGGATGTTATCAATATTTTAATTTATAAAGCAAGTTAGGATCCTTAATCTAAATTTTTTGTAGTAGGAAGGATAAGTCTGTGTATATAGAACCATTTTGGTAGGGTATTTCACAGTTTTAGTGAACTAATTCTGTCTCTCAGACTATATTATCCTTACGAGATTAGACTGGTTAAAATTTTTTTTTTTTTGTAATTTTAAAATCATCAAGATCAATTGCCAAGTTGATAGGCTGCAAAGACTTTCCTTGTAAGAAATTTCAGTTGTTTTTGTTGGAAATAAGCAGTTTGGAAAATAATCCTTTGTACATGGGTGTTAATGAGCCTTTGAACTGGGTTGAGATGCACATTATGTGGCTGGGAAACCACCTGAAGAAGTCGATTGCATGGATCGTTAATTGGGTTTTGAATTAGCCAAGAACTCTGGATAAATGACTAACAATTCTTTCACTAAAATTAGTTTATCACTTTTATCACATGAATTCATTTGTGTAGCTGTCTATCAATTGTTTAGATTATATTTGTAATTTCAGAACCTAAACTTCAAAAGATGTCCTCCTACTAATACATATGATGCTTGCTTACAGAGATTTGGTGGGACTTTTAGGGGGTGCTGTTGCTGGCATTCATTCAATGACTGATGAGCATTTTGGCATTAGTGTTGTAGAATACATGGCTGCCGGTGCTATCCCAATTGGTAGGCTTATGTGCAATTTCACCTTTTGGCAAATGTACCTTTTTTTGTCTATATTGGCATCTCTTGCATGCATTAATTATTCTTGCAATATTTGCTTGTCAGCTCATAATTCTGCTGGCCCAAAAATGGACATTGTGCTAGATGAAGATGGACAGCAAACAGGATTTCTTGCCTGCACTGTTGAAGAATATGCAGACGCCCTGGTGAAGACAGTAACTATGCCTGAGATGGAGAGACTTAAGATGGCTGCAGCTGCAAGGAGAAGGGCAAAGAGATTTTCTGAGCAAAGGTTTTATGATGACTTCAAAGCTGCAGTGCGTCCTATTTTATGTCATGTTTCTAGGTGATGGTCTAGATCTAGCATCAAATTAGCATGATTGTAACCTGAGAATATATACCAAGAATTTTGTTACACTGTCCTTTCTTACTAGATGGTATCTCTTGCCCTTTCTGCCAAATAGTAGATAACTTACTTGTACAGAGCACCGTTGAAAGTTGAATTTTTAGATCTTAAAAAGTAACCATTTACTTTTTTCTTTCATATTTACAATTCTTTCTTCCAAAAGGTAATTGTTGGATAAAGTTTTATTGTCTAATCCTAGTTATCCCTTCATCGTGGAAACATGTTTTGTTATGTGTTTGTAAAGTGAAATTCGAAAATCCTTAGTATAATGTTTGATTAGTAAGATGGAATCCTCACATTTTTACTGTAAATTGTACTATTTATACTATATTTTTTTAAACTGTTAAACATATTTAAAATAATAGAAACGAAAATATAGTTTTTTAGTTTTTAAAATTTTATCAAACTAAATAAGTACATACTTTTTTTATCAGTAAAACATCATTTTCTATTTTTTTAACTTTTATCTCTTTTTTATTATTTTTAATACTTTTATAATTTTTATTGTATTTTTCAAGTTAATTTATATTTTTCCATATTTTTAATTAATTGTAAAAGATTTGGTGTTGAGAGTAGTATAATTTTGACCTCAAGGCAAGAGCAATATGAGTGTTACGTTAAACGCGTTTTATGAATAAAAGCCACATAATCAAACACCATCGTAAGTGTAAACAAAAATACAAAATAAAGCAAAGAATTATAGTCCCAATACTTTCATTTTTCTGCCTAGTTTTGAAGTTCATTCTATTCATCACGTATATTTTAAGACATAATAAATATTAAATTTCTTTATAAGATATCAAACTATAGATAACCCACAATGTTTAATATTTATATAAATTTTTAAATTTTAATTATTAAATAAGTTTGAGATGTATAACAGCATATAGTTAAACTTATTAAATTGTTATTTTTAAAAAGATAAATAATGATTGTAGATTTTTTTTTTATTAAGATATTGAACCAAATACACAAATCACTATCCAATGTATAATGATATCTAAATAAAAATCAAATCTAAAACATATTATTACGTATTGAATATTTGGTGAGTTGTGAAGTTTAATAACTTATTCAATATTATATATACTTATATATGTATATACATATTATTTAATTATTGTTTTTGTATAAACTACTATGAAGAAATAATGCTTTAAAAGTTAAATTTTAAAAAATACTAACACGGTACACAATCTAATCTAACACATGTTCATAAAAAAAATATAAATTTTAACAATTTATCAAGCAAAACCTGGATCCGTGATATTATTAAAATCTACTTATATTTATTATTCTTGTTTTTTTTTAACTGTTATATAGGTAAGACAGTTATTTGATTCAAAATATTGTAATTTTAAAATTTAATTAATAAATATTTAATGTAGTTTTAATATTATTTATTTATGTTTGTCTTTCTTTCATACAAATTTGTAATTTATATTATTTTTATTCAAAATTATAAATGAAACCCTAAACCTCTGCAAAGAAAAATTATCTTTTGCTCTCGTACAAATAGTATTTAAGTTTGTTTACCTTAGGAAGTTGTATATTGAGATAAAATTATTCGTTGGACAAACTAGAAATAAAAAGACATTACCAAAAAGGTTGAAATAATAGTGAATATATTTTATGGGAATAATAATAAGTAAAATTTTGACAAAGTGTAATATAATATTTATGTAGAATAAAATAACAGCTGAAACACATTTATATATATAGAAGTTGTATGTAAAACTTTAGGGGCAACAAAAATACTAATTAAAAAAAATCATTTGTATTTAATTTCCTAATAATCTTTCTTTTTAATAGTTAATTTAATATCAAGTACTTGTATTATATAATTTCCTATCCTCGTTTAACTTTTTGGATCCTTTTTATATTCTTCACATAACTCTTTAGTGTTAATCTTTACTCAAATTGTTTCTAAGTTTTAACTACATTATTCCTTCTCTTCATCATTTTTTTCCTTACATTTTGAATACACGTGAAAAACACATTTTCAGATGAATCTATTTTTGTCAAAAAAATTGAAAATTCTAAGGTCAACTTAGAAAGTTTGGGGGTAAGTTTAGAATGTTATTTACCTTTTCTTATGGTTTTGTTTGTGTTTATTTAACATTAGTTGGACTGTTTCTTCCTGCACCTCTATATCTTCTTCTGTCACCTTCATACACAATATGAAAATACATTTTTATCCTCCTTGTGTCACCTCATACAGTAGTTTCTGAATTATATAATCCGAAAACTCATTTGAAAAAAGACTTCCGAATTATATAATCTATAAAGTAATCATGCATCTGAAAAAAGACTTTTAGATTATATAATCCGGAAGCTAATTAACAATTTGAGAAATGACTTCCAGATTACGTAATTCAAAATATTATAGAGGAGCATTTTTGGAAATTCGAAAATTTATGGATGTGAGAGAAAAAGGTATGGGGGTGCAGGAAGAAACAGTCCATTAGTTGTTCTGATTTTTTTGTTTTGGGAAGCCGGAGAATGCACGTTGTTGGGCTTATGTGGACTGAATAGTACTCTTCGTCCCTTAGGGTATTGCATTCTGTACCCCCATAAAATTTCGAATCTATCATCTTGAAAATAAATTATCAGTAGGTTTTCATTTTTGCACTTTCAGTTTCACTTTAGATTTGACATTCCAGACCATTAAAAGTAATATTTTTGTTTTTAAATTGTACATTTTAAAATATAATTTAAAATACAAAATTTGTATTTTAAAATGTATAATTTAAAATATATATTTTTATTTTATATTATGAAATGTGTATTTTTAAATACAAAATTTATATTTTAAAGGTTGATTTCAGAATGTATTTTTCATTTTTTATAACATATAATCTGGATTACATAATTTGTGTTATGGAATACATTTTTTATACATTGCGAAATATGTTCAGAAAATATAGAATGTGTAATCTATAATGTATTTTTTTGACAATTTTATCATTTTTACCACCATAGGGGTGCAGCATGCAACTCCACATTCTTTATCATTGTTGGACTTGTTATATTTTTGGCAAACTCTTCTTGCACCTCCATAGATTTATTTTGCACTTCCATAAGCATGAAAATTTTCATTTTACCTTTTTTGTATGGTAAATCTGAAAGTCATTATTTTTCTAAAAAGAAGTTTTCATATTGCAAATCCGAAAGTCATTGTTTTTATAAAAAAAGGTTTCAAATTATACAATAAAAAGTCATTATTTTTCTTTTGGATGGTATCATTCTGGATTGTGCCATTTAAATTCTTTTAATAAAGAAAAATAAATTTTGGATTGTATAATCCTAAAGAAAAAATAATTCTGAATTGAATAATTCAGAAATAAAAAATGAGTTATATATTATGTAATTATGAAATTATTAACAAAAGAGGCCAAATGGAAACTTTTATGTTTATGTTTATGAAGGTACAGAGCCTATATTTTTTTCCACTGTGGTATATTTTATGAGTCCCCAAACTAAATGAAAGATATCTTGTAAAATAAGAATTATATTTTAAGATATCTCATTTTAAAGTGAAATAGGATGCTCGAGGATTTTTATATGCAGTAAAAAAATCCCCTTTATATATAAGCTTCGCTCTATGCTAGCTGTTGTGTTTAAATAAATGAAAGGATATATCAATTGCGAAAACTTTAAGTTGTGTACGCAATTTTATTTTATTTTTGATTAATTTTAGTTACTATGGATAATGTTTAATTAGAATAATTCTTTTATAATAAAATCCTTTTAGAAATACATTAATAAATGCTTTTCATAGCAAAACTCTGCGGAAATAATTACAACACTGAAAATAATAATACAGCCTTGAATAACGTAACTATCAAACTCAATTTTTACATTTGAGTTGAAAGTTAATGGTTAAAAAAAATTATAAATTCATTCAGGTGTACATCTTCTATATCTGAACATTTAATAAAAGATTAAAAATATCAACAGATAATTATTCTTTTTGCAACACTAACTTAACACATTTTTTGTTTAAATTCTCACACATTACCAGTGTATACATAAACATTGATCTTGCCAAGAATGTGATTCATCTGCGAAAGAAAATCCTTGATGATGTTTAGGGGTTAATGGAGGTAACACGAGGAGAAGGAGAAGGAGAGGGAGAGTTACGACAAACTGGGCACGTGGTATTGATGCGCAGCCACTCGTCTATGCAATCTGCATGGAAGCAGTGTTCGCATTCAGGAATACATCGTATTGTCTCTTTGCTATTGTACTCTGATAAGCATATCCAACAGCAACCATTGTTGGGTCCAGGGACTCTTCTACTCTCTCCAAGCACTACCTTCTCATAGGACTCAATGGTGGACTCGTCCAAACCAGTGGTAACAATCTCTGGTGCTGGTAATATTGTGGCTGGTGCAGATCTTGCAATAGCATTGTTACGAATGTTGGTTAGTCTGTCCTTGTAGCACACGCAACATGCCATCACAATTGCAAAGATTGCTGCTGGTCCAACAACGCTTAATGTAATGATTCTGAAGATTTGGATTCCTTGTTTTGATGCACCTGAACATTAAGCCAGAAAGAAAACACAATATATAAGATTGTCTGTTTTAGAATGGTTATTAATTGTGAAATCTGAAAATGGGACTGCAGAGGATCCTTGTTTGTTAGGAAATGTCATCAGTAACAGCAAATCGATTGATAGAGAGAAATCTTTGTCCTAAGAGTTGGGCTGCTTTAATCCAGCTTTTGATATTATAACCTAGAACAAAACACTATTCAATTTGAACCTACAGATTTATTCTTTAGACTGTTAAAACTCAGTACCAAACCTTTGAAATATTAGTTTTGACTCGAAGAAATTTACTTAATATTGTTTCTAATCATTTTTTTTCAAGTCAAGCAAGTTATACATAACGTGAAACAAATAAAATGGAGTTGTTTTAATTTACTCTAAAATCTAATGAGTACCAAGTAATAATTGAATAAATAGGATTGACATGTACCATACATCTATAAGTGAAGATAAATTTAACCTTTTGAATGCAGATATGCACATTACACTTGCCTGTATCTTGCTTTGGATTTTTCTAAAAAAAAGCATTATTTCCCTTGGTTTTAATTTAATGTCTGCATGCAGTTCTAATAATAAAGTCAACTACTCAAAGGTAAACAAAACAATAATTAAGCAGACATCGTGAATACCACGTAAAACCATTGACCAAAATATTTTTTCCCAGTAACTTCAACATGTGACCAACTATGATAGATAGCACTCCTGTGATAATCACTTAAGTTATTTCTTTTAGTTCTTTGTACATGTTACGTCATCTAGAGCTTCGGTGTATGAACTTTATGTAAATCCATATAAAAGATCTTTACCTGTTTGGTAAGAGAAACAGAAGAGTTGATTGTTGTTGTTTCGATCAAACCCACACAATTGTTCTTGTGCTTCACAATATCTACAGTCAGGTCTATCCCATGTTAATGCAAGATCTTCACTAAACTCACCTTTGAAATTACCCTCAAAGCGCTGCTCTGGTCCTGCAACTGGGACAAAAAGACTGGTAATAACATGGCAAGATGCAGGTAATGGATTGGGCAAACTAAGTGAGAGGACAGCTGATACAAAATGTGTGGAATTACTGAGGCAGTCAATGGGAATGAATTGTGATCCTGCGTTCTTTAATGGGCAGCTTAAGAAGGTGTAGTTACGAGTAAAAGTGGGACTAAAAGGAGAGGCTGAGACATTGAGGCTGAGAAGACGTTTGGGGAGGCAATCATCTGGGTCGTAGACTTGTATCTTTTGTGTGAGGTAGTTAATGTTGCGCACGTAGAATAGCCCAGAATAAGGAAGTTTTAGCACTGTTTTGCTATTATTCGTGCAAATTAAGTTGAAACCAGGATAGCCACAATAAGGATTTTGCTTACCTTCTTGTTGAAAGGGGAAACGAATAATGATACCATTGCTGCCACAAAAAGAAAATCGGCAATCACTAGAGGCATATATGACAGGAAAGATGAAGAAGGGAAAAAGGACTTCTAAGATGCCCATTATTTTTGAGATGTAAAAGTCTTCGGTAGGAAGGGAACGGACATGGTTATAAGAAGAAGAAACTGTATTTTAATCTTAAAGTCTATCCAAATTTAAAAGCAACGTTGAAAATCATTTTGCATTTTATATTGGTACAGTGTAAGAAACTAATAGAGATATAAAGAAGGTATGACTTAAGAACATTATAATATAATTCCTGTTCTTGTCACATCAGCCATTCTGGGGGAGAATATTCAAAATCCTCAGTTCCTCACCGATGATCATTAAGTTATTCGGATTTCGTTAGTTTGTTTCCAGCACACTGCACAAATCATTCTCTTTCATGGGAGCAGATGGATCAAGATCTACAGAATACTTTCTATACTTCCATACAAAAATAATAATGCTTGGTCATCACCAATTTGCAACTTTCCATTGGGAAATATTATTTGTCATTATATTTCAATGCTTAAACCAGAGCTACATGTGGAAAATTAATGGAGGATTATAGAATAGTTGTTTTCGGGTCCTAGAATGTAGACTTGTATAATAATGCCGAGAAGACATTTTAAAAGCTAGAAAATAACTACCCAACCCCTGCTCCTCTCAAAAGACAGGTTGGAGATGAATCACAGGAGCTGTTGAGAGATTCTAATAGAAACAACTTCTCCGTCGGCCCCTTCCCTCATAGCATGGTATTTCACATGAAGACCTGCATGTATTGAAAAAGAAAAACAAGAGAAGACTATAAGCAAAGGAAAGAAGTGAAAATGAGTTACTACACCGACCAGTGAAATTGCTAAGGAAATTCGAAAAAGGAAATCTGGGATTCAATTTTGCCCAGATTTTTCAAGTAATTGATACAGAAAGCTGTCAAGAAAAAGCTTCTCACCTTCATTTTCTTGTAAATTAGTATTCACAGCTACGGCATGGAAAGCAATCATAGCCTTGGGTTGCCAGTCATTTGCTCTTCCAATCCATGACTTGTAATCAAATACCGCTGCCATTTAATTTGGAAATCAAAACAGATTGTTTAATGTGTTAATGTCTCGAGTTAACAGTCTTCTAGAAAGTAGTAGGCAATAAAAAAAATTAGAACATGAAGTAATTTACTGAAATGCTCATAATCTAGACCCAGAATCATTCTGAGGCATCATGATATTGTTATTGAAGTTCGTTTGTGGATTATCTATGGACTCACTCTTCGCTCGCCTATCTGTAATTAAAACTACTTACAAAACACAATTTTATAATTATGGATCTGTGCGACAAACAAAAGGTGATTTCTTTATGCACTGACGATAGACCAAGGTTTATTGTCAAAAAAAAATTTGACAGGGTTACGGAGTAAGCCGACTGAAGTATCAAGATTTACCCGACGTTGAAGAATCCCCCAGGTGTTTAATGTCAAAAATGGAGCCAGCAGCCCCATCAGCTCGTTTTTTTATATCATGAGATCCTACAAGCTGGTAATCCCAGCTCCCATTTCGGTAGCCTTCACAGAGGAATAGTTCTATGTGCCTTGCATCTAACGTCTGCATTGTTCCTATATAAGTGGGAGAAACCTGTCAATTTAAGTTTAATCTCGCTTCTCTTAATGACAAATCCTTGCTGTGCAACACAATGATCAGTGATATAAATTCATGGGAGTATTATTGTGTTGTCCAAATTAGAAGGCAATGGCAGTCAAAGGGATTATGGATATGCAGGGCTCTGCGGATTGTATTCAAATTACCGTCGCACGTGTTGAGGTCACAAACCGGGCATCTTACTAGCTGTAGGTCTGAAAATTTAACCATAATAAACAAATGAAATTAATTAAACACAACTGAGATAATATGTTGACATATTCACTTCAAGTATCATCTCATAATCCTAGTGTAAAAGTTAACTTGGAAGTTACCAGCTATCCAGATTCCAGATTTAACGTTGTCTAGCACGCAACAACCTTGAGACCGCAACAACTTTTCAATGCTTTCTCCTTTCCGTATCTTCCCCGGAAGACTCATTCTCTCTGCCAGGACGGCTACAGAAGAATCAAAAGAAAAGGCGCCGATACGCATCCAATCTGATGGTACATGATATAAATAAAAAGTTACAACATCGATAATTTTCTAAATCTAAGACATTGAAGCTGCACATTTTGCGCCTGTAACAAATCTTCTGTTAACTGAACTTCTGCTTTAGTCCAAAAATATATGCACTTTAAGAAAGACTCAGTTAGTGGTTGGGTAAATTCTAGAAAGACATACACTAAGAAATCGGCACAGAGGATGAAGAATAGGTGCTAGAAGTGGTTAATGGTCTCCGATCAGTTCAAGAGATTGCATTCATAGACTTTTCTGCTCTGTTGATATAAATTGATTCACTAAAAGAAATTGAAGATTAATTTTAAAATAAAATAGAATATCATGTGATAATGAAGAAAAATCTGGAGCTGTTCATCCACCAACAGTCATTGTGTCAACTTAGTCTTGTGAGAACCGGCCCACCGGTCTAGGCACAAGCTTAATAATCAAATGGTTGGCTATTGATTCGATCTTTAATAAAAAAAAATGGTATATATATCTAATATAATTTGACAAATTTATCATAAATTTCAAATTATTACCACTAACAAATACTAATATATAAAATAAAAAATAAAGTTAATGTAATTTTATAATTCAAAATTTCAAAAGTATTATTATAATAAAATAACTAATATTAAATTCTTAAAACAATACAAATTCATAAAAAAATAATACAACTTTATAAATAAATTTGAAAGATATATATATATATATATATATATATTTTGTTGTAGAAGTTGTTGTAAAAATAAAGTTACTCTAACATTTTTTAAGAGTAGAATGGGGTTAATATTTGTGTGCTTACTAAAAGTTAGTATGAATTCCATGAAGTCGATTCTATTTAAGGATTAATTATAGGTTTTTTCTAAATTGAGATTGATATAAAAAATGGTGTTTTTTTACATCTAATATTAATAAATTATTTGTAGAATAAATTCATTTTTATTGAATTAACAGTGTTAGCTTTTTTATAGTTTCACGAACTAATATAACTAAATAAAACGTCTCACTTTATATGTAAATACGTTAATTTAAAAGTAAAAAATACCAAAATCAAATTAACATATTTATTAAATTTTGATATTAAAAACACTGGAAAATTTTTAAAAGTAACAACGAATTAAATTTAAAAGTTTAAAAAAATTATTTAACTAGAGAACTATGACTTACTCCACTTAAACAATAACTTTTTTTTCATTTCATTTTAAGTCAATGGTTTTGTTAAACAAATTAAGAAAAGTAACTGATATTTTTTATTTTTTATAAAAATTACTGTATTATACATTTTTTAATATACTTCTTATCTTTCTTAAATCAGTGTTGCGTTATAAAACTTACTTATTATAGAAAAGATTAAATAATAGCCAAACTCATAACGTGTCTTTTGCGTTTTCTTTTATGAATGTGAAAGTTTACCATCCAGTTAAAAAAATTCATACCTCTAATTTCATTGTTTAAAAATGTAAAGCCAAACATATACTTAACAAATAATTAAATTAATATTTTTATATTTTTATTTTAATTTGTAATTTAAAATTTAAAATATTATAATATTATTATAAAGGATTGTGGAATGGTGTTAGTGTTTGCGTTGTTAACAAAACCTTTTCCAAATGTAAAACAGAAAAATAGGACTGACAGGAACGAAGTGTGGCTACCAAAGAACCAACTCACCGATGTGTTTCTCTTTTTGACGGAACATGTAAGAGTGGCTTCCATCTGAAATTTCATTTCAAAATCGAATTTAGTCGGACGATGTTACCACTGGATTGATTGAATATTGAAGAAGAATGGAGAGGTCTTACCAAAGGCTGACGTATACAGCTTGCACCACCTGAATGCCACGCGTTCCGGGGGTGGAACCTGAAGATCACGCAGGCACACGAACTTCCATATACCGTCCTCCATAATAACACGCTGGAACCATCGGCTTGTGGCTGCCAGCATCACCAGAGATTTTCCATCCAGAAATTTAGCAATCTCTGTCCAAATGTCTTCTTCGAACCTTCTCGTTCAGCGTTCACAATTATAAGGTGTTCAGACAAAAATAGAAACAGTAACTAAGCAAAGCACTAGAAATGAAAAAGAAAACAGAGTTTCCAAATTCCACTTATGAATTAAACTTTCATACATACAAATAGAATCTACAGTTAACGCGGTCTCAAACTTTTCAGCATTTTCAAATTCGAAATTGGAAGGAAAAAAACAGAGAGGCATCCATTAATCGATATTAGTTAAAGCTATAGAAAATGACGATCTGAAATTCTGAATAGTAATAGTTTTAACATTTTCTATTTAAGAAGTTCATAGAAACCAAAAACACTTCAGAAGGTCAAACTTAAAACAGAGTTCGAAGAGAGACTAGGCTGTTTTCAATTTTTAAATCGAAAATGAGCGTCTCAATTTTATGTAGATAGCCTAGAAACTCATGGAACTGGAATCTCGAGAATGAAGGAAATTATTGAAATCACAAATTACCTACCGATGAAGCTTACTCGTTTCCTCTTATGTCAAAAATGTCATCAAACATGATTCAGCGCGCGAATTATTATTATATCTATATTCGAAGTTCATCCACAAGCCGAAACTCAGTAAGATCGCATTCAAAAGCATCTTGCGAAAATAATAATAATAATAATAAAAAAAAAAACAAACACGGAGATGTGCAAAAATAAAACGTATAAATTAATAGATCACACAACAGTTCTTTTACTAGTCTAATTTTGCTGATAAAAAACGAGTCTCGGAACAAGAAATCAAGCATTTAAA
The DNA here is from genome assembly GCF_000499845.2 of Phaseolus vulgaris. Taxonomy (NCBI): domain Eukaryota; kingdom Viridiplantae; phylum Streptophyta; class Magnoliopsida; order Fabales; family Fabaceae; genus Phaseolus; species Phaseolus vulgaris. Next base: position 39,002,137 of record NC_023750.2, read on the forward strand.
ATCACGCGTAGAACGGTTCAAAAACCATAACTAAATGAAAATCCGAATCCAGTTCAAATTCGTGACTAATAAACGCATAATTGCATAGTAAACATACGAATGCGTTTAATAAAGAGCAGAATTCATAAATACAAGCTGAGTGATTGAAATTTAAATAATTTGCAATTGAATTTTCAGAAATATATATTCATATATATATATATATATATATATAGAGAGAGAGAGAGAGAGAGAGAGAGAGAGAAAGAACCAGGAGAAAGTGGAATGAGCAGAGAGAAACGGAGGACGGGGAGAGTTGCAAGAGCAAATGGTTTTGCTCCGGCGGATCCGCTTTTCCGGCTGCATCTCGCCGGCGGAGGAAGTAGCGTTTTGGAGGCGCTTTCGCATGCTGCTTCAGGAATCTGTTATAGCTCCTTTTTTTCTACCTGAAATTATAAAGCTGAAGCGGGAACAACAACCCCCTCTCAACTCTGTACTGAAACACAACGGTTCTAGTGATCTTAATTCTCTCGTTTTATAGACGCGCCAAAAGCTCCCATTTCAAACAAAATAAAAAAATTAAATCACAATTTGAATCTTTATTGTAACAAAATAGTTTTTAAATAAACCTACTTTCTAGTTTTTTTTTCTCTTTTTTCAAGAATCATTAACTTTTAGTAATTAAAAAGATTAGTTATATTGTGGTGTCTAAATTTCTTATTTAAATTTTTTGTTAGTTTTAATCATATCAATTCAGGTATCATAGAGGTACGATTTAGTCCATCAACTTTTAATTGTATCCATTGTTTCCACATGATATATTTGTGCAATTTTATGTGATTTATAAAGAAAATGAGAGTTTTTAATACAAAAAATTATATTAATTTTTCAAATGACTGAAAATTAAACATCATAAAGGAAATACTTATATGTAACTAAATGTCTAATAAGTAATAATGTTTACATTTACTAAAATCTTGGGCTCCTATTACGTTCCCCTTACCACTTTAGTTCTGCTTCAGTAATTAGTCATACAATCGTATAATTTAAATATATGTAAATAAAATTAATTATACATCAGTTTTAAACATTATATTTATTAAAGAAAATGTATAGTTACTTTTGCTAGATCAACGATGATCCAACTCTTAATCTATTGACAACAAACAAAACTACATGTTTATGAGAAAGTATAATTCTTCAATATATCTATCACACTTTTATAAATTTGCTTTCACATATTAATAAACTTTATTAAAAATTTATTGAACATATAATAGATAAAAATACTATTATATTTACTTTTTTTGAATAAATTTAGCCGATGAAACATTTAAAAATAATGAAATTCAGATACATGCTAATAATACATATAATATTAATTAATATGTATAATAATTTATCTATTCATTTTTACATAACCATTATTTAAAATAAATTATTATGAATTGCTTTTAATTTAAATATATTCAAAATTATTTAAGTGATGTTTGTAAAACACGACTTAAAGTAATAAAATGTAAAGGCATGCTAGTATAATTTTAAAGTTATGTAACATCATTTGTTATTTCATTTAGCTTATTTTTTTAAAAACTAATAACTTTTTCTAGCTCTTTAAAAAGACTCTTAAAATTTAAGTTAAAACAAACATAACTCAAACCTTTCTCGCTTAACCAAGGGAATTTGAAATTATTGGCAAGTTATTCATGAAATATTTTTTCATTAATTTTAGCACTAATTTTACCGTACATTGACTATTAAATTTTTTTTACGTATTTTACTATCTGAGTTTCTCACACTTTTGTCATCATATTTCGTAATTTATATACAATTTGTCAGCATGTAACTAATAAAATGACGTCATTTTTCAAAACTTGATAACAAATAAACTTGATCTTTTAAGGATACGTCAATACTTTGTAACAAAACAATAAAAAGAACATAATAAAAGAGAATATGTTAAAATGTAAAAAAAAATACTTAAGTAACAAAATTCACAAAGTAATAGTAGCTAAGTTGTAATATAGAATTTAGAAAAACAAATTAATAAATGCATAATTAGTTATAAATATCTAGGGTAATTTTGAATGAGGTCCACATTTTACCCTGGAAATCTTATAAATGAATTAAACAAGTTTTTAATGTAAAAACACAAAAAAAAAAAAAGTCAACAAGGAAATAAACGTAATTCAATCTTTACCTTAAGGAATGGAGTGACTTGCTAAAAAAAGGTAGGGAAACTTGTCAATATTTTTCATATAATGAATACAAAACTACTGAAACTCAGTCCTACGATATTTAACAGGTATATTAGTTCATTTTACTGTTGTGAGGAGGACCATATAATTAGCGTGTCTAATTGGGAATTTGTTTCACATTTCGTTAAAAAAACATAGTATGGAGGGGAGACGGGTCCTAATAAATAAACCCCAAAAGCCAATTTTGGTTTAATTTTGAAAAGGCCAATTCAAATACTGCATTTTTGGAAGAAAAACAAAATCAGATATAGCAAATATGGGTTAGGGTTTACTTGGAATGCTCGAAATGTATTATGGAACATGTGTGCTCCTCTATAAATGCCTCTAGATGTCAAATAATTTGAAGAACATCCTTGCAAGTTAGGAAAATGCCACCATCTAATTTGCACTGAAGGTATCTATTTTATTTTATATAATGATATACAAATTATACTAAACTAGTAAAAAAATTAAGAAATGGCTCAATTGGACAAATTTACTGTGGTTTGGTAACTGCAATTTTTCAAAGAGCAAATAAAAGCTAAACCTAATTCATAAATCTCCTACACTTGGGGGCTTTGCAAAGGCAAGGAACTTTCAGGTCATCCCGCTCATCTGGATCGAACAAGTAGTCATACCTGTTGCAAAATCAGAGGAAAATAATAGTTCATTCATGTCAGTCTAATCAACTTCTTGATAATGAAAGATGTATGCAGCTTGTACATGTGAGCACGTTTAAAAAAAATGCAAACACAACAAACCGTACGTTAGTTCTTCACCAGCAGAAACATTAGTCTTGGCAATAAGAACAATCCGGCTCTCCTGATCACCCAGACTCATTATCCTTGCGTAGCAGTTTGGCATGCACTGAAGCAAGCAAGTCAAGGTTAAACATCAGTTTCTTTCCTTTTGTTTTTGGCTCATTGTAGTATTATCTAGTATAAAATTTGCCACGTTTTTCTTCTTTCTTTGGGCAAAACAGGAATTACTGCTGTATAAATAAAAACCAGACTAAGGAAATCTAGCAGCCTAAGGCAGTTAAAATTTAGAAGGAAGAAAAGCCAAGTTACTGAGGAGAACAATACTTCCCGGCTTTACTTATTTTATGCCCAACAAAGTATTAGGGCAACTCTCTGGGACAGGTCACAAATCAAAATAAAATAAAAAGATTCATGAAATTACTGTAAAGTAAACTTATAATAACTTACAGAATGATTTATTAAGCGTGCAATATTGCCCGTGTTTGTTGCATCAACTACCACTTCCTCGCTAATCTTGAACAGCTGCATATTTTATTTCCTTTCGTGTTAAGATTAGCAATAAATGAACTCAAATATTAACAGCAATCATGAAGCTGCCAAGACAGGCGTTTCAACTAATTACCAAATAGACTTCACCTTATTAACCAATACAAGAAAGATTGGAAGCATGTACAGATATTTAAACAAATCTCAAATATAATACTCACATAGCAATCTTTGCCTTCCGAACGATATTTTGCTTCCCTCAGATCAGCAACACTACGCCTTACATGCACACCACGATACTCAACAACCTACATACAAACACAACAAGCATGAACTTAATGTCTTCAGAATAAACTGCAGCAAGATAATATATCTAAATTTGAGTGACTCTTAAATTAATAAAGTTACCATCTCTCCTTCTTGTATATCTCTACGAGCAAAGAGGCCCCATCCATGAATGCCCGATTTTCCAAAGCAAACTCTCAATTTTTCCATTTCCTGCTACGCCAAAACATTGTAATTAAATTTAAAAATTATAAGAGAAAGAAAGATTATTTAAAATTAAAAAAGGAAAAAAAATGAGACAATTAAATGGATACATATGTTTTACCCGTAAATGGTGAAGACGTTCCTTGAAAGAAGTGAATACTTTAGATTCATCACCAGCCTATCACAATGCAGGTTTATCAGATAACAAATTTGCCCCTTTCCCCCCACATATTAAGCAACAACTCAGCAAAAATAGGTCTAACTCTTAAAATATATATATATATATAACCTTAGGCACAGAGATTACCTTAAAGCCATTCAACAGAGTTATTGCATCTAGGGAATGACGGGTGGGTCCCCTGGGCCAGTGAATTATTGGCTCATTGGCTCTCTGACCAAATGGGAGAGAATGAGTTGTAAGAGAACAAATTGAAAATAATAAATAATGTAAGTAATTAGCATGTTTGAATTAGCAACTAACATTAATGAAGGAATAGAATTGGGTGTAATAAAATACCAGAAGTTCCATGAAAGTATTTGGAATCACCTTATTAGGAGACCTACGGTACACACGACATCTAGCAGCAGACAGTGGCTCAACTACCTCATTTTCTGTGGTTGAAGATTCAATAAGCTCTATATTCTTTGATGAAATTAGCCTTGATCCCCTGAAGCATCCTTTCTGATTTTGAAGGGAAGTTCTGGGAGAGAAAATCCCCAGGGGTGTGTGTATGACCAGTACTGAATCTGGATTTGGGACCCTGAAATGAAATTAACTTTTAAAACTACTAACGAGAAAAGAAGTCAAAAATAGCAATAGGTATAATCACAACACTAAAGCTCGAACCTGTGAACTGAACAATATATTAGCTTCTTCGTTATTTGAGACCCATTCTTCTCCATGGAATGCAACTGTAAATTTTAAAAACATCAGCATATTTCCCCAGATATTGCAATCCACATATATTCAAAATTGACATATGAAAAAACAAATTTAAAAATACTAGCAATTCCAGATCAACACATTTACATTTAACAGACAACACTTACTTCCATTGTATATCCTGCCCTTGATGCACACATCACATGAAAATATGTGGAACACTTGCAACAAGTTATACAGGAACCATGGCTCTGTTTACAAATCACACAAGTCTGCAGTCGCAGGGACAAGAACCAGATACACGAGTTTATTATTAAATCAAGCCAAAAAAAAAAAAAGGAGGCAAAAGTGATTATTACAAAACAAAAACCACACAACCATCTTCGTGAACTATAGAAATAAAATAAAAAATGATAGTGGAAGATTATATGGTGCATTTTGGATTGTTGGTGTAGAATTTACTTTAACAAAAAGTAATTTGGAAGAATGAAATTTCTCTTTGCAGACAAATCATCCAAAAGCAATTTGAGAACAATTATATAAATAAATCATTAGATTACACCACAAAATGTATTTGGGTTCATTTTGGTTTACGAGTCAAATAAAAATTATAATCAGTCAGTATTTATTTGAGGCAATATTTAGCTGAAACCAACTGTAAAAAAACAAGATCACCATATTTACCCAGCTTACCTTCACAAACGAATTAGGAGGAATTTTAAGGATTCCCACAGCAGGTTCCATGGCCTCATGGTTTTGGAAAACAACTTGAGGTCGAAACCAAGCACATGTTACATGAACCCACAACATTTCAACATCAGTTGGCTTTAAAGCACCACCTGAAAAGCAAGTGTTTCCGATATAGTAAAAGCATATTAGCACTTGATCACAACACTGACCATTAAAGATAAAAACTATGAAAGACAAAACAAGGCTGGTGCAAATTGCAAATTTATAACACTAGGAATGCTAGATAACTACTATCACATTTGTATAAGGATTAGAGTTATAAGAGGATTTCTTAACAATGTGAAAATGCACAAGAATGGTAAAACATTAGATATTGTGATTGATGATCCACCAAAGTAAAACATTTTTTTAATATAATTAAGGTTAGTTCAATATATATGAATGAAAAGGGCCTCCCTCTTTAAGAGTGCTGAATCCACCGTGTCTACTTTTGTAAATAATTTACATTGCAGGAAATAGACACAAAAGCAAATAGAATTCTTCAGACTTCCAAAAATACTAAATGTGACATGCCTTTTACTGGGCAGAGGCAACACTCTCTCTCAACATCAGGAGTTTCACATACTCTGCAAACCCAAGAAGTTAAATCCTTAACATTTTTTGCCCCGTAGCACTCTTGGTGGACAGCTATTTGACATCTGCACAATAAACAAAGTGAACCTTTGTAAATCACTTCCTTTAAAGCCTCGTAAATTTGAAATAAAACATTAGCAACCCAAAAATTCCAAAACTTAAGGGAAAATAATATGAAAAAAAAGGAGAAAACCTGTTGCAAATAATAATTTTATTATCTTCCCAATCTTCAACCCATCTGCAAACAGCACACCTTTCCGTTGTCCATTTTGCATTAACAGGCTCGTACTTCTCTGAGACAAGGTAGAAGAAAAATAAATTTGTTTCTAAAGATATATTCAAAAGAAAGCATGTATGTGCTCTGTGGCAAAAGACTGTCAATTAGAAAAAATACAAGCATTCAGTGTGTAAAAGTTTACATGAAATGCACATTTACCTTGCAAGAAAGCAAGTACCTGCTGCTGATCTAACTGCTGGGTTATTCCCTCTAGTGGAATGTGCTCAGCCATCTGAAGTAATTCATGTCAAGTCAACAATGAGAAATAAGTACACAACAGTAACAAAACAAGAGCACAATAATAGACACTAAAAAAACACAACGTATTCAAACTCAGAATGTGGAGAGTTTAGGAAGTCAAAGATATATGGGCAGTAATCAAGAAATCCATGTCACAGGACTAATGCTATGACTGTGAATTAAAAACCACCCAATAGAGATACTGGGCACCCCTCTAATATAGCAAGAAACACTTCGTACCCATTTTTCCAGAGGTAGCATTGTACTTTTCACTTTCACACTATGTTTCCATTTTTTCGCTCTGCAACCAGTATGTTTTTCCCATTCACTGAGTGTCTGCTTCCTTGAACCACAATAACCACAATTGCACATGACTCTGCAAGAAAAGGAAATCACAAGCTGCTCAAAGAAATTGTTCAGGGAAGAACTCAAATGCATTCACCTGGGGTTCTTTTATGCTTCTCAAGCTGTTTTCATGGTATAGAACCTCGTCAGGTGATAAAAAATACTATTGAAAGTTCTGAGATAATACTGGATAAATGCTAACATAATAGTCAACTACAAATAGTCATAAATAAAATAAATGGATATACAAAAAGGAACTTCCTTCTGAAATCCCTGGGGGCAAAAGGAAAGACAACAGTAAAGAAATGGAGAGAATTCCTATCCAGGAACATGAATTCAAGAGCCGTATAAAAAAAAATCCTACTATCATATGTAAGAAGACAAATATTTAAATTGAATTATCTCCCATTATATCCAAAAAACACTGAAGACGTACAGATGAAGCTTTGGGATATATATTCCTTCCATGCCGTTGCACACCACCAATACACTATCGGGTATCATAGATTTTTGGCTATTCTCTATTGATCTGTATCAAAAAAGTATCACATCATAAGACCCATAATAAAATGAATTTAGGTAAACAGATGAAAAAGAAGAAGGAAAAAGGCAATTACTGCATACTTGATTCTCGGCTTGTATGTTTGTGATGCTGGTAAATTACTAATAAATTTTCCCTTGCAATCTGGACAGTAGTAATCTGTATTTTCCAGATCCTGTAACCACAAGCCACGCATTTATCTTGGGCCACTTTACAAATGAGGGCAATTTAAAAAAGAATAGTATCAAGTTAAACATGATACAGCACCTTGAAAAGTCTGCTGGTTATTTTATCACACTCAGCATGCACCCACACATTACACCCATCACAACACACCTGAAACATAGTGTTCAGTCGCAAAAGATGTTGGAAGTGAGCATATTAAACACACATAAATTTAATTTTTTTTAAAAACAAATTTTAAAAAAGAAAATCTCACCCAATTCCCACCATCTGAATGATGCCAAGTCCTTTTGCAAATGCCACAATATTGTTTTGATTTTCGTAGCTGCAAGGACATAAATATAGTTAAAAATAAATATGTGCTGTAAAATTATTTAGTGAACAGTTTGAAACTATTATAAATTGACCATGCTTCGTTACCTTGGTACAATGTTTACAATAAAATCGTGGTGCACAATTTGAATCCTTAATCTTCTTCATGGTTTTGCATGGCAACATCAGACCACAGCCAGCACAGTACCCTGTAACCTGCAAAATATATCCATACGATAAAAGTATACAAATAACATAAATATACACGATACATTTTTCTAAAGTTAACTCTTAACCAAATCTGCTTTGCAGAATAACTATCATTACAGGACAAAACATCAAAGTAACAAGATGACTGCACAAGGTTCATAATCAGCAATTCACCACAAATTATTTTCATCTCTCATACAAATGTATCAGAAAAGGCAATCACAGAAAGAATTGGTTAAATTTAAATTATTCGTTAGCAACATACCACATTTGCAAGTGAGGTTTTTTAGTATTTAATTAATGGTTAAAATGCTAAATTAATTGGTTTTATGACTACGTTACTCCCAACTTAAAAAGTAGTCAACCCTACAAAAAAAATAAATCTTCCAGTCGTGAGTGACACACTGTTTGAGAAACTTTAAACAAACAGGATTTTGCTATGGCCATCGCTCAAATTCCAAATTCTAAGATTTGTAGCAACTTACCTGTGATGACTAGCTCAATCGTAACAGACCAATAGGTTAATCGCTTATCTTTTGCATGTCACGCAATTCAGACATGATCTCCTACTTCGATACAGGTAAACAGTATTAGTACATGGCTACGTACAGCATACAGACAATAGCCCACTCAATCCATCGGAAATACAGAAGCTTGATAAAATAATTATAAAAAATTAAATAGTTTTACTAAAGCTTTGCATTCCTTAAAAAAATAGTTTTTCTCTGTTGACCATTCTAGGTTTTTTCCATTTTTTCTAGTTCCAGCTCCGGCTGAAGAATATATATCATAGCCACTCCGTCCTTCCTCCACACATAAGAACAGTCATATCATAGACACTTCCGCAGTCCTTCCTCCGTAAATAAATATTGCCTAACGCAACCTTTGACAACGATAACTCGACATGTCTAAAACCTTTATCTTATGCATAACAGTTTGTAAAAGCTTTCATCAGATCATAAAGCATAAAATGAAAAACCCTGATAACATAAAATGAAAATCTCACCTGTTCCTGGCCGTAGTATTCTTCATCAACATAATAGCAGGTAGCCTCCATAAGTCGAGCAGGATGAGCTTCTGCATCAGGTACTTCCACTCTTCCCAAATGTGAATCCAGAACACCATCTTCTGCCAGCATTGCCTCCTCCAGGGCCATGCGGAAGTCACTAGGTTTGCTCTTGTACAACCGAGTCTGCCCCTGAAACCTGAACAAAGATAAATTTCCACCAATTAAACATCCAACATTCTTACAGAATCAATCCACTGCAGCAAACCCAAAAATAATTCACCCACACACCTGTGCAAGAACTCCGAGAAGGGGAACACCATTCCCTGCTTCACCCACGCATAGTCCTGCACACCATCGCTCTGTTAGACCCCACCACTAAAACCCGCGATCAAAAAACTCAAATTCTTGACAACATAAACAAGACTTGGAGATAACTTAACCCTTTGAGTTCCGTTCTTTGAATAACCAAAAAACATCACGCAGAGCGCGCCAGGAATACAACAGCTGAGTACGGACTCTGGAGCTTCCAAGGCAGGATCAATCACTACAGCAGGCCAAGCCGGATACCTCTTCCCACACTTAGCCCAAACTATATCCCCCAAAGAAAAATCCTCCAGCTTGAAAACCTCATTCCTCTTCTCCCCATTGGATTTTTGGTCAACACCCTCGAAACTAATCCCAGACGTATTACTCTCAGCCATAACGCCAGTCCTTCTCCCAACACTAGACGAACAACACACACTATCACTCCTCTCCACACTCACACCAATGCCACCCCTTCCGTCCTCCACATAACTCTTATCATTATCTTCAAAGCTCGAGTCTCCGTCCGCGTCAAGAACCGAGTCATTGAACCTCGACGGAAGCTTCTGGACGCGTCCACGAGAGGACCGCAGAAGCGGAGGACGACGTGCCTCCTTCACCATTTTCCGGTTGAACATAAAAGAATTCGAATTGGACTGAACCTCACCACCACCACCCCAATACGATCCTTCACTGCTCCAAGAACCAGAACCGCTGCTGAAATACTCAGCATCCCCCGGCACTCCCAGCGAGTACAACCCGTTCACCCTACGCTTCTTCTGAATCGCATTCTCGGTCCCGTCAATCTTACATCGTTTCAGGTTCGGCGCTTCGGCTTTCATTGTCCGCTTAACTATCATGCTGTTGCAATCATCCACATCGAAGATTTCGCGCACCGCGAAACCCTAATTGCATTCAAATCGAAACGCCGTCGCCAAGAATTGTGCAATCTGAACCCCCACACTCACGAGCCTTAGCCAAATTCGCAATATAGCCTGTTATTGTCACGATAATTGAATCTTGAAACGCTCTGCGAACCACAAGTGAGTGAATTTATTTTATTAAACCCTGAATCGAACAATGATGCCGCTAGGGAATGAAAGAACGAATGCTAGAGTGGGTTTTTTCTTAACCTTTTGAGAACTCACGAGAAAACGGAACCGCAAGGGAATTGGACAGAGATTGAAACCTTGGTTCCGATCGAGGAAACGATTAACAGGAACGCGGAACGATATATCCCGGGAAAACGCAGCGTGGAGATTTTCCCGAGAAAGGAGCAATTTGAATTCGCAGAGAGAAAACAAGAAAGAAGCAGAAGAAGCTTGTGTGTGGGTATATGTATGACACAGGAAACGCCCAGGCCAAAACACATAACACAACAAACAAAAGAAATGTACAGGGGAATTTAATTTATGAAAAAAGATGCTTTAACAACTTTAAAAATTAAAAACATTCATTTTCCTAATTTAAAGTATTAGTATAAATATTATATTATTAAATGATTCTCAAATGAATATTTTTAACTTTTCAAGTATCAAATCAAAGTATCTTTTATCTTAATTTATACTTTCGAAGAAAAATAAAAAAGAATGGAAAATCTTAATTAATATGTTAGTAGATGGAAATAAGGTTTTCCTAATTAATTTCATGTTTGAAAACTTTATTATCAGTTCTTCTGTTAATTAATTTTATGTTTGGAGAATTTATAGAAATAATTCGATTTTAAATAAGCTGTTATTAATTAATTTGATGCTTTAAACTTTTGTAGAAATATTCAAAGTGCTAATGATTTGGTTTTCAATCTTCGATAATTAATTTTGTTTATCTTACGAAACGAAATGAAGGGAAAAATATTTGGGAACCTTATTACTTTGCACAAAAGAAAAATTGTATACTTTAATTATTTATATTTCTTCATTTTATTATATTAAAATTAAAATTATATAATTTTAAAAAACATAAAGAAATATTTTTAAAGAAATAAGAGTTCAAGGATTATATAAATGTTTCTTAGTTGAGAAATTATCTAGTTATTCTTTAATCAATGAATCATTCAGTTACTCATCGCTGGTAGGATTAAATGATTATGTATCATATTAAATTAGAAACAAAAAGTCATAAAATTTTTATATAATGATATAGGTAGCCAAATAACTATTATTGACAACATAAGGTTTATTATCAGTTTTATTTTAGATGAAATTTTTACTTTCTTCGTTTTATGCAACATTGTGGTGAAGAACAAAATTAAACTGAATTCTAATTTATAAGTAAATAAAAAAAATAGAGGCATACAAAATAAAATAAAATAAATATCTAAAAATAATAAAAAGATAAGAAAGACAACCAACAATAGAAAAAATTGTGATACTTATTTGTCTAATGTCCTTATTAAGATATGTTTTCAATTTATTTTAATAAAAAATTCCTTTTGTAAATAAATCATTTTTTAAAATTACTTTTTAAGAAATGTCTATTTAAGTTTAATCAATCTGGTTTAATATATAATGTGATTAAAAAAATTAATTATTAATATTTTAAAAGTAAATATGCAAAAATAAATTGAAAGACAGGTAGAAAATAAATGTTTTACTCAACAAAAATAAGAATAAAGGCAAGTAACAATAGAAAAAAAAATGACAATGGTCATGTGACTATTGTTATTTGTGATTTTTTTATTATTCTTTATAATCATGATTTAATTATTTTTTTTAATAAAAACGTGTAGATAATTGATATTGGCAGTAAATTACATGAAGAGGTTATGTAAAGCTTTTATAAATTAAAATAACTAAATAGTGAAAGTTATTTCTACATATTTCCTGAAATATATTTAAGAATGATTTTAATAACGTAAATAACTAAAATTTTGAAATGCAATTATATTAAATGTAGGAATTTAATTTCTCCGGCTTAACAAACCTTCAACCCTTTCCTTACACATATATAAACTTTAGTTCTCACGGTTTCAAGTTCAACCAAATTATTCAAAATTAATATTTTAATCTTGGAAGCCTTTAGAATTTTACTAAACTAGTCAATCCCTTTATCAACTAAACAAATCCTTACAAGAATCTTAAGAACTTTCAAAAATAAATAATTGCTTCTTATTAATTATCAAACATTGAAAACAAATTAAAATTATAAATATGAATAACAAAATTCATATATATGTGTAAGTAAATAATTTAATGAGAGGTTAACATGTTTAATCAAATTTTATTAAGAAGAGAAATTTTATATAGTTTCACATCTCTCCATTATTTTTTAAACTTCATTTATCTCTCATTTATGTTATTGTTTTCTCTCTTTCTTTTACTTGTTCTCCAAAAAGGATAAACAATTTTTATAACGATTTCCTACAAAATCTACTAAATATGTTGAGTTTTGAAAGAGACCTCTTCAGATGGACATTTTCAAATTCCTTCAACAAAATTAGTTTTTTCATGTTGAACGTTTATTTCATTGCACACTTGCAAATTAATTCAACAAGTTGTGCAACTTTGACTCCAATTCATTTAGCACTTTCAAACTTGTTAAATGATGTGAGCAACTTTGTGATTTCGTTACCTCCAATTCCCTCAACGCTTCCGCAATGAAATATTGCAGAAAACACAACTATCAAATTTCTTTATTCAGTGGCAAATGGTCATATCACTTAAGGGATTGACTCTATATTTTTTTCTCTTGTTGAAGTTTTTCGTAATTTGCATTAAAATATTATAAATCTATTAACCAATATTATATATGTGAGATTTCCAACACACTCTCACGTCGAGAGGGACAATAACTCGTTCGTAGGATAATATATTATGGGTGGTTCGATAACGGTCCAATAGCGGATGACACGATATGCCTAACAAACACTCATTAGAATAGACTTTAAATGACTCTAATACCATATTACAAAATAAACTTTAAGCCTAACTCAACCCCCATCAAACCGACTCATGTTTGCACTCACTTATATACAATGAATTATCCTCTAGTCGATGGGATGTCCAACAACCAATTTGTTAACTTTTCTAAGTATCAAAATATTTGTCGTAAACAAATTTTAATTTTGATTTTGATATGCGTGATTGGTAACAGTGGTTATAATACTTTTAATTTTGATTTTTTCGGTAAGACATGATTTCTAGAGTTTATATATATATATATATATTTATATTTTGCCTATTATGTTGGTATTATTGACCGATCACTGCAAATTAAAAAGAATTTCATTTCGCTTTATTCTACGTTTGGTATATCTTATTAATAATTTATAAAATAAGCCTATATAGTGAAGGGAAAAATATTTTAAAAATCAAAGAACACATTTAGCCAATAGGCAAATCTGGCATGGTGTTTTTAATTTATTTTATTTTTGTTCCAAATAATATGGAATGCATGCGATTTGGCCGTGGAAATTAAGGATTTGCTTATTCTTTTGCGGAATGCGCGCCAATCACTCTAGTAATCATAACGTAATATATATTCATGTATGACAAAATTAGTGGATAACTCACAGTTACAACATGTCAGGAATTAGACTCTGGTTAAATTAAAAAATAATATGATATAATAAAATGTTATTTTAAATGTTTATTGATACAACATATTTTTTAACATGCATAAAGGTATGAAATAATATCGCAAACAAAATTCGACTCTAGTTTAATAGATAGAAATAAATGTGGCAAATAAAATTCGAGCTCTTATTTTCCAAAATCTTATTCTTTCAAATTTAAATTACTATAATTATGACTGTATTATTACAAGAAACTTACAATTAGTTTGTATTATAACAGCTATCATATTTAATAAAATTTAAATTAAATATTAAAATTACCACTTTTCCAAATTAAATCAAATCCCATCTTAAATTCCAAGAACTCATCTTATCTTAAAAAAAAATAAAAATAAAAATAAGAATATATATATATATATATATTAATTGTATTATTATCTTTAAATTCAGCTAAAATAAAGAAAATAATTTAATTCATTTAAAAATTTAAAAATTTAATTTACACGAATATATATATTTTAGAATTTACACGAATTTAATTTTACAATGAGATTTTAATTTTTCAATTCTATTTTAGAATATCATTACAGAACACAAAATATCTATTCTAATTTTTTTTTCCAAAATACATTTTTTGACTTTTGGATTTTCAGTTTCAAAATAAAAGATAATTTTAGAAATTTAGAAGGAAATCGGGTGCAGGTCATAATTTATAAGGTGCAGGAAGCATTTTGCTTTAGTTAAACCCGCAACGGGCTTAAGTCCAAAATGACCAGGCTTGGGTTTTGGGCCTATTCGAATCCATAATATAACCCGTGTTCCTATGTTCGTTAGGTTTTCGTCCTTTTCACTAACGCCGCGCGCTCTCTATGTTACAAAGCTTTTCGTCTTCTTCCACAAAAATCCATTTAGTTTCAAATCTCAGTTTTCTTCTTCGTCGTGGTGGTGTGTTCGTGAAGTTGATTCGGCGTGGAAATGATGGGAATAGTAAAAGGTTTGAGCAGGAAGAACATGTGTTGATTTGGTTTGGCGGTGACAGTGTTTGGAGTTAGGGCAAAGTGAAGAAGGCCCCTGTCCCTTGCCGAGCAATTGCATTGTGACACTCGCAACTTCTTCCACATCAATGGTGATTTCAGGGGTTGTATGAAAAAGGCGTGGGTTGCATTCTAGTATGGAATCGCAACTTAGACTTCTCCCCACACTCTGTTCCCTCCCTACGACTCAATCACTGTTCCGCCACCACTGCACTTCCTGCGTTGATTACAACCTTCTCTCTGATCCACGCCGACTAACATTTCTTCTTTATTTCATCAATTTCTAAATCATCTTTATTCATTATTATTATTCACTAACCTAACTTCTCACAATTATTCCTGACTATTGGTTGTTTCTGCAGAATTTGCTTTTCGTTTACGTAAATACTGACGTACATTGTGTTATTGTCAGAACTTGACGCTGGTGGTGAATCGCATATTTGATCTATACCAGTAGGGCACGCACATTAGGTTAATCGTAAATTTCACTTGCTGTTTACTTTTTCCTTGATTCGATTCGGAAGAGAAAATTCGTTTATTCCTTATATAAATGTGTCCGCTGTTGATAATATAATTTTTTTATTTAATAAGCCATGTAATAGAAATCAAATGGCGATAATTTCCTCAGATGTCAACAAATTAAATTTTAGCTTCATATATGGGTTTATTTTCTGTGTCACTGTATGAAAAACATAGATGTAATTTACGATTAACTGGATTTTATAAGTGGTTAATATTTTAAGGAATCTTATATTCCTAAGAGCAGGTTCCATGTGTAATTGCGTTTCTGGATTCACTTTGAAAATTACACAAATGTACAAATGCCAAAATGCGTATGCATTTATGAGTTAAAGTTGTTGATATTGTAGGCAACATCAATTAAATGGATTAAATTGACATTGAGTTGAAGAGAAAGTAGGGTACAATTGTATTTAACATACTATACTATGACGGTATTTTCATTTCAGTCATCTCTTACTCTCTTCAACTCTTGGAAGATCACTCAACTTTCTTTTTTCCTGCTCTCTTATCCTCATCCTATTTCTGTTATAATTTCGCTTGAGCTAAAGTTTCTTGCTTAGGTGAAAATAAAAATTCGTCATTATGATTTGTTTGCTTTTAAACACTTATTTGTCCGAGTGAGGAATAACGAAAATTTTACTAAAATTAATAAATAAAAACTAATAAAATGTATAAAATAAAGCACATTGATTTGCGTGTTTTATCTTTGTAAGGTAACTACGATTTGCGAGAAGGTTAGTTTTTATTATATATTATGTTTTATTATACATATATATTTTAATTATTATTTTATATATATACTATACTTTATATTATTAATTCATTAATATTTATATTTATATTATAATAAAATAAATATAATTAATCGTATAATACAAATAGTAATTACTATTAAAATTATAGAAAATATTGATAATATTTAAAATAATAATAATAAAAATATTAAAAGAATTATAAAAATAAAAAAATATAATTTTTACATTATTCACAAATTTTCATAAATATTCTTTTTCCATTTTTTACTCTATTTATCTTAATCTAAACAATCATTTTTTTAACACTTTTCTTTTCAAATTCTCTCCCACTTCAAATCCTAAGCATTAGTGAAAATCTTTTGCTTAAATAAAAATATTAGAAAAATCAACTTTATTCAACAATACCAACTAGTTTTCAATCTTTTACCCCAAATAAATATAAAAGTTTACAACTTTTAAAAAAATTCAAATGGTCACCTGACTTTAATTTGCTCAAAATATAACTTACACCCACGTTGAACTAATAAATCAATAATAACTAAGAAAATAACAACTATTCTCATCAAATTTTATATTCAAAACAAAAGTTTAACATGATTCACAACTTAACATACAAAGCTTATCCACCATATCAATATTTATTTAATCAAACAGGCTCAAGAAATTATTCTATTAACCAAAAATTAAAAATGTATTATACTCTAATTCAAACATTTACATATTTTTAAACAAAAATGCATGTCCTTCATACAAATCAAAATCATAATGACAAAGTCACCTTTACGTCTAAGTTATCTATTCTAAAGTATTGTAAAAATTATAAGAGTTTTTCTTACTTATTAAAACTTGTTTAGATTTAATGTCAAACTTAAATTTTTTCTTATCATACAAGAAATTAGACGTGTACACAATATGATCAATAATTTGAACATATTATTATGATTTTAAACTAACAAATATTCATCCTTAGTAATTGTGGATATAAAAGTTTTCAAAGAGAATCTTACTTTAAAACAAATTCTTATTGAACAAACTTGTTGTAATGAATAAATCTTTGAAAATTCAGATTTAAAAATAATATAAGAAAAGTAAATAATACATTTTTTTCTATTTATAAATTTTATATTTAAATTATATGATTTAAACATATTATTATGATTTTAAACTAATAAATTTTCATTTTTCTATAAAAAGAAATTTACTTTAAAACAAACTTTTATTTTCTCTTTTTCCATTGAAATTCAAAAAGTAAACTTTAATTTACAAAATATTGAATAAATATTTTAAAAAATTTAATTTTAAAAAAAATGTAAAGAAAGTAAAAAAAAAAAGTGTTTTGGAAAGATGGTAATTTATTTTAAAATAAAGTTTAATACTTAATTTTTTCTACTTATAATCTTATACTTAAAAATAATAAAATAGTATACTTCATCTATTCTCCTTCCACTCTTGTTTAATTCACTAGATCCTTGAATATATTTTTATAACAGTGAGATTTTAAAAATGAAATAAAAAAAGTTATATTATAACTCTCATTCGTACAGTGTAATATCTTAAATAAAAAAGTAAATTTAATCTAATCACAAAACGTGACACTTAATATATTTATTTAATTTCTCAATAGTCATTTAAAATTTAGGTTACTGTAATTCTGCAACTCACTATTGCAGCAAGATGAACAACCACCACTGCAACCCTTAAACCCTAAAATGAACATTCTCTTTCCAAACACTATGCACCCTTAAACCCTCATGTCTATCCTCACTCGTGTTACCCGCCAAAATTCCTCCACCGCCACCTTCCTCACGCGCCACCTCTCCTCCGCCGCTTCCAAACTCCACGCTTCGTACACTTTCAAACCACCGTCGTCTCTCACTCCCGAGCCACAATGCGCCAATTCCCCTCCCATCAAGCCCAACCAAAGAAAACCCAAGCCCAAGTACCGGCCTCCTTCCTCTCTCGACCCGGCCGGCTACAAGCGGGTTCGTTCCAATGACCTGCCCTTCGATTTCCGGTTCAGCTACACGGAGAGCAGCGCGAAGGTGCGGCCCATTGGGCTCAGGGAGCCCAAGTACTCGCCCTTTGGGCCGGGCCGGCTCGACCGGAAGTGGACTGGTGTGTGTGCGCCAGCGGTGGACCCCACGGTGGAGAGTTTGGAGGCTGCGGAGGATCCTAAGTTGGAGGAGAAGAGGAAGATGAAGAGAGAGATGATTCAAGGAAAACCCCTTACCAGTGACGAGAGAAAGGCATTGGTATCGCAATTTGAGAGAAGCAAAACTAATAGGCATGTCAATCTCGGTATGAAAGTCAAAAGAGGCTTGATATTTTTCTTCATTAGGATCGGGGATGTGAAAAATATTACGAGAATTGAATACTTGTATATGTTCTCATTTAGTTAAATATTAATGTTGAGATGCTGGTTAAGGAGCAAAGGCTAGTGATGTACCGATGATGAGAGTAGTTTGCATGGTTTTTTATCCTGTGGAAAGGCGTGACCAAGAAGAACATTGTAGGGAATTGTTTAAATGGATCTCATGGTATATAAATGATCCTGAGAATTTGTTTGTTATAGATCCCAGTAGTGTCGTGTCATGTGATCTATATATGTGTCCTCACCTAATGTGAGGGGGCTTTTGTGTTTTTGAAAACAATCAAATGGGTATGCTTAAAAAATGTTGAAGTTTGTCATTTTTTGTTTTTGTCTTTGAATTTTTATGCCAGTGGGGTGGTATTGCATATGAATTTTTTGAATGGTTACTTGGTTTATAAATTTTAGTTTGATTAGATAGATAGCAAGACTTTCTATAAAGTTTTGCTTGATGAGAATGACAATTCACTGTTATTTTTTATGCTTTTGTTGGGTGTGGTCGTGTTGAGAAATGAGTAAGTCTATTGGTTCTTATAGTAATTGTAGTGGAAATGTATTGGATGGCTAAGTTGAGGAGGCATGTATGAAATGTTGTTTTCCTTTGTACTTGTTTTGAGTAAAATTCTGGCAGATTGATGTTTAAATAAAAGTTATTGGTTCCAATGTTGTGAATTTGATGCCTTCTCCTTAGTCCATTCAGTTTGGTCTCGCCTTTCTCAAGCAACTAAGATATTTTTGCACAGAAAAGGCTAAATAAAGTAACCAGAATTTATCCTTTTTTTCATTATGTATTCTTCAATCAACATCTTATCTGTTAACTACTGACTTTGATTGTTTTGGTTTCAGGAAGGGATGGTTTAACTCACAACATGTTGAATGTTATTCAAAATCATTGGAAGTTTGCTGAAGCAGTTAGAATCAAATGCATGGGTGTTCCAACTATGGACATGAAAAATATTTGCACCCAGCTTGAGGTTCATCTCTCTTCATGCTTTTTGACTTCTTTTTTCTTACTACTTTGCATATTATGTAAAGTTTTACATCCCAATCTATTTTGAAACATGTGGACTCATATGATTGTTGAACTTCGGGTTGCATTGTCTGTGATGCTTATGTCTAAACTTGTCTGATAGCATGCACAAGTAATTCTTATGTTCTTGTTGCAGGACAAAACATTTGGGAAGGTCATCTTCAGACATGGAGGTACACTTATATTATACAGAGGCAGGAATTATAATCCTAAAAAGAGATCTATTGTTCCTACGATGTTGTGGAAGCCCCATGAACCTGTATATCCCAGACTGATTAAGAAAACAATCGATGGCTTAAGTATTAATGAAACAAAAGAAATGCGGAAGAGGGGACTAGCTCTTCCTGCTTTAACTAAGCTTGGTGTGTGTTGTTTTTTCTTATTTCAGTTGCTAGTATGCTTTTTGCAAACATTATTTATTGACTCTGAAGTGAATTGCAGCAAAAAATGGTTATTATGCTTTTTTGGTACCGATGGTCAGAGATGCTTTCCTCTCCTGTGAATTGGTTCGGATAGACTGTGAGGGGCTTGAAAGGAAAGATTACAAGAAAATAGGCTGCAAACTCAGGGTAAAAGACAATTAATTCTCTTTAGCTTTGCTGAGTATATTGTTGTGATAGGCAGCATTACAAAGCTATATTTGCCATGTAATTTTCTTGTGTTGTATCATTATAACAAAAAATGCCTTTTTGATGATTAGGTAGAACCTCAAAATAAGTTTTAAAATTGGGTCTGTTTGGGCATTATAAAGTCGAATCACTTTTCAAATAGGACTTCAATGATTCATTTTTATGGGGATATTCTGGGTCGTACTTCTTAAAAGAATTTATTTCGTTTTATGGAGGGAGAGGTGAATGGAAAAATTTAGTACCTTTTTTCTAGTTCTTGTCCCTTAAAATCAGTTTTTGGGTCTAGTCCCCATAAAAGTTTTATTTAGTTTTTGTCCGTAAAAATTACAAAAATATCTTATTTGATAATCCTTTCTCAAATGATAAGATAGGTCTCTCTCAATCTCCCCTCTTATTTGTTAGGCAATATGCCCTTATTTCTTCTACCATCTCAGCTCACCTTTCTAAATCCCTCACTCACTAACACACTAACTAGCTATCAATGGATATCTATCGGTTTTTAAGTCAAACCAATGGAATAAGGTATAATTTTTCTTTATAATTATGTATCTCGAAGGGAAATAAAAATGAGAGTGGTAATGGTAAGTAATACAATAATGTCGGCCCTCTGCTCTACCTTTCAAACATATAGAGAAGATATGATTTCTAATCTTCAAATTTTGTTCCCTGTGTTTTGTGATTTAAGTTGCTCATTTTCGATTATCTTATGTATTAATGCAGGACATGGTCCCCTGTATTCCGGTGACGTTTGAGAATGAACAGGTTGTGGTTTGGAGGGGGAAGGATTATAAGCCTCCAAAGGATGGATACTTTCTTAAAGATAGAGAATCATTTGACGACGACAATGGTGATTTGAATGTGGGAGAAGAGCAACAGGCTATGTAACACTGCATTCAGGTGTGATAATTAAGTAAAATCTTTGTACACATTGCAGCTATGAATCAGAAGTTCCCTTGAGATTGTTTGGATTGTTATGTTCTGTGCAAATGTGGTGATTATGGGAATTTGGGATAGTTTACTGCCAAGTTTTATGCTTCTATTTTGAATATAAAAAGATATCTAAACTGTTTAATTCGAGTCTTCTCCCCACGCTTTGTTTCCTCCCTTCCACTCAATCACTGTTCTGCCACCTATGCCATTCCTGCGATGATTACAACCTTCTCTTTGATCCATGCTTCCAAAATTTCTCCTTTATTTGATCAATTTATGATTTGTATTGCACTTGTCGATATTCAATATTCACGAACTTATAATTGTTATGATTTTTCGTCTGTCTTTTAGGTTATTTAAGCGACATATAGTTTTTTTCCCATAAATATATTTGTACTGATATAGACTGTGTTACTGTCAGAACTTGACGATGGTGTGGTAAGGTGCATATTCGATCTGAATGAGCAGGGCACGCACAGATGGGTAATCATATATTCTTATTGAGCCTCTAACATTTTGGGTTAAAATTTCATTATCATTCATTGGAGAAGAAAATTGGAATGGAAAATGTTATTTGGCCATGACTATTATTGGCCTTATATGTTGTAATGAAAAATGTGAAGATATGAGATGAGCTTTTAATCATATGCTGGCTATTTACATTGCAGAATTGCAGATATTGTGGGTTGGAATTTTTCATATTCCCTGTGATTTGCAATGGTGTATGCAGCTGTTCTATTTGGAATCAGACTGAAGTGCTTATCAAGAGTTTTTTACCATTGTTTAGTCACAATATGTTTTGGTATTTCTTGGACTGGAAATCGAGTTGTCACCACTACCAAATTGATAATTTAAATGTACAGATTAGTATTTTTTTTACAGTTTCATGTTTTGATTAGTTTAGTCTTACAAATTTCTTATTCCAATACATATTTTGGTAACAGTTTAAGAAATGGAATATCATTGCAGAAACTCAATAATAGCAAACAAATAATAGTAGTAGTAATCTGTGATACAAAATAAAACAATTATGATACTTTTTTATTTATTCTCTTTTCCCTTTCCTATGTTTCATCTAAATCAAACAATAAAATGTGTAAAATAAGTCTTTAAGATCTAACTTTAATTAATTAATTAGCAATTAGTGGCTAGTTAGCAACGAATTAATTTGACAGGACCTTTTTTTTTCATTTTAAAAATGTTAAGTAATCAAATATAATTTTTCTGATGTGAAAAGATGATCAATGTCGTGCAACCAAAAGAATCAATGACTTTTCGTACACGTTTAAACTACTCTCCTTTTAATCCTCGAAATACATGTTTTTTAAAATAATCTCCTTTTTTATATCGTAAAAAACAAAATAAAAAGATATATACATGTTATTTTTCTCTTTCAAATTCATCCTTCTTTTATTAATTGAAACTAGTTTAAATGTTATCGTGTTTAATAATAAGAACAGAAATAATAGAGTTTAATAGATATATAGTTAGTGTAAAAAATTATGATGTAAACTAATATTTTTTTAATGAAAGTAAAAAAGTCAACACAAAGTTGGAGAGTACGAGGAAAAAAATAAAATAAAAAACTGTTTCGTATTTGGAGTTTGGCTTTCTCATATTATTTTCCACTAAAACAGCATGATTTTAAAATGGAGAAACTATCATATGATTTAAAATTTCTATATGTCCATAATCTTAATCCAATTTTACATTAATTATTTTTTTTTTAATTTGTTAATAATAAATCTAATTAGTGGAAATAAATGTTATTTGATTGAAAAGAACTAAATGAGAAAAAAGAGAAAGATTATTTGTATTAAAAAAGGAAAAATAAAAAATGCTTTTATTTCATATTTGTTATTATTAGTATAACTATTAACAAATAAAATTGTAAAAAAGTAGAATCGATTATTTTCTTTATTTTCAAACAATTATTTTTAATTTTTGAAAATAATAAGTTATAATTCTAATTTAATGAATTGTGAAATAAATATATTTGATTAAGTAATAAAAAGAATGCAAGATATGATATAACTTTCTTATTTTTTCACGAGTTTTCTAGAAAAAAAAATTAGTTAATTATTTTTTATATTCATTAATAATTATAAATGTAATGTATATTTTGTTGATGTAGAAAGTGAGTGACTTTCGTAATTAATTTAAAGACATAGTAAAAGATTTACCTATCACACAATATAAAATAAAAATTGATCCAACATGAGATAAAAAATTTAGGTTAGAATGACTTTTTGTATTGATTGTAATCGATGTCATATATTAACTTTTTGACTTTGTTATTGATGTATAAAGTGTCTTCATATTTCATCGATTATGTATATAATTGATGTAAAAATGATATATTACACCAGTTTTATTTGAAATATTGTAATTAATTATTTCTATATTAGTTATATGTAAAAGTATAACTGACATAGAAGGTACTTTAAACATTTATAATTATATACTACAGTCATTTTTATGTTAATTTTTCATACTCTAGTCTGAACAAAATTCTCTACCGATAGTAGATCTATGACATTAATATAATTTTGAAAAGATTTTAATATCGTGTTAAACTTTAGAAAAGATAAGAACATTAAACTGAAATCATCAAGATTTTAATATCGTGTTAAACTCTAGAAAAGATAAGAACATTGAACTGAAATCATGATTCTAACTAAATTAGTATGCATTAATGAAAAGAGGAAGAGAATCACACATTTCTTCACAAATGAGCTATGATGAGCTTAAATGTCATCCATTAAAATTCATCCATTTTCATCCTCTTCACATGCTTTGAGTCCATAGAAATAGAAACTTAGAGACATGATATGATTGGTGTCATGGGGTGTGCTACACCTTGTTGGTGGTTCACTGCATTCTGCAGCTATCTTATGCTTATCTTTGCCTATACTATGCATTTTGCATGGCCTTTTACACTGCTCAAACTATGCTACATTTCTCTTAGTGCCCGACATCAGTGGAGACTAACAATCCAATTCATTGTAAGAATAAGTTTCAACTTTCAACTAAAACTGGTGTGTGATGAATTTCAATGCATCAAATAGTAAGGAACACAAATTGTTTACAATAAAAATGGTTTTAAACTCTCTCAAATTTGATCACTCGTGCATATAAATAGCTAAATATTTGTGTAGAGTGATAACATCGAAAGATTGTTGCAATGGAAAATCACATTTGTCGCTACATGACTGTTTTCCTAACACTTAATGATAAGAGTTAGACAAAATAATGTTATTGGCATGAATAACACACTAAATTTAACAATTTTAGTATTTCCAACAACCACATTAAAACTCACTTTTTATTACTCAACTCTCACATATACACTACAAGAAAATTATGAAATAGAAACCAATTTTTAAAAATAAAAAATAATTAATTTTTATAGTGACTAAATTAGAGACTATTTTAAAGACAAACAAAATTTGGTTTCTAAATTAGTTTCTATTATCGTTAAATAGTTTTTAAATTGGTATCTAATTAGCTACCAAAGTTTTAACTATCAATTATTTAGATACCAATTTAAAAACCATTTAACAATAATAGAAACTAATTTAGAAACCAAATTTTTTTTAGTCTCTAAAATAGTCTTTAATTTAGTCACTATAGCAACTAATTATTTTTTGTTTCTAAAAATGGGTTTCTATTTCATGATTTTGTTGTAGTGATAATATCACATTTATTAATAAATTTCAATATATAATTATGCTGAAAAAATTTAGTTTTCTTTTAAAATTATTCAATACATTTGATTTCTACTATTTTTGTTGCTTTTGTTTTTTTCCCCAAAACCCTAAATCGGATTTTAAAATTTTATTAGTCGATAAATAGTTGTACTAAAAAAATTACAAATTTTATTTTATCTAAAAAAAATATTAAATAAAAATTAATTTTATTAAAAAAAATTAGAATCTAAATTAATTGAAAACTAAAATCTTAATAGCTAATTAGATATTAATTTAGAAAGTAATTTATAAATTTTATTATTATTAATAGAAACTAAGGTAAATATCAATAATTTTTTTAGTTTTTAAAATATATCTAATTTAGTCAATGATAGCTAATTATTTTTTATTTCTAAAATTGTACTAATTTAATGAATTTTTTAGTAATAAAATAAAGTAATTTTTTACTTTAGATAAAATAAAGTATCTACCAACAACTTCTTTTATAAAATCAAATAAATTTCAACTCACATATTTTTAAAATAGGTTTTATTTTTTGTATTTAATTTAATTTAATTTATAAACAAAGTAAAAAATGAATTCATAATTAAATTAAAATTAAAATTAATTTAAATAATTTGATTTTTTTTTTCATTTAAAACTTAAATGTGAGATTCCAAATATAAAACCAAAACACTTAAACTAAGCAAAGTTTCTTTTACTTAATATTTTTGCTAGTAAGATACTAGGGTAATTAAGGTGTTGTGGTAATGGGGCTTCCACCTTAGAAGGAATGAGGAAAAAAGTGGACAGAAAGAGTGTCTCTGACATAAGGAGTGATGATGAAACCCTACTTCCATTATTTTACATTTTGAAGTATTCAAACTTAGATTCCTAGGAAAAAACATTGATTTCATTGGCTTCATTTGCCCAATCTCTACCTTGCATTTTCCAAATGTTTGATACACTTTGCACCAATAACAAGCCAAGGCCACTTGGAAGACACTTCAAAAATTACCATATTTTAATAAACAAAACTTCAATGTTAGTGTCATCAATATTGATTTGGTTATTTTTTTAATGAAGTTTTTTAAGTGCAAAAAGTATAGGTTTAATGGAATATTTTACTATTTCACTACTTAAGTTTAACTATAATATTTTTTCAATTTGCTAAATGTGTAACTAAATATAGATGTGCCTCTTAAAAAAACAATGTGGTTTATTAACAACATTTTGATAAATATGTATAAACGGAAAAGCATGAAAATAAAATGTGCGAAAAAAAAAACTTAGATGCTAAAATATATATATAAATTTTAATTTTAATAGTAAAATACGTAAGATAGTTATAGTTAAAAAGTGAAATATATATAACTACACCTAAAATTTACCAATAGGTAAACTTGGAAACTCGAAAAAAAAAATACCTCAACTGTAAAAAACTCATAATACTATACCCAAATTTTGCCCCTCCTTTAATGTTGTAATAATAAAAATATATATACAAAAATAAAATAAAATTCTTACTCATTTTATCTAAGTGATTCTTTACCAATTTAACAATACATCATCATATACTACATAACACATATTTATCATAATAGTATCATTGTGATTATTACTTATAAACATATGAATCTCTTTTATTCTATACAAAATGAGTTTCATATAATTAATATCTACCAATCATACTCTCAACATCTTAATGAATCCACATCGTCCTACATAACAAATATAAACAATGAGATAATCAATATTCAACTAAAAATTAGGTAATTTATATACATCAATAATTAATGATAAAAGAATCAAGGACATGATGCTTGAGTTGTGAGTACTTGCTTAAATAACACTTACATAGTTTACATTATAGGAAAATCATGAAATAAAAATCAATTTTAGAGAAAAAAATAATTAGTTGCTATAGAGACTAAATTAGAGACCATTTTAGAGACTAAATTTTTTTTTTTGGTTTCTAAATTAGTTTCTATTATTTTTAAATAGATTCTAAATTGGTATCTAATTAGCTACCAATTTAGAATCTATTTAACAATAATATAAACTAATTTAGAAATCACAAGCAATTTTTTTTTAGTTTCTAGAATGGTCTCTAATTTAATCACTATAACAACTAATTATTTTTTGTCTCTAAAATTAATTTTTATTTCATGATTTTCTTGTAGTGTTAAGTGACAATTATCTTGAGAACCATATTTATTACTTAAGAGTTATATAATTATTTCAATAATATAATAAAGGAGGAGAGAATTGACGTGACTAACAACCATTTAAGTGTAGTAACTCAGGCTTTAAAACACGAACAACATTGATTTCCTGATACGTGAGTGATTACTGTCCGTGAGAACTTATCCGTGGTGTATTGTGCAAGCCCCCCCAGGATACAACCGGAACTCCATGAAAATTTTTGAGGATCAAAACTAGCAAGTTACTCTTAAAAGAGTAAGAACCTAGTAAAACCCAGAAAAATATTTATATTAAAAGAAATGAATAAAAAGTGAAGGGGAAGGGAGAAAGTGAGGAAGAAAGGAAGCGAAAATTTGTGTGTGAAAGTGAGAATAGAACCCCTCTTTATATAGGGAGAGAAATCAAAGATATTTTGCATCTTCACAACAAAATTCACTTTGTTGTTGCACTTTCAAAATCGAATTTGATATTTCTTTGACAATGTTCTCCATATTTTCGTAAGACCAGGACCAAGCAACATGAGTTTACAAACTGCTTTTATGTTTTTTTTGCAATATCTGCTTACGGTTTTACAACATTAAGTGCCAATAAAAGAAAGAGTGTTTTATTATTGTTTGAGAAGTCTCACATCGTTTTACCGATAATAGTTGTTAAAAAAATTTATACAACATTTCTTCTTATTCAAATCTCAAACTAATTTGAGTAAGGACCGATCATAATACATTTCAACTTATCATGATTGACTAAGAAATATAAATCCAAAGTTAGAAAAAAAGTTAAAACTAAACTTAAAAACCTAAAAAAATATTAAAAAAAATCACGTAATCAATTAAAACACTTATAAAAAGTTAAAACAATAGCTTTATCAACCAATTAAATCTACAAACTTTAAAACATTTACTAGAAGAGTCATAAGAAGATGAAACAAAGAGATTTTAAAATAAAAAATAACTTATAAATTAAAAACAATCTATATTTAATCCGCTTTCTATAGTCCAATTAGTCAAGATTGTTGAAAAGATGTCATAGTTTGAGAACAAAATAAAGAAAAAAAAACATAAAAAAAGAGGGATTTTCTTTTCTTTTTTTAAATAATAAAGGAAAAGGACTTACAAATGTAGAACATGATTTTTGGTGCAATGAAAGAAAAATGTTATCCCATAATGTAACACCGCCCCACACATTTTAGCATAGGGTAGTGGAGTTTATATGTGGCCACTCTCCTATATATAACCTTTACCTATCTCTTCCTAAAACCCCATTAAAATAATTCCCAAAACCTTCAACCTTTGCTCTTCAACTGTTCAACTTTTCATATTGTCCCAAGAACTTGGAGTATTCATCTTAATTTAACCCATTATTCTTTTGGGTTCAAAGATAGTGGCTTTCTATGCATTTCATTAGTTAAGCTTAATTAGTTGAATCATGTGAATCATTTTCTTTTCTTTCAACAAAAAGAAACAAATAAAAATTAGACCCGATTGAAAAGAAAAAATGAAGAAGAAGACAAATAGAAACTCAGAAAATGTGTAAACCAAAGAAAAACACATATTTCTGTTTGGTAACTATATTGGAAAAAAATAACACTAAAAGAGACAAAAAAAAAACACATTCCCACGTAGCGTTGTCGTGTAAGAAAGCATAGATCCAGTGTGTCTAATTGTCTATACACACGTATGACATATCAATTGCATTTCCATATATTTATTAGAAATTCAAAATAATATATATACATATATATATATATATATTAATGTATCATCTAGTAGAGATTCCTCGACCACCCATAAATCTTAATTAAATAAAAAATTAAAAAAGGATTAAAGGTAAAATTATAAATTATGTTAGACAATTAATTGAAAAAAACGATAATAATACATATCTAAAAACAAGAAAACTTAATTATACACATTTATTAAGGATTAATTATAGCAGGATACACATTTATTAAGAATTAATTATAGTATTTCATCTAAAATCGAAAAATAACTTAATAATCTTTTCTAAATATCTGTTTGATAATTTCGGTTAAAGATCAAGACCTCAATATTAATAACAAGTATATAAGAGAAATATATCTTCTTGATCCAAAGAGAAGCATTTAAAATTTAGTTAAATTATGTTTTTAAATTTAAAAATTAATTGTGTAATATAATTCAAGAGGATGAATTTTGTAAAGTGAAATTTGTCCACTAATTAAATAGTTTGGAATTAAATGAAGTTGTGTTAGCATTGGAAATATATAATAATTGCATGAAACAAATGGTGAATGACGTATCCGAAAACACCATGGGAGTTATCAACTGTGTTTACAATTCTTCAAATACAAACAAAAGGATCAGACTGAAAAGTTTAAACGAAGTGGCTGCAATTTTTTTTTCATTTTATGATCAATATTTCACGATTATTGCTGGAAAACTATGCACCAAGTAAATTATGAAAACTAAATTTTTCTCTAAAATAGAATAATAAACAAAGACAGCGAAAGCTTGTCATTACATTTCTTCACTCACCAAATTCTATATTTTTTAATATTAATTAGTTTGTTTTTCGTACTCAATTACATCTAAACAAGTTGGAATTCACCAAGTTGGTCCCTTTTATTAATTAAGACTAAAAACGTAATCTATATATTAACATTATACGTATATTCAAGCACAAGTCATGATAATAAGTTTATCGTGTTTAAAAAAATAAGTGTTCATTAATATTCTTACTCGTGAAATTGGTATAAAATTGATATAAAAGAATGAATTTAACTTATATATTATGGTAGGCCTAATATTTTTCTATTGCTTAAAAGTTGAAGCTTAAAATAATTTTAATACATTTTTCTCTTTTAATTTTATGTATAATCTAGCATACTTGAGATCAAAAGAATATATATTATATATAATTAAAAAAAATTATGCATAATGACTATAAAATTTAAGAAATTTATAATAGATATAATTGAATGATGTTGATTCTATGGCTTTATAAACTTTGTTAAATATAATAATGTTTTTGTTATATTTTTTTTTTTGCCACAAAGGAAATATTACAATTAATTATCTGTGTGAACTTACCTCTCTCTAGGGTTGACAAAGTGGGGCGGGCCGTGCAGGCCGATCCGCGACCCGCGGTAAAAAAACGTGGGGTGGATTGACATGTTCAACCCGCTGACCCGCATTAGCCCGCATAACTCGCGGCCCGCGCGGGCCAGCAGCGGGGCGGGCTGGGCGGACTCGCTAGCCCGCCAAAAAATAAAAATAAAATAAAATAAAAATAAAAAATTAATTGACTTGACAGCAGCAATGGTCCAATGGAGGAGTGACAACTTTGAGTGAAAGAAAATTAAGTTTTCACTCAAATCACAACGTAGTTACGTTGTTCCAAAAAAACGCACACAACACACGACACACTCTTCTTTGCAGTGCCACCGCTTGCGACTCCGAGTGGCTTCGCCTGCAATTGTTGCACACTACTGTCGCTCCGCTACTGCCTCCACTCCTCCTCTACGTTATAAAAAAAGGCGTGTCGGCTTGCAAGCCCGCAGGGCAGGTCATGAAAACCAGCCCGTATTTTTGCGAGCCTATGCGGACGGGCCGACCTGCTTTGCCACCCCTATCTCTCTCAGTATCATGTAATTAATTACCTAATGTTAGTTATAATGTAATTTCTTAATATATATATTAACTAATAAAATTTTTCATAAGTCTTTTAAAGGAAGAAAAAATATAAATTAAAATTATATTTTGTTTTTTCGCATTCAGAGCCTTCATGACTGATCTACTCCAAAAATGATAATTCTTCGGAACAGGTTGCAGGATTCTCATTAAGGTGCAAAGACAGATAAGTTTGATCAGATGTTTCTTTTACCACTTACGTCATATCTGTTGAGAAAAAAAAAGATCTTACGGGTAACAAATAATAAGATGGGATGAATAAAAAAAACAAGAACCAATAAAAGAAACAACAACAAAGAAGATATTAGATAACCACACAACTATTCGAGGAGTTCTGATACCATATTAAGAAGTGAATTTTAAGCCTAACTCAGTCTCATAAAACCGACTCATAAGATGAGGTTTACACCCATTTATATACTATGAAATGTTCTAATCTCTAATCGACATGAGATCTCCAACATATTTTTTTTTAAAAAAATCGATTAATTTAAATTTTATTGATTTTATTTAAAAAAACTTATAGATAATTTTGTGAAAACACGACCGTAGTTATCATATTTTTAAGTAGTAATTATAGATTATTTTAAATCATAAGATAATGTGATGAGTCGATCAATAATCATATAAAGTTAACTAAATAATTATATGTATGAAAGACTCTTAATTAAATGTGCACAAATAAATTGGAGCATTTTAGATATGTTGAAGTTCTTATACAAAAAGTTTGAGACTATTTATTTCATTGACTACTAAGAACAATATAAACCTTACAAACAAGACCTATAAAAATAGTGATAAAAATGTAAATTAGTTAATCAGATTGCAACCAATAAATTTTGTTAAAGTTGACATTTAATAAAAACGTGAAATGCAATATTGAAATTGGGTGTTAACAGTTTTACTTCACAAAAATCAGAAAAAAACTTGTGTGTTAAATAATCTAGCTATTTAAATGAAATTTAAATATATTTAATTAATATAATTTGGATATATAAGTTACCTTTTTAAAAGATTTCAAATGTGTTAGTTAAATTTTAATTTTTTTATATACCAATTAGTTTTCCAAAACAATGTATTTATTATATTGTTAACGAGAAATTTCGAGCAGTTTATTGGTAAGCTGACAAATTCCTAACAAGTTATACATACAAAAACTATTTATATTAGTTAATTTAGTTTTTAGTAAAAGGAAATAATTAAAATGTTACCTTAGAACTTAAAGTTAAATGCAATGATACTAGATACCTTTGTAAATAAGAGAATAAAAGTTTTAGTCATAAATGTCATATATTATTAAGAAAATGAAGTTTAAGTCTAATTTAAATCAGTTATAAAAATATATTTTACACTTATTTCTATATTATGAAATGTGTTTATCTTTAATTGATGTGAGATCTCTAACCCATCCTCTTATGAGTGGTCGACATCGGATGATCGGATAAGTTCAACAAACTCTCGTTAGGATAAATTCTAGATTGCTCTGATACCATATTAAAAAGTGAACTTTAAGTCCAACTTAATCTTGTAAAATCAACAACTTATAAGATGAGATTTGCACCTACTTTTTTTATATATATTCTTATCTTTAATCGAGATGAGATATTCACCGTATGTAAAAAGAAATTAACTTTAATTAGAAATACCGAAAAATGAATTTCATATTAAAAAAAAGTGGAAGATCAAAACTATTTGGAGAAAACAAAAATACCTTAAAATTTTCAATACAAAAAGTTAATTTAAAAACACAAATTATTATAAATTTCATGTGAACCTATACCTTAATTAGGATCCAAAATATAAATATTTAATAATCTGTTTCAAATTGTTCACACGTCGTTCTCAAGAGAATGTGTGGGTTATCAACTCACATGCTATAGGACAATTTTGCTCAGACGTATAAGATTGAAACCCTAAATTGTCTATTGACTTCAAAATTCAAATTTGATTTTTAAATATTTTATATCTTTTGCCATAGATTTCTTATTATTACCCAATATAACCAAAGAGAAAGACACGAGACTTCAACTTTTTAGGCCATTATTTAAAATTTATTAAAAATTATAAAATTATGAATGAAGCTTGTTAACTAGAATCTAATTCTGATAAAAAAAAAATTGAAGCTATTTTTGTGTGATTTATAGTAAAATTTAATCAATAATGAAGTGTGTTTAAAATACTATATATTCTTATAATGAAAATAGAAGTAACATAATAAAAAAATGTTTCATACTATTGAACGAATGAGTCTGCTAGAAGAAAATTATTCTAACTTAATAGTTTCAAAATATGAACTTTGGATATATAACTGAAATAAATATTTGGAGAATAATTTTATTATCCACAATAAAAAAAAATATGTGTAACACTACTAAGAGAAAGAAGTATCACGCAGTGTTAATGTTTAGGTAATACATCACTGAATGTTTGGATAATCACAATCACAAAGTGGTTTTCTTTCAATGTTGGATAAGCAAATTAATGGGACAAGCTCTCCATAGCAAACCCCTTTGACCAAATGAAATTTTTTTGAGAAAGATATATTAATTTTGATAAAAAAAATCATTAAATAAAAATAATTTTAGAGATAAAAAAATAATTAATTACTATATTGATTAAATTATAAATATTTTAGAGACTACAAAATTATTGGTATATAAATTAGTTTTTATGATAAATAGTTTCTAAATTAGTATTTAATTAACTACTAACTTTATAATCTAAATAATTAGTAGCTAAAACCTTGGTAACTAACTAGATACCAATTTAGAAACTATTTATCAATAATAAAAACTAATTTATATCAATAATTTTTTAATTTATAGAATAATATTTAATTTAGTTAATATAACAACTAATTATTTTTTATATTTAAGATTAGTTTCTAGTTAATGATTTTCTAGTACTGTTAGTTATTAACAATGATATAAAAAAGACTATGAAAAAAAAGAGTTTCAGTAATTATTTTCAAAGTGGATGATGAGGAAGCTTATGGTTTGATCTCTTACCATTTCTTATATGTTAAGGAGGTTATAGGGTTTTATGATAAGTCAGCATGGATTCTATAATAGGATGTATAAGTTGAGGTTGTGTATTTGCTTTGATAAATAGAAGTTTCACAAATGAGTTTTAGAAGTAAAAAATGTTTACAAGGGGATTTATGGACATTTCCAATTCAAAATTATAACGAAGGGATTGAGTGGTTTTACGAGGAACAAACCTAAAAAGTGATGTTTAAAGGGGAGTGATGATGTTATACAATAAGCCACTTTCATTTAAAAAATTATTTAGATTCTAAATTTGGTAGCAAAAATCTTGGTAGCTAATTAGATAACAATTTAGAAATCATTTAACAGTAATAGAAACTACTTTAGAAACCAAAAGTTTTTTTAGTTCCTAAAATGATATCTAATTTAGTCATTATAACAACTAATTATTTTTTATTTCTAAAATTTGTTTTTATTTTGTGTTTTTCTTGTAGTGTAGGATAGTTGGAATGGAAGTAATACTAAAACCAATTGTAAATGGCAATGAGAGAAAACGTAGTTGGTGGACTATGCGGAACCCAATTGGAAGCATAGTAAAACAAAAGGATGCTAGAAATTAATAAGTCATTACTTTATCTTTTTGTCAGAATAATGTCTTGTTAAGTTGTGGTATTGTTTCCAAGTTAGCTGTTTGGATAACTTTTACTGGTTGTTTGGATATTATATAAGGGTTGGATTATCCCTGAAATGCTTCATTTTAATTTATTTCATTCTTTGCTGAGAAAAAATAGAGTAAGGAAGGTCACTCAAGCTATGAACTTTCTCCTATTTATTGAAGATGTAAGCTCACTCATATGACATACCTTTAGTGGTTTTCATTTATTATATTCATGAGATGAATATGTGTGTCTGTGAATGTTTTGAACTAAATAAAATGACATGACGGTATGGGTGCCTATAATGGTATTGTGACCTGTAATAGTTATATAGAAACCGATTAAGAAAATAAAATATTTTGACTTCACTAATAATATAAATCACATAAATTAAGATATATATGATAATGAGACGTTGAAGGAGGTTCATGCATCAATTTTTATAAAGTAAGTGCAATGAATCACTCTAACATACGGAAGTTAAGATGGATTCCAATATTACTTCTAATGGATCAAGATATAAGTCTTTAGTGAGACATACTTATTATAAGTCTTTCAAAAGATTTAGAGTGTGACATATTATCTTGATGTCATTAGAAATACAATTGAGAATTCCTATAATCTTAGATAGTAAATCAAGTATAATTTATTTTTGTGGTTCTTTGGATTGAGAACATGAAATTACATGAATGATATATATATATATATATATATAATATTGTATATATATATATAATATTGTATATCATTTTTAATAGTGGAGTGGCAGATGTGTCTGAGGTGTTCGCTTCAGTGCAAGTTAAGGTATGGTCTTGGATTCTTGCGAAATCTCGTTTTTCTTATTTCCCGTATTCTAGTTGGGTTTTAAATCATTTGGACTGTATGAGGTTGATTATGTAATGTTGGGTAGAGTTGGTCTGGTAGCCCATTTGACAAACTGGTAGACAGGCGTTCTATTAGGAGTTATTGTCAGGTATTTATGTATAAGGGTTGGACCACCCCTGAAGTGGTCCCTTTTATTTATTTATTTTATTGCTGATAGAAAAAAAAATTGTATATCATTTTAATATGATTATTGCAATTACATTTGTGTTATGTATTTTGAAATTATTATCATATTTAATATTTAATGTAAAAGTAAATAATGTTACAATTACAAACAAACAAAAGGAGATTGAATGATATTATTTCATTATAATTTCCTTTATATATATATGAGTATGGTATGTTTTGATAGGTAGTTGTTTTATATAATTAAATAAATACATAATTAATATACATAATTTAAATGTACATATCTTTCTAATTTTGCATTTGTTAGGAGTTATATTTTCTAGAATATTATACTCATGAAATATTTTTTTTATTAAAGATGCTTGAGAAAAAGTTTGTACAAACATAAAAGTCTAAATATAAAATCAATTTTTTTATATAAAAAGCTTACGGCATCACTATAACATCTCAGTTAAACGGATACCTCAAATAACAACAATCATTTGTCATCACATGAAAAAAATATTATTAAAAAAAAATACAAAAATGTGAGGGGACTAGACCAAAACCCATATATTAACAAAAATATACATAGGTAGACTATACCTATTAATAAAAAATTCTAAATATAAATTTTTTTAAAAGGTATTTCATTTTATTATGCGTATTATTATTAAAATACCATTTTTTGCACGTGTTATAAAAAAATGCAATTTAGTTTATATATGCAAAAACTAAATTGTATTTTAATGATAACATATAAAGCTTTACTTGAAATGAATGACATAAAAGATAAACATACTTGAAATATTTTTTATAAGTTATTAGCATTAAAAGAATAACGTGAAACCACCATATACTTTTTTAAAGGACCACATAAATTACGTCCTAGGGTTTCTTAAAGTTAGGTAGGAACATGATATGAGACTCTAAGTTTGAGTTATTGATGTTAATCTTAATGCTTTTATTTATTAATTGAGCTTCATCAAAACAACTAGAGTTTAAGATGAAAATGGTCACCCACATAGAAATTGAGTTTTATTTATTTTCCTAACTCAGTGATACTTAATGGAAATTAGTTTTAAATGAAATAATTCAAAGTGGTAATTAAAGGATTTCATTGTCTAATCATTATTTTCCATTGTTGCTTTAACCCATGTGCATATGTTGTGTTATGTATTTATATTATTCTTTTTATTTGCATGTTAGGCATGAGACATGGAGGTTTTAATCACTATCTTAATCTTTATATATCCATATTATTGCTTTTGGGGACCTTATAAATAATATCTCATTTAAAAAAAGTATCAATCTCATTATTAAGATCCTTTATATTGTATATATTGATTATGGAAATATGCTTTGCAACATTGTGTTTGAAAGAGACAAATGCAAATTTATAGTTTAGTGACAAGTATCCACATATATCTCTACCTCTATCTTTTATGCCTAAAAAAATTGTTCTATTATTTTGTTACCTACACAAAAATATGTGAGTTTTTTTTTTATATGTATGGGTATTGATGGATCTCACATATTTTTTTTAAAGAAATTAACTAAGATTATTTAAAAGTAATTCTTTAAATATAAATTTAAGTAAAAATACTTAAATTATAATTCAAAATATAGTCATACAATAAAATATTAGTATAAATAATTTTAGTCTATTAAATAAATAATTTTAGTCTATTAAATAAATAATTTTAAACAAGTTATTCTATAAAGTATAATTTTAAAGAAAATAATCTTTCAAAAATAACCATAATTTCATTAATTAGTCTAGATAAAAATTAAGTTCACAACACATTTTCAATTGTTAATATTTCTTTCACCTGTAATTTTATTTATTTTTACTTAATTTTAGAATAATATCCAAACAAAAAACATTAATAATGACTAGTTATTTATGAGTTGGATACCACTATACTTATACTCGTACATCGGTAACAAATGGGTAATTAGAATACTTGTATATGTAATATCTATTAAAGATACTTATTTAGTACAATATTTATTGCAGATTTCACCCAAAAAATATTTGTGGACATATATTCTTTTGTCATCTCCAAGTAAGTGTGGTGTGAAATGAGTTATGATAATGTTGGAAGACTCATATCTAGATTCATAGATATAATGTTTGTTATAAGTCCAAGTTGTGTTTGAGTTAGTCATATTGAAATTGATATATGAAATTAATTTGCCCTAATAGTATTTTTTTTTATAAAAACTTTCATGTTAAGTATTATTATTCAACTTGACATCTCAATTAGGTTGACACTTCAAACAACAATAATAATTTGTTATCACACGAAAAAAGTATTATTAAAAAAAGAAAAAAAATACAAAAATACGGGGGAACTAGACTAAAACTCATATGTTAACAAAAACGATACATATGTAGACTATACCTATTCATAAAGAATTCTAAGAACAAATTAGATAGAAGTCTATTATACCAATGAAATGATTTTATATGAATAAATCCTAAATTAGCCAACTTATTAGCACATGCATTTCCTTCCCGATAAATATGAATAACCCTAAACTTCTTGATTTTCCCACCGTAATTAAGACAAGTATTTCATTGATTACTAAACATCCACA
The DNA here is from genome assembly GCF_000499845.2 of Phaseolus vulgaris. NCBI lineage: Eukaryota > Viridiplantae > Streptophyta > Magnoliopsida > Fabales > Fabaceae > Phaseolus > Phaseolus vulgaris. The sequence continues at coordinate 39,040,298 of NC_023750.2, forward strand.
GTAATAGTATGTTATAACTCAACATAAATTTTCATGTTTTGGATCAATAATTTTATTTTTATCTTGTCATTAAAAATGTATAATAATATGTGAAAGTTTGTTGGGAGTTTGTTATGATTGTAATAATTAAAAAAAAGTAAAAAAGTTTGTTGGTTCAATTGGGAAAATTGGGATTGAGATTCATCCTTCTTGAGTTTATTGGTTCAATTGGAAAAAATTAGGATCAAGATTTATCATTCTTACTCTTTTGTAGTTTGATTAACATGGTAATATTATATTCCTTGATTGATATGGATGTCCGTATAAAAATTATTTATATTGATTTCTCACCTATAAAATTATTAAGTGAGTCTCCTAAATATTGATTCCTCGCATATTTATAAAAAAAATTTATAATTACGGTTAGACGTTAATAACAATTAACATTTCAAATCTATTCCTAACATTTAAATCATTCTTATTTAAATTAAAATAAAAAAAACATAAAAAAAATATAAATTCATAAATTAAGAATTATTTTATAATTATTTTATTAATTAATATTCATAAGTATTTATATTTTAATATAAAATATTACTGAAATTTTAGGCTTATCAACTATGCTAATGATCTAATGATCTATTTTAAGTAATTACCAATTTTGTATTTTGTGTGTTTGACATTAGCTTTTAACAAGTTTAAAGTGGATTGTTATCCCTTATATTATTATTAATTTGTTACTAAACTCGATGAATGTTACACAATAATAGTATCCTACATTTACAAAATAATAAAAATATTTTTTCTTGATAAAAATATATTCTATAATAGGCAAGCGAGTGTTAAAATTCCTATTATAAGTTTTAACATCGTTTAATATTATTAGATTAAGAGTTTACGAGTAACTCAACCATTATAACTAAATAAACAAATCATGTAGTTTTATTTATTTATTTTAAGAATGAAAGAATATTAAGATTTAATGATTTGACTTACTTGATATTAGCTATTAGTGAATTAATATAATATATAACAATCTCACCTAATTGATATTGATATTTGTATTATACAATTAGTGCAATATTTAACTATCTTTCTATTCTATTATTATGTTAAACTTGATAAACTAAAAATTAAAACTATAATTAAGTAAGATGCAATTATTATACAATTCTTCTAACCTACAGTAACTACTTTTAATTTTATATCAATTCAATACTTTTAATATTTAATATGAATAAATCGTTACACGGGTGGTTGCTAATAATCTTTTACAAATTTTTTTAATACATTATCTTATAAATAAAAATCAATCTAATTAATGTGATTGAAACAATTCATAGTTAAATATTGGTATATATGTAGACATACCATGTGTTGTGCACAATCCACGTTTGAATAATAGTGACACTGTGTGATAAGTCATAGTTAAATGTTGTTGTTAGAAATTTAATAGAAGAGAGTAAATTATATTTTCTTAAAAAGAAAAAGAAAAGAAAATAATTTAAATTTATTGTAGTAAATTGAATATTAAATCTAAATATAAAAAAATTTAAATAATAATATAAATATTATAAATATGATACTCCACATAAAAGTAATTAATCTATTTCTTAATATAATTTTTTTATTTATTAGTATGTTATGATATTGGAGTCATATTAATATTTTTTTATTAATGTCTTAATTAACTTTTCTAAAAATGATAAATATTAATAAAAAGTATAGTAATCTATTTGTTTTGGCTCATCAACTATTGAATACGGACGAGGAAAAAACAATTACAATAAATTGAGATTGTGTGAAAGATTATAATAATAATACACTACACCAAAAATAAAATTAGTGTCAACTAAGGAAGGTGATGCTAGAAACCCTAAATAGTGTCAACTAAGTCTTCATTATTAAAAAATTAAAATGTGGGTAAACGTAAGTTATATGGACATAAACTAAAAAAAATAAAAAAATTTGTGTAAGTCAAATGGGTCACAACTGAAACTATAAATAATAATAATAATAATAAAAATTTAAAATTTTGTAGGTTAAACCCACGCTTGTTTAAAAATTGTGTCCGTTGATTAAGCCCACGCTTCTTTAAATAAAAAATAAAAAATATAATTTTGTGTGGGCAACATGTAGGCTAAGTTTAAAAATTATGTGGCCAACTTCTTTAAATAAACCATATAAAATATAATTTTGTGTGGGGAGCATATAAGCTAGGCCTACGCAAAAAAAACACACCATTTGTGTCCCACACACCCGCCACTATTTTTAGGTTCAACATATTAACTTCCAAATTTTAATGATAACTACACTTTTGCGTCCATTTATTATAACTAGTGTCTATTTTTGACCCATGCTAATAAACATATTTTTTTGTAGTGATAATAATAAAATATAGTGTATGCTTAATCTTGATTAAGCTTTGTTGAACAGCTTAAAAGAAAATACAATTAGCCATTAATTATGATTAAAAATTTCATCATAATATCATGTTCACATGCAATAAAAATTATATGTAACAATCAATATTTTATTTTCTTCATTTTCTACACTTTTGATCCCAATGTGAAAATAAATTCTTTAGTTTGTGTTTTTTTATGACAGATGTTTTTCAAGTATTAGATACATTGAAAAAATCCATCTCTTAAAATGTTTTTGAAATCCATCCTTTGTATTTTTAGTATATTTATTTTTTAATTTTTTTACTTCAGACTCTAACTAGGGTGTAATTAATATTAGGGTATATATTTGGATGGATTCTTTTATTATTTTTTTTAGGAGAGAAAAAATAACTTCTACAAATTGACAAATTAGATTACGTTATAGATTAATAATAAAAAATAGGAAAACTATATGAAACAAATTTTACAAATTAATTCATATGTAAATTAATTTAAATTTTTTATTTTTTTAATTTAAGAATAAACTTGTAAGAACTTTAGTTAAATCACATTATTTAACCTTTTAAAGCTGATGAGAAATTATGTAGTTTGGGAAAATATGTTGGTCAGTTAATTAAGAATTTGGTATGTCATTATTAATTTTCCAGAAATTAATCTAAATTTGGCATAAAAAAGGTTATGAATGGTTTACTTATAATTATAAATGTTAAACACTTTAATTCTTCACCATTAAGTGAATCAGAAGACTAAATGACCAATATTTACAACGTTGAAGCTTATTTTGAGGTTTTCTTTCTCAAGAATTAATTTAGTTAAGTCATTTTTGATAGATTAATTTAGATATTTAGTATAATTATATTTTTTTAACATATTTAAAATTAGCTTAAGTAAATACTTTATAAATTTAGATATTTTTTTACTATTTTTTTTATTGAAATGTTGATTTTATTGAGTGATTACAATGTATTTTTATTTTTTTATCCTGTCATTTAATTTTGTTTGTTATATAGGAGATGACATGCAGATTGCTTTGGTTTCTTTACATTCTTTATATCTAATTTGTTGACTAATTTATATCTTTTCTCTTTAATTTTCCAAACTCATGCAATTAACTATTTTTTCTTTCTTTTTTTAAGAATGAATTGATTTTTTTAAGAAAACAAAAGTATCAATCAAGTAATCTCAATAATAAATATAATATTTAAAACAAAAATATAAAATATTTTGACTACTCAATAAAATATTTTTTAATAAAAATTTAATAAATTTATGAAATACTTACAAACTTAATTAAACTCTTTAAAATTTGAATACTTAAGTATTAAATTTTTTAAATTTGGTGGTGAATAGAAAATATATTCTTATATATGTATGCAAGTACTATCTTCTATAAATAGAGTGGTGTTGGATAATAAATGTGGCATATTTTCAGGGTAAGCATGTGTACTAAGACCAAAGTTTTTGCCATCTAACATTATAGTTTATTTTGAAAATTAATAAAATTGTTTACTAATGCAATTTTTCAACCAATTTGTGAGTGGAAGAAACCCGTGAATTAAAAAAAGAGAGGTTATTTGACATTTTTAGTTTATTTTATTTTATAAGAAAAATACTATTATTATGTTAAAGTTAAAATTTGCATACATTTTTAATGCACAGAAAGAAAAAAAAATCATATATTAAATAGATTTTATATTAAGTGAATTTTAAGTTTAATTTTTTATATTATAATTTTTTTTATATAAAATAAGTATGTACTTAAATATATACTAAATATTTTTATTTTTATTTTTAATTGATGTCTGAAACATATTGTTCTCACTTTGATATCTTTAAACTCGTGCATGAAACAATATTTATGGATAATCTAATAACATATCGATAATTGATAAATTAATAAGTACAACAAACTCTGAATTTTAAATCTAATTCAATATTATAAAATCAGTTTATAAGATAAGGTTGGTATCTAGTTATATATTATAAAAATATTTTTATCTTTATCTTTAATTTATATGAAATTGGTGATACTAATTAATATCCCTAATAATATTTTATTAATTCAATAATGATTTGTGGTAAATAAAACTTTCTGGTAAACCCTAAACCCTAAATCCTAAACCCGTTAAACATGTACTATGAATGAGATAATAACATATTAACAACTCTATTTTTTTTATACAACCACGTTACAATTCTCTCGATATTATTATTTTAATATTTTTTATATTATTTAATTAAAAATTTATTTTTTATTATATATATTTATATCTAAATCAATTACATAAAAATGGTATACAACTCGCATCGTTAAAATATCATTTTTCTTATAGGTATTCGTTATTCTAATAAGAGTTCTAATTTATTATTTAAAAATTTAAAAATGAATTTTAATATTTAAAAAGTTCACATATGTTAAAATTAAAATTTATACACATTATAAGTCTTTATTTATTATAGTAGGAAAATGATTTGAATTTCCCCCCTCTATTCCATTTTATCCAGAAGCTATAAGAATATGTTTAAATTGAATGTGGATAATCTGATAAAAACTAGAATCAAACATAGCATGAGTGAAACCGACTTTCAAATTTCTTAAATAATATTTTGATCATAACATTTTAAACATAGAAAAACAATAAAAAAAATTGATCAATTTTTTTTTCACACAAATGATTTATTGATGCATGTAGATATTTTTTTATTGTACTCTTCTAACACTTACAAAAAATCTTTTGCTGGCTAAGTTCTCAATTGAAATTCACAATGCAAATTAGGTTTACCTGTCGACCCAATCCCTGCTGTGGTCCCTCTTCGCCTCCACCAAATGCTGCACTGCACCAGCTACTGATTCCAAAATAAAAACCCTTCTCTGCATTATTCACCCAATTAATTTTCTTAAATTTTAAAAAATACCCACAAAGCAAAATGATAACTTTAATAATAAAAAAATAAAATTTATAATTAATCTGTAATCTGCATAAAAAGGGTGTCATAAAATGCCAAATTATCTAACATTCTGACCGTTGAATCTCAGCCCTTCCTTTCTTATCATACAAACCTCTCATCTATATCTCTGCTTCCCTCTGCCATTTCTCTTCCTCTAACAATTTTCTTCCTTCTACTGGATGAGACCTCCAATCCAAACCCTCTTTTTTTATGCACACTTCCCTCTCAACTCTGAACCCTCTTTCTCTGCATAATACCCTATTTGTTTTCAGTTTGTACTTTAATGTTTCTACCATCTACTTCATACTTTGAGTTATTTATAAACATGAACCCCACAATGCATTAAGGGTCTCTCTCTCTTTCCCTCTTATCCAATCCTACAATAAAAACATCTCTTTTGCTTTGGTAATTCTTTTGCTGCTCTCATATCAGTATTCCTTTCACACCTATGCAGCAAGAACTTTCTTTGCAGATGACAGATATATATTTATTGGTGCCTTCTGATTTTAATAATCTATTCTGTGAATAGCCTAACCTGTGCTTCTGTGTCTCCTTGGTGCCAGAATTTATATTGTTTTCGATTTCAAAGAACTGCAAAATGGCACCAAGAAACAGTCGCGGAAAGGCCAAGGGTGAGAAGAAAAAGAAGGAAGAAAAGGGTAATCCAATTTTGTGTCTCAATGAAATTGTAATTCTTTCAAACAGAGAAACCATCTAAAATCCATAGCTTTATGTTCTAAAAACTGAAATGGATAAGTTTAGTTAGTTTTCAAGGAAAAAACTCACTTCATTTTACTTTCTTATCTTTTTATCTTCTTATTCTGTTAACTGGTTTTAACTTAGCAGATAAGTGTAATTTATTTTAGCTTCTTTTCTTTTTCTCTGTAAGGTTATAAGCTTTCATAAAAAGAAGTTCATGCAAACAGAGATAAGACATATTTAAGAGCTAGTTCATGCAGGAATGGCTTAATTTGAGAGTCTTTTTTTCCTTTCTGATGATTTTGCAGTTCTTCCAGTTGTCATAGACATCACAGTGAAGCTTCTTGATGAAACTCATGTTCTCAAGGTTTGTTTTGTTTCTTGGAGAAAAAACAGAAAAAAAGGTTTAATCTGGTTATGTTTTTGTGCATTCACTAGTTATTTTTCAACAACTTGTGTGTCTGTTTTGTTATGTTTCTCATTTTCACTAGATTGTTCTTTTTAGTGCTGCACTTTATCCCTTATAGATTATTATTATTATTATAAGCATAAATATTGTTATATGTATAAGATTTAACTATAGGTGCCTGCCATTATCTCACTTTTACATTTGAAAATTCTTATCATTTACCTTTTTCCTTTGCACTCTGATGTGTGGCTTGGCATTAACCAAAAGTCCTGTTTCTCAACATGTGCTTCACATCAATTCTCTGGTTTATTTTTTGTATCACATGACTTTGAAATGCCCTTTTTTTAAGTGAATTTAAGAGAAATTCCACGTACTTTATTTAAATTTTATTGTATTTGATAATATATATTTCCATTTCTCTGTTATCATAAGTAGCTTCTTTTATTGTTTTTCTTGTCCATATAAATGATGAAACACAAATTTAAATAGCTTGTTTTTTTTTTTTTAAATTTTGAAGCAGGGAATTTCAACAGACAGAATAATAGACGTTCGTCGGCTTTTATCAGTGAATACGGACACGTGTTATGTCACAAATTTTTCCCTGTCTCATGAGGTAATCAAAATTAAGAGTTCAGAATTAATAATTTAAATTATTTAATTTCAAGTTTTCAACTATTGTTTTGTACCCATTTGGAACTATAGTTACGTGAACTCCAGTTTTTGGTAATAATACCCTATGAATGTCAACATGTTTGATTTTTCTTGCACAAACGTTAGACATAGGTACCAATAAAAAACAACCATCATCGTCTCTATAACATACAAACCGGTTGAAAAATTCAACATTAGAAACCAACAAAGTTATATTAGGTGACAAATTCAATTCAGAAATAAAAAAAATGAATAATATCCACCTTATAAGATTGTGAATGGCAACATTTTTTAAAGCATAAAACAAATAAATATCAAATTATAGATAATTTTAAAAATTGATTATAGATACTTTATAAAGTATACTGAGATTTGATAATGAGTTGTTACACAATTAAAAATGCTTAATTTTATAATAATTGTTTTATAAGTGAAAATTAAATTTAGTCACTACGAAGAATTGTGACACGTATTACTTTTTAAATTTGTTTTTTATATTATGTTTACTTACCAAACTATTTTTACGTACAAATGCAGGTAAGAGGGTCACGTCTGAAGGACACGGTGGACGTGTCCGCACTGAAGCCCTGCCTCCTCACTTTAGTTGAAGGTATATAATCGTTAATTACTATTAATTTATTTTCTTTTATTATTATTATTATTATTATTATTATTATTATTATTATCATCATCGTTTTCTTTTATTTCAAATATTAACCACGAAGTTGTTGCATTCATCTTGATCCTCATTTTCGGTTTCAAAAATTTTCATGCGTAGAGGAATACAATGAAGAACGAGCAGTGGAGCACGTGCGAAGACTCCTTGACATCGTCGCCTGCACCACGAGCTTCGGTCCGTCGCCGCCTCCGCCACCGAAGGTCGCCGCCGGCACAGTTACGAAGTCCGGCAAGTCCGAGGTCCCGCCAGCGAAAGATGCGGCGGTGACGGTTGCGGACGTGGACGGCGAGATAAGCCACTCGTGCCCTAAGCTGGAGAACTTCTACGAGTTTTTCTCTCTCTCGCACCTCACCGCACCTATACAATGTGCTACTCTTAACTCGCTCTCTTTCTTTCGCACACTTCTCCGTGTAATTAATTGCATTAGTGTGTGTGGATGATGGAATTTATGAACCGATCGATGTACGCAGATGTGAAGAAAGGTTCGAGACGGCGCGTGGAGGAGATATCGGAGGCGGATTATCTGTTCTCGCTGGATGTGAGCATTTTGTTTGATTTTTGCTGTGTGGCGTGTGAGGCGAACGGTAGTTGAGGAGCTTTTGTTTGTTGTGTTGCAGGTTAAGGTGTGCAACGGGAAAGTGGTGCACGTTGAGGCTTGCAGGAAGGGATTCTACAGCGTTGGGAAGCAGCGGATTCTGTGCCATAATCTGGTTGATTTGTTGAGACAGATTAGCAGAGCTTTTGATAATGTAAGCCCTCTTCTCTCTCTCAATATGTACATACACACACATATACAAACATATATATATATATAATAAAATAATGTCGTTTCATTTTTAAGCATTATTTTTGTGCATGTTACATATTTATAAAACAATAATAACTAAAGCATAAAATGTACAATTACATTTTTCTTTCCTGTATTTTAGGATTTAGATTTTATTTATATTTTACTATCAAGCTATTATCATTTTCATTAACTTTATCACTCAAGTTTTAAGGTACATTTTATCATCATAGTTTATTAACCCACATTAAATATGTAACTATGAGCTCTCATATCGTAAAAAAAATGAAATGATGTTTTTTTTTTGTAAAAATAAAATAAAATAACAAAACGATGTTTTTATCAAACTTCTTTTACAAACATATACGCGTGCTGTTGATAACATACCAGTAAAAAGCATGGAAAATAACAATTAGGATGTTAAAATTTGGCAAGAAAACTTAAGTGGTAAAATTCTCAAAATTATAATAATTGAGCCTAATTATTTTGTGCTTAATATTGAAGTAAATGTATAATTTAATGTTTAAAAAGTATATTTAAGTACACATTTATTTATTTTAGTTTGGACAACATGTGGTTTTATCATTAAGTTTTTAATCAATTATTTTTTTATTAGTTTTAAATTTTTATTTTTTCTATCTAAATTATGAAATTTTAATTTTCTATCTAAATTCTTGAGAGTTTATAACTATGACATGAAATAGTTTTAAAAATACAAATTTATTGAAATTTGAAAGAGTTTATAGAATATGAAATTCAGATTGAGGTAGATAAAAGTTGAGAATTTGTTTTTGGGTGAAGTTAATATATTGAGCAGAATTTTTTAAAATAATTTAGTTTATTGAAATTGAGTAGAAAATAAATAGAGTAAATGCTCAATTTAGTCTTTAAAATTGTATGTAGCAGTCATATTAGTTCTTGAAACTAGGAAAAAATTGAAAAAGTCTTAGAATTTTTTTAAGACTTTCATATAAGTCCCTGAATTAACTCATTTGTTTCTTTTGGTCCTTAAATATATGATATCATTAATTTTATTTTTTTTTTATAAATTTAGGAATCAAATTAGCCATTTATTCAACTTTTTTTAAAGATTTTACGTAAAAGAAACGTACTGAAAGATCATTTTTACTTATTTTTTAAAATAAAGATATTTAATCGACTTTGTAAAATAAAGACACCAAATTCATACCTTGTCAAATTTAAGAGAAATAAAAGAATTATTAACTTTAAAATATTATTGTGTTCTTTATCTCTCAAATTTTTCATTTGTACAAAAGGAAGTTGTTAGTAGGCATAGTCTCTTTAAAGCATGATATCAAACATGTATGATCCATTTTTCCTAGTTTAAATTTTCTGAAATGAAAATAAGAAAAACGTTAAATAAAAGGATAAACAAAATAAATTCTATAAGAGTATAAAACTTTAGTTACTAAAGGGATAGTATGTTATAAATATTTTTTAAACTTTTATAATCATTGTTTGTTAAATTTATTTTGAAGATTTTTTTTTTTTTTATTGATTTTTTAAAAGATAAACAATTATTTTTCTTAAAACTCCAATCATGCCTTAAGCTACACCAGTAACATTTATATGAATCAAATTGGACAAATTTTAATAAAAAAAATATTTTTTTTTCTAAAAAAGAATTAAAAACCAAACATGCAAGCACGCTGCTTCATGAATTTAAAAAAAAATTATGTTTAAAATTCATGTTTGTACATCTTTTAGATTTGTTTTTTGTTTTAAGATTGAGGAAAGGGGTTAAACATAGTAAAATGGTGAATGTATTTAGATTAACATGTATGAGCTGTTGCAAACTTTGTGTTACCCAAGTTTCATTCTTGTGAACGAAAAGAATGGTGAGTGTACACCTTATTTATTTTGGTGAATGAATGGAGAAAATAGAGATAAAATGAAAAATAATAAAGGAAAAGAGAAAGTAAAACATGTGATAAATGATGTGATGAGAAGTGAAGACAGATTAGAAAGAAACAAATGAGATGAAATAGAAAAATTATATATGATAATAAGAGAAATGCTAATAATAATACATTCTTTTTGACACATTCTCTATTGCTAATTAAAATTACATAATCATGAGAGAAGCTCATTGAATAAGAAGTGAGACTTGCAAATTATTTGTGATTTTCTATAATTTTCAATCAATACAAGAGAATGTGTCCAAAAGAGTTCGTCGTTACCATTTCTTTAATAATAATTCTTTAACGTGCGCAGCCTTTGAATGAACCTTGCTAGGTTATTTTGCAGTTGCTATATATAATATCACCACTAGCTTCTTAATATTATGTTTATCTAATTAAATGGTAAATGATTTCATATTGATTTTAAATAGTTTACAATTTCGGTATGGTGTTTCTTAGCTAAATTTATTTTGTTACCCTGGAACACGAGCATAATATGGCACCTCTTACATCACCAATTTTGAGGAAAATTTAGGTTAGTATAGGAAACTTGGTATTAGTTAAGATGAATGATAGCAACAAATTCTGTATAAACACATTTTTGTAATTAGTTAAATTTATTAAAAAATACAAAATCGCGAGTGAAATCATTAAACAAAGAATGACACCCACACAATTTTCTGATTCCAGCCAATGTTGACAGTAGTATCTTTAATGAATGTTTCTCGTAGCTTAATGTATGTTTTGAATTTGATATTCAATGAAGTATGGGGAGACAAACGTATAGGTGTGCAATAAGACGAAGTTTTAAGTTCCCAGTTTCAACATTCTTATTGATGGTACTATATGTTTAATGTGATTTACGGTGGTCGTAAGTCATAACTTGCTCAAGTTTGCAATTTTACTCTTAATTTCAGGCTTTCGATGACCTCTTGAAGGCATTTTCAGAGCGTAACAAGGTATTGGAAAACTTTTTTGTTTGTTTTCAGTTTTTAAATTACAAAAAAAATTGATAACTAACGAAAAGAGCCATAGAAATGTTTGACTTCTGTTGGTATATGTGATTGATTCATTGTCATGACCATTGTATTTATTTGTGCTCTCTGCCCCATTTTCGTGTCTTCAGTTTGGGAATCTCCCATATGGCTTCAGAGCCAACACGTGGCTTGTTCCTCCTGTTGCTGCACAGTCACCCTCATCTTTTCCTCCTCTTCCTGTGGAGGATGAAACATGGGGAGGAAATGGTGGTAGTCTCGGAAAAGACGGAACGTATGATTTGATTCCTTGGGCCAAAGAGTTTTCATTAATTGCATCTATGCCTTGCAAGACAGCAGAAGAAAGACAAGTTCGTGATAGAAAAGCATTTCTTCTGCACAGCCTGTTTGTTGATGTTTCTATTTTCAGAGCAATAGGGGCTGTTAAACATGTTATGGAAGAACCCAATGTTAGTTGCTCCGTTGTAGAAAATAATGTTGTTTACACTGAGAGAGTAGGTGACTTGAGTATCAAGGTCTTGAAAAATGGTTCTATTGCAAGCTGTAAGATTGATACTAAAATTGATGGAGTTGAAGCTACTGGAGTAAATCAAAAGGATCTAATAGAGCGAAATCTACTGAAAGGCATCACTGCTGATGAAAATACTGCTGCCCATGTATGCTACTTTTATATAGTTAAGATTGATGGCATTTAGGGCTGCTGCTTGTCACGGAAGTGACTAATGCTTCGCATTTTTTATGTGCAGGATATTACCACTTTAGGTGTCATTAATGTAAGATACTGTGGTTATGTGGTCGTTGTGAAAGTTGAGGGTGGAGTCAGGGAAAATGTTGTCTCTCCATCGCAACAAATTATTGAATTGTTTGATCAGCCAGAGGGTGGTGCCAACGCACTCAATATTAACAGGTTGCCGAACCCTTCCACATTATACACTTTCACCAGTTTACAACTTTGCATAATATTCATATCAGCCTGTTGTGCACTCTTCCATCCCCTTCCACTCTCTCTACAAATGTGATTGTTCCATTTTCCAGGAGAATCTACTGAAAGGCTAGATAAATTTTTCTCTATCTTTGTATAGTGCGGCAAATTTTATTAGCTTGATCTGCAACGTGTATGGGAATAATGTTTTTGAATAAAATCTCGCCATGGTTTGGCATTGTTTCTTAACAAGAATCTTTGTCGAGATTTTCTCTGTTTCTTCTGATGATGTTTTGATCTTGCATTACTTTTGGATATGTATTAATTGTTTTTCATTTTGTTAGTGGGCCGTAATCCTAGAAGATTTTGATCATTTAAGTTTTGCTTCTAGCTTCGAAGTTATTTTTTTTTTAAACTTTGAATCATTTACCAGAGGTTCTTATTTACTTTATAGCTGTTGTTCAACTTCATTTGGTCGATTGAATTCTTTTTCATCATCTGACATTGTCATTGTGCCTTGCAGTCTGAGATTACTTCTTCACAACACAGCTCCACCAGAAAACAATAAACCAATGATTCAGATACAGACGTTTGAGAGTGAAGAGACTGGTGCTTCCCATTCTTTTGTGGAGAAGCTGATTAATGAAAGTCTTGCTAAGCTTGAGGAGGAAGAACTTGGTATGGACTATTTTGTAAGATGGGAACTTGGAGCTTGCTGGATGCAACATTTGCAAGACCAAAGTAATAATACAGAAAAAGATAAGAAACCATCCTTGGAGAAGGCTAAGAATGAGATGAAGGTCGAGGGTCTTGGGAAACCCCTTAAATCCCTTAAGAATTTTAAAAAGAAATCTGATTCAAGCAATACTACTTCTGCATCTGAATATTCAAAATTTAGTCGGGAGTCCCAAAGCCCTTCATTGCCCTCAATTGAATCGCAACATGAAACTACAGAAGCTGAGAATGAGCTTGTTCTGAAAAGGATGTTATCTGAGGAAGCTTTTACTCGATTTAAAGAATCAGGAACAGGACTTCACTGCAAGGTAAGCCTTATGGGTATAATGAAGTATTTTTAAGTTTTATTACAAGTGAAAGTGTCTGAACCAAATCATCTCTTGTCATTAACAGTCTATGCATGATTTGATTGACTTATCTCAAAAATATTACACAGACGTTGCACTCCCAAAATTGGTAAGTATGGAATTTTATTTGGTTGCCTGTTTACAAGGATTTTGGTTAAGACGACTCTGGTGATTTTATTTTCATCTTAATTGTGGAATACAGGTAGCAGATTTTGGCTCATTAGAACTCTCGCCAGTTGATGGACGCACTCTAACTGATTTTATGCATACTAGGGGTCTAAGAATGCGTTCTCTTGGACATGTTGTGAGTGCTCTAAACTTATTTATGTTATTCATCTGTAAACATCTTCAATGGGAATCCCCTTTTCTCTCCTAGCAATCCTCTTTGTTCTGAATTTTGGTTATTTTCCTTAACTTCTTCTGCCCTCTGAATTTGTGAAATTCAATTTTAGAGTTTCATCAATATGTCTATCCTAGTGTTACTTCTGAAAATATGACTTTAGAGACAATGTGTGTTGGTCTGTCATTTTTTAACAGATTAGATCGCTTTCTCTTTCTATTTGTATGGAAGTTTTTTCTTTTACTTTTCAACTCTGCCACACATCTTTTTAGAAGGCTTAGAGAGTGATTTTGTGTCTTAGGTTTAGAATCATTTGTTATATCTTTATGTCTGATATTTGCGTTTTACTTTTGTTTATAGGTCAAGCTTTCAGAAAAGCTTTCACATGTGCAGTCACTTTGTATTCATGAGATGATAGTTCGAGCTTTTAAGCACATCCTGCGGGCAGTAATTTCTTCTGTTAACAAGGAGAAAATGGCTTCATCAATTGCTGGTGCTTTGAATTTGCTGCTCGGTGTTCCTGGAAATAGAGATTCAGATAAATCACATGAAGTTCATCCCTTGGTGTGGAAATGGCTAGAGATGTTTTTGAAAAAGCGATTTGATTGGGATCTTCACAGGTTGAATTACAAAGATGTGAGGAAATTTGCAATTCTCCGTGGCTTGTGTCACAAGGTAATGAAATCTATAATTAATCAATAGAATCCAAAGTCCTGCTTGCTCTTGCATTATAAATTTTGTTGTTAGAGTCACGCGTTTGTATATTTCCTATTTTCTAGGAATTTACTTCACTAAATTTTATGAACTGAATTCCCTGCTTGAATATTGCCAATTTTCACTTTTATGGAAGAGCGTGTCTCAGTTTAACCTTCTCAGTGAAGTTGAAGTATCCTCAAGTATCGTGGTAAAATTTTTTACATACTTATATTCTGTGTAGGTGACCTTGTCAACATAATCGCATTCATTTACTCATACGATGTGGTTCATTTGACTTATCTTAAAAGTTAACTCCTTTCCTTCCCTCTCACTTCAACTGCTATGTATGTCAAATTGAAATTTTTGTGAACTGCTTATATGTTCTGTCCTTCTTTTCTTCGTAGGAAAAGATTATATTTTCTTGTACAAGTTGTATATGACTATGCATTATTTCCAATAAACTTTCAAATAGGTACATATAGATACACAAGACGGATCTACTTAAGTCAGTATTGGGTTTATTATAATGATACTTTGACAGAGTAGTTGATCATGATTTGTTTCTTATTATCACTTTCTATGTTAGGTGGGAATTGAGCTTGTTCCAAGGGATTTTGATATGGATTCTCCTATTCCCTTCCACAAATCTGATATTGTCAGCTTGGTCCCTGTTCACAAGGTAATAAATAAGGCATGCCAATTACAGATTTTCTAGATTATTTCTTTGAAGTTGATTGAATAGATCCAAACTTAATGCGTAATGCTCATGCTGAGTATTTGCAGCAAGCTGCATGCTCATCTGCAGATGGAAGGCAGCTCTTGGAGTCATCCAAAACTGCTTTGGACAAGGGAAAGCTTGAGGACGCTGTTACCTATGGCACAAAGGTATCTGCATCCAGAACCCTTTGTTTGGAAATCTTCAAACTGTTGACAAGGTTTTCCACAGTCAATAAAAAGGCTTTAATTTCTGAATTGTTATCACATATGCTATTATTCATTGGTGACAGGCTCTTGCTAAGCTAGTAGCAGTTTGCGGTCCCTACCATCGAATGACAGCAGGAGCATACAGCCTGCTTGCTGTAGTTTTATATCATACTGGAGACTTCAATCAGGTCTTGTTCGTCTTGTATTCATCTAAAAAAGTTTGATATTCTGTTGACATTTTATCAAATGGAAATAGTCCAATTAAAGTAGAGGACTAGTAAAGTTCAAAGCAAACATCTGATGAAATCTTAAAAGGACCTGACTAAAAATGGTTTCATGTAAAATTTGGTTTTTAATAGTGCCTAATGGTCAATGCCATTGTTTGGTCCATGTAATCGACACCATCTGTAGGGACAATGCTTGTTTTTATTGCTTTATGCAATAGGAATTTTAACTAAATATTTCAGCCACTGTTTATTTGCACCTGTCTCAAATCTCCATTTGATTTCTATTAATCAAGTTGTTTACCTAAATCACAGGCTACAATATATCAACAAAAAGCTTTGGATATCAACGAGAGAGAGTTAGGTCTGGATCATCCTGATACCATGAAGAGCTATGGGGATCTTGCTGTTTTCTATTACAGACTACAACACACAGAGCTGGCTCTGAAGTATGTTTTGCTCTTGTGCAATATAGTGATATATGAATTTTCGTGAGTTTAATTCGGTTTTGAATTAATATAATACTTACTCACTTTCAATTTGAAAGCAAAGAATTTATCGAGAGAGAAATAAAATTTACAAATTTGTGTTATATGTTATGGGATAATCTAGGTTTTCTTTTCATCCTTAACAGAAATTTATGTATTGATGACCATAAATAGGGAAAGATAGATTTTGAAGTTTTGAAATACTAATTAGTTAATTTTAATTTTTCTTCTGATTTAGCCTTTTGTTACATTCAGGTATGTGAAGCGTGCTTTATATCTTCTGCATCTAACATGTGGCCCATCTCATCCAAACACTGCTGCTACTTACATTAATGTGGCTATGATGGAAGAAGGTCTGGGAAATGTGCATGTTGCTCTCAGATATCTTCACAAAGCTTTAAAGTGCAACCAAAGATTACTTGGCGCAGATCATATTCAGGTTATTTTATTCATCTTATTCCTGTTTTTGCGAAATTATGAAGTTAGGTTATTTTATATTTTATATTTTTTTATGTAAAATGTTGTATGAAAATTCTCTTCTTGTTTCATATCAAGAAATGATCAACAGTGGGATCCATATGAATTAATGTGCCACAGCTTTAGCATAATAAATAGAGATTACTTCGAAGATTATTTTAAAATTTGTCAGTAAGTTAGTTAGATAAAATTTGATGATTTGCTTTAATTTTAAAGGATGATATTTTCAGTATTTGTTATAATTATTGTAATGATTGGATTCATATGAAGCTCAGAATCATATCTTATAAAGGTACTAAAATAATAAGAACCAATTGGATTGTATTATTTGTTTAGTGAAATAACTTCTCGTCATTCTAACACTTGCATCTTTTCTTGGATGTTAATCCTCTGCAGACAGCTGCAAGTTATCATGCAATAGCAATAGCACTCTCATTGATGGAAGCATATCCATTGAGCGTGCAGCATGAGCAAACAACTTTGCAAATTCTGAGGTCAAAACTTGGTCCTGATGACTTGCGAACACAGGTATACCGTCACACTTAGTATATTCTTTGTCCTGAAAATAGTCTTTGGCTTTGAATATAAGGCAATGATAAACATACTAGAACACAACTTTGTAATTATAGTTGGTCGAAAGTTTCGCAGGGTGTTGTAGAACACTGTTTAAATGGTTTGCAACATAATCATGGTTATATATAATGGTGCTCTGTGTTTAAAAATTTGATGATTTCTCTTTTTCTTAAAAAAGGAATGAGGAATTTAACTCTTCCCATAATCTATAGTTTCGTGATAAATTTGACAGGATGCTGCGGCTTGGCTGGAGTATTTTGAGTCCAAGGCTTTTGAACAGCAAGAAGCTGCTCGAAATGGTACTCGAAAACCTGATGCATCAATAGCTAGCAAAGGCCATTTGAGGTATGGTAAAATTAATCTTAGCGATGTGGTTAACTCTGCTATGTTATCATATTCAAATGTAATTTAAGTATGAAAAGTCGTAGTTGTTACATCCTTTGAGGTTTCTGTTCATGACTGCCTTTGATACAGTTGTCTCTGGGTTATAGCTTCTAAGAACTGCTCAATTTGGTTGACTTATAAAGAACTGTTTTCTGTACTTTGCCTACAATCTTGGTCTTTGCATATTTTAAAGTGACAATGCTAAGAAGCATAAGAAAATATACATGAACACTACAGACATGGAAATTGCAACAGGAAAAAATTTAATCTGTATGTGGCAGAAGAATAGAGTTTCGAACCTTTCAGCAGACAGACACAACTATTTTATTTGTCTAAATGTCTATGGTTTATAGAGTGATATATTATCCTATTGACTTGTCAATATTCTTATGTTTACTTTGTATAAGAAAAATATTGATATGTTGTACATATTCAGGTATTCATATCATATACATTTTGCAATTTTTTTTAATGATTTCCTTTTATTTTTATTGAATTTGTCAGTGTGTCAGATTTGCTTGACTATATTAATCCTAATCATGATACTAAAGGGAGAGATGCAGCAACAAAGAGAAGAAGCCAGATAACAAAGGTATGCTGTTTTGTTACGTTTACTGGTTTTGATGAGTTGAACTCATCAGTTTGAGTCTTGAGATCTAGGGGAAACAGTTACTAAGAGTTGTCTGATTATTAATTACCACTGCCACCAACAGTCGTCTTATATATCTCCTTTCATATAGCTACAAATATTTGACTAGGAAATTTTCAGGATTTATAGAACTGTTGGTTGCCTTTGTTGGAGTTAAGCCTCTCAAGGGTATTCTATTATAGCTTGACATATTCTTAAACTCTATGATCAAGTAAATAAAAAGTATTTGTCATCTGGGTCATTAGATCTCTTTCCTATTCTTTAAGCATTACTTTGGCTTTAATTTGTGAAAAGCAGGCAGCCATGCCAACAATCTTTAATCATAAATCTGGTCAGCTGCACAGTTTTTTTGAAAACTAATGAACAAAAAGTGACATGTTTTTCTGTTGGCAAAGCCCAATTTGGCAGTCAAAGAGTTAGGGTCTGTTTGGACAAACTTCTCCATAAGAACTTTTAATAGAGAAAAATAAGAAGAAAATAAGGAAATTGACTTTTCCATAAGTTAAATTTAGCTTATGCACTTCTAATTTGTAGAAGTTCTCTCATGTAACTTGTCTAATTTATTATTTTTAACTTGAGCATAAGCTAATTTTAACTTATGAAAAAATCAATTTTATTTTTTTCTTTATATTTTTCTCTCCTATAAATATTTATGGAGAAACTCATCTAAACAGGCCTTTAATAATGTGCAATACATATAGTAATTTCTAATGTATGGTAGAAATCTAGCTTACTTCTGTTGTTAAGAAGGCTAACCCCCGTTAAAACTAGGCAGCTGTTTTACCTAACATATAGCCTATAAATTGTGACAAAGTAAGGTCCAATTAAATCATCTTCTCTATTTTCATATTTTCTCCATACTGTTATAAAATGTAGAATCAACCTAATATGGAATGATCTTCAAGATGAATCCAATCTGTTATAAGATGGAAAAGAAGTAATTGGGCGATAGTACCTAGATGAGGCAAGTTTCTTGCCTTGGAACTGTTGGTCTTTAAATTATTGTGAGAACTGGCTACTTCTGCTTCCTTTTTCATACATCCACATCTTATGTGATATAAATATACATGGACACACACACGTGGGTATATACTTAGAGTGGTGATACACAGACCACTCATTTTTTGAAACACCCACCTATGTGGCTTTATTTATTATTTTAGGTTGTTTTGTTTGTTCCTATTTATAGTCACTTGTAAATAGGGGTGTTGGGACTGTGCTGGGTGACAATTTCTCCTTTTCCTAGTTATTAATATTTTAATATTTGGCAGGTGAGAGCGACATCCTACCTTAACCTTGGCATGTCAAGTTCTGATGAGTCTTCAAAAGAAATTCCCAAAGAGGCTTCAGATGAAGAGGTACAAATACCTGTAGCTGAAGGTAGTGCAGATTCTGAGCAGGAAAGCAACTCTGGACCTGACTCAGAACATACTATTTTAAAACAAATACCAGATGAAAAGCCGCAAATTTATGATGAAATATTGTCTGAAGCACATGCTGAAGGAGAAGATGGATGGCAACCAGTTCAAAGACCAAGATCAACTGGTTCATATGGCCGGAGACTGAAGCAGAGACGGGCAACACTTGGCAAAGTTTATAGTTATCAAAAGAATGTGGAAGTTGGCACAGAATCTCCTTTTGTAAGGAATGCTAGTCCAAATAGTAGGTATTATTTCTTGAAGAAGCGGCCAATTTCCCATGGGGGTTATACTGGTGATCATACAGTAAACATCACCCAAGGCCCTAAATTTGGAAGGAAAGTAGTTAAAGCTCTTACATACAGGGTCAAATCCATACCCTCAACTTCCAAGGCTAGTGCAAATGAGACGTTAGAAACAGGTGACAAGCTGTTTAGTTCTGTTTCAGAACCTGATCCAATTGATGTTAATCCAGTTAAGAATTCTATAGTTAGTCTTGGAAAGTCTCCTTCATACAAGGAAGTGGCCTTAGCACCTCCAGGGACAATCTCCAAGTTTCAGGTCTATAATCCTCCAAGTGAGATTTCTGTTAGCTGTGAACATGATGGTGGCAAACCTGAAGAGGAAGATATTGAAGCTAATAGAAATGTTAATCCAACCCCGGCAGAGGCAAATGATATGGATAAAGGCAAGAGTAATAATTCTGTTTCTAGTTCTGTTGATGGTTCACAGGATGATACTGGAGTTACTACTGAGGGGAAAGAGGAAACTCAGTTGATTGTTGCTGTGCAAGATAAATGTATGAATGCTGAGGGGAAATTAGGAGATGTTGAAGCTCAAGGAGCAATCGATAATAGCAGTTCGATTCAGGAAGTAGATGATCATGTGGATTCTTCCAAAAAAGAACTCGATGCAAGTAATTTAGCTGGCAGTTTGGAACCTAGTGATAATACAAATCCCATTTCCCAAGGTGGCAAGGATTTAAGGGTCGATGTGTCATCATCAAATCAGAGTCACACTGGGGGCATCCCGTATAAGAAATTGTCTGCATCTGCAGCTCCATTCAACCCATCGCCTACCATTGCACGTGCTCCATCAATTGCCATGAATATGACTCTTCCTTCTGGTCCCAGTGTAGTGCCTGGAATTGGCCCCTGGCCAGTAAACATGAATGTTCATCCTGGACCTACCACTGTGCTACCTGCAGTTACCCCCATGTGCTCCTCTCCTCACCATGCATATCCATCGCCTCCAACTACACCAAACATGATGCAACCACTGCCATATATGTATCCTCCTTATACTCAACCTCAATCAATGCCACCTGGCAGCTTTCCGGTCACTAGCAGTGCCTTTCATGCGAATCATTTTACATGGCAATGTAATTTGAACCCCACAGTATCTAAGTTTGGTCCCGGTGCTGTTTGGCCTGGTTGTCATCCTGTGGAATTTCCTCTTCCGTTACCTATTGTTGAACCAATCCCTGATCCCATTTCAGAGTCACAAGTTCCGTGTAATGGTTCTGAAAGTCCAAGTTCAGCTTCAGTTCTTCCTGAGGACATTGATAATATTGGTGATTCTAATCAATTGGTGAAAACTTTAGTATCAGACACTAGTGAAGATGAAGCAGTGAGAGCTGGTTCAGAAAGTGTAAAAGAAAATGGTGATATGAATTTACATGGGACTGAAAATTCTGGGAACGAGCAAAATCAAAACATTGGTTCTAATGGAAACTCTAGCAGTGGTGAAACAAACATGGATGGTGAGAAAACCTTCAGCATTTTGATTCGGGGGAGAAGAAATCGAAAGCAGACTCTAAGAATGCCAATAAGTTTGCTTACTCGACCTAATGGCTCACAGTCATTTAAGGTTATTTATAACCGCGTAGTTAGAGGAAGTCATGCTTCCAAGTCTATCAATCTCTCGTCTAGTAAAGATTGTACTGCTACTGCTTGATGCACAGTTCTATGTTGTTACTGATGAAATTTATCAGAACTATCATGGATAAAGAAGACCTCATAATTTTGCGTAAGAGGTGTTTGCTATTTCTATGATTTCTGGAATTCAGTTACAAAATGCCCTGCAGTATCAGCTTCAAATTTATAGCTGCACTATCATTTGCAAGGTTTCTGGGTAGGTCACTTCCATATCTTTCTATCTGCTGAAGTTAACTTCATATATTTGAAATTTGAAGAAACTGAGTCCTTTTGACCTTGGAAATCAGATTTAACTAGCTAAATCATTCAAATTCATGAAATATTGCAGATACCTGTCTCTCTTTAGGATGGAGGTTGAAGGTCTCTCTTTAGGATGGAGGTTGAAGGCATTTCTTCATCAATAAACGGTACTATCTCACTGCCAACAAAATGAACTATTTTATTCGTTCCTTTTCCCCAGAAATCACAGTTTTATATTTCCACAATGCACTGAAACCCACTATTTTTGCTTAAATATGAAGTTACCCGTGGAGCACCATTCGTGCTAATAATGTTGCTCAGGTTCGTCGGAGTCAGTTTCAGGGTGAGGCACCTTCAAGGTGAAAATTTTGGTATTTTGTACTTAGACAATTTTGATATAATGAATTACGGGATGGTGGAACGTTCTAATTACTACTTTTTTGTTAGAACATTACCTTTGGTTTTGATAATTAATTTTGTTCAATTGTATATTCTTTCTTAATTTCTTAATATCTTGTTAGGTAACACACTAATACATCATACTGATGAGGATCATTATTTAAATACGTAAGTGAAAACTTTAGCTCTATTTTTGGAATTAGTGTGCGTGTCAGTACCTTAGTTCTCAAGTTAACCACTAACTTCCTAATACCCTCAGTGTTCCAAAACATAATGTTAAGGGTAGTTCACAGATTAAGATTCATTTAATTAGTGTGGAATAGTAATGTATTTTGTCTACAATAACCCTTATTTAATATAAAAAGTAAATGTGGTTTATTGTTTGCTGAAGTGCTTTTTATATACTATAAGTGGGGTTTTCCTTGTAAAGACTGAATATAATTATTTTAAATAAGGGTATGTGTGGAAGCAGATTATTAAAGAGACTTGAGATTTGTCAAACGTCAATAAAAACAAGACTAAAACATCTTTAGTTTCGTAACGGAAGTGTTATTTACGTGTGCACGTGGGTTTGTAGTATGTATACGTCGTATTGCTTTATACTCCTTTTACGTACGATAAAATTAGCAATTATGAATTGTTATGGTTTGTTTCAAGAATGAAAGGGGTCTTAAAAATAAAAGGAAATAAAAAGAAAATTTGGTCTTCAAACTCCATCTTATTATTTTTTCCAAAAATTTCAAGATTATCCTCTATTTTGGATTTTCAAATCCAGAATTTAATAAATATAATTTGAAAATCAAAATCCCATTTTAAAAAAGTAAATTCGAAATGAAAAAATAAATTTAGAAAATAAATTTCGAAATACAAAATCTAAAGTTGTATTCTAAAAAAGAATTTTCAAAATTCAAAAATATATTCTGAAAAAAAATTTAAAATTCAGAAATGTGTTTTGAAAATTCCAATTTACAAATGTATTATGGAAAAAAGAATTCTAGAAATATTTTTTATCCACACTTTTCTTTTCGTTTAAAATATTTTTGTCATTTTATAGGATGTAATTGGTGCAGTTGCCATGGAATAAATAGCAACTGTCAATCTTTAAACCGGGCATTCAGAGTTTAAATAAATTTAAAGGGTAAAATAATCACTGAATCACATTTAAAATCATTAGCATATTGTAATACAGCTGGTAATGCGACGAACTCTGTACCTTTCTGTCAAGTTAAAGAGAGGACTATGGGCTACCGTTAACTCATTTTTAGGAACATATCTCTTGAAAAAGGTGCTCAATTATTAACATATTTCTTGAAGAAGGTAGGTACTAATGATTGCAATCTTTTGTCACTCAACAAAGAACAAAGTATGATTCTTAAATTCCAGTACATGTATCTCCAGAAGAAAAAAAGGCTACGAATTATAAAATCTAGCTGTAAATAGAAAGCTCTTATGAATCGTCATTTACAATCTTGGCAAACTTAAAAAGAAACCCGATGAAAACAAAAAGACTTCAATCTCCTGAAATTGAGTGAGAATACCAAACAGGGATTGTCCAACTTGGCATCAATATGTATGCATTTCCACCAATATGTACACCAGGAAAAGCACACCCAGAAATGGCATCAAGAACATGCCAAAAAGAATTCAAATGTATGGCTGGTTTAATGGAACAATTGACAGCGTCTGTGAAAGTGTACAACTTGTAGTAATCACATTCCCCCTGCTTCATTAAAGTGGTATAACGTTGTTAATAGATAGAACTAAAACATTCTATTTTTTCAGCACCATTTTTCACTCGACAGATTATATAAAACGAGGGAAGAAAAAGGCAAGAAAGGGCTTGATTACTTGGAAATGTAGCTCCTCCAACAGGGTCTGTATGGAAGTTAGGAGGCAGAGAACGCATCTCTAATCTTTTCAAATAAGCCAATACTTCAAGAACAGTAGCTGCAGCAACCATAATACCAAAAAGGAATCCATAGCCTATCTTCCAATCACTTCCTGCCCCAGCAGCTTGTATCCCCAACACTATGTTGATGGTTGCAAATATGAGTGTAATCCTTCCAAACCAACCGTGGTACCAATTCCAAATTTTTCGGATCTTGGAATCCTTGTTTGGTCTCAAGATCAATGCAAATATCTGAATTTATGTTTAAAGTTAGTTCAAATTGTACTTCTCAGAGTGCTATATAAAAGACTGAATATATTAGAGTTCAGTTGGATAAACTTTATTAAAGGAGAATAAGAAATGAATTAAAGCTCCCCTATAAGCTTTTTCATTTTAATTCTCCAAACGTTAATTGAAAAGTTATCTACAAAAGGTTAGATATGGGTCAGTGACAAACCTGAAGAATACTTAGTACCAGGACAAAGATGCCTATCCCTCTGTGAACTTGAATATGGGCATGCATTTTGGAATAGAGTTGTAATCCAAGAATGACTGTACTAAGCCCAAATGTGAATCCCACAAACTGAAAGACTGCATGGAGATAGAGCCACACGGGATCCTTGTGCCTGAAATATCTAGCAATAATTGCCCCTAAAGGCAGGATTAGACCCCACCCTATTATGCCCAAAATTCCATGGTTCGTCCTCATCTGAGTCAATTCTTGGGATACAGGACTCGTAGAACCTGTCAAAGTATAGTTGATCAAGTTTCATGCGCTCAAAAGGTTATGCATCACAAAATGCCAGGCTTCATCATGCAGTTATATATATGAAAAAGACACGAGTATACATTTTGTTGCATTAAAATATGGACTAATTCTAGCTTAGATACTTAAGATAAAATAATTTTCTACTTCAATTGCTGAAGTTGGTAATTTTGAGTTGAGATGTGCTTGTTTGATATAGTAGCATGTTGTTCACTGAAATGAAAGTTAACTAAAAGGAGCTGAGAATAATTCTATTTGGAATTGGAAACAACAGTCACTATGTGCAGCAAATTATAAAAATTGCTTAAACTGCTGTTAAGAGTCATAGATAAAAGACTTCAGACCTGCAGAGAAATCAAATACAATTGCTGTTTTGTCTTCATGGGTGGAGAGGTGGTGGTTCTGTGGATATTTACTGCCAAAAGCCAACAAAATTGGCTGTTTCTGAAATGGGGTTGTCGTCTGCAACTGAAATGCCAAATGAATTTCAGCCCCATTAGTTGCCACAGCCGCAGGGACATTATTTAGGGGAAGTTCCCCTTTGTCTATTATGACTTCTGATGTCCTCTTTCCCCGTAGGTAAAATTGGTTGATTTTTGCATGACCATGTTTACTAATCCATCCCACCATTGCACTGGAACCAACCATCATACCATCTCTAGAAAATCCAATTCCAACCCACCCTATAGTGTAGGGAGCAGATAGTATGACAGTTGTGGTATCACCATTCTGGATGTACTGAAATAAAACATCATTCTAAACTTATTAGATTGTAAAGGAACAACCCAGTTATCCACAAATTAACAAAACAAAATTTCAAGCTAGATTTTAGATTTGGAATGGTTGTCTGATAAACAGCAGCTCATTATGTACAAAAAATCTGTGCTTGCATAACAAATGAGACCAATCTGAACTAAATCAAAGTGAATTAGTTTCAACAAATCATGAGAAAAAAAGAATACTTGAATGGGTAGAACTAGAACCCACAAGACAGCAACAAATTGAACTTACCCTCAATTCAAAGGTATGCCATACAGGTGTGCATATCAAGTGGGATATATTCTGGTACGGTGGAGGGAGGAAAGTTTGATAATTTGTGTTCTTGCAGGTGTCTTCTGTTGCAACACCACCATTTCCACTGTCATCAGCCAATGCTGTGATTTTGAAATTCACTACAAGATTCAGAACACACAGCCTGACAAAAGATGGCCATATCAGTGTCCAAGATCTACTATTTGCCATTCATAGACTTGGTTAAGTGAGATCCAAGGGTTGGAGCAATAGTGGTTGGAAAATTCAGCAGAAGGAGAGGAAGTGTGAACAGGAAGGCTAAGCAAGAAAGGTGAGAGTGAGACGAGAGAGAGATATGAGTCTCTTGCATTTGAAGATTAATGTGTGGTGGTTGTTGTGGGGTTTAGTGGTTGGTACTGATAGCTAATCATCACTCCCTCATATTCTTGAGAACTCAATATCAGCATAATTTCTCTACGTCAAAACTTTTTCCAGTTAATACCTCATTTCCATATTTATTCATTCATTCTCCAATCTTACACCTTCAACTGTTACTACTTTCAATCCAACCACAACAATGGAAGTAATGGAATACATAAAACCACAATAATTTTCCTTCTAAAGAAACTCTATCTGCTTCCTTATGCTTAACTAACAGTCTACCCTCTAACCCCACCAATAAAAAAAAGGTTTTTTTACAGTCAAAAAATGTTATCTACACAAGAGAAACACACCCATTATAATAATTTTTTTTCCAAAGATCATATTAACAAATTTATTATGATTACCCCTCCTAAGTCTATGGTTATGTTTCTGACTTTCCTTTGCAAAATAAATTCTGTAGCATATAATGATTTATTTGTTTATGGACAAAACGAGTGCTCAATAATGTTACCCGTCAATATTCTTCAATTATTTTTTGTCGTTTGGGTTTTTTTGTAAACCACGAATTATGATATGTGTGTGATTGAACAACGACCTAAACTTAAATAAGAGAAACTCATGTGCTGTTGGTAATTCATTTCATGCGTTTTAGTTTTTAAATATCTTGTTAGCATATTTATATGAGTAAAACAAAATGAATTATTTGTCTCGTGTTAGTTAAAATAATATAATACCTAGCTGTCTAACTTCTTGTTACAACTCATCATGCTTGTCATAAAAATGTATTAACGGTGTATGGTTGATACAAAATAATCAAGATGCTTGTCATAAAAATGTTTTAACTAATCCAACATGTTTTTTTAAGATTTCTTTATTATTTTTTAATAAGGAGAGCACAAAAATAGAAAATGTCAAATGCTTCTCTTTCTCTATTGTTATTTTTTCTCACTTTGTTAGGGATGGTAAAATAGGTTAGCCCGATCCAACCTGTTTTGACTCGACTCGCTGCTGATCTGCCAAAAATGGAGCAGGTTGAGTTGACCTATCTAAATTAGAGGTTGAAATTGATAACTCGTCTCGTCATAAGATGAGCTAGTGGGCTAGCAAACTCTTTCATCACTTTTCAAATTTTTTTTTGTATGTTTTTTGTTTTGAACCTATTTTTTTGGTTGTAGTTATTGATATCATTCTTTGGACAATAAAAATAGAAAGAGCAATAAAATTGAATCAAACCTTAACATTCTAGTCAAATAATGTTTCATGTCTAACAAAACAAAGTAAATATCAATAATAATCCAATGAATAAAATGAATAAAATGATGTATAAAGAAATTAATGTAAATAAAGTTTTATATAAAATATTGACAATTAAAAATTTTGATTTCAAAAATATTTTAAAATTATAAAAAATAAGGAGAGTTGACTCGGTGAGTTGGTGGATTAGGCGGGTCAACCCTCTTTTAAAATACTGAAAAATACCAATATAGACTAACATGTTAAAAAAGTTGATTCGTCCCGCTTAATTGAGAGTGGGTGTCACCGATCTGACCCACTTTAACATTCCAAGATTTTTTTATTTTTTCTCATTTACAAAATCTTCAGATACTTGTTAAAATAAAAAAAAAATACTCATTTCGAATTTTTAACAAGATATTGGTATTTTTTCCATAAGATATTTTATAAAATATTTAACTTTATATATTTGCAATAAAAAATATGATTTTTTTTTATTTGTCGTTATCAAAGACTTTAGTATTTAGAGTTGTTTTTTAACCAGTAAAGATATTAAAAAAATTCAAATTATAGATATCACAGGCATAGGAAATATAAAGTTAAATGTTAGGAAATTAATATTGATTTAGAATTTAGATACACAATAATTTGCAAATCTATGCTTTGCAGCTAAACAGGACATGCTTTATTTAGTTCCTGACTAATGCTAATGCAGTTTTGAGACTCTGTATATTATTTCCTAGCAGCAGAATACTCATATCTGCTATGACATTCAACTCCAGAACCAATCAACCTGAGGTACCCTGTAAATATGTTCCTCACCACTCTCCTCATCAAATTTGGCAATCCATGAACTCTTTCTCCTTTTCTTCCCATTATCTCCTCTAA
Organism: Phaseolus vulgaris; assembly: GCF_000499845.2. NCBI lineage: Eukaryota > Viridiplantae > Streptophyta > Magnoliopsida > Fabales > Fabaceae > Phaseolus > Phaseolus vulgaris. The sequence continues at coordinate 39,068,696 of NC_023750.2, forward strand.
CCCCATTTGTCTTATCACTCTCATCATTCATGCAAATCCTTGAAACTTCCATGTCATTCCCTAAACGATGGTTTAGAGATCTTACTTCTAATTTTTCATCCTTTCCTCTCAGATGCCATCTTAGCCCTTTTTTATCAGAAAGCACATTTTTTGCCACTACTATCGATCTTTTGATATTGATATCTACCAAGTGGAGCAACCTTGTGTAGTTCTCATCCTTGCAATCAACTAGAAAGAAATCAATGTTCTCATAATGAGATAGTAGCTTGGAGGGGTCTTCTGTTCTGAATTCTACTCGATCTTCAAGACCCGAGTTGATGATGGTTTCTTTCGATTCATCAAGCACTGACTTTGGGATAATACACACCAATCTTCCACCAGTGTGTCTTGCAGCAACTGCTAGAGCTATTGTATATAGGGACACACAAGAAGTCACTTCCACTATAAGTTTGGCTTTCATTCCTGCTGCTAATGCTGATATAAGTTCATTGCTTCCAGGATTTTGAACTCTCCAAATGCCACATTCTCTCTTTTGACTCTCGTACTGTAAAATACTCAAACATAATACTTTATAAAATCTTTTGGATGCATGCTACAAATCTCAATATGCTACAGACATTTTATAAAATTTCACATAGCCCTCATGTTATTTGAACACATTCATTAAACTAAACTTTATTTGAAATGACTCTGTGCTTGAAAATTAGATGATCAAACCAACTAACAAAAGTGAAGAAGAATCCGTTACACAAAATAAATTATTTGGTTGATCCTTTATGACTTCTTAAGATTGATCTACATCCATCTGAGAGCAACATAATTTATAATTTATATAAACATTGACAAATAGAAGCAAGTAATTCATAATCCCTTATAGATATTTGATTCAAGCACTAGCTGATACAGAAAATGAACAATAAAAAGCTGTAGAACAGCATACTGCTAAAGAACTAAAAAAATGTTATATATAATTCTAGATCACTATGTCTCCACTAATCTTTACACGATATATGTAACTAAGATTCTTATTTAACGAAAATGTGTTAGTGATATTCAATAATCCTTTATGTGTAGTTGATCGAGATCAATAATTCCCCTGTTCTACACAATTTCGTGATAAAAAAAGACAAGGAAAAGAATTGTCAAGCACATTGGATACAACAGAAGATAAGACCACCTTGATTGAATTGATTCATAAAATAATGAAAAAAAGACAGGTGAATATATACCAGTTGAAGGGTATCAAGGTATGCCCTTGAAGCAGATTTTGAAGACCATTCCATCATGAAAACCAACCAAGATTATTTACATAAAACTGTGTGCAGAAACTATTCACAAGTCCAACTTATGAATAGTAAATTCAGGTAAAGATATAAGAAAGTGAATGCAAACGAGGACGAGAAGCTAGCTAGCTCGTTTGCTTGATGTGGTTCTGTTCTCAAACGTTAATGTTATTTTCTGGTTGTGGAAGTTATTTATATGGAAATAGAAGAGAAAATGTGATGTGATGTGTGTGTTGTACGAAGAAAAAGTGGTCAAAGCGTGGAACCATACAACGTAGGGAAGGGAGTTTCTGTTGCAACTTCCATGAATTTAGCTAAATTTGTGAATATTAATGTTTTCCTCCTAACCAACATATTTGCACTGTTACGCTATGTCAAAATTCACCTTTGACTCACTGCACGACTTCGTTCATGGTTGTGTCATGTGCATGTGCTCCTACAAACATGCATCATTCTAAGTCAAACCAACATGTATATATATAATTTTTTTCATTATAAATTAAGTCAAACCAACACACACATATATATATTTTGTTTAAACACACTTTCCGTACACTTTGTAGTTTTCATCTATTTTTGTATATCATGTAATTTTTGTACTCAAAATATAAATATAAAAAATTAAGGCAGAGACATAAAAAAAAGATTACTATTATAACTCCTTTAATCAAACTAATCCTTAAACATTTACGAAAAAAACTATTAAAAGTGGATACTATTTTTTTGTTAAAATGTAGTAAAGTTGACATATATTGTTCCTATTAGGGAGATGCGACCTAGAGAATTATTGAAGTCTTCTTCTCCTTCCTTCGATCGGTCAGGTTGCTGGGTGATGAACTGAGATTCTCCTCGTCCTCCTGCTTCTCCTTCGGCACTCGGTCTCGGGTGAACACCGAATGGTGGGGTACCTGCGAAGGCACTCCAACGTTCAAGTCAGTAAAGGGGATGAAGGTGTTCTGGTAGGTGAACAGTAATAAATGGCGTACCTTTCTCCTTGGGTACGTGCTATTTATATTATTCTAATGGGCCTACCTTGTTGGGCCTGTTTATCGGAGTGGATCTTGCTTAGGGTTGTATTACCTAATTCTTAATGACGGATTAACTTCACTGACCTTGGTTTGAGCATTAAGGGTAATATGGGTCGGCCGTCGGCCAGGACTCCATGGTCCCGATCGTCTCGGCCAAGTCTCTAAGGCCTCGGCCAGATTTCTCTGGTCTCGATCGGGCAGGCCGTCGGCCTCGTCCTCTCGTCCAAGTCTCTTAGGCCTCGGTCAGGTTTCTCTGGTCTCAGTCAGGTAGACCAGGTCTCGAGCAGTCAGGTGGGTCTCGGTCAAGGAGACCAGGGATTGGTCTCGCCCATACCGGTACATATATTTACACCAATACCATGTTAATTCCAAAAAGAAAGATAAAAAGACACTCAAGATTAGTTAATATATAACTTAGTATTGTAATGAATGACAAAAATAGGAAAATTAAGAAGACAGAATAGTGTATTATTCTAGTTTAATGGCTATCAACAATGGATTGAAGCATTTCTACTCAACAATAGCAAGTTTTAAGAGAATATAGAAGAGAAAAGTTGGAAGAGAGAGACAACAAATTTTTCCTCCTTCAGGTGTGAGTTTTTTTTTTTTTTTCCCTTGTGCTCCTCCTATTTCCCACACTATCCGCAACATTTGATACCTGTCTTTGACCCATAACAGAATTCTCTGATTTTTCTGTGACTTCAAACTTTGCCTTGTCTCAGTTGCTGATATGACATTACCTCCTCCATTAAAAATAACCTTGTCCTTAAGGTTGTAATGTGGATATGTTTGTTGAAATGATTGGAAAAGTAACCTTGGAAAAGTCCCAAAGTATCTCATTCTGATATTTTTTCTTAGTGCTAATGAGTTTTGTCTATATGGTTGCAAGTTAACAAACACCATGTCTCCTTCCTTGAATTCAATCTGTCGCCTTTTTTTGTGTGCATTTCTTTCATCTTCTGTTGAGCTTTAAGAAGATTTGCCTTCAATTGAGTCAAGATAGTGTCCCTCTGTTGCAACATTTGGTGTGGATCTGTAGGGTCATTAGTATCCAAGACATACTTATCAATTCTACGAGGGTCCCTTCCATACACAGCCTTAAAAGGCGCCATGCATGAATCTGCTTAACCAAAACATGTTGGTGTGGAATAACCAACTTCCCATTCCAATACAATAATTCATCGTGGAGGAGTGCCCTTGCTGCATAAATCCCAAATGACCTTTAATTGTTCATCTTCTGCTACTGCAACTTTTAAGGTAGCTAAGATTTGTAGTTTAGGCTGGAACCAGGCATGAAAAATACTCCAGATAAAGCATCTGCTGGAATATTTTCTTTTCCAAGTTTATATTCTATAATGAAATCATAACCAAGCAATCTATGTAACCACACTTTCTGCTCAAGTGTTTGCAGTGTTGGCTTTGAAAGGCTTTTCAGACTTTTTTTATCATCTACACAAAGACTCACAATTAAAATTTTACTACTATGGAAGCCATTACGAACAAAATAGGCTCTTATCTTGTTGTACCAAACTCTGAGGAGATTATTTAAGGCCACATAATGCCTTCTTTAATCTGTACACTCTCTCTTCTTCACCTTTTTCACAAAATCAAGGGGTTGCTGCACATAAATGTTCTGTTTAACTTCACCATGAAAAAAAGACACTTTTCACACATCTAAGTGAAAAACATTCTAGCAAGTATTATGTGAATGGTATTAAACCTGACAACCGGAGCAAGTACTTCTTTATAGTTGAGTATACCTTTTACCTCTAGACTTGTTTTAAATTTGTCTATTTCTCCATTTTCTTTAAATTTGATTTTGAAGATTCATTTTACTCCAACCCACTTCATTCCTCTTGGCAAATCAATCAACTCTCAAGTATTGTTTTTCTCTATAGATTCACTCTTTCATTATTGTATCTCTCTACTTCTTGTTATTGATGGCTTCCTTGAATGAAGGTCAACATTAGGTCAACATCATCATCTGATAGACCTTCTTTTCTTTCGTAATCAATTATCCAAATCGACTCTCTCTTATTCCTTCTAACCTTCCCTTTTAACTGGAGTTTCATAATTATTAGGAGGAGTACTAGTGTCTACGAAACTGTCCACACTATTCTCTTCATTTTGTTCCTCAATTTTCAAATCATCATTTTATCCACAACATTCTCCTTATACTATCTTCAGTGTCACTCACACATTCTTCATCTTCTCCCTAATCAATAATATCATGTTGGTATTCTTCATTTTGCTCCCAATTCCATCATTTTGTTCTTCAAATATCACATCCTTGATTATCAGTAATTTCTTGTTGATAGGATCAAAAAACGATAGATTTGAATTCATCACTTACTTCCAAGAGAACATATTACTTGCTTTTATCATCCAATTTGACTCATTGTTGATTTTGTATGTGAACATGTGTTATGCATCCAACACACTTAAAAGTAATCAATTGTTGGTTTCACTCCACTCCATGCTTCTTCAAAAATTGTTCTACACAACTATTGTAGGACCTATTGATAATATAAACACACCATCTTATAGTTTCAGGCCAAAATATCTTAGGGTCTTGTCTTCCAATCAACATAGAATGCACTATATTCATGATTGTTTTATTTTTTCTCTTAGCAACTCTAGTTTGCTAAGGCGTGTAAAATTGATTTTTTTTTAAAATCACTATAGTAAATTGAATACTGACCCTAAATGTAGGGACCAATAAGGTAATTATATCTTCTTTATCTTAAGATCTTTCAGGTGTTGTTTTTCTATTACTTTGAGTTCAACTTCTGATGTGGTGACTTTATCTGCTATGACTGAAATCCCATGTTCTACCAAATTTTAGTACACCTTAGAGCGTAGAAAATTTTCTATTAGTTTTGCCCAATGATCATAATGTCCATCAAACATGAAATTACAAGTTGCACAAATTTGTTGGCACTAGAATTTTCTATTTTCTTTCTTCTCAAAATTATATCACTCACGACACACGCTCACCATTATTTCTCTCACACTCATGTGATTGTTATCCCAGACTCAATTGTTTCTCTCACACTCAGATTCTAGATCATACCTCTTGTGAAGGAGCTTTAATACTTATTGTTGAACACAATTGTAAGATTTGTCTATGTTTTTTTGTACTTAAGTGTATTGAATTCAAAGTGCATTTTAAGGTTTATAGTCATGCTAACATAAAACAAAATAAAAATAAAGAAAACATCGTCTTCACTAACTAATTTCATGTACAAGATAGTGTGTGATTTCCTAAAAAACTATATCAACAATTGACGACCTAATTTGAAATAGAAAACACAATCTACTTATTTAATTAAATTTTGAACAGAAACTGAAATTCTAACCGCTAACATTCACAACATTTGACACCCTTGACCCATAACAAAATTCTCTTATTTTTTTAAATTCCAACTTTGCCCTTGCCACTTTGTTGATATGACAAATATCTTGTACTATTAAATTAATTTATATATATAAGGGTTTTTAACCATGATGTGGTTATTTTTTTTGCTTTTTATCAAAATGTGGTATGTTTAAAAAAAATTACAAATTTAGGCAAGTCATGCCAATTCGGCACGACTTCATATGCACAAATCGTTCCAATTTGACACGACTCTGTCATGTCTTACTGAAGTCGTGCCAACTTGGCACGACTTCTGCCCTGTCATACTGAAGTCGTGTCAACTTGGCACGACTTCTGCCTTGTCATATTGAAGTCATGCCTTCTGCCACGTCATATTTTTTTTTTAAAAATTTTATTGTTTATATATTGGTTAGTAAGTTATGTAATGTTAAAAAATAATTTGATACATAACTTTCTAAGAGTGTTAGTTTTAAGGAACAAAAAATTGGATAATCGTGTATGGATCATGTCCGACGCCATTAAATATCAAAATATAAAAAAAATTGCATACATGAGACAATAAATATCAAAATATACTTTTTGAATAGTGGGAAACCATGCAATGTCCTTATGAGTTAATGGCTCAAAGTTTGAATAAGTTGATTATCCAAACATGATCTATACACGATTATCCAATTTTTTGCTCCTTAAAACTAACACTCTTAAAAAATTATGTATCAAATTAATTTTTAACATTACATAACTTACTACCCAATATATAAACAATAAAATTAAAAAAAAAAAGACGCGGTAGAAGTCGTGTCAAGTTGACACGACTTCAGTATGACATGAAAGAGTCGTGTTTAATTGGGATGATTTGTGCATATGAAGTTGTGCCGAATTGGCACGACTTACCTAAATTTGTAAAATTTTTTAAACGAACCCCATTTTCATAAAAAAATAAATAAATAACTCCTTCTTGGTCAAAAACCCTATATATAATGTACATTACTCATTTTATTACTAGTACTCTTGTATTTTTAATTCGGTTCCTTACATATTCAAGAATCAAATTCAAAATGCATGAGATAATAGGTAGCTGAGATCAAATCAATAACGTTTATACATATAAAGTGCAATTTATTATTTTTCATGTGTAGAAATAAGTCATTGTATATGCAAGAAATAAATCATTCGTTTAACCTATTTTTTTTATATAGAACAGCGACTAATACCTAATAAATAGACTTTACGATAAATTAAGCGTACAAAAAGTAATAATAATTCATGATTTTTTTCTTATAATTAGAATTAAAGAAAAATATTTTAGATTTATTTTATTATTAATAATATAATATATTTTAAGTCTACTTAAGTATCAACAATGGGGGTGTAGCTCATATGGTAGAGTGCTCGCTTCGCATGCGAGAGGCACGGGGTTCGATTCCCCGCACCTCCATTTTCGTTTTATCCTTTAATTTTGTTGTGCTTTTTTATTTTTAACTTTGTGCGTGGAGTTCATGTATGGGGGGTATCAATGACAAGATGGTGCTTCTGTTTATATAATCACACTAACCTGAAATGGTCCAAACTCTCCTATTAAATGGATCAAATTAAATTATAGTGTTTTCCAAAAAAAGAAAACTACTTTATAAAACGGTTTGATTAATCAAATGATTTTGTAAAGCTTTCTGGTTCTGTTACTTGATAAAAAAAAACATATATTAGTGTTAAATCCATAACTAAAATGAAGTGAATAGGAAAAAATGATTTAGAAAAACAAAATCAAAATCTTTTAGACAAAACATTTATTAAATAAATTATTTTTAATTTTTTACAAGTATTTTGTTTTAATGATCTTATCTTTAGTCGATACGAGATGTCCAATATATCATCTCATAATGTATGAGATTTGATATTGTGGATAATTTGATAACGGTCCGATAATAAATGACACAATAAGTTCAACAAATTTTGTTAAGATAAACTCCAATTCATTAGTAAAAAATAAGTTTAAGTCTAACTTATCTTCATTAAAATCCACTTGTAAAATGAGAATTATCCCCGCTTACATATTGTAAATTAGTTTTATTTCTAGTCGATATGTGATGTCTAATATTTTGTTCCAAATAAAAGAAAGTGAGAACAAACTAATTATATATATTTATTTCATTAACAAATTTTGTAAAATAAATACTAATATATAAATAAAAAAAAGTAAAGAATATAAGTTGATTAATGTTATTTTGAATGAGATTGAAATTCAATTTTTCTATGAGCATATCGAAGTAAGTTCTAAATATTAAGATTACGTTGAAAAGAAATGCATATATGATGAAGAAAAACTTTATTATTTAGAAGATTGAAGAGGTGGTTGTTCATTTGAAGAGGAGTTGTATATCAAGAAGAAAGTAATTGGTCAGATAAATCGAGAAAGAGATTATACGTCAATGTTTCATAGAAGATGACATTAATATAGCCTTCAATAACATTGTATATAAATCATCATATTTGTCAAATACCATTTCTTCCACCAATCATTGAATTCTTTTAATGTTGTCTAGCTTGATTGGAGGGTCTTTTTAGTGATTACCAAATATCAATAGTTGATGACATTGAATAATTATTGATAAGGTATGAGTTGACTTAAACTAAATTAATTCAAGAAGATTTGAGATTAATAAAGAAATAATTTTACATCCTTCATTTGAAAGTCAATGTGAAGGATGTTAAAGTTAAAATGTTACTTTAAATTTCAAATAGTTTAAATTAGACTTTAGATTTAGTTGAGATCCTTGTGAAGGATGATTAAGAATTTTTTTATTCGAGAAAATATATATTCTAAAAAATAAAGATAAGCAAAATGGAATAAACTAGACATAACCTAATAAATTATCACCAAGCTTCAATGAATATAGTATGTTTGAAGGTTTATGAATTGTGAAGTAAACACCAACAAGTAGAAGTTTTGAAGATAAATAGACGTGCCCCTATATATTAGAAAGCTAGATTGAATAAATTCTAGGAAATTTAAATTAACCTCAAGTAAAAACTTGGGTAAACAACCTATACAAGAAAATTTATGTGTTTAACCTCAGCAATAATAACTTCTCGATCTTCATTATAATGATTCAATAAAAAAATAATCGTAAGCGTTTTGGTACCAATCTATCTCTACATTAACATTATTTTTCAATTTAAAAGCTCCTCCCACAGTGTAGCATTCTCTAGTTAGCCTTAAGTCAATGATAACAACTGCATCAAGAATAGTGGGTAACGGATTCATAAGATAGTTTGAGAGCATAGAGATCTTGATTCCATAGATGCACTACGACCATAATATGTAATTTTTTTTAAGCTAGATGAGATTGAATATATTGATTTTTTTTTCAATGAAAACCATAGAACTTTTGGACTCATTTCAAATAATAATTGTTTCTTTTTGTTGTATATTTGTGTGATAAACTTGAGATTATATTTATAAATTATATTCTTTCCTCTGAACTATGAACCAAGGCCAAGCCTTCTTTAGTAGAAGGAAAGAATCTACAAAAGCAAAATGTTTGCCAGAGAGTAGGGAATGGTTACTTTGAGTTAAAAAAAAAATTGGTTTCTTATTTGAGACATGATTTTTTGGTTTTTTGTTGAAGTCTTTTAGTGGTGGAAGGAGAATAAGGAAGAAAAAAATTAAAAGAAATTTTGAGCTACAAAGAGAGTTAAATTACTAATTAGGGGTAAATATGATAAACATGACGAAAAAGACGGAGACTTGATTAAATGGATATAAATGCTTAAATTTAGCGAAAATGGGAAATTATTAGTGGACGATGACCGTTTTTTACTTAAATAAAAAGTTGATTTGTTAATATTTTCAAATTGTGTAAAGTATAATCATATGTCACACTTAATGTATGATTTGCTCAAGGAAATAAGAATAACACTTAATGTATTATTTGCTCAAGAAAATAAGAAAGAGAAATACAAATTGCAGAAGTTAAAATAAAGATGTTGATAAACTTTGTATTCAATATCTTTAGAAGTAATTTTTTTATCAACCACGTTAAAAGAAAGATGTTGATAAAAACATTACAAGGAAGAGATTGAATATAAATAAATTTATATCTCTTACCTCATTTTAATTTTGACATAGTATATTTTATTATTGGGTCTTAAAGATTCAAGTTAATCTTGTAATTCATATTATCTTTAACATAAACTTCTATTCAATCTCTTTCATCTTGTTTCAAATTACTTGTAAGAATTTCAATTCTACTATTTACTTTCTTTACATTAATTTTCTTTTCATATTGAGAATTTCTATTTTCAATACAAGAGTTTTGTGTATGTATTTATTATTAAAACATATTTCGTTTGCTTTCTTTAATCCATTCAGATTAAAAGTTGTAAACAAAATATTTTGGATTTTAATCACAACAAATTTGATCCAGGAAAGGAGTATCATGAATTCATTAATGAGAGGTAGAAATAAATTAATAGAATAGAATTAGATGAGGAAAAATAAGCAAGACCAGGAGATCCGTGTGAAAACTACAGTGTTCCTGAAGAACGTATAAAATAAAAATGGAAAAGGTTAAAATGAAAAGTGTGAAAAGTGAGGGGTGGTTTCTACCTCTCCCATGCAACTGCCTCAATCTCTGTTTGTGCACTTCTGTATAGCTCTAGCCTCCTTGCCAGGGAGGTACGCCGCTGCATGATTGCTGGGTCCTCATTTAGAAGTGCAGCTAGTTGTTTTCCCTACATTTTCATATCACACCATTTCAGCTACTCCAAATTCAATTTCAAGGATAAACTCAATTTTATGATACAAATATGTTTCCATAAAAGTATACCAAACAAACTCAGATTGTAAAAAAAAAACTAATCTAAAATTAAATTCATCAACTTCAACTGGAATATGCATGAATTCTTCAAGGAAGACAATAACCGAAACTCACCTCCTTTTTCCCCAATTCTGTGAAGAAATGATCCAGTAAGCTCCGCTTAGCCTCACGCACTTGACAATAAACTACGGACTTTGGAATGGTATTTCTCAGGGTCCCACATACCATGTTCACATAGGACAGGACCGTGGTAGCTGTTCATATTCAAGGAAACTTGGAATCTCAGTAAAGGTTAAAGGAAAACAATGCCTCTAATTTCATGAACGTATATATGTTGGGTTATGTGTTCATCATGTAAAATAGAAGTAATACAACAATAGTACGTGACTAACGGCTCCTTCAGTTCTTTTATTAATTGAATTACTACCTAGGAATAAAATCATCAAAAGAAAATCGAAAATCACTTGTCCTTACCAATTCGACGAAGATAAGCATCATTATATCTGTCGAAAAGTGAATGGGTTGGATTTCCACCCTTTTCTGCGTCTTGGGGAAGTTTGCGGAAAAATTCAACAGTCAAATAGCCATACTCCATGTCCACTAAAAGCAGAGTTGCTTTCTTACTTTCTTCTCTCATCCTCTCCAACGAATCAACAGCTGCACTTCCGAGTTCTACCTTCAAGGTGGGATACTGCTTTAATTCCTACAACCAAATGAAAACTGCTTCCATCGAAACACTTGAAAAATATTATACTAAACTATAAAGTCATCTTCAGGCTTAACACATTGAGAACTATATGCATACACACAGACAACATAAAATAAGTTATATGCGACTTACCATTGTCTCACTCATAGATTTCTGAATCAAATCCTTCAAAATTCCGTGAACCTGAAATGCATTATAAAAGTCAGGTGTCAAGTACATAGTTCAACTTAAAAATAAATGTTTCGGAGTTTTCCAAAAGTGACCAGAGTAAAAAAATTTAGAGACTTTTTAACTATGCCAAGGAAAGAAATGTTTAGGCCTAAAAAGTAATGCCAGTATCAGTCTGATCTTTTGGTTCGTGTCAAAATATACAAGGAGAAAGAAATCAGACACAATTTTCTAATATAATTTCTTTAGAAGAACATGTTTCGCACCTTAAAGCAAAGTATTTATTATATTTGTACAAAAATATATTATACCGCATCAACAGCTGCTTCAGCAGGCCCCCTAATTGATACCAAGCAAGATTCGATAAGGCGTCGGTATCCTTGCTCAGGAGCTATGAGATGAGGTTGATAACCATCTGCTTCAGTTATTAGTTTCCGCACATTGTCCATTGATAAATGTTTGTCAAACTGCAGCCGTTTTAAAGATGCTGGAAATTGATTATCAAATACTTGGTAAATTTTCTCTCCACCAGGCCGTCTGTGGACATTCAATCATTTCCAAGGTCAAATATCATAGAGTTACATGTAATTCAATATAAATACCAAATAACATTGGAAAAAAAGGGGACATACATGCCATCAAGATGATCTTTAAATATCTGATCAAAAGTTCGACAGATTTCCATTATCGTGTACAACTTCCCCTACAAATAGGGAAAAGAACTTTAATTATTCCTGCATTCAAAACTGCAAATGGTAGAAGGGGAGGGGAAAAAAAATAAGAATAACCTAATCATGAAGACAAGTTAGTACTTATAAGAAGATTACAATTGTTTTACATATAGAATCTACTGTTAGGGGTGAGGTGAAGAAAGTGGCATACTCCAGTATCAGCAGCAATAGGTTTGCCAATACGGTTCAATTCTGTCTCCAATTCAATGATAGTCTTGTTAATGAGTGATTGGAGGCCTGGGATCCGAGACTTGATGACAGTTTCCAAATGCTGAAAATTTAAGCACGTATTTAACGTAACAATAAAAACAATATTCAACTCAACAGTTTGAATCATTTACACCCCAAAGCCAATGCATCGATTGAATTTAAATTTTCAAGTAATACCTCTTAATATGCCACAGCTCAACGTACCTTGGATAGAACCTTTCCTAGATGTACAGAGCCCATTCTGGAAGCAAGATGTCTGTATTCTGGGGTATTAGCAAAATACTCGTTTTCTCTTTTCCGAGCAGCAATCATATCAACTTGTTTATTGATATCAGCTTGGGAGCGGTTTACAACACCAATCCACGGGAAGTTTAGCTTATATGATTTCCCTTCGAGGATCTAGAAAAATTAAAAGGGACAGAGGAAGCCACGTTATGACCTTTCCAAATATGATTCCAGTAATTTAAGCATAAGAAAGAAAAGGGACATCCCAATTCCTGAGAAACGGTTGTTTGAATGATTCTTAAGTTTTATGAGAGTTATTTAGACATGTGTGAATACGTATAAGCCAAAACATAACAATGAGACTAAATATGAACGATATATAAATCCCATCCTTCATTCCGCGGGATAGATGTCCAAGTAACTGTTAGGACCATAAGGCCTTTATTCGTGTTTATTGAATTTTCAGAAAACAAGAAAAACACAAAGGAGGGTACTTATTAAGATGTGATTTTAAGCTTATCACATCCTCTCCGATGGCTTAACATGGTGCACTTCAAAAAAATATTCTGCCTGAGCGAGCCACCCCAGAGGGTTGCTCCCTTCAGGCGCAGGTAGAACAACTTTCTTTAACCAAGAACATGTTGTGGCGTTCTCATCTTCTCCCTATTCACTAGAACCCGTCTTGGTGGTATGGAGTGTCCATCGTTAGTTTGGGAATTTTTCTTTGTAAGACATTCCATGATGAGGCCGCGTATTTGGTTCAAGTCGGGCATGTTTTCTTCTTTTTAGTGGAAAAGAGGGGGGGTCGTTTGTTGCATCCTGTTCTTCTTTTTAGTCTCTGTAGTTGTTGCTATAGCTGGATAGCAACATTCTTCTTTCAATGCAATGGACCCATCTTATTCATTGTCATTTTACATTCTTATTTGACTTCACAATGTTATATTTTCTGAAACCACAAAATAACTCTCACATTGCTACATTCTTGGTGAAAGGACGCCAAGAGGGAAACATATTGCCTAAGGCAAACCGTGCTAAATTCTGTATTGAGAGGTCAAGAGAGAGCTTACCTCACTCGCATCAGTACCCTTGTCCATCAGATCAATCTTTGTCAACACTCCGAATGTCCTTTCCCCTGAAAATTTAAACTTGTTTCATAAGCAAGCGATCTCAAAACATAGTAATCTAGCCATTAGTTGCTCGTAAAAAAATGAGTTTTTACTCATGTAGAGGGCAAGCGACATTGAGCAATTGACAAATCAAGAAGTACAAAAGTGAGAACGAGTTAAAATTTGATGCTCGGTAAAGAAGTCAACCGTAGAAACTTAAAGAAACCAAGCTACTGGATCTCTCAAAACACACAACCAGCCTAACCGTGTGCTTATAAGTTGTAGATCTAAACCTTGAAAAAAATTAAACATGCATGTACATTAATACTAGAGATATTTCTGGACAATAAAATCCCATACAGCTAATTTGGTTTCAACAAAATTGAATTTACCTATTCTATTGACAAACATTACATGTCAAGGAAATTTGAACCTGACATTATGTACAAATATGAGAATTTATTGATATAAGAAGCCTAACACAAATGACTTAATCAATCTTCTACATATTGTGTTTGGCAGCAAACATTACGAACCTTCTGGGTTTTTATTTTCAACATCTTTTTTGTTTTCAGCTTCAGCTGTTTGATTAAATTACTTGATACGGATTAGCATCAACTAACAAATTCCCACTGTTTTGTCACCGAAAAATTATGTTCAGCATCTTACCTTTAGGATCTACTTCACGGGAAATCTTAATTGCATCTGAGGTTGCAAGGTCTTGATTAGCAGGAGATATTGCCAAAATGATGCAATTCGGCTGTAACAGGTGATTAGTTCCAGAATTACTTTGAATGACATGGTCAGGAAGTTTAGCTAACACCAGTGGAGCTCATACATCAAAATAAATAAACTACGAAGAAGCATTTAACTACAGTAAGAGAGCTCAATACACATGCTGGATCGGGAGGGATCACTAAAATTGAATAGAGTTCATGAGTATTAAATATTTAAATTGATGTTTCAATACAACCTCTAAAGATTGCATTCAAATTTTCTGATCTCATAGTAAATTAATGTTCCCATATGCATCAAAACCTTTCTCGTATGCATGCACATATTCATCATTTCATTGTATACAGGAATAATTTACCTTTTCAATAAAACCCCGAACCATATTTTCAATGTCTTGCACAATGCCCTCATGCTGACCATCTGCAATTTACCCCAGAAAACTTTACTGCCATTACACTCCATATTTATAATGTAATGGTTCTCGGAATTTACAGGTAAATCTTAGAAACTCACCAACAGCGACTTTTGTTAGTCCCGGAAGATCAACCAGTGTCAGATTCACAACTGCCAAGTGAACAAATTCATTGCATGAAATGAGTGCCTAAATAATAATATCTACATAAATAAAAAAAGTAACAAACAGAAGAATTTGTATGTAGCCAAGCCAAGTAAAAAGGTCTCTGCTCTCATAGCATTAACAATTTGAAACATAACTTATTTAACAAAGTGGTCACTGTGAAGTAGAAGATAGTAGTTGATATTCATCTCGTTTTGAAAAGGAATAGTAGTTATTTACGTTATTTGATGAGAAAATCAAATTACCTAATACTATGTATATAAAAAAGGTAAACATAAAATTTCTGTATATTCATGAAGAGCTAAAGTAGAACATAATTGCCGTTAGTATGGTTTGTATTCTCCAGGAAATCATTGGTAAAATTCTTTGTTTTAGAAACCGGACGGAATCAACCAATCGGATAAAAAAAACTAACGAATCAGTTCATAAATAACAAAATTAACTAGAAGAAATCAATAAAAGAACTGAAATATCGATCAAATACAAACAAACAAAAAACTTATTCACAAAATGAATAAAAAGTATTTAATTCAATGTCTTCTTGTTTTATTTTTTAAATCAACCTATAATACTTTTCATTTTCTTCATTATTCTTAATGTAAAATTGTTACTATAAACAAATGATGACGTATATTGTTAAAAAAAAAAATTTAAGAATTTATAAATTTATGGTTTTTTTTTGTAAACAAATTAAATGGTATACCTATTTTTCATTAAATCTTTACTGTGGATAAAAGTATCTGCTAATATGTATATCTCACCGTGAGGGGAGTAGATACTCAGATGGATGGGGACAGATGAAATACCCTTATTGCGTCCTGTTTCTCTATCGGTCTCGTCAGCGATCTCCTGCCTAACAGCAGCTACAGAACAAGACAAAATTAGTAACTATGCGACAAACAGAAACACAAAGATGGTAACAAAATTAAAAACTAGTTAATGCAAACTAATAGAAAGGATCATATTCAACATTTGATAAGCCCCTTCCCATGAAAGAGAACAATGAACAATAGCTAACTGACGCATCTAGGAATAACAAGTAATATGTTGGATTCAAAACTATAACAATAGATCTCATTATAGTCTACCTCTTCCACTTGTGTAGCATTTAACCTTTGTCCCTTCACACCTGGTATTCCCTCATTTCTCTTGAACACCCACTTTCATCTTACCATCTTTTGGTGTCTTAGTAGATCAACAAGTATTCATGTGTAGTTCTTCCTTAAAAATTCAATCTCCTACTCCATGAACCTGTCATTGTTGACCTTTTATGCCTTCTATAGCCTCATGAATGTTTTTAGGCTTTGAACCACTTATCTCTTCAATTGTTGTCACAACATAGTTCATAAGGTTAGCATATCCAAACAGTTTGACCTCCTCCTTTCCCTACCACACGTAAGCTAATAGCTAGAGTCAACTTTTGTACATTTTAGTCTTTCTCGTGTAAGAGGTAGAAAGTTGGTCTATATCTTCTGATGCTTCATCGTCTAACACCTCCAAATGGTTTGATCCATCACTAGAAGGCTCTACCTCAACATGAATTTTCTCCTTACCACACATCATAGTCATTCGAGTCTCATCATCAAATGTGATGTCCCTATTCACAAAGAATTTTGCATCTCCAAGCTCCAACCTCCACATCTTATATATCCTTTCACACCTTCTATGTATTCAATAAAGATACATCTCTCAACCCATGCTTCAAGTTTGTCCTTCTTGACATGTGTAAATGTCAAGGAGCCAAATATCCTCAAATTCTCTCATAATTTGTTGATCTTACACTCCATACTTTTATAGGAATCTTGCAATTAAGAGCGAATAATGGACTCATGTTTATTAGGTAGACAATAATGTTTGCAACTTCTCTCCAAAAGGACTTAGGCAATCTAGCTCCTTGCAGCATAAATCTCACCCTATCCAAAATGGTTTTGTTCAACCTCTTGGACAACCCATTGTTGTGGTGTACTCTTTATACCTTTCACCCTGCAAAACTCATTGAACTCCCCTTAAATAAAATCCAATTTGTTGTTTCTCTTAAGCACATTTTTGGTTCCTTGTTGATTACTCATCATGATGTACCACTCCTTAAACCTCTAAAAATTTTCAGTCTTACTTTTCAAGATATAGATCCAAACTTTTCTTCGAGTAATTGTCTATAATGGTAAGAAAATAAGACCATCCACCATGATTCTATGTTAGCATTGGACCCCACAACATGAACATACATAAAAGGTCTATTGGACACATGTTTACTAGTCTTAAATTTCAATTTATGAGACTTTTCGAGTACACAATGATCACAAAACTCCATTCTCTCCATTTGATCACCTTCTAGCAGGTTTTTCTTCTCCAACTCCATCAAATTCCTTTCACTAATGTGTTTCATCCTCATATGTTACAACTTCATCTTATCTTGCATCGTCTGATTAACCAAAACACATGCACGATCACTATTGAACCGTCTACGATGTATATGTCAATCCCCCCATACCCCTTCACACCTTTTACGTATCCAACAAATATACACCTTTCAACCCATGCTTCAAGTTTGTCCAACTTAACATGTGTTAATGTCAAGGAGCCAAATATCCTCAAATTCTCATAATTTGTTGGTCTTACACTCCATACTTTTATAGGAATCTTGCAATTAAGAGCGAATAATGGACTCATGTTTATTAGGTAGACAATAATGTTTGCAACTTCTCTCCAAAAGGACTTAGGCAATCTAGCTCCTTGCAGCATAAATCTCACCCTATCCAAAATGGTTTTGTTCAACCTCTTGGACAACCCATTGTTGTGGTGTACTCTTTATACCTTTCACCCTGCAAAACTCATTGAACTCCCCTTAAATAAAATCCAATTTGTTGTTTCTCTTTAGCACTTTGAGATTATTCCTTGTTGATTAGCCACAAACACATGCACGATCACTATTGAACCGTCTATGATGTACATGCCTATTTTTAATCTAACAGAACCTATGTTTTGTACCTTACAGGCTTTATGGTTTCCAAGAAAGACCACTCCACCTTTTTTCAGTTCCAAGGTCTCAATGAACTCTTTCACTAGACACATGCGATAAGCTCATCCTAAGTCCATGACTCAACTCCTCTATGTATCAGACGTATCAGACACAGATGCCACCAACATCCTTGCAAACTTGTAGCTATTAGACGCTACAAGAACATTGACAAATTCCTTCTCCAAGTGAAATTTCTTGCATTTCCCATTTCTCTTCTTCTGTGAACAAATCATCTTGAAGTGACCTTTCTTGTTGTAGTTGTAGCACTCAATGTCTGCCAGATTATTTGACGAGTATTGCTTTGACTTCTTCCCCTTAAAATCTTTTTCTTTCTTTCCCTTTGACTTAGACACATTCAGACTCAACCCATTATCCTCTACCTTTGACTCTTAAAACTTTTGAAGGTCCTTATTGAGGTTTGCACCTCCTCTAGAGTAATGTTATGTTCCTTCTCGAAGAACAAAGCATCTTTAAAATGTTCATATGTATTAGGCAAGGCATTAAGAAAAAGCAAAGTCTCATCCTCATTCTCAGGCTTCTCCTCAATGTTCTCTAAGTCGTCCAGAATCTTGTTAAAATTTGTTAGTTGCTCCATCAACGTTCTTTGTCTTAGTCATCTTGAACGAATATATAGTTGTTGCTTCAGACAAAGTCTGTGTGCCAAAGACTTAGTCATATAAAACGACTCAAGTTTCACCCACACCGGCATAATAGTCTTCTCCTTAGTGACTTCTATCAGTAATGTCAATTATTGGGTTCTCAATAATAACAAGCAAGAAAACACAAGAACAAAATTGAAAGAAAGGACTTTCATTAATACTGGAAGGTTCTATACACAAAGTCTAATGCAATACAATGTATCATCTATATTCATAAGTGTCTCTATTTATAAAACCTAGGTTAAGATAGTTGAGCCTAATAAATGTCTACATTAGATGGTTTGTCACATCATTACTAGACAATCTCAAATAAGTAGTATTTTGCTCCCTTCCATCAGACAATCTCGTCTGACTGAACTCTTGAAAGATTGTCTGCTACACATGATTTAGAGCCAAATATCAAATTATATTTATTTTTTTAAAATTTAAAATAAGGTTGCTTGCTAATTGCTACCACACAGATGTGAAAATGTTTTACGTATCAGGATACCAAAATCAGCAAATTTCTTCCTTGGAAGGTGCATAAATTCAGCGTATTCTCTCCCTTCGTCAATCTTATGAAGTTGCAAAACAAGAGGACGCCGAGTAACAATTCCTGCATAAAAATAGTGGTTCAATTATCCAGAAACTCATCGAAGGGAGAGAGCAAGAAATACAATCAGGAAATAACAGGCTCAATTACCAGATCCACGTGGTAGAAAGTCCTTTCCGACAACACTCTCTAACACTGAAGATTTTCCAGAGCTCTGCAAATTAAAAGTAGCAGGAAATTTTAAATTGTATATATTTATGACAACTAAATGGTAACATTAAAGTTGATCACAAATATATAATAATCAACCAAAATATGTAAAGAAACGTGGAATTTAATCTTCTTTTGTTGCAACTTGCAAGGTCAATACAATACATGACAAAGAGAGCTGAACCTCGAAATTAACAGTGTTAGATTAAATGGATACAAAATACAACAAGCAACATATCAATAAAAAATCCCTAAGCGATTGGATCAGTTTGAATTTTCTTTTAAAAGCCAAAATTATATTGAAAAAGGAAATGGTAGAAGCACAAGATGTGCCAAACCCTCCAAATGTCATAATGCATCCAACATCAAGACGTTGATTATAAATGAAGAAGGTATCTTGAATATTGATAATTAAAGAATTAACTACAACTTGTAAAATCAAAACGAGACACATTAATTCGAAACAATACAAATTGAAAAATGTGTTTTGTAAACCATTCATCCCTAACAACTAAGAAAATAATTAAATCCAGTTTTATTCACACTATTAAAATTATACCTTAAAAATCAAAATATTTTTTTCACAACACTTAAATGATCAGAGAGAAATCGGTTACTAATAAAATCCACATATATTACAAGCAGAGACAAAAGTTTCACTCATGGATATAAAAACTTGTTGCCAATACTTAACAGGCTGCATTTACTTGTAATTCCTCGCTACATCAAATGTCATCATGAAATTGATACTCCAGTTTAAAACCTTAGTTTCATCTTAACGAAGGCATGAAACACCACTATATAACTATCTTTTATTTTCTACATCACTATATATATAGTATAATTTGTCATTAGAATATATTTCCATACATAATAAATTAGAAGTCGCCTATGATATTAATATAAAGTATATAAAGTACAAAGTCAAAGTATGCGTGGAAGTATATATTATGGGTGGTTCAATAGCAGTCTGATGATAGGTGATTAGATAAGTCTAATAGACTCTCGTTAGGATAGACTCTAAATAACTTTGATATCATATTGAGAAGTGAACTTTAAGTTTAACTTAATCTTATAAAACCGGTTTATAAGATGAAATTTGCACCTACTTATATATTATGAAATATTTTTATCTCTAGTTGATGTAGAATTAAAAAAAAATGTAATAGTTATTAAAAGCATAGGATTTTTTGGACTAATATCGAGATTAATTGTAAACTTCTTTAAAAGTATTTTTTGGGGTGGTTCTGGCTTGGAAGGGACAATGGTGGAACAATACAGAGAGGATTGCAAATTAATGAAGTTTCCTTTTTCTAGAGGGAGGAGATTTGGGATCCCGTTATTGAAAAAATTCTCGAAACATAAAATATTGTATTGGGAAGAGCGTTTGTGTTCATTAAATCTTGTTCAGATGCGTACTTTTGTTCTTTAAGATTTCCACTAGGGTGAGAAGGAATAAGTCAATCAAGTTTATTATGGAACAACAAGAAGAAGATAAATTTGGTAAAGTGGGAAAAAGTCGGCAGCCCGAGAATAAACGGGACTTGGAATAAAAAAAATTACATCATTGAATGAAGTTTTGTTAGAAAAATGAAGGTGGTCATTACAAAATGAAGACAGTATCTTATCAGATTGAGTACTACTTTCAAGGTATGAAGCTGGAAAAATCTAATAGGGATGCAGAAGACTTCTAGTTCATCTTAGAGGAAGGATTTAAGAAGGGTAGGTGGGGAAGAAAATCAAGAAGTGATTTGGTAATGAAATAATGATAATACACTTAGATTGGGTATTGGCTACATAGGTGGTTAAACGATTCTATTACAGCAAAGTATTTTAACAAGTTGTATCTCACAAAAATAACACAAAAAGTATGGGAAAGTGCAAAAAAGACACCTGGAAATAGAGTTTTGATTGGGGTAGACAAATAGTTCTAGGAAAGAGGATAATTTGCAAAGATTACAAAACACATACTATTAGATATTATTAGATATAATTAGATATTATTTGATATTATGAGATATTATAGATATTGTTAGATATCTTATATTTATGTAATGGGCTTAGCTCATATGTTTCTTTTCCTATATAAACATAACCTTATGTGTTCAATATACACAAGGGATTTACCCTATTCTTTCTTTTCCTTTAATATGGTATCTAGAGCATAAGGTTAGGGTTTAGGGTTTAGGGAATTTTCCAGCCACCGCCCCACTGTCTCGCCGGAGCTACCACCACCTCGTCGGAGCAATCGCCGAACCCTTCGCCGGAATCTTGTCGGAGCCTCCGCTGGAGACGTTGCCGGAGCCTTCATCTTTGTTGTTGCCGCCAATTAACCGGTGACTGGATTTGTCCTTATCTTTTATGGCTTCTTTCGCTTTCATTGCCGCTACCATTGTGGCTTCTTCTGCAGTCATTATGCCGGATTCATCTATTTATACTAATTACGTCAATGTTCATCTTTCCATTGACAAAATGGATGGAACCAATTATGACACTTGGGCATCAGATATTAAATTATGGCTTAAGAGTCAAGGTTATGTTGATCATCTTACTCATCCTACTGTTGCTGAAAATGAGGTTTTCCGTTGGTTGAAAATTGATGCTCAATTATGCATTGTTATCAAATCGACCATTCACTCATCTTTAAAACAAATTTTTCGTACCTATGAGACATGTTCAGAAGTTTGGGAACAAGCAAAATTATTATACACCAATGGCAATGATACTCAACGTCTTTATGGTGTGTGTCAAAATTTTCTCACAATTGTTGCTCCCAAACGTCTTTATGGTACAATGGCAGAATATCTAGGTAAACTTCATGCTCTTCTTCATGATTTTAATGAGTTATTACCTCCTGCCTCTACTCCTTCTCAAGAACTAGAACAAAGATCCAAGTTCTTCATGTTATTGGGTTTACATGGCCTTCCTGATGATTATTCTCACGTTCGTGATCAAATTTTGGGATCTCCTATTGTGCCCAATTTTACTTCCACTTGTTCTACCCTTTTGCGCGTGTCAGGTAAACATACCACTGATATAACGTCTCATGTTGATGACTCTTCTGCTTTAGTCTCTCAGCATAATGATCGTACTCGCCCTCACAAGCCGGGCAAAGGGCGTCACAAGTGTGACCATTGTGGCAAACTTGGCCACAAAATTGACAGATGTTATGCCTTACATGGTCGTCCTCCTAGATCTGTTGCGGTTGCTCAAATTGCCCCTGTGCAACCTTCTACCATGGACCATACTTCAATTGATACCCCAAGCCAGCCTGTTATTTTCAATTAATTTCTTAAATGGTATGAGGATCGTCAGAACCCTAGTTCCACGGCTTCTGTTGCACATTCAGGTACATCTTTTGTTGGCCTCACTCACTCCACTTCCCATGGCCCTTGGGTTCTAGATTCAGGTGCCACTGATCACATTACTGGTAATAAATCATTTTTCTCTTCCCTATCTACTACAGGTTATTTACCTTCGGTTACCATGGCCAATGGATAAAGGGTACCATCACATGGTGTTGGTACTATTAATCTTTTTTCTTCTTTATCTATTGATAATGTTTTGTATGTCCCTGGGTCTCCATTTAACTTATTATCCATTAGTCGTCTCACCCGTTCCCTTGATTGTGTTATTTCTTTTACCAAAGATTATGTTACTTTACAGGACCGGAGTTCGGGACGGATTATTGGCACCGGATGTGAGTCTCATAGACTTTACCAACGACAGATCTCTGCACATGTTGGCGCAATTATGGATTCTCCATCTCTCATTCATGCTCGGTTGGGTCATCCTAGTCTTGCCAAGATGCAGCAACTTGTTCCAAGTTTGTCTAATGTGTCTACTTTATCGTGTGAGTCGTGTCAGTTAGGGAAGCACATTCGTAGTTCTTTTCCTAGTTGTGTCTCACAACGTGCTTCATCTCCTTTTGCCTTAGTTCACTCTAACATTTGGGGACCAAGTCGTATTAAGTTTAATTTAGGATTTCAGTATTTTGTTACTTTTATTGATGATTATTCAAGATGTACTTTGGTATTTTTAATGAAAAATCGTTCTGAGTTGTTTTCTATATTTCAAATATTTTACAATGAAATTAAAAATCAATTTGGAATTTCCATCCAAATTTTGCGCAGTGATAATGGACGTGAGTATCTTTCTCATTCTTTTAAAAATTTTATGGCTTCTCATGGTATTCTTCATCAAACTTCATGTGCTTATACACCTCAACAAAATGGGGTATAGCTGAGCGCAAGAATAAACATCTTGTTAAAACAACTCGTACTATTTTAATCCATGGTGATGTTCCTCAGCGTTTTTGGGGTGATATTGTTCTTAGTGCATGTTATCTCATTAATCGCATGCCATCTTCAGTTTTAGATAACAAAATTCCTCATTCTATTTTATTTCCACATGACCCTCTCCACTCTTTACCTCCCAAAGTTTTTGGGTCCACATGTTTTGTTCATAATTTTAGTCCTGGTCTTGATAAATTAGTTCATAATTTTAGTCCTGGTCTTGATAAATTATCTCCTAAGTCACACAAATGTGTCTTTTTAGGGTTCACTAGATCACAAAAAGGATATAAATGTTTCTCACCGTCTTTAAACCGTTATTTTATTTCAGCAGATGCCACCTTCAGTGAATCTTCCCTTTACTTTAAGTCTTGTCCTTCTCCTTCAATTTCTTCATTTAATCACGTTAATATTCCTCTTGTTGTGCCTAGTGCACCTAACGATTCACCACCGCCACCAACTCTTCAGGTGTATAGTCGTCGTCAAACGTCTCATCGTCCTCCGGCTCCTACAGTTGAACCTCCGACTGTTGAACCTGATATTCCTATTGCTATTCGTAAAGGTATACGTTCTACTCGTAATCCCTCTCCACATTATACTGCTTTGAGTTACCATAGACTATCTCAACCCTTTTATACCTACCTTTCGTATATTTCTTCTGTATCCATTCCAAAATCTGTAGGTGATGCCTTAGCTCATCCTGGTTGGCGTCAGGCCATGCTTGATGAAATGAATGCGCTTCAGAATAATGGAACTTGGGAACTTGCTCCTTTACCATCTAGGAAATCTGTTGGTTGTTGGTTGTAGGTGAATTTTTGCTATCAAAGTTGGTCCTGATGGTACTATTGATCGTCTCAAAACTCGTCTTGTGGCTAAGGGTTATACCCAAATTTTTGGTTTAGACTATGGTGATACTTTTTCTCCAGTAGCAAAGATGGCCTCTGTTCGCTTATTCATAGCTATGGTTGCTCTTCAACAATGGCCTCTTTATCAACTGGATGTCAAAAATGCTTTTCTTAATGGGGATTTGCAGGAAGAAATTTATATGGAGCAACCTCCCGGGTTTGTTGCTCAGGGGGAGTCTTCTGGATTGGTATGTCGTCTTCGCAAATCATTATATGGCCTCAAGCAGTCTCCTAGGGCTTGGTTTGGAAAATTTAGCAATGTTGTTCAACAATTTGGTATGACTCGCAGTGAAGGAGATCATTCAGTTTTTTTATCGTCACTCGAGTGTTGGTTGTATCTATCTTGTAGTAAATGTTGATGACATTGTTCTTACAGGCAGTGATCACCATGGCATCTCACAAGTAAAACAACACCTTTGTCAACACTTTCAAACCAAAGATCTTGGCAAACTCAGATATTTCTTGGGGATTGAGGTAGCATAATCCAATACTGGTATTGTTATCTCTCAAAGAAAATACGCATTAGATATTTTGGAGGAAATTGGGTTGATGAATTCGAAATCTGTTGATACTCCCATGGATCCCAATGTCAAGCTTCTACCCAATCGGGGGGAGCCTCTTGCAGATCCTGAGAAGTACAGCAGATTAGTTGGAAAATTGAACTATCTCACTGTTACTCATCCTGATATTTCCTTTGCAGTCAATGTGGTGAGTCAATTTCTTAATTCTCCATGTGAAGATCATTGGAACGCAGTCATTCGTATAGTGAAGTACATTAAAGGCTCTCCTGGAAAAGGTTTGTTATATGGTCATAATAACCATACTAAAGTCGTTTGTTATTCAGATGCTGATTGGGCAGGATCTCCATCTGATAGAAGATCAACGTCTGGTTATTGTGTCTCCATTGGTGATAACTTGATCTCTTGGAAGAGCAAGAAACAAAGTGTTGTGGCAAGATCTAGTGCAGAAGCAGAATATAGAGCTATGGTCTCAGCTATTTGTGAGCTTATTTGGCTTAAACAGTTACTTAAAGAATTGCAATTTGGAGAGGTTAATCAAATGACACTTATATGTGATAATCAAGCTGCTCTTCATATTAGCTCAAATCCAGTTTTTCATGAAAGGACAAAACAAATTGAGATTGATTGTCATTTCATTCGAGAAAAGATTATATCGGGAGATATCAAGACTGAGTTTGTTAATTCAAATAATCAATTAGCAGATACTTTTACTAAACCCTTAAGAGGGCCTAGGATTGATTACATTTGTAACAAACTGGGTACATATGATCTATATACACCACCTTGAGGGGAGTGTTAGATATTATTAGATATTATTTGATATTATGAGATATTATAGATATTGTTAGATATCTCATATTTATGTAATGGACTTAACCCATATGTTTCTTTTCCTATATAAACATAACCCTATGTGTTCAATATACACGAGAGATTTACCTTATTCTTTCTTTTCCTTTAATACATACAAAGGGTTTAAGCCAACAGACAAATGAAGGACATTTGGATTTAAAAATAAAAATTTAGTGAAGAGTTTTTTTTTCTCGGGAATATAGAGAACAGTATATTCTGAAATCGACATATAACATTATTCAACAACATAGCATAACAACGCAGGTTGATACCAGTTTTATTACCAGGTTATACCAGTTTTATTAGTTTTTGGAATGAGAAAATATGAAAACGCTCCTACCTTGTAAATCACGAGACCATTACTAGAAACACAAAATTGGTGAAGAGCAAATTCAAGAAAAAAGAGTGGACAATTCTTTGATTTGTTGTCGCATGAAACCTATGGAGTGTGCAAGAAATCAAATTATGTTTTATGGTAAAATCTTTGAAGGAGGAGAAGAAATTCAAAAAAACATAAAATGAAATAGGATTAATTCCTTTGGTTGTACATCTTTCTTTCAATGGCCCTTTTGTCCGGGTCATTTATAAGGGTTGAAGTAGGTGCCATATTTTGGCAGGACATTATTTAGTGTTAATGCTCTTAAATATACCGTGTTACCATTTTTAAATCTATTTGGTTGAAAATAAAAGGGATTTTTGTTACATCTTTGTAAATGAGTTAGTACTCCTGTACTGTACTACTATATAAATATATGTTCCTTTACTAAGAAAAAAAATGTCAAACATTGTGCAGCCACAATTAAAACTACATCAATGTTCACAAATTTTCAAAAGATCATGGATATGATGAAAGAATGACCATGACCAAAATGTAAACCTTATTTTCACTTGAACAAAGACATCAACATCACTACATAACTATTTATATAAAGTAGTAGGGTTTCAAAAGACATTTTCATAATGAAATAAAGTAATCAAATATTATCAAATTGATACACCAAATACAAAGTTTTTAGATTTTGTGCAATTCCATTATGACCAAATTATAATTACATCAATTATCTTTTTCACAATTTATTACAACATCAAACAATCGTAATAAAATTAAAGCCTTTATATTTTGACAATTTTGTTATCTTATATAACAACTACATAATCAAATATATTATTCTATTTTAAAATTTTATTTATAATTATCTGAGTATATTTTATTATTAAAAAGAGTCGTTTCCTGGTTGTTTAAAAAAAGTTGATTATGAAAGGATATTTTACAAAATATAATTCTAACTACGATTCAAAACTTTAGTTTCACTCTAAAAGAGGATTTTGGATTTCTGTAACGGCATTGCAACCATAATTGGAATTGCATCGACCCACCTTTATCTACAATCTCACATAATATCAATCACCATGTAGAAACACAATGCAATTTAAAACCTTAGTTTCACTTTCTCACAATCATCGTGTGGAAATCACAATGCAATTTAAAACCTTAATTTCACTTTCACAAAGACACATCTTATAACTATCTATACTTATATTTACTATTTTTTCTTTAAAAGATATTTTCATAATAAGCTAGAAATAACTAATGATATTGTTATGTTGATACACAACTACGATGTCAAGATTTTTGGACTTTGAGCAACCAAAACACAACAATAATTACAACAAAATCAATCACGTGTTAACAATTTTCAACAACACCAAAGATTGCGATGAAAATGTGATTGTGCCTCAATTTAAAACCTTAGTTTCACTTGAACTAAGGCATCAACATCACTGCATAATTATCAATACTTACTAGTTTTTGTTTCAAAAAGACATTTACACAACAAATTAGAAATCACCACTGAGATTGTTAAATCAATTTTATAAGTACAATGAAAAGATAACTTTATGCAACCACAATTATAACCACATAAGGATCGTGAGGATTAAACTATCATCGCAACTACAGTTCAAATCCTTAGGTTCACTAGAACATAAGGATCAACATCACTGTATAACTATGAATATTTATAAGTTTTTATTCAAAAAAAATCTATTATAAACTAAATTTCACCAATGAGATTATCATATCATATGCTGATTACAATGTTAAGGTTTCAGATTTTGTGCAATGACATCACCACCACAATTACAACCGCATTTGTTTACAATTTTTCATATATAACATCAAATATTGCAATGAAAACTGCTACTATAATGTAAAATCTTAATTTACCGAGACAATTATCACAGCTTAAATATATATCTACTGTTTTCTTTTAAAAATACATCTCCATAGTAATTTAGAAATCAGCAATGAGATTATCATATTAATACGCCAAATACAAACTCAACTCCACAAATTACGCAAAATCACCCTGAAAAGTGGAAATAAATGGACAAAAACATTTATTGAAGAGAAAACATTGATTTGCGTGAACAAATGCGGAGTTGAAAGAAACAGCAAGGAACTAAAAAGGTAGAATTTCAATCTCAAATCTTAACACAGAAAAAGTTATATAAAAATATTGCAGTAGAAGAACGATTCCTAAATTAGAAAAAATAGTAATAACAAATCAATGGCGATGAATAAGATGCAGATCGTTAAGTGTTTTGAAT
Source organism: Phaseolus vulgaris (assembly GCF_000499845.2). NCBI lineage: Eukaryota > Viridiplantae > Streptophyta > Magnoliopsida > Fabales > Fabaceae > Phaseolus > Phaseolus vulgaris. The sequence continues at coordinate 39,097,267 of NC_023750.2, forward strand.
GACCTGTCCTCCGACGACAGCGATGGACGGAAGGGCGTCCCATAGAGTAGGCATGGCGCTTTCCTCGCCGTGATCACCGAGTGCAGTGCACGCTCTCTGGATTTTGTTCACCAACTGTATCAGATTCTCCATTGTAGGAGAAGAGTGAGTTAACTCGGAGCTTCTGAATGAGAGAGATTATTGAAGCGCCAAATGCAGAAAGAGGAAGAGAAGTTGAAGCAACTTTCCAAAAGATGGTATTGAAAAATTCCTTAACTGATTTCTGTTATGTGTCTATTAACCATTTTGCCCCTCTTCCTTTTCATCTATAATCTTATATTATAATATTAGTCCTTAACATTAATAAAGAACTCCCCTTAACTACTCTTTTTATGTAAATAAACTTTTATCATTTTAATTAAGGAGTGATTATGGAATAAAGTAACAAATGAATTATATGATGTTTATAAATACAATGGTGCCAAATTACAATAACCATAAATTATTGTCCTTCTAAATAATAAAAAAATTATATCATAACTATAGTTATAACTTTTCTTACAATGATATAACAAAATTAAATTATCCACTAGAATAGTCTAATTTGACTAACTCAAGTGTCAACTAATATGATAGCACCAAATTTACAGTTTTTTTTGGGAAAATTTACAAGATATTTGTAAAACTAATAAAAATGGAAAACTCAAGTTACATTGTATAAATTTTCTTATTAAAAATGAGGATATAAAAGTCATAAAAGGTTAAATTTAAAAAATGCAAAAAAAAAAAATCTATATTGTGAAAAGACAAGTTTAATGAACAAACAATGCTATTAAAATAAGTGTAGGAATTGAAATTATAAAAAAAGATACAGTGTTGGCATAAAACTGTCCATAATAATAAGAAAAAAATTGAAAATTACTCTTTTGTACTCTTTGACTGAAAAATTACATATTAAAATTCATTCTTTTTCATGACTTAAAATTATTAATAATCGAAGAATAAAAACTTTAAACAATATTTAAATGTAATAGAAATACTAACAATATTAAAATACTCTATTAAACTTTTTTATTCTTATCGGTTAAATATGATTGTATATTTTGATTTTATAGTTTTAGAAAATTTTAATAATAATAATAATAAAATGTTAGTTAAACGTATATCAAATGATAGGTGTACCGGTATGGACGAGACCGACCCCTCATCTCTCTGACCGAGATCCATCTGGCTGCCCGAGACCTCATCTATCTGACCGAGACCAAGGAACCTTGGCCGAGACCTAAGAAACTTGGCCGAGAGGACGAGGTCGACGGTCTACCTGATCGAGACCAATGGAATCCTGGCCGACAGCCGACCCATATTACCGTTAATGCTCAAACCAAGGTCAGTGAAGTTAATTCGTCATTAAGAATTAGGTAATACAATCATAAGCGGTATCCACTTCGATAAACGGGCCCAACAAAGTAGGCTCATTAGAATAATATAAATAGCGCACATCCCAAGGAGTAAGGTACTTCATTTATTATTGTTCACCTACCAGAACACCATCACCCGCTTTACTGACTTGAGCGTCGGAGTGCCTTCGCAGGTACCCCTACCATCCAGTGTTCACCCAAGATCGAGTGTCGAAGGAGAAGCAGGAGGACGAGAAGAATCTCAGTTCATCACCCAACAACCTGACTGACCGAAGGAAGGAGAAGAAGACTTCAATAGTTCTCTAGGTCCCATCTTCCTAGTAAGAATAATTGGCGCCCACCGTGGGGCCGAGAGAAACTAGCTGAAGGAAAAAAGTAGATGGTCTCAACCAGAAGCATGGAGAGAAAGACCAAAGCCGACCAAACAATGATGTTGTTGTCTCTTCAGAGAGAGATGGCCGAGATGAGAAGGAAAACCGAGGAAGCTGCTCAGAAAAATGAGCAGGAGCTGCAAGTTCTCTGTAGGGAGAACGAAGAGATGAAAAAGAAGCTGGGAGAGGGAGGACCTTCTGTCATACCGACGAACGTTGTCGGCAAGTCCTACACCTCTCCCCCTAACCCAGACGTGGCCGAGGGGACGAGAGGCCGACCCCCTCCCTGAGAGACCGAGATGGGCGACAAGTCGTGCCTAATCAGGTCCACCCAGACGACCCTGGCGGCCGACTCGACCCGCTGACATCCCTATATCAACACCATCATCGAAGTCCCTTTACCACCCATATGAGTATCTACACCTCGGATGACGTCGTTTTATGCCGAGTGTTTCCTACATCCTTGAAAGGAGCAGCCCTTAGTTGGTTCACCAAGCTCTCACCCAACTCCATCGACAACTTTGTCAGGCTCGTAGCAAAGTTCGAGACCCAGTTTGCGACTAGCCGGCCGCACCACCTAACCTCCATCGCCCTAGTAGGCATCCGCCAAGAGAAGGGAGAGTCGCTGAGAACCTTTGTCGATAGGTTCAGTAAGGTGGCAATGAGCATCCGGAATCTGAGTCCGGACGTTGTCATGCACCACATGTTGACAGCCCTACGTCCAGGGCCCTTTGCCGACAACCTGTGCATGCAACCGCCCGACAGCCTGGACGAGCTGAGGAAGAGGGCCGCTAAGTACATGCAGCTGGAAGAGCTCAGAGAATTCCGCAACCAGGCCCGCGCTGAGGCCGGCAGGGAGAAAAACAAAGAGGAGAAGGACCGCCAAGGGCGGCCGAACCAAAGAAATGACTGACGCTGAGACAACCGAGACCGGTCAATCCAGTTCTCAAGATACACACCCCTTACGACCGAGAGGGGAAGGATTTTGGACGAGGCCCGCAATGCCGAGCTGATCCCTTCTCCAAGGAAGGTGGTCAGCCCAAACAATGCCGACCAGAGAAAATAGTGTCGGTACCACCAAAACACCGGACACTCGACCAAGGAGTGTCAAGCCCTGAAGGATAAGATCGAGGAACTTATCCAGGCTGGGCATCTCCGCCGATTCGTCAGGAGTGGCCGAGACCCACCCCGCCGGGCGGACCCACCTAGGCGGACGAGGTCACCTCAACGTGACCGAAATGACCGAGATAACAGAGGCGACCAACAACCCACAAGGGACGATCCCCCGAAGGAACAACCCCCCCAGGGAGGCCGATAGGAAAGGTAACCGAGAGGTTATCAACACTATAGCCGGCGGCTTCGCCGGGGAAGGAAGTACAAACAACGCCCGAAAGAAACACCTGCGGACGGTACACCAGGTAAACGCGGTGGCATTCCGACCGAGGATTCCACCCATCACGTTAACGGATGACGACTTTAAGGGCGTGGATTATCGCCAGCAAGACGACCCGATGGTGATAGCGGTCAATATAGACCGATTCCCCATCCGGAAGACCCTTGTGGACCAGGGAAGTTCGGTAGACATCCTTTACTGGAAACTTTCAAGGCCATAAGGATAGCCGAGTCCGAGATGATGTCATACGACGATCACGTGGTAGAATTCTCGGGCGAGAGGGTGGGTACCAAGGGTTACATGCAAAAAATTAATTTATTATAACTATTTTTTAAATTTTATTATTTTTTATAAATATTTTTTTCTAACAAGTTTAAGTTCAATATTTTCATTAAGTCATTATTACTATCATTATTATTACAAACGGAAACACAGACGCTATCGCATCTATATCTGCATTTTTTTATTTATGTATATATTTATGTTTTATATTAAAATTCTAATAAACAATGTTATTGTTCGCATACTTATGTTAACAATCCTTATGTTAACAATATAAATAAATTTATAGTACATTATGAATAAAAAATGTCGTCATCATTATGTAAAATTATTATATCCTAAGTGTCAATTGACTTAACCAATACGAGTGATTGATCATTCTTTCATTTTCTTTTATTTATTTGTTTTCATTAAATTGATAATTATTAATAAATATAAAATATTGAATATTTTTTTCCTTATTGTTATATTATCACTTTGGAAATGTTAATAATAAAAATAAAAAAAATATGGACACATAGGCACATGAACAATAATGTCAATCTTCATTTATGTTTAATATTAAAATTATAATAAACAATATTATTATCTGCATTTTTTATTTTTATCATTTGTAAAAAGTTTTAGATTTTTCTCATTCTCATAATTTGTACTAAATAAATCTCATTAAAACTGACTTGGTTCAATTGTGTTTATTCAGATCCCATATTATATAAAATAAATATCTTGTTTTATTGCACAAATTACTAAATATTTTAAGATCAACAAACAAACTTCTTTCAAAGCCTAAAAATTAGAACTTAAACCAAAATTGATTTGAATTACATTTTTTTTTAATTTTAAAGACAAAGCAAGTAAGGAAATTATTTAATTCAATGGATAAAACTAAACAACTACTAAAACAACAGAATTTTGAATATTAACAAAAATTACTGCACGAAAATAATATATTTATTAAATATTAAAGATAAAAAAAAATAGAGCTATCACTTTCAACATAAGAGTGACCACAAATTAAAGAAAAAGAAAAATATCCCATTTGAAGATGGGATAGGATCAATCGAGAGAGGAATTGTGAGGGTTGGGGCGTTGCCTCCTTCTGATGGTGGTGCAAGAGAGACTCTTGGCGAGTGTGTTAAATTCCGCCATTTGAAAAATTCTACTAGTTTTTGTTTTGTCTAAACTCAAAAGAACGTGGAGATAAAAGGGTTAAAGGAAAATATACAATTTTACTAGGTTCGGTGACCTTCTAGGAAGTCATCGTGTTGCACCTCTTTTTGTATTTAAAAAGAATAATAAAAAATGGACAACTTGAAGACAACGAGAAAATACAAAGTTGAAGTATTGAAAACTCGCCCAAGCAAGATCATTCTAGAGGCAAACTTGTTCTTAGGAGAAAACTTACCCAAGACTCGCTCAGGCTAACTAAGTGAGTTCACTCCAATGAAGTTGAACTTTTTCTCATAAAACTTGCTTAAGCAAGTAATATCTCACTTAAGCGAGATGTCATTTAACCTACATCGAAATAGGTTAAATAGAATGTGTAAGGTGGAACCCTAGATGACAAAGGAGAAAATCCTAGAGGAGGCAGCGGTCAAGAAGAAACACCATAAATCTTCTTTTCTTGGTTTCCATGCTTGTAATGGCTAATATGAGTGGCTAAGTCTTCCCTTTGGGATTGAGAATAATTTATTCAAACTCTTATGTATTGAGGTGATATTTATTTATAATATTTTGTTCTTGATTGGGATTGGTATTATCATTTTATTCTTAAAGTTTGAATCTTTATTCATGATTTTGATCCTTAGATTTGACTATAAAGTACTATTAAGCATCTTACCTAAATAATAATGCTTAATTAACATATTTGAATCCTAGGAATAAATTTGAAAATGTTAATTGCTTTATAACATATGTTCGTAATAATAAGAAAAATTTTATAAATATGCGAGAAATCAATATTTAGGAGACAATTTTAATAATTTTGTATGCAATGAATCAATATGAATTATTTTTATATGTGCATCAATGTCAATCAAGATGGAATGTTATATGTTTTTATTCATTGAAAATACAGAGTAAGAAGGATTAACCCTAATCTCAATCAAGATGGAATGTTATATGTTTTTTTTCATTGAAAATACAAACGAGTAAGAAGGATTAACCCTAATCTCAATTTTATCAATTGTATCATCTAAATCATTTACTTTGTTTTTATTTAAATTTCTTACATAAATTCCTAATACCAACAACCTTTCTTTCAAAAAAACTTTGACATATCTTTTTATATTTAGTGAATATTATACTTGATATTTTATAATTGTTTCTTGTAAGTTCGATATCTGTCCTTAAGGATAATTTATTACTTATGACTCATCATACTTGTTGAATTTAAAAGCCATCAAGTTTTTTATGGCGTTGTCAGGGAACCGTTTTAATTTTAGAGTACGAATTTCTAAATATTGTGAATTTTTTTTTTTTTTTGTATTTTTGTTTTTTTTTTTGTATTTATTTCAGATTTGTTTTAAATTTCATATTTTATAAATTTTATTGTTTTTATTGCTAGTTATTCCTTGTGTTAATCCTTGAGTGAGATATCTTATATAATATTAAGAGGACATGTTTCTAAAGATCAATTGCAATTTGAATTGGAAATTAAAAAGGCAACTAAAAAAAAATAGTTAAAAAGAGAAAAGAAAAGCAAGGAGAAATTAGAGAAGAATCACCAACCATTTCTACCCTTCACATTGAAATTTTTCAGGAAGAAAACAACATGCCTGAAGAACAACCACACCCCAGAAGAACACTTGGTGATTACGCTATGCAACAGGGCCAAGACATATTTCTAGTATTGTAATACCTGCTACCATTAAAGCCTTGGAGAAGAAATATGCACCTCAGTTTGATCTGTACCCATCAATTTACAACATTGGACCATGAGGATCCATATACACATTTGTCTACATTTTATGAGTTGGTGGAAACAATGGGCTTTCAATCAGATGATATAGAGTTCGTTTATCTACATTTGTTTCCTTTTTCATTGCTAAAAAAAGCAAAGGAATGACTCAAATCTCATCCAAATCAGAGCCTCACTGGTTGGCAAGATGTAGAGGATGACTACCCCGCTACATCAAAGCAAAGTCTAATATTTCTATGTTCATATAAGGATCTGATGAAGTCTTTTGTGAAACATGGAAAAGATTCAAAGTGATGCTGAGAAAATGCCCAAATCATGGGTTTGAAGATATTGCACAATTGAACATTTCATAATGGCCTTAGATCTTATACAAAAATGTTTCTAGACGTTGGTGGTGGTAGTACAATGATGGTTGTTGATGTTGAATAGCAACACAGATTATTAATGCATTGGCATCAACGAACTATCAAGCCCATAATGATAGACAAAGTTAGCAAAAGAAAGGGATGCATGATTTTAATATTTCAGATGCAATTATGGCTCAAAATAATCTTCTACCACAGCAAATTGAAGCATTGACTGCCAAAGTGTCTAAAATGTCACAATAATTACAAGTTGTTTAGTTTTGTCAAAGTCAACATCAACCAATAAGGTGTGATTTCTATGGAGGTGACCAACCAAATGGTCATTGTTCTTACCAGAACAATCCATCACAAGAGAAGATTAATTATATGAGCAACCAAGGAAGACAAGGTGATTTCTCCAACAACAATTATCAAAATAATATGCATCAAGGTTGGAGAAACAATTAGAATCAAGGTTTTGAATGAAAAAAAATGCTAGTTCATCCAATAGACAACCTCCTTTTCAACAACAACCATTTTATCCTTCAAGAGAAAAAAAAAATGTGCATATAGAAGAAAAAAAAAGAAAAAAGAATATGAGAATCTAGAAAAGAGTATTCCCATTATGAATCTACCTTACTCTATAAAAAAATGATAAAGAACCACAATTTATCACATTTCTTGATATCTTCAAGAGAAATTGAATGTACATCAAATACAATAATCATTTAACACCACAAGAAACATTTTAATTTTTAATAAAATCTCATATACATTTCATAAATATATAATAATAATAATAATAATAATAATTTAAAAAACACGATTAAATAAAACAATAAATAGGTAAAAATAATTGATGCAAAATCTTTAAAGAAAAATTGATAGTTTTTTAAATACAAATACTGGTTGGCTACAAAAATGGACATAAAATTACATATTGATATATTTTGTTTGAATAAAAATATTATATTTAAAAAGTATACGTACATATTAGAAGTTTTAATGGAAAATAACCATAAAATTCAATAATGTAATAATTTAATAATTTTGAATTTTTTCACTAGTCAATATTCAACAATGGAACAACAACAAATTAACAAATTAAATTATTACATTTAAAACTGATTAGAAATTTTTCAATGTATGGAATAAAATGTCATTTAAAGGCTAGATCTTTCACTACACACTCCTTGATAAATCTTCTTAAAAATAGATCATGTTTTTTCACTGTCCATTTGTTTTAAGATTGTACATAAGGAAAACATTTATAACTTTTAAATAATAAAATACTTATTTTGTATTTAACTTCAATTTTTCCCTTTTAACTTATAATATTACCTACAAAAGTGTGTAATTCTTTTTCATTTTGTAATATTTATAGCCATTTTAAAAAAATGCACCCATTCTAAATTAATTTCAAGAAAACTGATTAGTTAAATGCTTGTACTTTATAGATAATTTTCAATAGTTGATATTTTATCACAATATTTTATAATAATTAAAAAAAATTAAATATTCATGAATTAAATTGAATTTTTGTTCTGCTAAAAATTAAACTGACAGTGTATTATGTATTCAAGAATTCACACTAATAAAAAAAAATAATTCCAATAATTAAATCATATATTTCATTTCCAATAACCACTAATTTATAAAAAATGTTGTACATAATTTTTTAAAAATATATTAACTTATAAAAAAAAACACTCTATACTCAAGTACTATCGACCGTTAAGGAAAGAGGCGTGAGTGACATGACAGTAGTAAAATGATGAATAATGTCCCTGTCACTATCACTTCTGTCATTGCTAACGTTATGAACTTTTTTTTAATATTTTTTTAATAATTGTTTATTCCTAAAGTGTGTGCCTGTGAGAACTACATGCAACGGCTTCTCCGAAAATACCACCAATAATCACTGTTCGTGTGCGAAAGAAATGGACAAAAAGAAAAAAAGAAAAATACAAATAAGAAGGTCTCTACTAGGTATAGGTATACGTGTACGGTATGCTGTATAAATCCTTATGTTTTGATGTTTTTTGTACGCCAAAAGCTGTATACTAGTAGTTGTACACCAGACGTATACGCGCGTCTTTCTTGTTCTGCAATCCATTTTTTTCTCTCTCTCTTTTTCTATCTCCCATTTGTGTTTCTTGTTTTTGGTCAGAGTCAACAATAACATAACAACTCTTCCCTACTTTCCCGAGTATTGAATAGAAAACTCTTCCACAACTCCATTAAGAAAACCACCCCATTACTTTATTTCGCATTATTCGGGTAAAAGGTTCAAACTCTCTGCTGCTTCTACTTCTGCTCCCCCAGGGTAAGAATCTGCTTTCTCTTGAGTTTGTAGCAATTGATTCTGGCCCTTTTGTGATTGGATCCAAATCCTAGAGCTTTTCTCTGCTGGGTGGCTTGATTCTGGGTTTGGGTGGGGAAATGATGGGAAATTAGGGCTTGGGTCTGGAATTTTTCATCATTTCTTACGGAAAATTGTTCCTTGTGTGCATACTTTGTTAAAGTTTCATTTTGAGCTTGTTTGGTCATATGGGTTGGTGGTTTGTGTGTCATCTCACAACCCAGGCAGCTGTAATTGTATAAATCCCATGGCTGTGTTATTGTAAAAATTGTAGAAATTAGGGTTCAGGCTTAGGTGAAAGCCTCGAGCTTCTTTGTTTTTCATCGCCTTAATCAACCTTAAGAATGTCTTCTGCTGGTGTCACCATCCTTAGCCCTGTTCCAAGGGAACTATTGTTGTTCCCAGATGGATACCATTGGTCCCCACTGCACTTGTCATTGGATCCTGGGTTTATTTTCATATATCTCTCCCATTCTGGATCTTTGACTCCGATGCGAGTCCTTCCGTACGATACCATTGAGTCGGTGAAACTCAAAATCCAAAAGGGGCTTCCTTCATTGACAAACAAACAAAAGTTGGTTTGTGATGGGCGGGAGCTAGCGCGGAGCAATTCCCTGCTGAAGGACTATGGGGTGACTGAAGGAAATGTTTTGTATTTGGTGATTAGGCTGTCGGATCTCCAGACCATCAGTGTGAGAACCTCTTCTGGAAAAGACTTTACTTTTCAGGTGGAGAGATGCAGAGATGTTGGGTATGTTAAGCAGCAAATTGCGAAAAAGGAGAAGCATTTTGCTGATCCTGAACAGCAGGAGGTTGTGTGTAACGGGGAGCTGCTTGAGGATCAGAGGGTTATTGATGATATCTGTAGTAAATATAATGATGCAGTGATTCGTCTTTTTGTTAGAGAGAAATATGGAGAAGTTAGTACAGGACAAGATGAGTTGTCCGTCAAGGCGAGGGAGTTGAATGGTACAAAAGATTACGATGTTAGTGAAAATAATTGTAGGAGAGAACTTGATGTTAGTAAAGAAGATCCGGGAAGAGAGGATGAAGCTGCTGAGCAAATTGTCCCAAGGAAGACTGTTGATAGAAATCTTCTTTTGGAGCCTGTCATTGTTAATAAGAAAATTGAATTAGCTTCAGAGATTTGGAATATGATAAACTTTACATATGAAGGACTAACCAGTGGAAATTATCCAATCAGATCTGCAGAGGGTACAGGGGGAGCTTACTTTATGCTTGATTCAACCGGGCAAAAGTATGTAGCTGTTTTTAAGCCCATTGATGAAGAGCCAATGGCTGTGAATAACCCTAGAGGTTTACCTTTCTCAGTAGATGGTGAAGGCTTAAAGAAGGGTACGAAAGTTGGTCAGGGTGCATTCAGGGAAGTTGCAGCTTATATTTTAGACCATCCAATGAGTGGTCGTCGATCATTATTTGGTGATCAGAAGGGCTTTTCTGGGGTTCCCCCGACTGTTCTGGTTAAGTGTTTGCATGAAGGATTTAATCATCCTGGGGACTTGACTACTAAGCTTGGCTCCTTGCAAATGTTCATGGAGAATAATGGAAGTTGCGAGGATATGGGTCCTGGGGCATTTCCAGTGAAGGAAGTGCATAAAATTACTGTTCTGGACATGAGACTCGCAAATGCAGATAGACATGCTGGGAATATTTTGATAGGCAAAGATGATGAAAATGACCAGGCTGTTTTGATTCCAATTGATCATGGATACTGCTTGCCCACTAGTGTAAGCACCTTATTTTTATTGTTCAGTTCAGTTCAGTTGTTGTTCTTATTTTTATGGATCAATTGTTCTCTTTTAGTGCATCTTATGATATGCTTTATAGTGCTCTTGGTCTGAAATGCTTAAACTTGGTTTTCTGGTTTTGGGTGGTAAATGTTTTATTTACCGATTGCAGAATTCTGCTGCTCTTGACCCAATATATATTCAATCAAGTTTTATTTATAATATAACTTTCAAAAGGTTTATTGGCTGGGGTTATTTTTAGAATACATTTGTTTTTTTCCCTTTTCTTTTTTACTGAATTGTGCTACTGTAGATCTTTTTCCTTGCATGTCAGCAAGGACATGTCTTTTCAGGTGCTATTCCTCTCACTATTATGTTCATTTCATAAAAGTTGTTATTTTGGATAGACTGCATGTATTTTGAGAGGTGGGAAACATTATTCTCTTGGTGCAATTTCCTGTTTCTAAAGAAGCATGATTCATGTAGCTGACCTCTCCCAAGGCCTTGATGTTTTTATAATTACAAGTTTTGAAAAATGTTATATTATATTATCTTTTCTTTTTTTTTCTTGTTTGGTTGGAGTAAAGGGTTTAGTGATATTTTGTGTGGATTCTCCCCTGAATCTTTGTTTTTGCCATTCCAACAGTTTGAAGATTGCACCTTTGAATGGCTTTATTGGCCCCAAGCTCGCCAACCATACTCCCCTGAGATCATTGACTATATAAGGTCACTGAATGCCGATGAAGATATTGCCCTTTTGAAGTTTCATGGATGGAATCTGCCAGTTGAATGTGCCCGCACGCTTCAGATCTCAACCATGCTTCTGAAGAAAGGAGTGGAGAGAGGGATGACACCCTTTGCCATTGGAAGCCTAATGTGTAGGGAATCCTTGAACAAGGAGTCTGTGATAGAGGGAATTGTAAAGGCAGCTCTGGATTCTGTTCTTCCTGCCACAAGTGAAGAAACATTTCTGGATGCTGTTTCTGAAATCATGGACCAACACCTTGATGAGATTCTGTCATAGAAGTTGGTATATAAGTAATATTTTGTATAATTGTTTTCCAGTACATATCTATAGCTCAAATGGTTGTTTTTACATTACTTCATGTATGCCTTCCTAGATCTTGGCTTTTAGTATTTCCAGCATTTCACAAATTCTTTCATTGATATTTACCTTTTGACTTCTATAAATCCTTTTCCTTTTCATTTTATAGCTTCACCTTGCTTCAGATTGGATACACAATTTTATAATTTATAGAAATTTTGAATATGTTGGATTTGTCATATCAATGTCAACTAAAAGGACTGACCTACACAAATCGATAAATAGAAAAATAGTTTTATGGACATCATTGATATTTGTTGAAAAATAGTTCATATAGATTAAGAAAAATGTTGGTTGAGTGATAATTTTTGTTAACAGAAAAAAAATATTTTAGTATTAGCAAAAAACTTATTCATGTTGACAAAATTCTAGTTTTTAAGTTAATTTAGAAATTAATTAATTTTAAAAAATAATTAAGTTAATATCACTTATTCTTTATATTTCAAATTTTTTATCTGAGCAATATTTATTATTTTAAAGTATATCAAATTCTTTATATACATAAATCATCTTCTAAAAATGTCTCATCCAAACTGATACTAACATTGTGTTAACTATCATTAATAAGTGGAAATTAATGTCTGGATCATAAGATATGAAATCATTTTCTACCCTTAAATCATTGAAATGCTAACTTTCTAAAGCACATTACAAGGATTTGCTCGATCAAAATTTTCAATAAAAACTAAAAAATTGAACTTTTTCGTAAGCCAAAATTAATTTATGAATAATTCAAAAATAAAATTTTAAAAAATTAGAACTTTCGTAAATTAATTTTAACTTTTGACGAATTTTCCTTGTAGAGAAGTTTTTCAGCCATAGCACAAGTATTCCAGCTTCTACAAAGCTTAAATAAAAGCCATGCAGAATAATTAATACCATTTTTGTGAAGAAATAATACTTTTCAAAGCATTAATTTTTGCAGGGGTGCTTAAAGGTACTGAAGTGGAAGATAACTGCTGCTGTGATATAACGTTGGAGGTGGAATCGTGGCAGTGACAATGCAACAGATTAAAATATCAGAAAATTGCGTCCTCCCATCAAAATTGACTTTCCTTCGCAGGAAAGATGAGATTTTGGAGAAACCAATTCTTCAAAGTTATTAAACTGTCTTAAAACTTACAATGGAGAGTTTTTAATCAAAATTTGGGTTGGAAACAGGTAACCTTATATTAAGTATAGTTAAAATGTTATAGTAAAATTGTCTAAAAACTTGTAATATTTTTTCATTTATTTTGAATTAATTAGGACACAGTTATATGCACAAACTACATTCAATCTAGCTTTCATATCAGGAATACAGAACTGCACAAATGTACGAAGAGATACCATTTTAGAAATTAAATATTAACCATACAATTAGAAAAATATAAATTGGCTTTTGACAGAAAACATAGTTGGCAAAGTTGACAAAGTTATTCAACTTTGACGAAATTATTTCATGCTAATCAGCATTTTTGCTTTTAAAAAGGATCCGCAGCCAGCTGAAAATTGAAAGAGTTTTATTCTAAACAATAAATAGTACATGCATGAAAATTAATGTAAAAGACATTCATAAGGTCATGTTATCAAAATCCAACATACATATATGAAAGGTTTATTGATTTTTATAATAAGTTATGGATTTTAAATGGTGAACAGAGTAATAAACTTTCTACACTTGCATGGCTATAAAACTTTATTGTAAAGAAGCTTTCTATTTTCCATGTCAAAATAAATCAAAAGTCCCACTTCTTGCTTTTTCTACACGTGGAGCTCTAAGTTGATAACTACATTTTACTCAATATATACAAATCAACTATGATTTGCGTAGGAAAAACAAAGTACAAAAACCAGAAGTTTGAAGGAGGTTACCACATCTCACTGATGATGTGTTCTCTCCATCTCCTCGTGAGTAGGAAAATCTGGTCAAAAATATTTGTTCCGGAAGCAAGAAAATTTCCTTGCTTTGTGAAAGGTTTTTATGTGCCTGTGTTCAATGTTTGGGTGGAGGACTTTTCACTGTCTTGAACTGGTCACATTGCTGAAAGTTTAAGAGCCATCACCCTTTCTGGATTTCTTCAACTTCCGCTTTAACCTTTAAGATACAAATGAAACCACTAAATATTGTATACACAATGATGAAAAACTTCACAGATCTGAACTTGTAATGTTGTGTATTCCATACCACTGAAGAATTGTGAAACTAGAAAGCAAATAGTTACCTCTTGAAGGAGCGGTCATTAAAACCAAATACTCCTTTCATTAATGTGTTTATGTCCACAGATCGCTCTTTCATCATCATATCGTGATACATTTTGCTGCCAATCTCTGTAATCAGTTCCTCCACTTCTTCTAGTGGTTGGTCTATATTAAGGTGAAGTTCGCCTTTCTTGATGACGGTAACACCAAACCCATTTGCTTTGGCCTCTCGAAAAGCATCCTATAAAATGCAATAGAAGTTCAGATAACATCCATATAATTTACACCCCCTTAAAGACAACATCAACAATGCCTTGTTCTACCAGGTGAGATCTGCCATATGATATGGATCGTACTACATTAAATTTTTTTAAAAATCAAAGCTTTTGGAATAAGAAAAACCTCCTAGCAGAATCCCCCCTCACTCCCCAGAAAAAACATTAAAGGGTGTTAATGCATATTATCTGCACAATAAAATACTGCTTGGGACAGGGCAATTAACCCAAATCATCAAGAGATCTAAAGCTATCTCTGTCAAACCACTACAGTAATTTTTCTAACAAATACATTATCACATTCTAAAAATCTATGAAACCAGTAACACGCCAATGGTACCTCCCTTCACAAATTGCCTGCTGCGTTTGGCAAGAATCTGCCATGCCATTTCACATTTGGTGCCTCCATTTAACAATACAGATAACATTGGTGAGAGCGCACAAATACCTTAGGAGGTCGTGCAACTACGAAGGCATTGCCATTTCCCAGCATTTCCATATGAGCCTGAATTATGTAACAAAGATTTTTGCAGTCACTGGGATCTTGGAAAGCAATCACATGAGATGGCTTAGGTTCCAATTCAAGATCTCCAGCCATCTCCAATGAATAAAGTCCTACTTTCTGTTCTCCCTCCTCAACTGTGTACAATTCGATGCACTAACAGAAAATAATCAAATTAATTCAGCATCAATGGGCAGAAAAATAGAGCAAATCTGGAATTATCATTCAAATACACAACTGATATGTCATCTGTAATTTGATGTGCGCTAGTGAACAAGTGGAAACTGGAAACCAAGAACAAAATGTATACACGTACCAGTATGTGTGAAAGATCTAACCACCATAAGTAATCTTGCTCTTTGTCATCTGCATATTCACGATACTTGCTAACCACTGCTTGAGGACCAAACAACTCCATCTCTCTTTTAATCTTGTTGAGTTTCTTTTCCATGAAACTCTTATTCCTATCAGGGAGTTTGTCCATTAGATCAGCCGCTTCCTTTATTTCTTTTTCAGTGATCCAGCGATCCAAATCCTTCCCCATATCCTTCATTACGGACTTTACTTCTGGGTCTGTCTCATCATTGTAACAGTCCAAAAAACCTTGGGACCATTTCTTCGTGTGCTGCCAATATTCCTTCCCTGATTTTTTGCCAGCTTTAACAGAACCATCACTTCCTTCAATGATAGTCTTGGGATTTTTCAACTTCTTATTAGGCACTGTAGAGCCATCAAACTTTTCTTGTGAAGAGGAATCAGATGATGTTATAGCAAAACCACTCTCATCCTTCTTCACTGGATTCATATTTCTGGTGGAACCTATCTTTCTTTCATCAAGGAATTCATTTAGAAACTCGGGAATTTTCTCTACTGCAGGCCCTTTCCAGCGTGGTATGATTTTCTCTGGTGGGTCATATATGCTAATGCCATCTAGAGGAATTAAAAGACAGCTATTAGCATCATGTTTAAATTTATTCAGAAGAAAATGCTAGTTAATATATTTGGGGAATTTCCAGGAACATACTAATCACAAAAAGAAGTTGTTAAAATCATTTCAAGAAATTAAAAGTTGATCAAATACTCTATATCATATAATTTCAGAAACAGGTACTTACCTGCTCCATAATCAAGATTTTCAATATTTGAATGTAGCCATTCATGTACGTAAGAAAGTTTCATATTCTCTTTCTCCACTTTTTTCTCAAGACCTCTGAAAAATGTGTCCTTATCTTCATCACTCATTAAGTGAAATGGATCCCTTTCAGACAGCTCATTCTCGCGGACCCGAAAGACAATATCTCTAAGATGATCATCCTGCATCCAGTCAAGTTCTCCACCATCCCCAACACCACTAAGTGACTCCATCTCAGTGAGCATATCTAAAGGTTGATCGACTCTATCTTTTGCAGCCATGTAGTTATTTCTAAATCCCGCTCTAATTTGCTTCACTATTGGCTCAACTTCATGGAAGTTTTTCTCAAGCCAGTTTTCTGTCTTTCCAGACACCTTTGTTTCTGTACTAATGTCATTAACTTCATCTAAAGTGGTACCTGAATTAAGATGGTTTCTTATTCCAGGTTCAACACCAGCAACTTCTGTTTTGCCTAATTCCTTATTCTTCTGATCAGAAACTTCAATAGAATTTATGCCAGGCTTAGAATCTGATAATCCATTTAAAGCATCACTCCTGATTTGCTCAACTTTGAGGAGGTTCTTGTCCGTACTGATGCCGTTGAATTCATGGTCTAAAGTGGTGTCATACTTTTGAAGGTTTTCTACACCAGGTTCAACACCAGAGTCTTTGAAGTAGTCATCCTTCATTGGGCTAAATTCCTTATCCTTAGGATTAGAATCTTCACTAGGTTTTGTGGCAGGCTTAGAATCTGATAATCCCTTTAAACCATTACTAATGATATGCTCAACTTCGAGGAGATTTTTCTCTGGCCAATTTTTGGGTGTCCCACTTGTACCATTGCCATTAACTCCACAGTCTAAAGTGGTCTCAGACTTTTGATGGTTTCCTGTGCCAGGTTCAACCCCAGAATCTTTGCAGTCATTCTTTATTGGGATTAGTTCCGTATCCTTCTGAGTAGAATCATCTTGAGCATTTATTACAGGCTTAGAATCCAATGTTCCATTCAATGTGCCACTTCTTGACCCAGTTGTGTTCATCTTCAAGTTCTGGCTTTTCTGGTCCGTAAAGTCAATAACACTTGAAGACTTCAAATCAGCAATACTCTCTTTCACAGATTTAAGTTTAGATACTGTGTCAGCACCAGGATTTTGCTTGTCATGTTTTGACGAAAGATAATCCCTAGCTTCCTTAACAGACCGTATGATCCTGTGTTTCTTCTTCACAGAATTTTCATTTGTCACAGATGAACCATTAATAAGAGTATCTAAGGGATTGTCATTTTCTTTATCCTTCAGGTGCACATTATTCTCAGAAAATTCTATTTCCTTTTTCTTGATTTCCTTATCACCAGAAACTATGACATCCGAAGCATATTCATTGCCTTCATCTGCAGGAACTACCTCATGCAGGACTGAATTATCAATGTTCTCTGGGACATCAACAGAAGTTGATTGCATAATGACATCTATCGTTTCCCTTGCAATTTCATTTTGATTATCACTTAAGCTGTCATCTTGTTCGCTCTTCTTTTTAATGAATTCATTATCATCAGATGATTTCTTAATCACCGAGTCATCCATTTCCAAATCCTTGTTAACTACAACACTATCTCTTCCCTCAATTTCCCGTGCCTGCCTAGCCATTTCTTTTATTTCTTGAACTTTATAATCTACCTCCATGGATATAGTTTTTATTTTATCAGACGAATCACGTACTACCAGTTTATCAGAAGATCCCTTAGCTTTCAAAATATTACTCCTTAGTTGTTCCTTATCTAACTTAGGCCTTTTTATGTCCACCATCAGAGTCTCCGAAGGTTCAACAATAACTTCAACAGCACCCTTCACCAACTTCTCTTTCTCCTTTCGCGCCTTCATCTTCCTCCTCATCATTTCCTTCTCTCGTGCTGTATACTCCACCTCCTTATCTCCTTCTCCAAAAGCAAATAACTTCTTCACCCCCCACATAACAACCAACCCATATAACACATACCTCCCAACCCTGGAAAGCCTAGGAAGCAATTGAGGCTTCGCAACAAAACCTTGGACAGCCTTAACAAAACCACCCTCCTCCTTACCTTGAACCACAAACTTAGCCACAGAACTATTCCTTGCAATCACATTGTTCCCACTCTCCATCTCCCTTGCCATGTTCTTAGCATTCAAAATTTTACTTCTCACTTCAGGGAAGTCCCCAATCACATCCCTCCTAACCTTGCTTCTTTTCAAAATTTCTTCTTCGTCAACAAACACCCTCTTGACACCTCCAAGGGAATCTTCATAAATAGTGAACACAGGACCAGACCCTACACCCCAATACTCAATATCTCTCTTGTACTGGTCAACCCAACTCTCGAACTTATTCCACAAAACAGATTCACCCAAAAGCTTGGACTTTGTTTTTTCAGCTTCAACCACACTGTCAACAACGGAAACCCCCTGAACCCCTACACCACTCTCTTCAACGCCATTACCAGAAACAGAAAGAGGGTCGTTGGGAATCTGATTAGGGATTACCTTGTGATCGCGGAGAATCTTCTTCCTCAGGGAGTTGCGGCGCTTGGTGGGGCGGCCGGAATGCGCCCAAGTTTGAAATTTTACGGCGGTGGAGCGTGATAGGTAAAGTGGGAATGGGGTTCTGCGAAATGGGGATGTGGGTTTGTCATAGTTTGGTGAGAATTTGCGGTTTAGGGTTTTGGGGTGGCAGAAAGAGGGGACTGAAAAGTTGGTGGGGTTTGAAATTCTGAGAATGTCCATGGATGAAAAACAAGGTTACAAGGAAAGAAATGGTGAGAGCATGGTTAAGTTTAATGAAGCTTTTTGCTTAACTGTGTATGGAGATTGCAGATAAACCCCAAGCAAGACGATAACGCCTTGCACTGAACAAGCACTACGTCGTTTTTGTTATCTTAAAATGGTCACACATAAATTACATAATTTATGAAGTGTTAAAGATTAATTAATAATCTAAATCAACAATTAACTACCTCTAAAATATGGTTTTAGTCCAATATTTTTATGTAGATGAATTTGATTGAAAAAACGTAAATTAAGTTTTTTTTTTCTTTAAAAATCCAATATTTTTTTTCTTAAAGTTAACTGTAACTAAATCAACATACTTCTTAAAATATGAATATCAAACTCAATAATATTTTTTGCAAATAATCTGTAAGTACAAAAAAAAATTCCTCTCTCCATATTCCATCAAATAATCTTACCTTTTAATTGCTCTAAAAACCACCTTTAACTACTTCTAAAATCACATACTAAGATTACTTACTATTCTGTATTACAGATTTTCTCATGTCTCATAAAGATAAACTTTAAAAAGATAAATCTGTTAAAAAAAAATTAAATTTATATGAATAAAAAATGCAGGCACGTAGTCCTTTTGGTTCCTAATATTTATGAAAGTTAAAATTTTATTCTTAAAAATATTAGGTAAAAAGTTGAAAACAAAAATTTTTATTTGAAATATGTTCTTACAACAAAATAGAGAACACTCGAATAAGTTTACAATAGTAACTTCTTTCACGGATCTTTCAATCTTGGGCTTCTCTAAGTTACTCCTCAGGTTGGGCTATCTCGTTTCTTCTCGAGCTGGATTTTCTCAGCTATTCCTTGGACTGGATACTCTCAGTTTCTCCTGGGGTTGGGCTCTCTCGTCTATTCCTGGGATTGGATGCTCTTGGCTTCTCTTGGGGCTGGATGTTTTCAGCTTCTCCTCCACACAGATGGGTGGGTGGACCTACAAGGCGCTCTGATGCCAAAGTCAGAAATGATTTTATATTCATCAGATAAAAATCATTCTTGCTTAGACCTCCTATTTATACAGTTTTCTTAATAGGTTTTCACTTTACCTTTGAACTTTTTTCTACACCGTTTTATTATTTACGCACTCCTAACACTAACGCAGATTTTTTATCTAATTTGAGTCTAGTTATAATAATAATATATATATATATATATTTTAATTTTATTCTTTTATATATTTATTGGCATAACTTTCGGTTATTTCGACGTAGTTATCGGTTAGCCTACCAGGATAAAATATTTTAGGAAAAATGTATACAATTAAGTATATCTATCTATAAATCTATAAATAATACAAATAATTATCTATAAATTTATAAATAAGGAAATTTTTTGACACGTGTCAATTATAGCAAATAATTTCAGAAACCTTAAACCTTTGAAACCCTAATCCTCTTTGTTCTCCTTTTCATTTTTCAAAGAACAGGTAATCCTTTTATCATTTTTTGTCATTTTTTTTTACCTGTTTTTATATTTTATTTTATGTATTCTTATATTTTATGCGTTCTTATATTTTATGTTCTCTGTTTATTGGGTTGTTCCAGTATTATTATCACTTCTGTTCCGTTCTAAATCTCTTTTAGCATTTTTTTTTAACTTTTTTTTAGCATCCATATCATATTGCTTGTGTTTTTTTAGCGGTGTCTCTAGTTTTTTTAATATTTTCTATCTTTGTTTGTTGGGTTTTTTCAGTATTATTATCACTTTGTTCCGTTTCAGATCTCTTTTATCCTTTTCTTGAGCATCTATATGATTTCTGTTTAGATTGTTTGATGCAATTTTCTCAGTTTTTCTATTTCTATTGTGAAATATGCATCTCTTTTTTGCATTTTTTTCTAGTTTTTTTAATATTTTCTATTCTCTGTTTGTTGGGTTTTTCGAATATTATTATCACTTCTGTTTAGTTCTATATCATACATTATTTGTTTTTGTTTTTTTTACGTTTTCTCCAACCTTTTTTTACATTTCATGTTCTCTGTTTGTTGGATTTTTCCAATATTATTATCACTTCTGTTCATTTTCATATCTCTTTTATCATTTTTATTAATTTTTTATCATCTATATTATTTATGTTCAGATGTTTGCTGCAATTTTCTCCGTTTTTTTTCTATTTCTATTATCACTTCTGTGAGTTCCAGATCTCTTTTATTGTTTTTCTTAATTTTTCTAGCATCTATATCATGTAGGTTTATTTTATATTTTCGGTCCATTTTGTTCATGTCATTTACTGTTTGTTTTTAAGATTGTGATGTTACTTTTTTCTTCATCTAATTTGACCATTTAATCAACTTTCATCTTATCTTTAAAGTTTTTTTTCTTTTGTATTCACATTTTTTTCATTTATCTTTTCTGTCTATTTTAGTCATCTCATTTATGATTTGTTTTTCACTTTCTGGATTCCAGTATTCTATATAAAAAAAAAAAAAAATCAAGATTCTACATCTAAAAAGACTAATATGTTCTCAACTGAGTTAGTGTGAAATGAGTATACATATAAAGACACTCCATATTTAAGTTAGTGTCTCTATTAATGAATAATTAATGTTATGGGATATTTTCTAAATCCGTAAAATGTGATAATGAATTTTGATTTGTATGGGTTTGGATTAATATGTTCATTAACTCTAATGATATATTATTCATATAATTATATTTATCCATTTAATTTTAATAATTGTTTTTTTTTTATGTAAGTGAGTGGTGTGCTTTTTGTGTGTGAAGAATTCTCAATCTACCGAGTACATATATAATATTTTTCCTTTATTATATGCTACTTTTAGCATAAAAATATTTAAAAAATTCATGTACAACTAATATTTCTCTTGTATTATTAAATGCCTGTTTGTTTCCAAGTGTTGAAAGTTGGAGTGGATGGAATGGAAAGAAAGTGCAGATTTCAAAATTTTAAAAGCTAAAAGAATACGGAAAAATGACAAATTTTTTATAACCTAAACTTCGAAATGATTTGCGGAGAAACACTGTGCATTACAAAAAGATATTTGGTTATATAAAATTATATAGTCGATTACTATTTTAATATTTATATTTTTTATAATAAAATAAGTAAATTAAAGTAAAAATATTAAAATAATGCATTAAATCAATTAAGTTATTTTTAAAATATTATTTTGCATATTACTTTTTAAATATATTAATGCAAAAAAATAATTATACCGTGTGAATCAAATCATCTACTATTTTTTATTCAAATTCACTATCTTCCTTTTAATCTAAATAATCTCAATTTTCACTTTTTTTTTATCAATTCATAATTTTTTTTCTTTCTCAAATTCATTCTCCAATACAAATAAAACATAATATTAAATCCTTACGAAATTTTAATACCATTAAAATCGTAGCCTTTTCTTTATTAGGTAGTTTGATCTACCTAATAAAATTGAATTCTTGCACCAAGTATGAAAATAAGTTTATAGAAAAAATGTGACTATAGGTTAATAATGCGGCAAAGAAGGGATTTGTTTTTGAATAAATTATCTGTTTGTTTTTTTGTCTCTAGTTCAGAGTCGTAAGAATTTAATTAAGAGTGAGAATATTTTTGGACAAAAAGAAATAATGGTAGTCTTGGGCACTGTTCTTCAATGCAAAGCATAATATTTTATTGAATCCAACACTTTTGTCTTATACGCTCTATAATTAAAGTACCATGAACTTGCGTCGGCCCGTCTTCTCCAAACAAACAACATTTAGAATTTTTACGAATGTTCATCCTTCCTCCTTCAATTATTCAACATGTTTTGCACTTTATTACAGATACATTTCTAAATTATAAATTCTAAAATTCAATAATTTATTTTTAAATAAAGCTCTAAAAGTGTTCTAGTATGAAAATAGAACTGAGAGAACTATAACATTTTTTCTTGATTGGTTGATCGTCTTTATTTTATTGAACGACTTCCTTTCTTTTTTTTTGTTGTTTTCTCTTTTTCAAAAACTCTCAGTTCGAATGATACTTGTAAAAGACACTCTAACCATTAAGTAAGATCTTGATATTAGGTGTAATCAATGTGTGATGATGACGTACATTTTTCTCGACACTCATGACCTATGATTATCATGAACTTTTTGTCATTGAGTCAAATTAAAATTTTGAATCATAATTAAGAACGTATTATCTAATATTTAATCATTGTTTGGTCATATTAATCTTCAATTAGACTTAATGAATTTGATCATGTCGATTAACACTTCAGACATCGAGACCTTCATCTTTTGTCCGATACCGAACCGGTAGAAAAAATAACACAATTTAAATCCTTTAAACTTCAAATTATTTCCGTACTTTTATTAGAAAGAAGATACTCAAAATCTGGTCTTTATTTAAGAAAACTTGTCCTTTTTGAACTTGCTTTGGGAACACATTTAAGAAATTTGTACAAGAGATTGAAGAAAGAAAAGGAAGAAGTGAGTGTTTGATGTTGGAATTTGAAAAAAAATAAAAATGAAATGTACTTGTACTTCTGCAGTGACTTGGTGCTTTCTCCGGTATAAAAAGTCTCTTTCACAGGTTTTAGAATCAAAAGACATGGAAAAAAATAATTGCTGTGCTCTTTCCTAACGTATCTTCTAATTAACCATTTGCCATTTTAATTTTCTCAGTTTCTGAAAGGCCATGTTTCAATTACTTTTCAACTTTTTTGCATCAGACTAATTACATGCAAATAATTACAGAACAAAATGTTTAAGAAGATAACAAAACATTTTTTTAATTAGTATAAAAAATATTTCTAACATGAATTTTTTTCCCACTTTGTGCTAATTTAGTTTCTGTGAATGAATTTAATCACTGTGTACAACATCTAAGAATTAAATTGATTAGAAATTTACTATAGGAAGGAAAACCTATTTCATGCAAATCATCAGGGCAAATCTTGGTTGTAAACTTTAATTTATGATCAATTTTGTCTGTAAAAATTCTGAGATGTTTTTGACTAAAATTTAGATAAAAAGCCTGATTTAATATAATTTATTTACTATTTTTAAATTCTTTTTGTTAGATTGTTATCTAGATTTTATATTTAAGTAATTTTAATATTATTAAAGTAAACTTGTCTGATAGGATATCTATCATAGTAAATTATATAACTAGTTCATCAAGTGCATCTTAATATATAAATTTCCTTCTTAAATAACATTTAATAAAAAGAAGTTTTGATTAACAATAGTCATAGGTATAATATTGTGAAGAATAAATTATAGAAAAGTTACATTTTTTTTTCTTAAAATGCTAATAAATCCACTCATAATTTTAAAATAAATATTCATTTTTTATGTTTGTTTTGAATAAAATAAAATGATATTGATATTTCATATACTTTTTTTTTTTACTTTTAAAGTTCTATTTTAAAATTTTGTTTAATTTTTTATCAATATAATATTCTAAAATAAAATAAAAAGGAATATCAATTTATTAAAAATATAAAAAAATCAATATAATTTATTCAATTTATAGAAAAGATAAATGCTTAAACATTAGAGAAGAGAGGAGATTTAATTAAAACATAATAAAGACAAATATCAATTTTAAAACTAAAGGGATGATGAGTGGTGTTATCGAAAGGGTGGTGGGATCTAGAGAACGGTTGTTCTTCCACTCTCTTCGGTCAGTCACGGTCTCATAGGCGGAAATGGAACTTACAATAGACACTTCAACGCTCAAGTCAGTTAGAGTGTCGACCATTGGATGTCAGAGTATAGTAGATAATGACGTACATGGTTCTTGGGGTTTGTGCTATTTATATTACATTAATGAACATTTGTTAATGGGCCGGATTAGAACGTTAGTTCGTGTTTAGGATTGTGTTAAACAACCCTTAATTGTTGATTAACTCTGCTGACTTAATCACTCATGCATCGGTGAATACAAGTGTTATATAATATAACCTTTAATTTCTCCTAAATTATTAGCCATGTACATTTTATATTAATATATTTTATTATAATTTAATAAAAAAAACAAAACGTATAATTGTCATTATTCTTCACGTTATAGTCAACATATGATTCAGCGGAAAATAATGAAGATGACCTCCGTGATTGACGATTCACAATCTCACACACTCTTTTCTACCTTCCTTAGATGATATCATATTTTTACATTTTCATAATTAAACACTTTCATTACAATTTAATTAAAATATAATTATAGTGAAATATTTTTACACAATCAAATTTAGATTATTACATTACTAGAAGTTGCTATTTCTAGTACAAATTTGGTGTCATTTTTTAAATTGAAAATAAACAATATTTAGTAAAATGGGATCCTATTTTTTTCCCTTCATATTAATTTTATAATGCATATATAAGAAATACTATAAGCAACATCAATACATAGTAATTTGTAAGCACTTAACGAGCTAATCACTCTTTTTTTACCACTAATCAACATGTCATTAGGTAAAACGATGAAAATTAATATCTTCATTGGTCTACTAATTTCCCATAAATAGTAAAAAAAAGAGAGAAACAGAAGAAAGTAGAGGGAAAGAGTTGTTCCCAAAACCCTACTCGCATCACATTCCATCACGCGCACCCTCTTGGGGCAAATCCGACCCGAGAACCCGCCAAATCGAACACGACCCGAAACCCTTGCTGTTGAATGTTCCCAATAATAGAAAGCCCACTCATCGTTCCGGCGAAAGCAAAGCAGAATCTGCCGCTATTATCCACCGGAATGAGATAATTCGCCGCCGGAAACGACACGTCGGCACCGCGGAAATGCATCACCACGGTTGGAACCTTAACTTCCGATATCCCCGACAGATCATAACACGTGTCGAAAAGCGAGAACTCGGGCGCGCGCTTCAAATGAGAAGCTCCAACCCGAAACGCGTCTCTGAGAGCCACGTAAGCAGGTCGCGTGAGGCGGGTCACGGAAGTCCCCGAGTCAATAATCACTCCACCATTCCCGGTCGAATCAAGCCGAAAGAGTGAAGCCGAAATGCCCCGAACCGGCGCGCCGCCAACGCTAATACCGAGTAACTCGAGATAGTAAAAGGTATCTAGTTTAGGGTTATTAATTATAGGAGTGAACCGCGCGGTTCGCGAAACGGCCGAGTCGCCAAACACAATTGAAGACGGTTTGGCGGGAGCGGTTCGATCGGTTAAACAGTAGGAGAATTTGTTGTTGAACCGGGTTCCGGCTTGGGTTGGGAACGACAACCCACCGCGACCTAGGCCCAACAAACCTGCGGCGCCCACAAAGAGGCCCTCGTTGTCGTGGCCGCAGCCGAGGGCAACACGCGGGACTTGGGCTCGTCGGAATGTGAGGGTTTCCATTGAGAAATCGCCGAACGTGAACGACCCGTCGCCGTAGGAAACCTGATACTGGCAATTGCTGCTTTTCCTGCTGCATCCCGGCGAGTCAAGGCTGCGGCACAGGGGGGAGGAGCAGGATATTCCGGCGAAAGATGAGGACTTCGAGGGATCGAAGATTTCGTCGGTTTGGGAGTAGCATTTGGCGCAGGGTTTGCATTGGAGCCAAACGACGTCGCTTCCAGTGTCAAGGACCATGTAGACATACTTCGGAGGAGTTCCCACGCCTAGGCGCGTGAAGTATTCACCACTACCCTGTGCGAGACCCGAAATGACAGAGCTGCTGAAACCCGACCCGGAAGTGGTAGGTCGGGTTTGGTTCAATGCGGCGAGGGAGGAGAGGCTTTTGACTCTAGCGGCGTCCCGTTGGAGCCTAAAGTGGAAGAGTTGGGAGGGGGTTTTGTTGAGAGAGAGCGCGTCTATGTGGTGGACGTTAACGGAGATGGTGTCCGGGTCGGGTTCCGAATCGGAGCCTAAGGTGGTGGATTCGGGCCAAGAGAGTGTGGGTGGGTTGGGGAGGTTACGGAGAATGAGGGTTTGGGATTTGAGTGGTTCAGTGTAAGCGGCACAAACACAGAAACACATGAAGAAGGTTAGCAAGGAAGAGAAAAAATGGTACTTTACTTTCTCTTCCATGTTCATTCTTGCAGAGTTACCTGAGAGGAAAATGGGACAAGAGTCTCTGAGAAGGAAGCCAATTATATAAAGAAGATTTTTTTTGGAACTGTTCTCATTTTGTATTCCATTTACAAATTCAGTTAATTTCACTGTTGTGGGGAATCAATAATTTTTACCTGTAGAAGGAAGAAAGTTTGAGAAATTGTAAAGAATAATTATATCACTTGTATATAACTTGGTTTTAGTGCTTGGTTAGTGAAAGTTTGACTTGTTCTTCTGAAAAGTGGTGGGGAACTTTGTAAAGGTGTGTGTGAATTTGTTTATTTCAAGTAATTATTAATACTTTGTGCAAAACTTTGAAATGAAGACATTATAATACGTAAAAGCTAAAATAAACTGATTCATTTCAACACTCAATTCTTTATGCAGAGTGCAGTAAATGGAGTGGGCCATGTTTGCTTCTTCCAATTGGATTATCTTCTTGTTCTTAAAAGATGTACCAATGTGAATGTTTTGAACATTTAAGTGTTATTCCTACAGTGATGATGGAGTGAAGAAAAAGGATATGGATGATGATGCAGAACACATGCTGGAATTTAATATCCTTGTCCCTTATGAATCCTAAGAGAAAATTTTCAATATGCAAAACTTACTCATTAAAGTGAAACCTTTATTTTCTCATCATGTTTTTTTTAGTGAAGTCACTTTCTTGTTGTGTAAGCCAAAAACCATAAATTTTCTGAATTCTTTATGAGAATATTACCATTGCTGAAGAAGCACTCTCAAAGTTTGTTAAGAGAATGCAATTTCAGTAATTGGTGAGTGATGAAAAAATGACATGCTTGATGCTTGAATTATATAAATTTGCTTCAAACATTTTCGAAGTACCTTAAATCTTCTTTATGCTTGTAAGATTTTGAAGATGTAGAATAGGAATCGATTATCACTAACTTGAAAGTTACTCTGGCAGATATATAATTACATATTTGTATTTGATAATGTTCTCAATGATTCTTATCAATGATAGTGTTTAATCTGTGATATGTATTTGTAAATGACTATTGAATTCTCATTGAATGAAAATTTTCTACTTTTTATTGAACAAAAATAATACAAATAAAGGAAAGGTTAGATTGGGTTTTGTTGTAGCTAAAAGTTTATCGAAATGATTCCCAAAAATATCAAGTTAAAGTGTATTTGTTTAGATAGGTATATTTTACAAGTCTGGTTAGTTGTTATGTTATTTTTTAGAGTTTAATTAATATTTTTTTTTCAACCGATTTTAAGAACTACAAATAAATATTTTAGTAATTTTAACTTTATTCTAAATAATTGTATTAAATCTCTCTATTAATTATTAATAGAACATATATACCTATTAAATAAGTTATTTCTTTTTAATAGAAGATTACACACTAATTAAAAAAGTAAAGATCTAAATCGAAAGAAAGTAACTTTAATAGATACCAAATAAGATGTTTTAAGACCTGTTTGTAATTGACGTGTTTTGATTTGTTTTATTATATCATATTTACATTTAATTTGTGTATTTATGGTGAAACTATGAATGTCATGTATAAATCTTAATAAAAAATTATTTACTAACTTGTCATAGTTCAATTTTAAGTTACTAATTCACGTGAAACACATTTTTTATTTTAAAATTTCTTATTGACTAATAGTTCATGTGTTATATGATTTTTTTTGCAAATAATTTATATATATATATATATATATATATATAAATTGTACGTTATATATAATAAAACATATTTTAAGTACTTTATAAAATTGTACGTTTAAAGCATATAAAATAAAATTAGTTGACACAAACAAATTAGAATTTAGAAAATTACTGTCAAAATAATTATAATATTTTTATTCTGAATAATGAATAAAATTTTAAAAATAGAAATAATTATTTGTTATCTTAAAGTGAAATTGGTACCACAATTGATTTTTCTTAAAAAGAGAAATAGTAATTACATTCAAAAGTGGTTAGATTTAAATGTGAATATTTTGAATATAATAAAATATTACTTTTATTATCTTTATAATTTATCGTAATTTTATTAATTATAATTTTATTTTTTACTAATATAATATTACTTAACACTAGAATTTAAAATCACAAACGCTTTCATATATAATATTCTACTATTAGTTTTGTTAAATAAGTAAAAAGGGCAAGTAGCCTATATCGATAGTGTCTGTGTCTATAAATTAGGATTGATTTTTTTTTTTGTCAAATTACAAATATTTAAAAAATAAATATAAATTCGGAAGATAAAAATAAGTGAATAATCAAAACCCGGAAAATCTCTACATCCAGTGAAATTTCTTTTAGAAAAAATATTTTTAATGTGATATTATTTTAATTATTTCTTTAAAACTAATCTAAAATATGTTACATTTTATATTCTGGAGTTTTAAATTTTACACTATTAGATAATATAACTCTACATAGTTAAAACTTATATTTAAGTGTTATTATATATTTGATTTGATTCGATTTCTTTTTGTATAATTTGAATATTAAACATGAGTTATTTTTAATAGTATTAACTTAGTTATATTTTTATTGTTATTTTATATATTAATTAATTATTATTATTATTTTGTTTATAGGATTATAATTATAAATTTAAACTAATAGATTAATTTTGGAAACATTATAACTTATTAATAGCTACATACTTTTTTCCATCTCAGGAAAAGCAAGCACGCGCCAACTGCAGTGGCGCCAAAAGCTTCATCCCACTATGCATGGGCTTAGTGGAAAGATGCATCAAAGCAAAAAAAAAAAAAAGAGTTTTCAAAATTACTAATTTGAAAAATTATTTTTAAATAAAATATCAAAATAAAATACCTTGGTAATTTAAAACAAAAATAAATATAAAAATACTTATTTCAATATTTCGATTTTGATTCACGATTTATAAATTTGAATATCACCCGTATTCATATTTAATCAATATGAATATTATACTGTCGAATAACTAAATATCTAAATATATCCTAACATTTCAAAGTATAAATAAATATAGTCGAAGGTATTTTTTTTTCCAAAAAATTCATTGAAAATTTGAGATACAGAAAGTGAGAGTACTGAAGAAGAATTTGTAAACGTGTGGGGTCAATAAGAATCCTGAGAGGAAAAGTAATAAAGTTATTAGGTACATTGAATAATATAATCTAAAGTAGTGTGAACATAGGACTCAACAAGACAAGGACACATGCAATCAAAATAACCAAAAAATATATATTCTCATTTCCTTACCTTATAGTCTCGTATTCAAGAACAACAAACAACGTTAATATTATATATTATAAATGGTGTTCAATCAAAAGAGGTGCATTTCTTAAAATTTGAGTTTTGTGAGGAATGATGGTGAATTTGAGTTATGTGGTCCTTCACCACATGCCTTTTCTTTTACTTTCTTTTTCTCCTATTATCTCTCCTACTTGTTCTTTCTACTTTAGGACAAAAAAGGAAAATACGGAGTTGGAGTTTTACCTCGCATACACATAAGAAACTAACTAGATATACTACACAAAAGCTAAATATCAATGATAGAAACATATACAATTAATTGTAGATAAATTTTAAAAAGGACAATAAAAAAATAAATATCTTTCAATTTATGGACAATGAATGAGTAAGTATTTAATATAAGTTTCCGATCAGTTGGTGGGAGGAAACGTGGAGAAAGTTGATAATAATCATCCAGATATTTTGACAGGTTATTAATAATTTTTTTATTAGCAAAGAATAAACAAAATAAGATGAGATACTTTAGGGGTGTCCAAACCCTTATATAAAAAATTCAAAACAAGTTTCCTATTTCCCAACCAGCTAAGGATCCAATCGAGATCTAGGTACAAGAGTCCAACAAATACAATTACATCAATCCACCGAAGAGATCACTCCCTCAAAACATGACACAAAATCCAACAACTAAATAAGATCTTTGCCAGCACAGAAATACACCAAATATCCAAGTGCCAAACTCAACAAACTGATCTTACAAGAAGGATACATAAACCAAAAAAACCCGCACGAAGTGCACAACAACTTCCCAAACCAAGATCAAAATCATCAACCTGACCTTGCCAGGTAGAAAAAAGCCAAGAAAACCTGCCCAATACACACCACAACTTCCAAACCTGGACAAAAACATTAAACATGAAACACCAAACATCAGTCTCTCAAATACCTCATACAACATTGAGGTTCCAAACACCAGTCTGAATAAGAGAAATCAGTCAATCTTTCCTTTACTGTAACCCAAGACCAAGTCTTCCTTTGTACCACAGTAAAAACCTCAACTAGATCTACTCACTCATTCTCGACTAGAAGGTCATCAATAGTGACAAGAACTTGTTGTTTCCACAATAGAAAATTGTCCTCCGCAAGCTTTAAGAAGATATGAGTGGAGAACTGATGTACGAAAGCGGTGGTTGTTCCCATGGTGACAAAAGAAGCATTCGTAGTGGACATGGCAGAAGACATGATCGACAACAAAAAAATATAGCTCTTGATACCATATCATGAATCACACATAGCCATTATAAGAAAATAGAAAAAATATTATTTATGAATATAAAGATGCAGTGAGTGCAGAAAGACAAAAGAGATATATAAATATATCCATGTAGAAAACAGTAATGCAATTATATAACTGCTTGCCTAATCGACAATGACACCAAAAACTTCTTAGATTTTCTTTTAGTGATGCTATCACCCTAATTAAACTTGCAATAAAAAAGATTTACAAAAGAGTTAAAGTGAAATGTTTTTAATTTATTATTGAATTATAATGTTAAATAAAATGCAAATACTATAAAACTAAAAACTAAAGATAGAGGAGATGTTGAAATTGAACTTCACCTATCTTACTCTTATATTTTTCTATGAATATATACGAATTTCATCATTCAATGTTTTTGAACTCCCAAAAATCATTTTAAATCATTTTTGCTATCAAATTTAGAATCTAAATAATTAATAGCAAAAACCTTGGTTGTTAATTAGACACCAATTTAGAAACCATTTAACAATAATAGAAACTAATTTAGAAACCAAAATTTTTTTAGTCTCTAAAATGGTCTCTAATTTAGTCACTATAGTAACTAATTATTTTTTGTCTCTAAAAATTGGTTTCTATTTCATAATTTTCTTGTAGTGTATCATATAGATTTTCAGTAACATCCACTTGTAAAAGGTTAGCAAATCATGGAACCAGGAGTGTATATATCTTTGGAATTTAAAGGTTATGTCATCAACTCAGTTTTATGTATGAAGGGTTTTTTTTTAATAGGATAGCAACTAAACAAAACCTGTACAAAAGGGGTGTTCTCTTGAGGGATACATTGTGCACCCTATGCGGGAGGGAAGAGGAGTTGACATCACACATTCTAATTTCGTGTAATGTATTTTTGCAGTTTGGAATATGTGCAATAGGTGGCTTGGGATTAGCTCGGTGTATCACAATGAATTGATTAATCATTTTGAGCAATTTTCTTGCATCTGCTTTAATAAAGAAGGTAATAGTTTATGGAAAAGTCAATGTGTTTCAGTGATATGGTGTATTGAAAGCATAGAAACATAGTCATTTTCAATCAAGCAAAGATAAATTTAGAGGAAATTCTTATCATGACACAAATCTAATCATGGACATGGATGAAACACAAGGTAAAGAAAGCTAAATTCTCTTTCTCTGATTGGATTTTATCTCCCCTTATTTGCATTAACATGGCAACAAAATAATTTGTTTGGTATACAAGCCTCACCTGCAATATTTGTTTGATTATTCACTTGTTATTGGTGGTTTTGAATTTATTTCCGGCTATTATAGTCAATAGTTATGGTTTTGCTTTAATATTATGCGCTAGATTATGCTTTATCTTATGTTGACTAAGACGGTGTGGAATGCCCAGGTTGTTTTATGTTGATGTTGCAGAATCATTTGGTTTGTTAAGGGTCTACAAGAGCTTGGCAGCAGCTTAACAAACCAAACTTATTATATTTACTGCATAGTTATGTAGCAATTGAAGCATAACCTTGCAGGGAGTATTAAAGTTGATGTCACAAGGGTCCACAAGCACCAAGCAATCGGGCAACCAATGAAGGGTGGAAGAAAACTAATCTTGTTTTTACATTGTTGTACAATGCATAATTATGCACTATTGGCCATTACAGATTGTTGTATTATAGTGTAGGGAGCAATTCTTTGTTTTGGATGCTTGTAGTGATTATGTGATTGTTAGTTTGATGGAGAAGCGGAGAGGTTGAAAGCTTTTGTATAAGGGTTGAGACACCTTTGAAGTGTTCCTTTTTAATTTAATTAATTTATTCTTTATTGAAAAAAGAAGAAGAAAAGAATGAGTGATCCTTGAAGCATGGGTTTGCTTTAGTGATGGATCTAACAATTTGCCATTTATTGAAACTTAAAGTGGATTTGCATTTGAACCACATAGAGACACACACCAAAAACAAAATGGGTCACATCTACAGTTGTTTGCTTCAGCACCACACCACATCCCATTATTCATTTTCTTGACCCTTATGTTGTTGCATCAGACGATCCACCTTTCTAATGGACTTTCACTACCTCCCAAGGCCAACTATCTTTCATATTTTCTCCTTTTTTATGGAATCTATCAAAATTAAGTGTCTTCATCATCTACATGGAATAGAATATGGGTCTCTTCTTACACTGTGACTACATGATTTTCAACAAAGGAAAATAAAAGATTCTCACCATGCAAAGATTACGAACTCGAAACAATGTTTTACAAACTCATTCACACTTGTTGGTCCTATGGATTCCAACCACAACTAAAGGAGAATTTCATGGCACATTTTGTTGTATTTTAAAATATTGCTTTTATTTATTTATTATATTAATTAAATAATTTTGAGTGTTATTAAAAATAAATATTTTATTTTAGTCGCTATCAAAATCAGTTTTTGGTTTCACTCCTTCCTTTACATTTCATCTCACCTTACCCCATTGGTAGTTTTAAGAAACTTCATTTTATTATTATAAGTAGTATACAGATAAAAAAATTATATATAGATTTTTATATTAAAGAAATGAGTATCCATTTTAATATTAAATTATATATCATTTTATTTATTATGATTTTTATCTTTTGTAAAAAATATTTTTACTAGGTACAAGTATACTTATTATGCAATGAAGATGAGAAAG
The DNA here is from genome assembly GCF_000499845.2 of Phaseolus vulgaris. Lineage (NCBI taxonomy): Eukaryota > Viridiplantae > Streptophyta > Magnoliopsida > Fabales > Fabaceae > Phaseolus > Phaseolus vulgaris. The sequence goes on from NC_023750.2 coordinate 39,131,265, forward strand.
AGACACAAATGTTCATATTGATCGGATATTGAGGATGAGAATGTATATATGTTTACATCACAAAATAGAATAGGTAGAGTCAAAGTCACACTAACATTGTCTTGATGTCATATTTACTAATAATCTTTTCTTTTTCTATTTATAAGCCTTTGGATTATTCTTATTTTTAAATAGCTTGTTATATATATATATATATATATATATATAAAGTGTGAATTTTTTATATTGTTTGGGCAATATTCATGTTTTTAATTAAGATTTTTTACCTAAATATATCCAATTGATTTAAGAATCTTATAACCAATAGTAAACCCTAGAAAAAAATTTAATATATGCATAATCAGGAAAGGTCAAAAGGAACATTTACACATCTTTCATTAGTAGTAGTAAAAGCAACACCCTTGCCTAGTTCATGTGTTCGAAACCATAAGATGGTGAGACCTACCTTAGAGGAAGTAATGGTATAATTGCATGCCCAACAAGCTCAAAACTGAGTTATGTTAGGCAAAACAAAAAAATTAGTTCAGAACTGAGAACCATGAAAATATTTGATAGAGAAATCATGGTTGAACCTCCATGAGACTTTCAACCCTGCAAAGGAGGTCACACTACTCTAATTTCCTACAACTTCATCCTTCCTTTAAAGAATTCCTTTGACGAAACTCAAGAACACATACAACATGTCAAAAGCTTATGAGCCTAAATGTTAACTATGTGAGGCAATAATGCACATTGCAATGCAAGATGATTGTGTCTGTCACAAATTTTAGGAAATGTTATGAAACATTTATGATAACAATGGATCACCTAAAGAATTTTTGTGTAATCAAGTTATTCAATGAAGATTATGAAGGCATGACCCTCCACGAGGACAATCATGTGCAGTGGTAAATCTTAGACCAACAATTTTGAGGGAGCAAATAATTTACCAATAGGGTCCGCACGACTAAGACTCTGATTCAGTACGCGGTTTAGATTTCGTTTCAGACCGACTAACATGACTAACAACGAGACTGATTAATGATTCAGCATTTGTTAATCTCCTTTTATTATTAGGTCCATTAACGACAATAGACTCACAATAATTATATAAATAAGCACAAATTCCAAAAGATCATGTACACAATCATCTAATATTAAATATTGAGTGTCGAGTGTCAAAGTTGACTTGAGCGTCGAAGTACCTTTTGCAGATACCATAGAGAATGAGGTGTAGACCGACCAACCGAATAGTGTTTTATCGTTCACTTAATTTCAATCTCGTTTGAAAATAAATAATATACTCAAACTAAACGTAATTTTAATATATATAATGTCCATGAAATATACTAGAGTTCATTGATCGCATTGACCCTTGCTTACCTTCAAAAGTAGTAGGTTTGACACAGGGTTGGAAAGGCCAAGGTTATCTCTTCTCCTTATAAGCTTTGTCACTGATCTTGTGGTAATATCCACCATTATGATAGGTATAAAGTTTTATAAAGTCATTGTTGACCAAGAAGCTCTACCAATGTTTTATATTAGGATGCCTATGGGTTGAAAATTTGTAAAGACGTGTTGTAACCTCTTCGCCAGACCCATTGCTTCCGTAATTTTTTTTTTCATGAGTCAGTGGTGGGTGTTAATGATTAAGAAAGGTACGTACAATTATTCCATATCATTGTTGTTCACATGTAAAGTAAGAATAGTACAATACACATCCACATGTAAGAGAAACATAAACTCGTTTATACGAACTTCTGACCAATAAAAAATGAAGGTACATAAAATTATACATATTACTCATTTGGGAATGCAACGTCCACCTGTAATATATCATTTGGTCCTCCCACTTTGAACAACCTTTGCAGTTTCCACTGTGCATCTAAAACAAAAGTACATGACCTACAACGAAAAATCAATGTGAAGCATTAATGTGAATGAGGAGATATATAGAAAGTATGCATTCTCTTAAATAATTTTCAACTTCTTATAAATCGATGATGGTACTCTTCTCCCATAAGCTTAATCATGTATTTTTAAGAAAAGCAATGAACTATTCAGATTTTAAAACATTATTTGAAACACAATGTTCTATGTGCTGCTTTTCCGTCACCTATCGTGGATCATATTTTGTCAGTTTTTACGTTGTTCCTCTGAAATGAAAAGCACGTTTGGGCGAATGTCCCTATTCACTTCTTCCCTGGACCATTTCTGTTTCTCTTTTTTCTTTTTGGGCTTTTGCCCCCTGTAATCTTCCAAATTACTTCAATAATGCTACAACTATAACACCACCTTCAAATTGTAATCTGCTGCACCTGTTCAAGAAATAACCATTTCCCATTTTTGATGTTCATCAGGTTATGAATCTGAAACCAACATAGAAAAGTACAAACAATGATTTTTGTGTACTAGGATTTTCTTTACAAAAAAATCTCAAATCATAGTTTATATACAAAAATTATCTCGCAAAACACTTACCCTTCACCATGTCCCTACCCATATTCATTTATTTTTATTTCTATCTCCTTTCAAAAATGTTGTGGTCCCCAAATTGGAGATTATTATTGTTCTCTTAAAAGATATTAAGATAACTTTTACTTAGTGATTTATACTTGTTTCATTCTTTTTTTTTTTATTCTCACTCGGTCAAAAGGACATATATAAAAAGTAATATTTCAATGTTTAATGTTTAAAGTAAATATTTTGTATTTGGTACTCAGTGCAATTAATGTGCGATAATGACATATTTTCTCTTGAAAGTTGTAACTATTTATATTTTAATCATGAATCCAATATTATTAGAGCCAATTAACATTTGGATCATAATTAAAAACGTATTATCTAATATTTTCATATTGTTTAACTCGTTAAATTTCTTCTGATATTAATGCATTTTGAACATGTGGTCGGTTAAAATCACGTACAGAAACTTCTGGATTTTGTCTGATATTAAAGTTCAACATGGATAACGAGCATTAAAAATCATACCATTGTTAGAGCTTGCATTAGTGGTAGTTTTACCATGATTATTATAGCTTCACAGTATTTTAGAAGTCACAGAGTAACAGTGAATGGAAGGGGAAAATACAAATATTGGTGGGCGATCTTTATCATTCATCTATAGGGAAGGAATCATTCGCAAGAGTTTCATGTAAAATTGACACCACCTCGTTGGAGTTTCTCTCACCATCAACGACACTTTCTTTCCTTTGCTTTTCTCAAAGTCCCACCTTTTATTCTCTTCCATAAGCAAACACATGCACCACATGATCCTTGTCACCGCATAACTCATTGGCACGTGAACGTTTAACAATTCAATATCATCAAAAAAATATCAAATGGGACACGAGTCACACGATGCTACACTGTGCAGGACCACGCAAGATAATCTATATTATTATTATTATTTTATGTGAACTTTGCAAAAATGCTGCTTCTATCTCCTTAATTTTTACTTTGTTTCTGACCTAGACTATGCTTGTTTGGCCTCCTTTTTCAGCTTCTTTTACTTTCCTTCAAACCCGTGAAGGTTCTTTTCTTCTGCATGAGATACCTCAAACTCAAACTTATTATGGAAAGGTGGATATAGTAACAAAGGAACTGACTACAATTTAAGGGCAGTGGTCACTTTTCCTTCTAGTGTAGAATGTAGAATCCATTTACAGTACTATGGTTGATCAAATAAAACCATGGATCTACTGTGCAAAAGTTTGTTGGTCCTTTTATTTCTCACTCTTTTTCTAACTTCTGGAAAAGCCAGCTAAAGAACTGAATCACAGACCACTCCCATATGCAAGCAGAAAGAAAAAAGAATGCCCAATTTCAATAAATTGCCCATGTGAGTGCTAAAAATAATAAACTCACCTTCCTATAAAAGGAAACTCTTCTTTTACACCAGCTAATGCATTTTAACAATAAACATGCATTTCTATAGTAGGAAACAAAGAAGTTATTGAGTTAGGAATAATGAAGTATGCTGACATTAAAAAATAAAGTATCCTGTATGAGAAAGGATTAGGAGTATGAAAGAAACTACATTGAAATGTGACAATGACAAAATCAGCAGACAATTAACTAATATTTTGATGCAGAAAAGAAAACTAGGTAGAAAACAAGAAACAGGCCAAGAAAAAGAAAAGAGAGAAATTATATTAGGCTATGATATGACCAAAGTAAGATGGTAGATTTGTTAAACTAAACAAAATAATTGGCATAGCAGGAATAATAGATCTTATGATAAACTGTGTATATTATAGACAAACATAAATTGACTGCCCTAGAGGGTTAATAGAAGCTATTATTCTACTTTCCTAGTTCCCACTGCTTTACTTTAAGATTCTCTATAGTATAACAAAATTTCTGAAGACGATGTAGATATTTGGCTCTTCTATATGTATCATGCCTATGGACTATGTTAATTGCAATTCTCCATATCACGATGTCTGTATGGGGTTGGATGCTTTGGAAAACAATGCAATCAACTTTTCCTTGGTCAGCTGATCAGGTCCCTGAGATTTAACTACAAATGTATGGAAAACAGTATCATTTGCAGCAGTAAGTTTTGAATCAACAACACCAATCTCTGCCTCTTTGAAAGTTTGGATGACTTTTGAAACTGGATGAACATCAATAGGGCAGCTCACCTTTACTACCACCCCATCTTGTGCAGCTTGAACATCCACATCAGGAGCTCCATTACTATGATTTTCTGCTCTTGCATTGGCTTCCACTGCTGATCCATCCATAGAGGTGCTTCCAAATCTCTCTCTCTCAGACTCCATGGTCTTGAGTTTCGCTTGAAGTTCATTGATGTAAGCAATAGCATCACCCAATAGTGATGCCTTGTCCATCTTGGAGATATTTGGAACAACAGCACGCAGCGCATAGAACCGCTGGTTCAGCTTCTCCCGCCTTTGCCTCTCTGCCTCCACATGATTGAGGGGTTCCTCCCTTCCATTAGCTGGCTTCCTTCCCCGCTTCCTCGGCCTCCTGTCATCAGCAACACTCACTCTCTCCTCCTTGCACGAGGCCTCAACATCAGAAATCTCAGATTCAGCAATGATTGATCTCCCTGAAGCCCTTGAAGTGGCTCCCCTTGAAGTGGCTCCTGAGAAATCAATTTGCATCTGAACCGGCCGTTGCTGCTGATAATTGTTATGCACAAAATCATGCCTTGTGCCATTGGCCAGCTCAGGCACAGGCACAGACAATGTACCGGAGCTGGCCAACCTACGAGCATGCATTTCAGGAGGAGCAACCTGCCTCACAACTTGACCGGTCCCCCAATTAGAAGTATGGATACCATTCGGAAAACCAATAGTATTCCCATTGGGATGACCTCCCCACGCCCTGGGCCTCTCCTCCATTTTCCTCACAGCAAGTTTCTCCCTGAATTGAGTCACACTGTTCAAATCCTGCCCAAAAATCTTTGGAACTCCAATTCCTTCAACTCTATTATTACCATTACTGCTGTTATTGTTATCCTTATCCCCAATTGGCACACTAGAAAAAGGGGCATCTGCATTCTCTTCTCTCTTCTCACTCACCAAATCCAATGGTGCAATTGGCTTGACCCTGGGAGGGACCAATGATGCCTGTGAAGAAAACACAGACTTCAAAGCCTGCAAAAGCTCAAAACTCTCACCCACCATCCTCACAGACCCCATCTCCACCACTCCCATATCAGTAGGCACTAAAACAACAGTCTGAATTCCAGCAGATTTGGCCAAGAAAGACCTCACACAGTAATCAAAACTAGATTTGAACACATCCGAGAGCCACAAATGCTTCCCAGAAGCAAAGCACTTACCTGGACCCCCTAGTCCACGGGGAAAAGAGAAGTACATGGAAGCAAGAAAGAACATCTCGGTGTCAGTAACACGGTCCAACCCAAAAGCATAATTGTCCTCGTCAGAACCCCCAAAAGTCATGTGCAGCTTCTGCAACACCCTCTTCCTCATCCCCTGCACCTTCTCGTCATCAGCAACAACCCCTCTACCTTTCCCTCTCACTTCTCCACCCTCTTCTCCCTCCCTAGGTTCCCTACAACACCCATCTCCCCACCCCAAAACCCAATCCCCAAACTTGGACTGCGAAATTTGCCAGAAGATCGCGTAGTTCCAACTGAAGTTCGACGCGTTAGGACGCTCCACGAGATCCGAAAGCTTGTTCTGCAGATTCTCGCCGCTCCCAAACGCCATTAACAGATTCTCATTAGAAACCGAATTCGCCACCAAGTAATCAAACGCACCGCGACCCAAAACCTCCACCACCGTCGCTTTCTCTTCCTCATTCCACACCCCTCCCAACCCCACCTCAATCTTCATCCCCGAAACCCAACAAAATCTCAACTTTCTCAAAACCAAATCCAGAAACCTCAGATCTCGCAGAATTTCAACCTGGGGCTCCGGAAAATAAAAAAAACCTAAAAAAATGCCCAAAGGGGTAACAACTCAACAAGGGACAACATTACGAGTACACCCAGTGTTTAAGTTATCAAAAGGGTGTCTGTGTCTCTGAGGAAAAACATGTTTATGTCCAAGTTTCACCAAATAATAAAAAAAAAAGGAAGAGATAAAAAGGATTTTTCAGTTTTCTCAGTGAAACTATTCCTAAAACGAAACAGCGAACAAGGAAAAAAAAAAGGCTTCAGAGTTTGGGAGAAAGAGAGAAGTGTGTGAATGAACAATGAACAAATAACAATGCGGCTTACGTTCTCTAACTCCGAACTCACTCTCTCTTTCTTTCTTCCTAAGTTGTAACTGCAAAGTGCGAAACAAACCAACCAGGGTTAAAGTTTAACCAGGGTTACTTGGTTGGAAGTTGAGAGGTAGTGGTTTTGGTTGTTTGCTCCTATCTATCTACTAGTCTTGTACTGAAGCCTGCAAATACACTAAAATAAATATATTAAATAAACTCATAGTAATTAATGTTTGATATAAATAAAAAATGTATATTTAAATTAGCATGTGTGGTAATAAATGAGAGAAAGAGATAATGGAAGAAACAAAATAGTGTGTAAGTAGATAAAGACAAGTTAACCTTAGAGTTTAAGGGAGTATATGAAATTCGTGATACTCGTGCTCAACAGTGACAAGCAATAGCAATAGCTTCTCACATGTGACTCACAGTTATGAATCTGAATGGCTGAATTTCGTGTTTCTGTGTGTCCATGTTAAAACATGGAATTGGTTGGTTTGGTGCTGTCTTTTCTCACTTCTGCATTATTTCCTTTTGCTCAACTTTATTTCCTTTTGCTCAATCAAAACATCAAACACTACCAACTGCTCTTTTAAATACTGGCAAAAATCCACACTCTATCTCACTTCTGCATTATTTTGTCTTTTATTTACTCTCTCCAAACTAAACTCATCAAATCTGTCATCACATTCAGGGAAAATACCTTCTCTGCTCTCACACTGCATTGGTCTTTCTAAAATCTTGGGATATTCAGAGCCAAACTTTATTCTCTAGATCTCTTGTTCATAGAAGAAAATGAAGAAAAAAAAAACAGATTTTTTGGGAAATAAATGAATATTTACTTGATGTGTACTTTGTCAAACATTGAGCTAATCAATAAAAAACAACTTGTGAGAAGATATAATGCAGTGGATACAGGTATTAATAACTGCCTTATTAATGCTTTATTTATGGTGAATTACTATAGTTTGTTAATTACAATTATGTATGGTGTGAATATAAGTTGGATGTGCAATGCATAATAAATATATCATTAATAACTAATTAATTTATGTTTTTCTTGGAAATTTTGAATTTTTTAGTATTTTGGAAAATTGCATTCAATAAGAATCTATTTGATATTTTAGAAACATATATATAAACGTATTTAATACTTTTAGTAAGAATGTGATATAAATGAAATAGAAATATGAAGTAAATATGTTGGTTATGTTAATTTTTTATCCAATTGAGTTAGTCTCATGGACTAAAATGTTTATTTCTCAAATTTGGAAAAGTTATATATTTTAAATATAAGATACCAAAGGTGAGCATTACCCTGTTTTGATAGACTAAAAAACATTTAAATTCTAAAATCAATAATTCTCTTCCATGGAAAATAAAATAAAACAATATGTATAAATTTAGATGTAATCTTTTTCATATTTGTATGTTATTATCTTATTAAAATTAACATTTTCATGCATGTGATCCAAAGAAACTACAAATTTTAATTAAGGAATAATATTAAAATGCTTAAAGAATACTTTCTTTTTTCTCTCATAGGATAGATTTGAGCATAACTAAATTTGAATATCTCAAAAAAAATGTTGATTTAATTTAATTTCATGTGATAAGTAAATCAAATGAACATGATAAGGGGATTAGTATTTTCTTCATCTTAAAAGTAAAAAATAATAATATAATCTATAACAGTATATATAAACAGATCTCTCTTTAGTTTTTTAAATTTTATCCTTTATAATACTAAATTATACTAAATTTAACAAATATTTTTAAACAGAAAAATTGAATTTTAAAAACTTTAAAGAAATTTGAATTTAAAAAGAAAAAAAAACAATTTCTTATAATTTTATCCTTTAAATAACTACTTTTTAAAATTTAAATAGTTCTTCACAATAAAAAATCACCTATACAATAAAAAAATTAAATACAACAAAATTTATTTATTTTTTCATAAATATGATTTTTCAATTCTAAAATGGTGAATTTTCCTTTAAATATAAAATTAAACAATTTTTAAAAACACAAACACGTTATAAAAATATTTGGAAATATATAATTTTTATTTTAAAATAAATAAATTTCCAAATAAATGTTTTAAACATTAATTCTTTATCTATATTCGTGTTTTGAAACACTACTAATTTTTTTTTCATAAATATTTAAAAATTTAACTATTTAAAAAATCTAAGAAATCACCCCAGTTACATTGAAAACGTCATTTATTGGCAACTAATTAAAATTAACTTGTAATCAGTGTGAACCTTTGTTAACGGACTTCACTGTGCCAGAAATAAAAGTGAGGTTTTTATTACAAATATTTAAAACACTTAATTAAAAAACTCCATTTAATTTCTGAAAGAGTTATAAATAAATATAAGAAGACAAAAAAAAAATAGAAATCACTGAAAAAAATTAATTGAATTTGTTCAGACGTTAAAGGGATACAGATAAAATAAGATATGAGAGAGGAAATAAATGATATCATATGAAATTGATAAAAAAGATATTACTTTCAAAATATATATGATACTATATAATTTTAGAATTATTCTAATTTTTTTTATGTGAAACTTATATTTTAAGAAAAAAAATATTTATTTTTCTAAATATAATTTGATGGAGAATTACTATGGCATAAAAAAAATATATGGTTCACGCATGGTTATGTTTATTTCACTTTTTTTTTTTATCATGATACGGTAACACGACAAGGTTAATATAATGATGAAGAAAGTTGAAGAGAGGGTAGAAATTGCAAAGAAACATTATTATTAATAATTAATTTGTGGAATCATAAAGTTGAAAGCTATCCAGAAAAGGATTCATAGGAACCAAACATATTTGTTGTGTTTGAGGTTCCAAGTTTAATTACTTTGCTAAAGATAAACCACTACCTTATCCTCTTCCACCTTTATGGTGGACCTAATTTGGAGTGGAACATAAGACAACAAAATTCAAAATATAAACCCATATAATAAATATCAAATAACCTAAATCAATTTTACTAATTCCATTTTTAATATTTATAGTTTATAACTATATAACTCAAATTTATAATTTATAATAATTAATTTTCTTACTTGATATATAAATATATGTTCTGGCAACACAATTTTGTTTATAAAATACCCATAAAAAAAACTAAGACTATCTTTAAGTTAGTGATGAGAGAGTATTTCTACCAGTTTACAAAAATTAAAGATTTTCCGTTTTACAAAATATTTTTCTTCTTCTTTTCCTAATCATCATTTATGTGCATTAAATAAAAAATTGAGTTATCATAAGTTTTTTAAACAATGGTATTAATGTCATTTATTATTTTGCACTCATAGTCATGGTTGGAGAATGAAAGCCTTCATCTATCAAATCAATTTGTAGTTTCCTCCTCAATCATCAATGAAGAAAATATCTCTAATCAATCAACTTCTTCCAAATTTTAGCTTCCAATGTGAATTATTAGCACATGAATTTTTAATAGTGAAAACATTAGATTTTCAAAAGAAAATCTATTTGAAATTTCAAAATATAAAATTCTTACATCTCTAAAGATATTATATTAATTTACCACATCATCTCCCTTATATAAATAGATAGATGATCATAAAAAAAAAACTAATTACACATGTGATATTAGTAAATTATCTTATTAATTTTTTTAATTATCCATGATATTCCGCGTTATTTTACCACATTTTTTAATATAGAGAAATTTATTTCCATCATAAATTATACTTAATTCACCTCAATGTCCATTTAGCACTACTTGACTATTTTAAAAGACTTTTATACTAAGTATATCTTGCTAAAAATTAAAATATTATTTATTATAAAATCATTTGGTCTGTCAACCTTAATTGCATATGACAAGTTAATTCTTTACACTGAATTTATATGAACATTAGTATAAAAAAAATCAAAAGATATATTTTCAGTAAAACAATATTGTTAAAATCACTATTTTTTACTAAATGATGTATCATTCATCGCAATAGCTTCCATTAATTATAAAATAACTTTTAAAAGGTATAAAAATAAGAAATAAATGATTCCTGTCCCACAATAACTACAATTTGAATTAAAAAAAAAGAGTAAAAGATAGTTTAACTTTTTGAGAAAAAAAAATATTTTTTTATTCTTAATTTAACTCAAAATTAATTAGTCTTTCTATCCAATGACACTGATATTATTTTAATAAAATGATTAAAATTAATTTTGAGAACAAAAGGAGTATATTATTTTTATCAGCATTGTTTTTTATTAGTAACAAAAGGGGTAAATTAAATCCTAAGAAATCAACTTTGTTCAGTAAGTGGTAATTTAAAGCCTTTAAAAAATAACCAATAGAATCTTAAATTAATTATATCTCTATGAAAACTGAGACAAGAAAGTGTGTCAGACGTGAATTTAAAATGCGGGTCTTAAATAAAATATTTAGAAATTAATATTTATAATTTGACATTTTTTTCATTCTTAACAAAGGCGCGTGAAAGGTGTTAACATTGTTATTGGCGCGGGTCATGTCACGCGTTTTTGGTAGCTTTCCATGGATGCGACTTGGTCTGAATACAAACACGTTTTTACACATCACACGCGTTTCACGTTTGGGTTACACGTGTTGCAATATGGTGCAGTTAGGTCCACTTTGAGACTAAGGATGCACGTGAAGGTCACGTGAAGGAGGTTGAAGTTGGAGGGGGAACACGTGAAGAGCAACTGCACTAATGAGTATAATAATTTACACTTTTCCTTTTTGGCATTTTATGGCTACAAATTCTCCTTCTTATCAATCCACCGCTGCAACGTTTTTCTTTATTTATTATTTTATATAATCGTGTCTCAATTTGTAAGTTTCTTATACATTTAAATCTTCCAAATACATATTTTAATTAATATAATAAATTGTGATTATTTAATTAATATAATGTATTTTAATATATAACTAAATTATTTTTATTATTTTAATATTTATTATCATTATTATCATTACTAGTGGGAACACAGGCACTCACGTACATGTGTATCCGCATTTTTCATTTTTACTATTTATATATTTATATAATTTTAATAAATATTAAATTATATGTGAAGATATGTAAATTATCTAAATGCACCATTGATAATAGTTTTATTAAGATTTTATGTTAATTTTTTTATATTTTCATTTTATTGTTTTTGAATATTAAATTTTGATTTAACTTTGGTATAATCTTGAACTTTGTAAGGTTATCAAGATTAAAATTAAGGTTTAAAAAAAATGGACCAGCAAACAATGTCAAAACATAATGCAAATGGTTGTATGTTGGAAGTTGTAGAATCTATCACCATATCAATTGAATCCACATCTTCCATGGCAAAGAAGTTGAAAAAAATAAAATAATAAACTAAATACAAATTACCAAACTTACAACTTATGTAATATCTAATAGATCAAAGCACCCGTAGACATAAAAACTTTGTCCGCAACGCTGGGTTTAGGATTCATACAAAAATATAAAAAAAAATTACGAAAGCAATAGAAGCAAAAATGTTCAAATCCTATAACAATGAGACACGTCTCTGCTTCGAACGCTGGTGGTTGTTGTTGTACAGTGGTGATTGAAGAGGTACTAAGATGGGTGAGAGTAGGAGAAGAACATGGAGCGTGAAGGAAGAGGGTCCAAAATGTGTCAAAATTTATGAGCATTTTTTTTATGCAACGACTACTCCTTATAAGGGAGTGAATATAACTGGTAAAAACTACTCTTTTCTAGGAAGGTGGATGTAAATGGTGACGGTGGAAACTATTAAAGAAAGTGGTAACCGCTCAGTAATAATCAAATTGTTCACGTTTGGCCACTACTCACATCTCCTAATATTTATTTCTCTCTCATAAAACAGACACTCCCTCTCCTTATGCAATTAATTTTCAAAATAAATTATCTTTTTCAATTCATAACCACTTATTCACATCTCTTTCAATTTAAAACCGCTTTTTCACCTCTCTTTCAATTCAAAACCGCCCCAGTAGTTAAGAGGGGAATAAGAAATGACACAATGACCATGATACAATAATAAAATTAAATATTAATATAAGAATAAAATAGGAAAAAAAATTAAGAGCAGTTAAGAGGGAATCCCCTTTGTATATAGGTATAGATTATCTTTTTTATTATATAATATAATGAATTATATATACTCAACAAAATTATTTATATAATATAATTAATTATATTCTATTTAAAGTTTAAATAACCACCACTCAAAGCATATAAGTTGAGTTCACTTTGTTATTGCTTAGTTATCAATTATTTTTTAAATTTTAATTAATATTATTAAATTTTTAACAAAATTTGAACTGATTTCAAGTATCAAAATATAGTACTGATTACTTACCTTTTATTTTTTACATCTCAAGTTCTTCAAATTCTTATAAACTGATTTTAAGTACCAATCAAGAATTCTTTTATTTTTTTTAAGATTTTAAGACTTTGATTGGAGCATCTGTTAATATTAATAGGTCGTATAACAAACTATTTAGATAAATTATATTTTCATTTAATAGGAGATACTCAGATTCAAATTAGGTAGAAGAAAATGTTTATCTAAAAAAAACTTAAAAATAAATGATGATATAAGTTAATTATATTCCTTTTAATAAGAGATATATGTATACAAACTTTTAAAATAAATTATATCTCCTTTTTAATAGTAGATAAGGCATATTATATAACATAATTTATTATGCTAGATGTTATATTTAATCAATTATCATAATTAATTATATTATCTTATATAAAGTAACATATTTTGGTGTTTGATGTTGGATTGATGAATAAAAGTAAGGTTTGTAAAACATTAATGCCCACCTTTTTATAGTTGTGAGTGTGTAAAAACCACCATTAGCTTAAATAGGGTAAAAATAATTATGTTTGAATTTTATTTTTGAAATTCACTCATATGAAATGTCATTATCAAAGTAAATTTTGTTGAGATATGTTTAAAGTTTTAATTTTATTTTTTATACGATTAATTTTTGTAAAAATTAGTGATAAATTGCAGGTCAAAAAGTTTTTTTTTCTATTTTATTATGATACTTTTTTCAATTTTATCTTATTATTTTAAATGCTTTTAATTTAATTTTAATTTTTTCAAAAATAAGTTAATATAAGTTTTCCGTTAAATGTTATGATATGTTACCAGTTAAGATAAAATTAAAAATATATTATAACAGAAAAATAAAAAAGAGTATTTAACATAAATTGCATAAAATGATAGTTCATTAAAAAAATAATTATTGAAATCGCATACAATTTTTTTTTACTAAAGATTCAATATATTTAATTTATTTATTAAAAATTAAAATAAAACTAAATTAAATTTCCTAAAAAATAGTTTCATCTAATATGAATCAGATTTGAATAATCTATGAACTTACAATTTTAATAATTCTTATCTAATTAATTCAATGCCTCAAATGATAGAATATGAATTTTAAAAATTTAAATTTAAGTTAAGCTAGATTCATGGTATTAGATCTGAATCCAATCCAACATGATTTTTTTGCTTATTCCAATACCTACTATTATTTATTCAAAACAAAAACTTTAAAGATCTTCTTTACCCCTTTTGTTAACTGATAATTAAGTTTTAAAAAAAAATATTAATATCAATTATTTATCAGAAAAAAACATGATTAATTTAATTTTGGTTAAGGATATAATTATAAACATAAAATAATGCATATAATTAAAAAAAATAATAAAATATAGTTAATTTTATTTCGTTATGGGCTTTCTCACGATTTTAGGTCAAAATGGAATACATCCGACTTGTACTTGTACTTGATGGATATATGTTCAATCAAATTAGAGATGGTACACAACTCCCTAGTCTTGAGTCGAGCAAGTGAGGTGAAAAGACTTGTCAAAAACATTTGCGGCTAAGTCCGACCATTCAATACATTTATCTTGAAGAATAATATAAACTTTTAGGCAAGAAAGGTCAAGTTAAAATCAAACCTGAGCTTTGATCGATACATGTGCGAGCATTTATCAAAGTTGTTTGCGGCTAAGCTCGACTGCTTGTTGGATCTACCCTTGAAAAATAATATATTTTTAAGCAAGAAAATAGACCTAACCTTTGGCAAGGGCGTGGGTTCAATTGGGCAGCTCAACTCTGGATGACAATCGAACTGAATCTGAGTTGCTTTGAAGCTACTATTGTTCATAGACTAATTTGGTCTGATGCAAGGCCAACTAGATTTTTATTCCAAGTTGTTGTTGATCGCAGATTCATCGGTCTGATGTAGAGGCAACTAGTTTTTATTACAAGTTGTTGTTGGTCGCAGACTCATCATGTCCAAGATGGAGACAATCAGATACAATTAGAGTTGTTTTTTTATCAGACTTCTTGGGCCCAAGATGTAGACAACCAGATACAGTGTTAGTTGTTTTTATTGAACTTCTCGAGTTCGAGAGGAAACAACCAAATACGTTTGAGTTGTTTTTTTATTGGACTTCTCGGGTTCAAGAGGAAAGAATCAAATATGTTTGAGTTGTTTTTTATTGGACTTCTCGGGTCCGAGATGAAGACAACCATATATAGTCTGAGTTGTTATCGGGTCCGAGATGGAGACAACCAGATACCGTCTGAGTTGTTCTCGGGTCCGAGATGAAGACAACCAGATATCGTCTGAGTTGTTCTCGGGTCCGAGATGGAGACAACCAGATACCGTCTGAGTTGTTCTCGGGTCCGAGATGGAGACAACCAGATACCGTTTGAGTTGTTCTCGGGTCCGAGATGGAGACAACCAGATCCGATCGGAGTTGTTCTCGGGTCCGAGACAACCAGATCCGATCGGAGTTGTTCTCGGGTCCGAGACAACCAGATCCGATCGGAGTTGTTCTCGGGTCCGAGACAACCAGATCCGATCGAAGTTGTTCTCAGGTCTGAAATGGAGACAACCAAATTCGTAAAAAAACAAAACACAACGAAAAATGCAAATTTATTGAAAACGCCCTTGTTAGAAGTAATTGTTATATGCATATTTTTTTTCTTTTCATTTTATTGGGAACATACTAAAATTAATCATCTTCAGATGAAATCAAATATACAATGACATATAATTTTATGTATAAGATATAAAATGTTTTAAAATGAGTGTTTAACAATTATGATCTTATAACAGAATCTGAAACATTATGATCTTTATATTTTACTATTATATAAAATTGAAGTATCTTTTATTTTATCCACATAAAAATTAGTAATGATTTATTTTATCAAAATATCTAATTTTCTCCCTTTCATGTATTGAAATAATATTTCATTTTTATAAAACAATATATAATGAAACGAAAGTAAATAATAATTTGAGTGTAGTGGATGAATATAGTATACATAAAATAAAGTTAAGACATAATAAAAATGCATACATCTCTTTGTAATTTTTTTTATTGTTTTAATCAGATTTTTAATGCTTAAAAAAAACGATTTCCATTGATATAAATTTGCATCTTAAGTGGGTTTTATCCTTTTGTAAAACTGTAATTGGCCGACAAAGCTAGTGCAACGAAACACAAAATAGTTGTTTTTATTTTCAATTAAATAATTGCCAAACATATTCAAGTGCTCCAAAGTTCAAATTTAATACAACAAAAATTAAAATCCTAGTAGTTCATATGTTTAAACCTAAATATCCACTAAGGATGGATTGAATAAATTTTATTTGAAGTTATAACGGATGGGATAAAACAAATTCATTAATTTATTTTCATCCATTATAAATTTAACTAAAATGCGGTTTAAATAAAAATTTAATTCAATGTTCATTGACAATTTTTTCCATAGATGCATATCTAATCAATTCATAAGAAAATGTTTTTAAGAAAATTAAAATAAATTCTTTATTTTTTTTGCCAAAATTATAGTTAAAGTTGTAATAAAATTATGTCTTATTGAAAATAAAATCAATAAAAATAATATATTCTAAGTGAGTGGTGGTAGTAGAAATAGTTTTACCGGTCTCACGGTGGATGCCAAATGTTCTTGCCAAGATGAGGTTGGTTATAATCTGGGTTAGTTTTGAGTATTCTCCCTTCAAGTTCTAGTGATACAACATACAGGGGATGAGGGAAACTTCACCTGCAGTATTTAATACTCCGACGCTTAAGAGCATCAAAATCAAATCTTGTGTATATAGTGCTAATATTCGAGTTGAGATATACTCCCTATTAGTGGTAATCTATTTATAACTTTTCATGGGTTTGGATCTTTGACACTAGTTTCTCCAGGGTTTTAATGTGACATGTTATAATATCTTTTCATAAAATCTGAATATCATGTATGTAAATAAAGTATTTTGAAATATAATCGGAGCATTGTGCAGGTAGATTAGAGCATTCAAAGATATCAGGATATTGTGCATTAAATTCACGTTAATATTGCATTAATCAGATTGACTCCATAATATATTTATCTAAATTAATATTATTACACTAACATAATTATGCGGGAGTTTATAATAATAGTCCAAAAAATCATGGTTAATTTTACTTCATCATGGGCTTTCTCACGATTTTAGACCAAAATGGAATACATCCGACTTGGACTAGATTGGTATATGTCCGATCAAATCCAGGACGGTACAAAACATAACCCACTTAAAAATTACAGTTGAAAACTGAGAACTTGTACTATGTTTCTTTAGCTCAGGTTTTCTCCCTAAGGTTTTACCAAGCAAGGTTTTAATGAGGCAAGCTCGGAAAAATAAAATCTCTTTCTCACAACACAGTCTTGTTACAATTCAATCAAGAACTAAAGATGTTTGACTAAGAGCACAAGTTCAATCAAGAACTAAAAACGCTCAACCAAGAGAAAAGTAAAAATAATATAAGTTCAATCAAGAACTAGAAACACTCAACCTAGAGCATGTCAATCGACTGAACCAAGAGCACGACAAAAAATGTTCAACCACGAGCATAGCTAAAAATCAAATCCAAACAAGTCCAAGTTGAACCTGTACATCTTCTCGGTTTCTGAGCTGGGGGACTTATGTACATATTCCCAATTACGACTGGGTACATTCAGGCCAATAACCACTCATTTAATATAATATTTAAGGCACATAAATCAAACAATAACTGTCCATTTAATATTATATTTAAGACACATAAATTAGACCATAAATTGATTATAAGTTACTGGCGATTATAGGTTATTGTTATAAAATCCATTTATATCACATGACTATCATTCAATGTTTTTCTTAATGGTCTGAGTCCAATAAAACTTATAAATAGATGATGACTCTCTCGGTAACGGGGCACACTAAACTTTATTTTATACTACTCTTCGCTCTCTATTAAGAATTTATCATCATCTTTGTGTTCATACTGACTTAAGCATCAAAGAGTCTTTTGCAGGTGGACTTCTCCCCTCATCGGAGACCAACTGAAAGCTCGTTCCATGAGGAACACAGAGCCCTTGTCGAGTTGCACTCTCCGAATTCATTTTCAGTAGGAACAATCTCTAAAATAGTATCTAATTTAGTTAATATAGTGACTAATTATTTTTTTTATATAATTTTGATTGTTATTTAATGAATTTCTTATAATGTTATTTATCAAAATTTCATATTAAGTAATATGAATAATGAAAAAGTAATAAAAATACTATAAAAATAAAAATAAGTTGATTTAAATGTTGTTATCACAATTTAATAAGTTTTTGGTTTAATTAAATTTGAAGTTTTTTTTATAAACTTAGATATTTTAATTGATTTTTATTAGATTTTTTTATATTGATCATTTAAATTTTTTAATCAAGTTGGTTGTTTAATTTATTTTCACTAATTAAGCAACGTAATTGTTATGTTGTTAAGAAATGTGACATGTTGTGATCATTATAAATATTATGGTTAATATAAAATAATAAATAAATTTTATTATTTTTTATGAAAAATAGGTTGAATAATAAGAAATCATGGAATCACTTCATCAATGGTGATGACGATAAGAGTCTCTCGTTTTTGTTGTAAGTGTGATGACATTAGAAATTATCGAAAAATATGATAATCTTTTTATTAAACATATTTTTAATAAAAATAATAAAATTAAATTTATTTATTCACATGAAATAGAAACCAATTTTTAGAGACTAAAATAATTAGTTATAATAGGAACTAAAAATAGAGACCATTTTAGAAATTAAAAAAAAAATTGGTTTCTAAATTAATTATATTATTTTCTATTATTGTTAAATAATTTCTAAATTGGTATCTAATTAGCAACTAAGGTTTTAACTACCAATTATTTGGTTTCTAAATTTGGTAGCAAAAACTTTGGTTGCTAATTAGATACCAATTTAAAAACTATTTAACAATAATAGAAAATAATAAAAACTAATTTAGAAACCAAATTTCTTTTTAGTTTCTAAAATAGTTTCTAATTTAGTTACTATTGCAACTAATTATTTTGATTTTTACAAATTGATTTTTTTTGGATTATTTTATATTAATCACAATAGTGTTCTATATTAATTACAACTGCTCATATTTTTTAACACAAAAAAATAAGTAATCAAGATAAAACAAATAACATTTATGTCATTTAATTAACAGAAATCTAAATGATAATTATTTAATTAAAGATATCAAAATTTCGAGTATTTAATACAAATCCACCTAAAAATACCTAAACTTAGGAGAAATTTAAAGCTTAATTAATTAAGTTTAATTCTTTTAGATGGATATATAATCTAAGATGCCTAATTAATTTAAATTTGTGTTACTTAACTATAACTTTATTTATGATTGTATTTATGATTTTTCTTATTGAATGATTGGGAGTAGATTTGACCACGTAGAATCTGCACACACACAAAAATTATTATGCACGTGGCGCTTGAAATAGATTTATTTATTACACCAACATAGGAAAACATTAATTGATGAAGCTACTAATGACAGAGACCATCTTTTGTTGTTGTAGCTGGGAATAAAAAATTGTTAAGTAATTGAAGATTCACAGCTGAATTGGTGTTTTATGTCTACCTTCTAACCCTACTTAACCTACTTTCAGTATCACTATTCAACACTGTCAATACCTCTTTTGACAAAACCTCAACACTAACTCTCTTATTTGTCCACACACCTAATTCTGTCGGCCATTTTCTGTTCACAGGTCAAAATAAATAATTTTTTTATTTTCTCTGCACCTCATATATTCGTCAAATAAATACTTGTATTAAATGCCTCTATTATTTAGTACATGCTTGATTTATGCATAATTATTGATATAAATTCATAATGTATTTCTAATTTGAGATTAATTTAAATAATTGTTAACAACTTAAGTTTTACTTATCGACGGTTGGATTTATTTATATATTATTTTTTTAATTATAGTCGATCTAATATCTCCAATATAGGTTTGAGATTCTTAAATACTTGAATGCGATTATACATTTATATTTAATTTAAAATTATTTTAAATAATTATCAAGAAGTTAAGCCTAATTCAATTTTATCATGAGTCTTCACCCACTTATATATTATAAAATATTTTCAACACACCCTCATATCAAGATCCTTAAAATTGTGTATGAGACTAAATATTTATGAATGTTCCGATAGTGATGACTTGACAAGACTAATAATCTCTTAATATAATAAACTCTAAATGACTCTTATATTATCTTAAGAATTAAATTTTAAATTTAACTTAATCTTAAAAAATTAAATGATTATGAAGTGTTGAAGATCCCACATCGACTACAGATTAGAGCCTTTCATTGTATATATGTAGGTGCAAATCTTATTCTCATGAGTTGGTTTTATGGAGTTGAATTAGGCTTAAAATTTCCGCTATCCGATCATTTTCGGACCACCCATAATGTATAGTCTCACTCATAATATCTTATTTATATAGTAGGATTTAGAAAAAATTATATGTGAAATGTGATAAGACATTTTAAACATGATTTTTTTTTTATGCAAAAAGCAATGGCATGTTTTGAATTTAGCTTGTGATTCACGAAGTGTGCTTCTGTGGTCGTAAATGGATGTTTTTTTTCAACATAATTTGATTGCGGGTTTGAAAATTGAAGTTGAAGATCTACGCCGTCATGCATGGACATGCTGACCCATCGTACGTACAATGATGAACCAGTGAACCTGTACTGTTTATTTACGATCAATTCCATACTTGTGTTTTGAATTTCCTTATTAGACTCAAGTCAAATAAAATTAATCTTAATTTATTATCAAAATTATGCCTCACATAACAAACGTCTCCATCTTCTATACTAAAACATCTTCTCCTCAAATTCTTATATCTTTAATTAAATTTTAACTATATTATAAATTTAAATATTTTTAATTAAGTTTGGTAAAAAAATTATTTATTATTTTTTATGTTGTTTTCATTTAAGTATCTTGTTACTGCTGAATTTTGCTTTCAACCGGATATTATGATCATTATTTGTATCTTATTTTCTGTTTGTCACCAATTACGTATACTACAAGAAAAACATGAAATAGAAACCAATTTTAAAAACAAAAAATAATTAATTATTATAGTAACTAAATTAGAGACATTTTAAAAACTAAAAAAATGGTTTCTAAATTAGTTTATATTATTGTTAAATGATTTTTAAATTGATATGTAATTAGTTACCAAGGTTTTAACTACCAATTATTTAGATTTTAAATTTGGTAGCAAAAACATTGGTTGCTAATTAGATACCAATTCAAAAATTGATTTCTATTTCATGATTTTCTTGTATTTCTTGTAGTGGTAGTTCATTTTCTTTAGAATATGCTCTAACTTACCAACGAAAAAATATTTTATTATTATTCTAATATTGTTTTCACTTCTAATAATAAGGTATTCCAATTGTATGATTTTAATTTATTTATTAATGTCATGTTAGTATTTCACTATGTAAGTAACTTCTAGTAATATTAATTTTATCAGCATTTATATCTAATATACATACCAAGAAATTACTATGGAAAAAACAAACTACATCACTCATAATATTGATTATCCAAAAATTAGTAGGATAACAATTTTGTAAGTAGTATAATAATTTTTTATGTTGTTTAAAAGTATATATTATATTGATTGTGGAAATAATTGATGTAGAATATACTCTTTATACTATTTTAAACCTTTGAAGCAATATAGAAAGCTTTTATAATAAGTACTAACATGTGGTTTCTCTCACTTTTCACTTTTCTTTAGGAATATGTCACAATTCCTCCGTCTCCATTAATTTCTATCTTTGTGACAACAACAATTCTTCTCCTCATTCTATGCTATTTTCTATATTGTAACCCCACTCTAATATTGCCAATCATTCTCCTTTTGTACAATTTTATTGTTTGAAAATGTAAGTTAATTCTTTGTATAAACACATCCTAGATCGTGGTTGTTCTATGGTACAAGTTGGAAGTTGGAACAATGGTAGGAGGAAGTGGAAGTTGGGATGGAGGAGAAATTTATTTGTGTGGATAGAGAATAGGTCCCTCATTTGTTTCTCTTATTAGATAATAAGGAGGTAGTCGAGGAGGGGGAGAGTGGTGTGGACAATTGGAGTTGTAGGGATGATAAGCATGTGTCTTTTTATGTGAAATATGCTTATAATTCCTTAAAGACGAGGAAGGTGAGGATATGACTCTTTTTGAGAAATTCTGGAAGATAAAGGTTCTTCCATCTGCACAAACTACAACTTGGAGGGTGTTGATTAATAGCATAACAACAAAGAATAATCTACTGAGACGAGGAGTCTTACTAGTAAGTAGCTTGTGTGGATTGTGTGGTGAGGAAGAGAAGATTGTTTGCCATTTATTCTTTAAGTGTAAGGTTGCATGGAGAGTTTGGGGTTTGTATTTGTCCTGGTTGGGATGCTTCTCTGTGAACCACTTTGATGCTAAGGTACACTTCTTGATGTTTGGACCTAGAAATGATAAAGGATCATTATCCAAAATTTGGGGAGGAGTGTGGATTGCAATTGTAGGTGAAATTTGGAAACATCGGAAATAGGTGTATCTTTAAAAAGGGAGAGTAGACCTTATAGAGGTGTTTGCGGTGGCACAAAGAAAAGTTTGGGCTTGGATTACTAGTAAAGAAAAAAATACAAAGTTATCTTATTTTGACTGGTGTTTGGAACCCGTGGCATGTATGAAATCAGTTAAATAATTTTGCTTTCTTTACTTTGGTATGTAATGCTAAACCTTTGTTTTTGGAAGGAAGAAGTTGTGAGTTTTGCAAATTGGATGTAGGCAGTCTAACTATCTGGATGGAGTAAAAGGATTTTTGCAATAAGAGCATTTGCTCCTTACATTAGATTAATATGACTCTTTGGAGGTGTATTTGTGTCGTGCAAATATTATGTTTTTTTTTTTGTGTTCGTAGTTTGTTAAGATGTTGTGCTTTTTGCATAGGGGATTAAAAAAAAGGAAAAAAAAAGTCTCATACTGTTAGAGGCTAATGTTTGGTGAACTGTTTTTGTTTGTATGTTTTTGGAGTTTGTTCTCATGATATACCCTGATTGCCACCAATGACAGATCTCTTTGGTTGTTTTTTAGAGTAAGGTTTTGTTGTTAGTTTCTGTTGAGAGTTTGGGATAAAATGTAGAGTGATGTCCTAATTTTTTTTTTCTAGATAAGAGTTGGGTCACCCCTTAAGTGACTCATATTTATTTATTATTTCTTGTTGATAAAAAAATCCTTTCATTCTAAAATAAAGACTTTAGATGTTGAAATCATTTAGAAGCATAATTATATCAACTTCCCTTGAGTTGAGAGTGTAAAAAAAATCTATGTTATCTTTATTATTTTACAGTTATGATTTATAGGGATAATTGAAGTTTATTGATTGATATAAAATATTTATCAAATATTTATGAGTTTATTATAAATGAAAAATGTGTTAATTTTATTGAACACTCGAATTCTTTACCATATTAATTGATTTAATAAAAATTATATAATATTTTCACCTGATAAAAAATAATTCAGTCTAGGAAAATTAAATTATTATGTCATATTATTTGATAAACTTGTTTAAAAAACGTAGTTATTTAGAAAATACAAAATAATAGTTGTAATATTTTTCTAGTTATACACTCATTTATGTATACTAACACATTTTACTAAGATGTTACATTAAAATTTTACAAAACTATTACATTAAATAAGAGTATTTTAGTCTATAAATGTAATAATTAATATTCTTTAATAAATTTGCACTAAAGTAAGAAAATATGTAGATTTTGAGGAGAAAAAGTATTGAATTATATTTTGAAAATTTCTCACAGTTGTAATTTTTAATAACAACACTTTAGTGGGTTAAGAAAATAATATGTATTCATTTTAACCTCGAGTCTTAACTAAAGTAATACTATTTACTATTAAATATATCAATAAAAATTCATTTTTATAATATCAATATTTCAATTTTAAGTTTATAAACAGAACGTTAGAACCAATCAATGCATCTAATAGTTGACTTTAACATTATTATCTAAAAAATCTTGGGATCAAAATAACAAACATGAAACATGTTTACAAAATTAGGAATAAAGAGAGGAAATTTTAATAAGGACAAAACTTACCTACAATACCTAAGATATTATATATATATATTATGCATATAAAATATAAAATAAATATATGAGATTAAGAGTTATCTTGAATTAACAGTAACATGTTATATATATAAAGAGTTAGGGGAAGTAAAGGACTTAGTTGGAATTGATGAAAATAAGTTTAGATAATATGATTTGTAGGGTTGCTACAGAACAGGAAACACTGATAGATATTTGTGATTTTTAATGTGAAAGTGGGAATAATTTGTGTGAAACCTTTGCAATTGTTGTATGAACAAGTCAATATCAACGCGGTTTCGTAGTTGTTGGTTCACATTTCAACCTCAAACTCTCTTCTCTGGATCAATATGATTCCGTCGCTGTCATTCCATCACAGACACATAATCAAAACCAAATCATAATTAATTAATTAATTAACTCATTAATTAATTTTGTTAAATTATCTCAAACATTCTCCACGCACTTCACGGGTTACAGTGTAATCTTTTCATGATATCTAAGCACGTCTTTTTCACCATCATTCATGCATAGAACATAAATTATTGAGAGCGTGATCACAACAAACTTTCACCAACTTCACAGACTCAACAATTATGGGTTTTATTTCATTTTTCTAACACTTTTTCTTTATGTGTAAATTGGATCTTACAACTTTTTATCTTCTTAATAATTATTGGTTTTTAGTTTTTATACGTCAAAGAGAGAAGAAAAGAAATATTCAAATGGGCTAGCTAAGCCCGATACAAAAACTGTGCTTTAAAAATACGGAATTATTTTCTACGTCTCCGTATTTTCTTTTTACACCCCTATTTTGTTTTTTGAGTATCTACTTTACCCTTTGTGATTCATATCTCTTACCATTTTTGTGCTTCTCTTTAGATGCAACGTTGACTATGGCACCATTGTAAACATGCATACTTGAACATGGCACATGCATTACACCATGTTGCATGTCTTTGTCTAAGTACTTCTTTTTGTACACTGCTTTATTGCCAGAAGAAAATAAACTTAATTTGGAAGTGAAAAAAAACATTAATAAAATTGGAAGAAAAAAAATTATATTATATTTTCTGGAATTCAAAAAATGAATTCAAAATTAAACATGTATTTATAAATTACAAATCTGAAAGTAAAAAAATAATTCTGGTAATCTAAAATGTTTTTTATATTGCACTATTTTATTACTTTTGAGATTGTATAATCCAAAATATTTTTAATCATATAAAACCAAATAAGGGGTAAGTTTGACATTTCTTGCTATGTATGGAGGTGTTGACAGAAAATATGGAGGTACAATAAGTGTTTATCTAAAAAAAATAATAAAAACAAAAGAAAATACATTGCATGTCAGAAGCACAAATTTCACTCATTCAGAAATAAAAGAAAGTATTTAAATTAAAAAATAAGATACAAAAAATGTAAAGAATAAATAAATTTTTTCATCCATGTGTTTTTTCTACTCAAATAACTAGTGAACAAAATCTCATGAGTGATTTGAACATAATTGAATCCGAGAAGTATGTGAAAGCTAATTATAGTAAGTGTCTAAAACACGTTATCAATGAATTATTATTTTTCATTAAATACACTTTAGATATTTTAATTTTAATTATTTAGCAGATGCACTTTAAACTTCTTTGACGATATCTCGTCGCTAGAGTTGGACACTGAACTAGTATGGATCCAATTGCCAATGGGCTCAACAACTCATGAGCCCACTTTTAAATCCCTTTAAATAGTGTGAGCAAATTCTCCTCCCCATCCATATTTTTCCATACCTCCCTTGTACAATAAAAAGGCAGTTTTAATCTTTAAAAAAAATTTCAATAATTTTAAATAAAAAATATATATAATTTTTTTAAATAACTTCAGATCTTCTACTTTTCTTTCCGTCATAACGTTTGACAAAGTAATTTCATAGCGTATGTGAAAGGTATAATAAAATTCAGCATTTTCTGATGTAAAAGTATTTTTTTTAGTTTTGTACTCTATTTTTGCATTTTTTAGGTTTTGTTTTGTGCTTTAAAAAATGAAAAAAAAACAAACCAAAGTCACCAACTTTTATCATGGTCTACTATCACAAACAATCGTTACCACTTAAAAATGACAAAAAAAATCACACTTTCCATTATTATCGGAAAAGTATTGCTGAAATTAAGAAAAATGTTGAAATTAAAAAAAATATGAAATCGCATGGAGGTGCGGAGAGAATTTGTCAATAGTCAGTTGCATTTTATATCTCCATATTTTGAAGCTGCACCCTCATAGTACTGAAAATTCTAAATTTAGAATTTCAAATTTTATGTAAGTGCATATTGAAAATATGTGGATGCAGAATGCAATATCCCTGAAGATATTTTTAATTTCTTTTCATGGGCTCAGTATACTTTTCAGGAACTTTTTGCTATTGATATTTCAAACTCTTTCATAAAAATTCTAAAATGGTTTTTTATGAAAATTCAAAAAAATGATTTTCAGATAATAGAAGTGAGGGAAAATGAGATATATCATGGGTGATGGGAAATTGAAAATAGAAAACCAGAACAACTTTTTGCATTTTGATTTTAAGGTTTTAAAAAGTCAAAGTAAATGAACTTTCAGTTTTCAAATTTATTTTAAAATCTATTCTTACTAAATAATTTTTATTCTATAATGAGATTTTTTTTTCTATTTTAAAAATATAAAATAGTTTATAGAAACAGAAAACAAATAGTCCTACATGAGCAGGAAAAACATTTCTAAGAAAAAATATCCATAATTTCTTATCTCATCTCATATTCTTAATAATATCAAAATTGTATGTTTCAAATTTTAAAATTCAGAATACAAATTTTATTTTTAAAATTTTACAATCCACAATACAAGATTTTACATTCTGAATTATAAAATTCAAAACGTAAAAATTATAACTTTAAGTGTATAGTCTAAAATATAAAATTGTATTTCAGATTCTATAATTTAGAATATAAATTCTGATTTGTACTTTGAATTCTAAAATTTGAAATATAATATATTTTGGATTGTATTTCGAATTTTAAAATTTAGAATATATTAAATTCATTAATTTATATTATAGATTGTTAAAGGTAAAACTATCATTTTGACCTTATTTCTAATCCCGTGTCCAACTTTGTGAAAAATGGGCCTTTTCATTTGTTATTTTTCTGTTAAGAACACAATGGGCTTATCAATCTTAAAGGCAAAAAATGGTGGCAGTTTCTTCCTGCACCCCTAGATTTTTCTTCCTGCACCCCCACAATTTTGTAAATTTCGAAACTGACCTCCACTATTTCGGGATCTGGAAGTGTGCTATGGATTCATCAATCCGGAAGTGAATCATGTTGCATTCCGGATGAGGGGGTGTTCCAGAAGCAATGTTTGCATAAATTATTGATTTCCGGATTACTGAATCCAGAAACCTAATTTCTATTACGGATTGGTGGATTCGGAATGATTTTTTTCAATTATGAATTTTTGAATCCGGAATGCATATTTTTTGAATTACGGATTGACGGATCCGGAATGATTTTTTCAATTATGGAATGTTTTGCATTTTTTATTTTGGATTAACACTATCATTCATACTACCGGAAGCATCAATCCAGGAGATTATCAGATGCGTCAATCCGAAAATTTACTAGAAGCATCAATCCAAAAATTTACTGGATTTCATAATCCGGAATACAAAAAAAATAAATGTACAGTTTATATAGGGACAGTTTTGTCTTTACGCAACCTTGTGGGGATGCAGGAAGAAAAATGTAGGGATGCAGGAAGAAACTGCCAAAAATGGTTAGAGGGTTTTTTTTCCTACCCTCCATAATATAAAAAATATCAACAACCCTGTTATAAATTTTTATAATCAATTTGAAATTATATTTTAAAATACATAATTTAATTTTTTTATAGATTAAACAATCTACAACTAATAAAAAAATATTTCAAATTACATAATTTAAAATTACATAGTTATATTTCATATTATGTATTAGAATTATTAATTAGAATCATATTCTAGATTATGTAACCATGTTCTGAATTATAAAGTTCAAAATCTTATTTTGAATTATACATCTAGAAATATATTTTATATTATGTAATACTACAAGAAAAATTAACAAAAAACAGAGACTATAAAAAAAAAAGTCACTAACAAGAATCAAGTCTACTCAAGTTGGACACAAAAATAAATATCAAATATTGTGTTCACAATGAAGATTGTTCTGACAGGCTCGACGTCGATCGGAGTATTGATGAGCTCTCTTCGGATTCCCTTTTGTTGCTCGGTCGCCTAACGGATGAGGTGCTTGGTGAATGGCCTCTAGGCTTCAGCAAACAGATCTCCTAGGGATGAGGAGGGCTCCACCTACGATTGCACTCCGACGCTCAAGTTAGTGAGAGCATTAAATATAAGGTATATGATAAAATATGTTGCAAAGATGCCAGTTGAGATACTCCCTGTAGGTGGTCGTTTATTTATAAGCGTCTACGGGCTTGGATTTCAGACCTGGGTCTTTCCAGAAATTAATGTGTCATTTTTCAGTAACTCTCTATAAAATATGGATATAAAGCATGTATATCAGAATAGTTAATCAACATAATCAGGGATACCGAGGATAACATTCATTACGTTATCGGGTATATGAGCATTTACATTTATTACGCTATCGGGAATATGTGTGTGCAGGAAAAACGTTATACTTTCCTTTAGTGGAATTCGTTCCTTGCTGTCTTGTCGCGCGATACCGGGCCAAGGCCAAAACAAGCCGTGTTTTTGGGCCTGTTCATTCGGTTTGTGGCCTATGCCAAGTTCTCACATCGTCACTTCCCTCAGTCAGACCCTTAGTGAGCTCGACCAAATACCTACCCGATTCGGGACAGGACAGAGACCTTTAATTCACACTAAAAATTATTAAAATAATAATAATAAGTTAGTGTCTAGAATGAGAACACAAAGTAGATGCAATAAAAAAAAATTAAGTGAAAAAATAATATTGAGACCAGAATGAAGACACAAAGTGGATGTAAGTTAAAAATTATTAAAATATTAATAATAAGTTAGCATCTAGGATGAGGACACAAAGTAGATGCAATAAAAAACTAAATTGCAAAATGATACTGTCGAGAATGGGGACACTAATATTTGTTTCCCAGGTAGTGTACCCCATGACGACAATTTACTCACATTTGATTTCTCAAGTAGTGTTCCCAACGACGACGCTAAGATTAATTATTTTTGGAGATTCTACATTGACTAAAGATTTGGACATTTTATAGTATATAGGTGGATGCAAAACCTCACCTTATAAGCTGATTTATAAGGTTGAGTTAGACTCAAAGTCCACTTCTTAATATGATATCAGAGTCATTTCGAGTCAATCCTAGCGATTATTTGGCTTATCAGGCTACTTGTTATTAGTCTGTTATCAGACCACCTATAATATATAGTTCCACACACAAGTGCCTCTACGTGAGAGAGATTTGAGTTAGGCTTAAAGTCCACTTCTTAATAACTATTATATTTTATATCCATTTTAAAATAATATATTTAACAATAGTTAAATAATATATTTTTATTTATGTAGGCTTAACTAGCACTACCTTATAAATTTGTGTCCCATTAGAGACCGTCTCTAATGCATAACCACCAAAAGATTAGTTTCTATTTCTACCATCATTATTTATTGTAGTGTAAGTAAATTATGTAATTTAAAATATATTATATAAGAAAAACATTGAGGCTATTGGGTAAGGAAAAAAAATTCTAACATAAAAGAAGAAATTACTTTATTAAAAATGATCTTCAAATTAAAAATTATTAAAATGTTTTATGAGTGTACTCTAATATTTAAATTGACATAATAGTTTATCCCGTTGTTGAAATTTAAATGCTGAAATAATATTTAATAGTTTCCCATTTTTGAATTCAGATTACTTCTTCTTAATTAATTAGAATTTTCACTTCACAAATTTGCAAAGTGTTCACCCTGTTTTGAAGTTACATTGCCCCCTCAATTTTATTTTATAACATTCCATTGATTTATTTCACATAAATCCCTTACCTTCAAACATCTTTTAAAATCTAGTTAAAAACTCATCAAAGACCTCTCATATAATCAAGTGTTTGATTCTTTGTACACATTCAACTAATAGCATGTTGTTATTAGTATTTATATATTTTTCTCTTATTTTTATCAAATGTCATTAATGTAGAAATAGACAATCATTTTAAGATGGGCAGTTAAGCTTCTCTTGTTTACAATTTTTTTTTCACTCCAAATTTATAATTTTCATCCAACAACTAGATAAAAAACTTATATATCTTGAGTAAAAAATAAATTAAAATTGATATGGTATTTTGTGTTGCCTCACAACATTAGTTGGATATTTTTTTTTTAATAATTAACAACTCCGTATATTTCATATTTAGCTCATAGTATTTTTTTTATTCACTCGTGTTTTTTTTATATTTTTTTTTAATTTGATTCATACCAGTTTTGGAATGCCAACTTAATTGAGATGTTAAAATTCATGTTTATCTTTAATATGGGTTTTATATTGATCAGAGAGTCGGACAAACCAACAACACTCTGTATTAAGAAGATACACGACAAATAAGGTAATTTCATTCAAGTTATGATACACATTAAATATGATCTATCAATGATAGAGTTCATTACAAACTCTATAAATAAGCATGTTATAAAAAAATAATATTACATTTTGTTTACTACATCAACCACACTTAGATATTGAATACTCACCTAAACGTCAGAGAAACTTTTACTGGTGCACTCTTGACTGAGAACAAAAGTTCGAATAGAGGAGAAGAAGGAAAACACAATTGAAGAAGAAGATTCAATTATAAATTTAAGTTGATAGAAAATATTGTCTATACTTTTAAGTTATACTAATTATTCCCATTTGTTCTTGCTTTTGAATTTGAGATATTGTGATACTAGATAAGTTGATACTTTTAATGCTAATGCTAGTAATCGTTTTACAAAAATGATCTAAATGTTTATCTACTATAATAGTTAATCACTTAGAGAAAAGTATGATTTTATGATATTTTTATTCATCTATCACCTTTGTCAATAATAGTTAATCACTTATAGAAAAATATGATTTTATGATATTTTTATTCATCTATCACCTTTGTCAATTGTACACTACTTGATGCAACACATTGGTCTTGCTTTAGTGGATGGATATTTTGTCTTAATCAAACAATATGGTTATTTTCATTGGTATGAGACAAAGCAAAAAGGGACATCGTTACCTTTGTAATGTACTAGGGTTATTAATGTAGGGTCTCATAGTATAATATAGAAATGTCTTTTCACATGTATTTCGGATTTGTTATCTCTTTTATTTATGTATTGATATATTCATGTATTTGCAAAAAATTTAGTTATGCATATATTTAAATATTGATATGTGTGTTCAACATTTTAGATTAAGTTAATTGTGTTTAGCCAACTTCATCCTATTTCAAGTAAACAAATAAATCAAATGAGTTTTTTTTTTAAATGAGAGTGTGAGTTTTTCTTCTGGTTTTTTTTCAAAGAGTCCGTTTAGTCATAACACAAATTCAGTGTTTCAAACATAAAAAATGAGAATCATACACAACTATAGTCTTGCAAAATTCACCATCAAACTTAATAAAGAAAGGTAGTAAGGCAATCATAAAAAAAAAGGAGATCGTAACCTGCATCTTCGGTTATCATTAAAAAAAAATTCATTAAATAATAATTAATTTTTAAAAATTAATTACTATTTTTCATTTAATAATTTTAATATGTAAATAAATAAATAAATTGTAAAAATAAAATGAAGAAAAGAAGGTGTCGAAGAAATGAAGTAACATAAAAGAGTACTATAATATATAGGATTGCCCAGATGTAACCAATATTTCATTCATTTCACTTCGGGATTATCAACTTTGGATCAAAACTTTTATATAAGTTTTGGATTGGTTATTCTCTAAAAGAGAGAAAAAAAATTAATTTTACATTAATCAATTTAGAAGTAAATTTTTTAGTCCAGATTATATATAATTATATTTAAAAATGCAATTTGAATGGTATAATCGAAAAACATATTTTAAATTGTTTCATCTAAATTAATTTTTTGACAACATAAAAAAATAAATAATTTTAAATTGTATAATTTAAAACAATCAAATTTTTAATTTCTAAATCGTATATTATGAAAATATTTTATGATCATTTAATAAAAAAATTCTAACAAAATCACATAAATAAAATATTTTTTACATTACACACTTCAAGAAAATTATGAAATAAAAACCAATTTTTAGATACAAAAAATAATTAGTTGTTATAGTGACTAAATTATAGACCATTTTAGAGACTAAAAATTTTTTGGTTTTTAAATTAGTTTTTATTATTGTTAAATGGTTTCTAAATTGGTGTCTAATTAGCAACTAAGGTTTTTGTTACCAATTATTTAGATTCTAAATTTGGTAGCAAATACCTTAGTTGCTAATTAGACACCAATTTAGAATCATTTAACAATAATAGAAACTAATTTAGAAATTAAATTTTTTTTAGTCTCTAAAATGGTCTCTAATTTAATCATTATAACAACTAATTATTATTTTTATTTAAAATTAATTTTTATTTCATGATTTTCTTATAATTAAATCTTACAAAGAAATAATTGGAGAATGTGTACAGTAAAAAGGCCTTCATCTTAATATTAAGGATGGTACCATCAACAATAATATAAATACACTATTTTGTCTCCTTCAATTCTTTCTTGAACAAAATGATTGCACATCTATTTTGATTTTTAAATTTAATACTATCATTTTCACTACTGATAACAACACTTTTTTTTTTCAATTAGAATTGGTCTATAAAAAAGTCATATACAAGTCTTTTCATCTATTTGATCCAATTTAAGTAACTGATTTGTTTAAAATGATAACATTGTTTATGTTTTGCATGATTATACATCGTACAAACAATAAGTTATCCATAATTACCATGAATACGGAAATTATGTAAGTATATATAGAAAACCTTTTAGTTATTTAATTTAAATATTTATATAGTAAGAAATTTTGAATTTATCAAACCACTTGCTATTAAATTACCCGTAAATTAAGTTAAATTTAAATTCACTTGGAATAAAGATGAATGAGATAACGGTAAATGGTATTTTTTTTAAGAACTCAATGGGAACGTAAACGTTTATTTCACTAAATCTTCTTCGAAATCCTCCCCCCCAAAAAAAATCTATTTCAGCTTTTATATCAAATAAAACAAAAAAATAAACTTTTTGTAATATTGTTTATAAAATGTAGCTTTCAAGTTAATGCATTTTTAATGAATAGCAATTCAACTGTAAAATGAAGACATTCAACTAATATTTTTGGGGCCTGGTCTTCATTTATTATTGGACGAAAAGCTATGAGTGAGTGTGAAGCTAGCTCCATTCCAAATTTCGTGTTCATATATTTATTTGTCAGAGTATTAAATTTTTGTATGGGTTCCATTAACATTCCATGCAAAGGAAAAGTTAATTACGTGAGTAAATAAGGGTAATAATTGAAGAGTCTAGGGCATGAAATAAAATGAGAATGAACATCATGTGAGAATATTCAATTCTGTCCTTACGTTTGAACATGTTTATGGCGTAGATTACAAACTAGGAAGGAAATCTTGGTAGGGCATAGTTGTGTTGTTGAGTGAAAGGACATGCACACACTTGTGAGATTCTGAATCACAGAATGTGCCTCAGAATGCACGTTGTCTGCGTAACAAAAGATTTGCTGCATTCACTTCATATGTAGACGTTTATTGTATTGTACGAAACCTGGAAACCTATTCTGCTTACCCACACTTCTCATACCAGTAATCGATCACTTCTTCCACTAACCATTAGTTCGAAATGGTCCACACTTTTTCTCTTCAAATGCCAGCTTTTCAACGCTACTCCAATAATACTACTAATGATAACTATTAGAAATAAATTTGGTAACTATGAGAAATTTGATTTTATATTTTAGTTTTTCGGTTATAATTGTATCTATTTGAGACAAGTACAAACTCAAATAGATGGAAATTGTGAATACGAATGTTGTTATAAAATATCAATATCAGATGTACGCATAACAATATCATTATCAAAAATAGAAAGAAACAAATGCATAAACTTAAATGGATCATGTGTCCAAATTGATATTGGTTTTATTTTTATAGAAAACAATAATTTCATAAAAGTAATACCTTGTGTCACAAAAATATTCTTGCGATTCATGTCAAAAAGAGTAAAACCTTTTAACCCATCTTTGTGACTGAGAAAAACAATTTTTCTAGTTCTAGAACTAAGCTTTGTTCTTTGAACACCATTAGTAGTAGTGAAAGATAGATAGCCAAACATTTGTATATGAAACAAATATGATATTACATTATAAACCGTTTGATATGGTGATTTATCATGTAAAAGAGGAGTAGGAGTTTTATTGATTAAATGAACGAGATGCTTGATAGCATATGACCAAAAACAAAGAGGTAATTGGCACTGGAAATCAGTGCACAAGTGACATTCAAAATATGTTGATGTTTACATTCAACAACACTTTTTTGTTGAGGTTTTTCCACACAACTAATTTGATGAACAATCCTTTTTCTATTAAAGAAACCAAACATAAGAAACTCATGGTCATTATCACATTTCTCAATACTTCCAATTAAGAAGCACGAGAAGGTTCCGTACACAAATGACCAAATATGGCAGAGAAGCAATCCGCATTTCAACAACTCAACAACATCATCAAATAAGGTTGGCTCTACATCATCTGTGTGATTTTGTATCTAACATTAATATTATAAATTGTAATAGATTGTTTTGGATTCAAAATAGTATAAGGCTAGTAAATTGTGGGACTTGGAAAAACAAATAGGTGTAACATTTACAATAGTGAAAGAGCTATTTTAAACCATATACAAGAATTGGAGGAAAGGGATTGTGAGGCTAACCAGGGTAGGAAAGGAGGGGATGAAAAAGGTCAATAATGAATATTATGAGTATGAACATAAGGGGATTGGGGGATCCAACCAAATGAGGGTATTTAAGAGAGATTATTCGAAAATAAAGGTCTGTCATGGTGTGTCTATAGGAAGGAAAGGAATAAATGATTAATAAGGAGAATATTTATGCAATTTGGGGTGATAGTGATGTAGAATGGATAACAAGTGAAACACAAAACAATGTAGGGGATATATTAACTAGTTGGAGAGAAAATTATTTCAAATGTTAAAAATTAATAATTAAAAAGGGTTTCATAATAGTTAAGGGGTTTAACGACATGAGGGCATTCATGTTAACATTGCTAATGTATATTCATCGTGTGAGTTCAGTGAAAGAAGTAACACGTGGAAAGAAATAATAAAATGTAGAAAATAGGAGGGAATAAGTGTTTAATGTTTAATGTGAGACTTTAATGCGATCAGTAAAAGGATGAAATGAATACATATAACACTAGGAGGAGGAAGGAAATTGATGACTTTAATGACTTCATAGATAGAGTGAATGAAGGTAATCATATATTCTAAGGGTAGGAAAAAATTAAAAATGGTATAGGACAAACGGTCTAGCAAAGAGCATGTTAGACAAAATCTTAACAACTAGAGAATGGTTAGATATTTGGCCTACAAACAAGTTATTGGTGTTGGATACATTCATATCATACCACTGTGTGTTAATTTTGAAACCAAAAGCCATAGAATGGAAATATATAACTTTTAGGACTTTAGATATTTGGAAGTCTCATTTAGATTATGAGGTTTTTGTTAAGGAAAAGTGGGAAAGTTACAATGTTAGGAATGTCGTTAGTTTTGGTAAAAGAGAAACTAAAGAGAATGAAACATGACCTCCAGATGTGAAATATGGAGGTAGATGAAGAAATAAATAAACAAAGAAAGCATATGATAGTAATTATAAGTGACATAGATAAGATTGATAGGTAAAAGAAATGGGAGATATGAGAGGAGGGAGAGGATTCAACTTTTTGTGTAACTAAAAAAAATAGATATGAGACAAGAATCACTACTAAGACAAAAATATAAAAATAAAGTGGTTAGTAGCTAGAGACATGAATACGAGGTGCTTCCACCTAATAAAAAAAATGGAGAAAAGGGAAAGGTGAGCTCAATAGAATGAAAATACATGATACACAATGTGAAGATCCGAGGGTGATCAAAGAGAGGGTGAAGGTGTATTTTAAGGACAAATTTAAAGAAAAAGTGGCGTGTGGCATTAAATTAGGGAATATACAACTTAAGTCTATCACACAACTCGAAAATAAAAAATTGTTGGAGGAATTTTCCAAGGAAGAGGTTAAAGTGTCATTGGGTGTTGTGGCTGGAAGACTGGTGTTGGTGGTGTTGTTGTTGAAAAATGACGCCAAGGAAGGATTAAGTTTAACGTTAAGGTTAAAGTCACTACAAGAAAAACCATAATAACAAAAAATTTAGTCATTACAAAAAAATGGTTTTATTATTATTATAAATTTTTAAAATTATTTATTATTTTTATTTACTACTATTATATTTTTAACATATCATTATTAAATATTATGATTATTATTATTAATACTTTTATATTAATATACATAATTTTTTTGGAATAAAAACTTAGTATAATCATCGATTTTGTGACTAATTTTCTATGATCACTTTTGTGATGGATTTGGTGACCACTTTTGTGATTCATTTGTTGTGATTGATTTTGTGATTGATTTAGTGACCAATTTTTTGTGACTAAAATTTTAGTCACTATTTCAATCATTAAATCATAAAAAATAACTTTTTGTCATTACTTTTCTCACTTATAGTGACCACATCTTTTGGTCACTATTCAACAATTTTCTATAAGTAGGTTAAGGTTAAGAAAAAATATTTATAATTTTCTTAGAACCATCACATCACTCACGTATGTGAATAAACTTTTTTCACACATTCATTCTGACATACCCTATTCCAAACGCACTCACTTTTTTCACACTTTCTTCTCACACTCTCACTCTCCCACACCCTCAACTTTCCACTCTCCAATCCAAACAAAGCCTAAGTGGGGGAAGGGAAAGAATTTCCTTTGAACCACCACACCGGAGCAAAATGATAAGATCTAACTCTTCTTATTGACACTAGAGTGAGATGTTGCTCTTCTTCTATCGTCAATGGAGTGAGATATAACTCTTCTTC
Source organism: Phaseolus vulgaris (assembly GCF_000499845.2). Classification (NCBI taxonomy): domain Eukaryota; kingdom Viridiplantae; phylum Streptophyta; class Magnoliopsida; order Fabales; family Fabaceae; genus Phaseolus; species Phaseolus vulgaris. The sequence goes on from NC_023750.2 coordinate 39,168,782, forward strand.
TATCGTTATTGGGATGAGATGTAACTGTTCTTCTTTCGTCATTAAGGGAAGAAATAACTCCTCTTCTATTGCCATTGAGTTAAGGTCTAGCACTTCTTCTCCTACTGAATTATTGATTCCTGAAGGTGGGAAAAATTTGTCTCGGAAGATTATGTGTGTGTATGCCTTGAAAATTGAGAAAAACTGGTTGGATTGAAGAATATAAAGAGTAATGAGATATGATTTTATAAAAGATGAAGATATATGATTGTTTGTTTTGTGTACTAAAAGATGATAGGCAAAGGTATATAAGATAATATATATATATATATATATATATATATATATATATATATATATATATAGGTTTTGATATGTGTGACTTTGAGAAATTTTCTTTTACAGTGAGTGTAGTATCCGTATGCTCGAATTGTGATATTAATGGGCAAAGGCAATACTAGCTCAACTGAAAAACTTTTACTTATTATAAATTTAATTTAAAAAACCACTGGATAATCAAACTAAAATTATTCCTCGCATTAAAAACTTGTTTATTATATATTGAGTTTTTAATAATATACATATTTCTCTTCTCCATCTTTTCGTTTACCTTTTTCTTGTAACTCGTCATTTTTACTCCATAAAAAAGTACAGTAATCAAGTAGGTCTGAAAAAAAAAATCTGATTTATTCTTATTTAATTTAAAAATTATTTTAAAATATCGAAAAATAAATTAAAACTTGAGACGTATTTTATTAAGTTATTTTCTTACTTTATCTTTCTACTAAAATAATACATGTAATAAATATGAAAAAAATTAAAGTGTTTTAAAAATACAGGTATTGGGATAATAAGAAAATAAAAAAATAACTCAAAAAATATTGATTTAATTCATATTTTTTTTATCAGCAATAAAAAATAAATAAATGGGAACCACTTCAGGGGTGGTCCAACCCTTATACATAAATAGCTAGCACCTTACCAACCTCCAACCAAGGAACACCTTCCTACTTAAATAAGGAACAACCAAAGCTACTCAAGAAAGCATTAAACAACCAGCCTCATACAATCCACTGGGTTCAAAACCCAGTTGGGGTACGTAAAAGAATTACGATAGGACTTTGCAAACATTTACCTGTACCAGTGCAAATACCTCGAGCGAATCTACCACGCCCCTGTCGAAGGTCACCGAGTTCCTATGTCTCCAAATTCCACTCACAACACCAACCCAAATCGCACCACAAACGTCATTAACCACATCAGAAGCCAAACACAACCTGAATTGTTGAAAGTTTACCAAAGGGTCCTTATGAATAACAAACGACACTCCAAGCCACTCAAAACAAAGACACCACACCCGCCAGGTAAACTCGCAGACGGAAAACAGATGACAGGACGACTCTTCCACCTTCCCACACAAACCACACACCAGATTCTCTACCACCACCCCTCGCCTTTCCAAATTTACCCTAGTAACAATCTTATTCTCCATCACCCTCCAAGTAGTGACCAAAGCGGAAGGCAAAACTTTGCACCTCCACAACTTACTGTAAACTGGAAAAACCTCCCCAACTCTATCCTTCCTAACCTGAAAATAGGCTGAGTTAACCGTAAAAGTATGAAACCCCCCTGCCTTCCAAATCCAGCAATCTGCCTTCCCTGATTCCAACTTCGCCCCTTGTAGTAACTGAAAGAACTGCTCCACCAGAGGTTTCTCCCATTCAAAAAAGGGTCTACGCCATTCAAAGTGCCACACCCAAACACCATCAATCCAATTCCCTAGTTCAGCCACCTTTGCACCTTTTGTCACACTAAGAGAGAAAATTCTCGGGAAAACACTCTTCAACGCTCCACAACTCAACCAATTGTCCTCCCAAAAAAGGACAGCCCTCCCCTCACCAACTTCCCACTCAAACCCATCTTCAAAACTTCTTCCCCAACCCTCTGAAGCCCACACCTCCTTCAAATCTTTCCACCAAAGAGAGCCTTTACCAACTTTACCTTCCTCTCTCAAGCTTCTCCACCCACCGTACTTAGAAACGAGGATCTCTTTCCACAGACCACCCTTATCCGTACCCAACCTCCAGATCCACTTACCTAGTAGAGCCAAATTAAACAACCTTAGGTCAATAATACCTAGACCCCCATTGTCACGAGGCTCACAAACCTTTTTTCAAGAGGCCCAAGCGATCTTCCTACCATCTGAACCCCATCCCCAAAGGAAATTCCTTTGTATTCGAACTAACTTCTCTGCCACCACAGAAGGTAGCTTAAACAATGACATAAAAAATAACGGGATTGAGGAGAGAACTGATTTTAACAAGCAAATCCTCCCAGCCAACGACAAACACCTGCCTCTCCATCTTGACAATTTACCCTGAACTCTCTCAATCACCCTGCTCCAAAACGCACCCCGTTTGTGACACCCTCCTATCGGCAATCCTAAATAAACAAAAGGAGTTACCATCACTTTACAATTTAGAATAGCCGCAAAACTCTGAAGCAAGCTCTGATCCAACCCCAACCCACCGATAGTACTCTTCACAAAATTGACCTTAAGCCCAGAAGCAAGCTCAAAGTAGAGTAAGATCGCCTTCAGATTGAAGACACTTTTTGTATTAGCTTTACAAAAGAATAAAGTGTCGTTAGCGTATTGTAACATATTTATCTTCACTTTATCCCTTCCAACCTCCAGACTGTCAAACAAACTCTTGTCTTCTGTCATCCTGGAAACCCCAGCCAACCCTTCCACAACTATCAGGAAAAGAAACGGTGCTAACGGATCACCTTGACGAAGTCCCTTCCCAGGAGTAAATTCCCTAGTTGGACTACCGTTCACAAGCACCGGGACTGAAGCAGATTCTAAACACCCCTTAATCCACCGAATCCATTGAGCGCAAAAGCCCAACCTCTCTAGCATATAATAGAGAAAATCCCAACTTACCGAGTCATATGTAAAAATTGAATTAATAAAATTGAATTAATAAAAAGTAGTAAATTGATTGTCTGAATAATATGGAATTTAGTCTCCTTAACTCAAGCCTTGCAATGAGTATTTTGTACATTGTGACAGCTAAAAAAGGGAAAAGGACAACATTTATAAGTCATGATATTATAGTATATTAGTTTCTAAGCATATGTATAAATTAACGAAAGTGTGGTGGGAGAAATAAAGTAAAATAAAATGATTTGAATTTGAATTTGGTTAATTTAATTTAGACATTTATGAAACATTGTGATGATTACGACATGCATTGTTGATGACAGTGGTGTTACTATCGTATATGCTATCCTAGTCCTAGACTCTAAGGGGGGAGTAGGTCTAGTATATAGGGGCAGGACCATCTTGTGTTAAGCGTTGGAGGGTTTGTTGAATCATTTAAACAACTTCTCTTCGGGCCTTTAGGGCCCTCCCCACTAATAACAAAATGAATCTACTTCTCATACACTTTGATTTTAGGAGAGACTTAAAAAAAGTGAAATTTTAATTAAAAAAATAAAAATAAAAAATTTATTATTATTATTATTATTATTATCTTTAATTTTATTTATTATTAAAATATTTTTTAATTATAATTATTAAATATATATATATATATATATTAAATACATTTTTGTTACATAATTATGTAACTTTCCCAAACCCCTCTTTCTCTCACCCTCTTTCCTCTTTTTTATTTTTTATTTATTTTTATTTCTTTCTAATTTTATTCCTCCGTTACCTCATCTTTTTTATGTAATTTCATCATACTCTATATCAATTATCATTGTTATCCAATCATATTTTCACACAAAGTGAGTTTTTTTTAGTTTAAATATTTTTTATTTTCTTAAAAATTTATTATCAACCGTAATGGGGTATGTTCTAAAAAGAAAAATGAAATCTTAACTAGAGCATTCAATTGAGTAAAAAATACAAAGATTTCTAGATAAGTTTTTGTTCTCTCTTTTTTATCTAGTATTTCCCCTTTTGTGCTCTACCAATCCTCTTTTCCTTCTGTATATGATTATGTATTTAGTCTTTATTTACTATTAAATTTCAATTTTACATTTATAACATTTTAAACTTACATTAAAACTATCTTAAATTAAGGATACATTAACGAGATTTCTTTATTAAATATTCAATTTTCGATCATATATTTTGGTGAGATCGACTCTTATCCTATCAAAATCATCCCTTAACGGATTAGACCCTACCTGTGATATCACACAATTCTCCAGCCTCAGGCCTTAGAGGCTTATAATCGAAAACTACTTATGACACCACACAACTCCCCAACATCAGGCCTTGAGCCTTAAAGGCTTATAATCAGACCCTACATACAACACCACACCTTTTTGTCACTATTTTTTAAAATATTATATTTTTCATCCATTGATCATGATTCGTGTGATGTTTGTTGTTAGTCTCCATTCATTACATTTATTACTAATTACCCCTCTTTAAAATCATGTTTCATATTTAAAATGGTTTAAATGCTTTAACGGTATTATTGAAATTTACTTATTAAATAGAATTAATTACTTATTAAATATATTTAACTGTCGTATCTTAGTCTTATATGTCGTCCAACGACATATAGAAAAATTAAAATTGAACTCAAAGTCATATGGTTTAAAAACTACACAACCTTCCAAGTTTGAGTAAAGACTTGTTTTAATCAAGTCGACATTTTATCTTTTAAATTCTAAACTTGCCTTTTATGTTTCCTAAACTTTTAAAATGCATTTTGCTTTATCTTTCAAACATCTGAGCTTTATAATATATTACTTTTTCTCCAACCAAAATGATCTAAAATATACCTTGGAAAAGAGGCGACTATCCAATTGTACGACTTAGTGATGATTTTGTTGGACCGAGTGTTGGATCTGACATCATCCAAGTTCTTGACTTGAGAATGATTTTTATTTGATTGGACCAAGTATTGGACTCGACATCATCCAAGTTCTTGACTTGAGAATGATTTTTATTTGATTGGATCGAGTATTGGACTCTACACCATCCACGTTCTTGACTTGAGAATGATTTTTATTTGATTGGATTTAGTATTGGACTTAGCACCATCCAAGTTCTTGACTTGGGAATGATTTATATTTAATTGGATTGAGTATTAGAATCGACACCATCCAAGTGAAGACTTGGAAATAGTTTTTATTTGATTGGATCAAGTATTAGACTCTGCACTGTCCAAGTTATTGACTTAGGAATGGTTTTTATTCTCTTCATTGAAAATATCAACCGAACATATAAGCATTATTATCATTAAAAACCTTATAGGAAAAATCAACAAAATAAAGACCCATAATTAAAAAATAGTATACAATTGACTAAAATAGAAACAAAGATTAACCACATTTCATATTCAAACATGATATGCTTTCAGTGAAAATATCAATCGAACTTATGATAAACACATGTCAATTATCTTCATTATGCCTCATTAAAAACCTAACAAGAAAAAAGAAAAATGTAAGAGACCTATAAGGAAAATAGTATATAACTTAAACACAAAGGTTTACGACATTTCATGTTCAAGATTTGGGATATCATTTCTCCTTTCTCTTGTGCTATCGTCCTTCTTATCACTTGCATTTATGAAAATGGCATGAGATTGATTTACCTGTCCGACGGTGTGCGCCAAAATGTTCTAGCCAAGAAGGATGAATCTTAACTAGAAAATTCAATTTACTAAAAGGCACAGGGATTTCTAGTTGGGGTTGTTTTCCTCTTTTTTTCGACCTTGTATCTCCCCTTTTATGCTCTAATGATCCTTCCTCCCTCCTATATTTGGTCCTGCCTATAAGAAAATGATAAAAAATGGTAAGAATAAGAGATGTTTCTTATTCGCTTATGTGTATATTACATCACTCATCTCATGTATAGGAAATATATAGGGAGTTTCTCTCTCCCAAATTACAATCTAGTTAGGTAGGATACTAATAATGAGATTCTATAATTATTAAATTAATTGCATATAATTGGGTACAATATCGTCAAATATTGCATACAATAATTGCATATAATTTAATAATTATTATTTCCTTAATACTGCCTTTAGTCTTTATTCATTATTAAATGTCAATTTTACCTTTATAGCATTTTAATCTTGCATTAAAACTATCTTGAATGTGAATGAGACATTAACGAGATTTCTCTATTAAATGTTCAATCTTCGATCATATATTTTTCTAAGATCGACTCTTTTCCTATCAAATCATTCCTAGATGGATCAGAACCTACCTATGATATCACACAACCTCTCAGCCTTAGGCCTCGAGACTTAGAGACTTATAATCGAACCCTACGTATGACACTACAAGGTCAATTGAGAAAAGTGATATTATCAACTTGGGTAAGCTCATACTGAAATTTGGTGGTGTTTGAATACCTTACTTTAGGTCCTTAGATTTTGAATTGTTCTCTTGTTTGAGCTGAAATTTTCCTCGGAATAAGGAATTTCAGTATGAGCTTACCCAAGTTGAGAAGAACAACAAATGCAACTCAACCTTACTTTCAACCCTATTTTTCGCTTAATCAACCATTTTCACCAATTTTTTACTCAAGCGAACTCATTCTCACTCAAGCTAAAAGAAATATTTTTTTTTAAAAAAAAATGTTTCTTTTCTCATTGTCTCTTCAATGGATTGAAATTGTATGTGAAATTTTATTTTAAATGTAAAATCTAATTTAATTTATTTTAAATGTATATTAAGTTGTAAATGTAATTAATTTTGTGTTTTTATTTAAATAAGTTATAATGTATGACGATTAATTACTGAGATTGATGAAATTTGTTTGAATTTGTGGTCACATATCTAGGATGGTATGTGAACTATTGTTTGGTTTGTGTATTAAATATTGAGACATATGTTGTAACAATGATATCATTGCTTCACTGTTGATCTAAGTCACATAGACTAAGATATGTGGTGAGAAGTTGAGGGGCAAGTTCTTGCACACCGAGACATAGGTGGATGCACGACTTGGATTTTATTGAACTTACCCTAGTAGTTCTCACATATCGTGACATATGTCGACACATGGCTTGAGTTGTAATAAACTTATCATGATTCATTCTTTTAGGTTTATTTCTAAATCTAAGTTTTGTGTATTGGATCAGATGTTAATCTCTCGTACGACATACTTAATACGAGTCTTTTGAAAAACATTAGATGATATTTTACTTGTTAAATATCTTTGATTGTATATAATATGTGATTTATATGGTTGTTGTACGTTGGTATTTGAAAGAGATTAAATGGTTGTAATCTATTGATTAAAATATCTTCTTTAATATACTTTTCTTATGCTGAAAATTTACTTTAATACCTTATCCTTACATGTTTTGTTTGTATTGTGAACTAATATGATAGTACTGTATATAAGAATAAATATAAGTACAAGTGATGTAACAACATTTTGAAAAAAATATTTTTGTTTCTAACCTTCCTTTTATAAATATTTGTATTTACATATATATAGTAGTATTTGAGTTTATATTTTTAAATTATTATAAATTTTGAATAGACCCTTTTATATATTAATAATATTGTGAGTAATTATTTTTTAGGTGTTAAAGAATATATCTTAACATTAATTATGCTAAATATAATCAATACTTTTAAGTGTGTCTACAAGGAATGTGTAATACTCTTATAAGTACCATAAAAGCAATCCATGTGACATACACTTTCCTCCATGTTGGTTATGAAGAAGATTCAATGGAAAAAATGCCTTGTAAAACTAATATAAAATTAACAAAATTAATCTATAGTCAAATTTAATAAAATTTAACTTATAACTAATTGTTTTCAAATTCAATCACTAAATTTAATCAAATTAAATGTGCAAGTAATGTTAGATTAAATATTTAACTGTATACACTAAAACAATATTTATTATGACTAACTTAATATATAATTTTTATAACAAATATAGAAATAACAAAATAGAATTCTAACTTGAAGGTAATTTTCGAATGGAGAGAGATGACGAAGTGGTGGTGTCAGCCTCAAATAATAAGGTGGCGATCTCAAAGTAACTACACATGTTTTTTTATATAATTTGGTGGTTAGTGCAGAAAAAGAAATAAATAAACAACACATTGTTAGTACTTTAAAATGAATCACATACCACATTTTATATAACTATTAATAATAAATTGTACAATACAAATAATATAATTTAAAAATTGTAAAATATTATACTTATATGACACAATAAAAGAAAGAAAAAAATTACAATAAACTAAAATAAAGTGAAATATATAAGTTAAATGGATATGGATAGTTTTGTAACATTATTTAAAAATAAATTATTATTATTATTACTCTTAAAATAATTATTATAAAAGTTAGTAAATATATTATACATAATAATCACTACAAGAAAATCATCAAATAGAAACCAATTTTTAGAAACCAAAATAATTAGTTGTAATAGTAACTAAATTAGATACCATTTTAGAAACTAAAACAAAAATTGGTTTCTAAATTAGTTTCTATTATTTTCTATTATTGTTAAATAGTTTCTAAATTGGTATCTAATTAGCAACCAATGTTTTATCTACCAATTATTTATTTTCTAAATTTAGTCTCTAAAACCTTGGTTGCTAATTAGAGACTAATTTAGAAACTATTTAACAATAATAAAAACTAATTTAAAAACCAATTTTTGTTTTAGTTTTCAAAATGGTCTCTAATTTAGTTACTATTGCAACTAATTATTTTGGTCTCTAAAAATTGGTTTCTATTTCATCATTTTCTTGTAGTGAATTTATAATGAATAAAAAGCATTTATTGTTATTTCATAATTTACTATTTTCAACCAAGTTTTTTAAGTTATATTTTTTAATTTATAGAACTTCAATTTTATATATAATAAAATTATATTTATTTGAATTAATTTAATTATATTTTTATTAAATAATCTTAAAAAATTATATTTTTATTTTTGAAGGATGAAATAATAGTCATATATAGTGATTGATAGTATGATACCGCAATAGAAATTACAAATATTCAACTATTCTAATTGAAGTTTTTCGTTTCTTTCTTTCTATATTACTTATTTTAATTGCTTAAATATTTAAGTTTATACTTTTTTTTTCTTTTTTTTTCTTATAATGACTTGTGTTTCTTATGTTCTTTATGCTGTAAGGTACATCAATTATTATTTCGTGTATGTGAGATAGAACAATTGCCATAATGGAAATAGCAGGCCTTGAATTATGCTATTAACTAATGTATTTATTATTATTTTTATTGATAGCACCATTTTAAAAAAAAGCTTTCTTAATATTTAGAGTAATAATATTTGAATAAATATTTTTTTTAAAGAAAATAAAAATAAAGAGGTACAAAGTTTCCTTTAACAAGCAAACAAGAGAGACTGTGAGAATTGCAATTCAATTCACAAAATAATAATGTGCACTCCTTGGACCTTGTCTTGTCTGTGCCTTTTTCTTTCCTTCCTCTAATGGCTTTTGGTCTTAGGTAACTGTCCCAAACTTAGCTTCTTCTCTTCTTCAACTTTCCACTTTTTTCATGTTTTTGTGTGATACTATCATATTATTTTAGGTTTTATGGTTCCTTGCCATATATAAAGCTTCTTTTTGCCAACTGTTTTAATTGCACATGTCAACCAACATTTTCACATGTCCAAATAACTAAATTGATATAATTCAAGAAAAAAAAGGAAAACTATATATTTAATGTTTACATTTTTTGGCTCTTTTATCCATTAATAAATTACTATGTATTTAAAAATTAATAATGCATTAGTTTCTTATTTTATCGTCACTAATTTTTTGGTACTAATAAATTATGAGTGCACTCTATAATATATTATAATATTTCAACTTAAAATTTTTAAGAGAGTATATATTTATGAACCTTTATATGTTATTCAATATTTTTATATTTTTATTAAATGTGGAAGTGAGAACATACTTAGATTTGCAACACTTTTAACATGTATACACTTAGATTCTACATTTTTTAAGTGAAAATTTGACAATCAAACATGTGAATTAATTCATGAAATAATATTGGTGGTGTTGAATTCGAGTTTTAGATATATATATTTGGATTTTAATATTTAAAAATAAATTTTGATTACCTATAATAATTATATTTAATTTAAATAACATTGTCGTTCTATAAAAAATATGATCTAACATATATTAAAAAAAAGTGAAAATTTGCTTGAGCTGCTTCGAGAGGGTTGATCTAACATGAATGAAGATTGATTTTGAACCCAAAAGAAAATCAATGAAAGTTAATGTGAAAAAACTTGGTATCAAGGTAGGAAAATTAACAATATTTTTTTAAAAAATAAATAAATAAATATAAAGTATTTAAGAAATATTTCAATCTTAATAAAAATAATCTATATATCATAACCCCGAAAATATCCTAAAAAAACATGGCCTAACCACAACCAAATACATGTCCCCTAATGGCAGTTGTATAAAAAAAACATATTGATGAAGATATTACATATAATCATATAGCCTTCAAGAAAACTATCTGCTAAACTTAATTACTTAGTTTATTATTTTATTATTCACGCATTAAAAATCGTAAGCAGCCTCTCCAAACATTTTTTTAGTTATCATGGTAATATGTTTGGCATTTAATTCAAAATGAAGATATTAAGTAATTATTTATTTGACCTAACATTATAGAATCTACGTTCAAATACGTATTTAGAAATTGTCCTCGTTTTTTTTTATATTATTACATTTGTTTTAGTTTTTGTAATACATTATATTTTTGTCTTTGTAATATGTGGATACTTTAGTTTTTACCCCTATAATATATTTCACGATAATTTAAAAGTGAACTAAATATTATATATATATATATAAGAACTAAAACAAAAAGAAAAATATTAGGAGAACTAAAATAAAATAACAATGGCAAAAATAATAGCTACAAAAGATCATTTGGGGAAAACAAACGCAGAATGTAAAAGATAATGATCAACACACAAGTATATAGGACTAAGAAGCTATTTAACTTATAATTTATATGTCATAGATTCATTATTTCCTCTAAATAGTGATTCTTTGTTCGTGGCAACTCTCTCTTACTTCGCAGGTAATTAATCTTATTTTTTATTATTATATATGGTATTTTAGAAAGAAAAAAATTGAATTATATATTTGATGAAGTGCTTTTGTTATCCGAATAACATTTTATCCGATGTACATACTTCCAACTCTTTCATGTTGGATACATTCAAACAATAAATCTCTTTAACTTTTATATTTAAAATATAATCAGATCATAAATAAGTTATAAGTTAGTAGATTACTATTATAAAATTTATGTATATCTCATGATAATTATTCAATATTTTTTTATTGATATTTTATTAGTATGAGTTCAATAAAATCTTTGAGAACTTATCATCATCTTTGTTCTTCTATTAACTTAAGCACATGAGAATATTTTTCAAGTGGAACTCCCTCCCTCTCACCATAGACCTCGTTTCTTAAGAAACACGCATTCCTCACCAAAGTACCTTCCAAATACATTTATGGTAAGAACATCCAACATTACATTTTAATATTCATTACATGTCCTCATCAATGTCTTTGTGGCTTTTCCTCTAATTATTCATTACATTTTATACTTTTTTTTTCTTTTTTCTGTATTAGCCGTACATATAACACTTCTTATTATTACTATTACTTTTTATATAACACTTATGATTCATATTTTAAATACCTTGATTTAACTTCCATTGTATACCAACAATTAAGTAGAGGAAAAATCAAAATATAAATATCTTAGCATTCTATTTACCCATGATTTATCTTTGAAAGGTATTACAAAATCATTTGTATACATATGTTGAGTGTATAAATATATTTAAATATTATAGGTTTAAATATATATATATATATATATATATAATCTTAAGAAAGTTATCGATTTCTTTGAACTCCATTTCATGTAGAATTATGTACTTTTGAAAAACATAAAAAAAAAAACTATAAAATAAATTAATATTTCAATTAAATATATAATATAATTAATATCTATATCGGTTGAATAACACATTAAATATTCATATTATAATTATACTATTTTTTTCTAGAATATTAATATTAAGTTTGAATTCAGATATTAAAACATGTAATTAATTTGGTATGTCCGAAAGTTTATGCATTCGAGTATAGATCCAATTAAACAATATACACAACAATAAAATCATGAAATAGAAATTCATATGTAGAAACTAAAATAATTAGCTGCAATAGTAACTAAATTAGAGACAATTTTAGAAACTAAAAAAAAAAAAGGTTTCTAAATTAGTTTATATTATTTTTTATTATTGTTAAATAGTCTCTAAATTTGTATCTAATTAGCAACCAAAGTTTTTGCTACCGAATTTAGAAACTAAATAATTGGTAGTTAAAACCTTAGTTGTTAATTAGATATTAATTTAGAAACTATTTAACAATAATAGAAAATAATAGAAACTAATTTAGAAACCATTTTTTTTTTTAGTTTCTAAAATGGTCTTTATTTTAGTTCCTATTGTAACTAATTATTTTGGTCTCTAAAAATTGGTTTCTATTTCATGATTTTCTTGTAGTGATATTTTTTATACTTCTAATTGAACATCTCACTCTTAATTTAGTGTACAAATATTCTATTGATTTTTCACTACCACTATAAGAAAATCATGAAATAAAAACCAATTTTAAAGACAAAAAATAATATAATTAGTTGTTATAATGACTAAATTAGAAACCTAAAATCTTACATTGAGCACATTAAAAAATAATAAAAACATCATTTGTTTTAAAATAAAAAAAAATAAAATAAATATCACCACTCATAAAAGTAAGCATCGATATACTAATTACACAAAGTTTATTTTTTACACGTGCGTATTTTAATCTTAATATATACCTGAAATATATGAGAGTATAAAAACTTATTTTGTTTTCCAGTTCATATATTGAGTACTTGGGAGGAGGAAGATGGTGTTTTTTGTGTTTGTTTAAGTGATTTTGAGAGTGGAGTGGATGGGAAGAGAGTGAGAGCCTTTTTCATTATTCACACAAATGAAGAGATTTGCGTTGGTTCTAAGTAGGATTATTGCATTTTACCTAAATACCTTATGCATACATTTTATTATGATATACAATATACAAAATTAAATATTACATAAATTTATTTAACAATTTAAAAAAAATTAATTATATTATTAATAACAACATATAATTATAAATAATAAAATAAAATTATAATCAACGAAAACATATATAGTTATATAAAATAACAAATGTATATAATAATAAATATTTTTTTCATAAATTTTAATATATTTAATAAATTTATTTTAATTTAACACTAATATATTTTCTATTATATTTTTTAATTAAAAAATACAAGTAATTGTGGATATTATATATTAAAAAAATTTAATTAATTTAAACCTACGCAAAAAATATCATAATTCATTATTCAAATATATTTTAATAATAAGGATAAATTTGTAAACTTACATTTTACATATTTAAAATAATTTTTAAATTTCATTTCAACTATCACATCACTCACAAATCTCAATAAATCACCTCATATATCCACTTTATTATCCCTCAATCCAAATAACCTCACATATCATCATACATCATCTCTAATCCTCACAAATTCACTCTCTCGACTCTTCACAAATTCCTTCCTCAATCTCAATCCAAACACAATATCCTAATGAAGTTAATTAGATACTAATTTATAAAGTATTTATCAATAATATTAATTAATTTAGATATCAATAATTTTTTTAATTTATAAAATATACTTAATTTAGTCATATAACAATTAATTTTTTGTGATTATAAACTTATTTATATTTAATGATTTTTTTATACTTACTTATCTCAAATTAATATTTTTTTATAAATCAAAGCTTTGTTTAGTTGTATGACATGTGTGAGATAAGATAATAATAAAATGTTGATGCTTAGATGTTTATCCTATAAATGCATAATACAGTCTGTACATATCACATTGCTTTTGTAAATATTCATTTTAGTGGAAACATATTTGTAGCTGTATAAAACTTTCATTTAAATATGACAAACTCACTTTCATGTGACTGGGTTTTATATGTCGGGTATCATCATTCTCAAACTCTAAAAATATCTTATATGGGAGGATTAATTGTAAGCTAAAAGTACTACAGATATTATAAGAGCTTAAGGTTCTAAAAATAATAGATACACGAATATTAAAAAAAGTTTTTTTTTTATCTCTTATCATGTCCAATAATACCTGGTATTATGACAAATATGATATCATAATAATTTATATCATAGATGAACTAATAATTTAAAATATATATGGTATATCATCTAAAGTCCACTCACACAAATTAAAACACCCTAAATAAATAAATAAATAAAAACACAGGGTCAAAAAGTTTATGTAATAACTTCTCTTAACACAAGATTAAAATTAAAGAAAACATATATTCAGGTATTAGTTAATTTTCAAATGTTTTGCTTCCCATCACATGTCATGTTGAAAGCTGACATATTATTCAGAGTTATTTAACTCTTATACTTGATTCAATTATAATTATTCTGTAGCTGTTCTTACATATTCTTACTTTGAATTTGAATATGTTGTATTTTATATTTATAGGTAAAAAGGAAAAAGAATGATATGTAATAAAATAGTTAAAACATAATAAGTGTATTAATGTTCATTCATTTACTCGTACTCATCCACTTATAAAAGTAACATTAAAAAATGTTCATCTAGAAAAAAAGAGATGATCACCCATAAAAATATCGATTTGTAAGATTAATATTTTTTTAAAAAATTATACAATATTTATAAAAATTCAATTGTTACATTAGTTGCTCGTTATTTAAGTTATGACTTGAAGGTCGAACAAAAATATACCAAAACAATTATCTTTTTCTTGAAATAATTATTATCGAAGTCATAAGTGGTTGCTTAATTGATAAAGTCAGAGTTTTGAAGTGTGTTTGAAAATTATGACTTAATGTAATAACTTGTGATGTTTAAGCGATTAGAATTGATGTAATAAGTTGTGTTCTACTTTTATGTAAATGAGTACATACACTACAAAAAAAAGTGTATATTGTGGCGGTTATTTTCGTATAAACTGGCGTTTATAACCGCCACAATATACGCTTGTGGCGGTTTCCCAAACCGCCATAGAACTGGCCGCCACAAAGTTTAATGTGCCGGTTTTACGCTACCCGCCGCAACACCCGTCACTTTAAATATAGTGTAAGTAGTGACGGTTTTTATATGTAAGTAGTGTCAGTTATAACTGTCGCAATTTACATTCATTGAAGAAGATTATGACGCCATAATATACGTAAGTAGTGTCAATTATAACTGTCACAATTTACATTCATTGAAGAAGATTTTAGCGCCATAATATGTATAAGTAGTGGCGTTTTTAACTGACGTAATTTTAATTCTGAATAAATAAAATTTAACCACCACTTTTTTATAATTTGTTTTATACAATTATAAAATTTAACCACCACTTTTCCATAATAAAATAAAATAATGTATAAAGTTATAATCATCTATTCATTTCATTGAAAATTAAAACACACATAATAATGTTCAAAAGTTTATATGGAATTGAAAATTAAAACACATAAAAAGTTCATACATCCTTAATCAAGTTTAAAATTACAACACATAATTGTTCAAAAGTTCATACATCCTTAATTAAGTTTAAAATTAAAACCTAATAACTTTTGCTTCTAGCACTTGATCCTATTACTTGAGTAGGTGATGGAGCACCACTTCCATAATCTGATACCTGAAATAAATAATTTAAAAAAGTGTTAATAATCCAAAAATTGTAATCATATATAGGATTTACACATTCACACAAAAGTTGTAGAAAGAGGAAGATGAAAAAAATCTGACAGTTCAAAGATAATTATGACACGAATATAAGGAATGGTGAATGGAGGGAAGAGGAACACGAGATTTTATTTTGAATGAAAATTGTGACAGTTCAAAATGACACATTTTGAACGATAATTATGACGCTTATTAAAACGTCGTATTATACGAAAATTTGTGACAAGTTATTAATAACCGTCGTATTAAAACTGTCACTTTATACATGATTTTTTGTAGTGATACATACACACATTATATCATATATTATGGTTAATTGGAGTAGAGATATGTGATGAATTGGCTAAATTATGATTGTTGTATAATTAAAAAAAAAAAAAAGAATTTACTAAAAGATATCTTTTTATTTTATCAAGTTTAAATCACATAATTTAAGATATTAGAGGACGAGAAGTTAAGAGACATTCTAGTACTATTATTTGTATATATCTTTTCAAAAAACTACATTTTTTTTTATCAGCAAACAATAAATAAAATTAAATGAGGTACTTCCTTTCCTTATATATTAGGTAAACAAAGTTCATATAAAAAAACTTAAAATAAATTATATATTGGTATCAACATGTTCAACATAAATATTTAAAAAAAAATATTGAGTTGTGTTGAATCATTGTATGAACTAACTGAATTTTATTTCACATTTCTATCTTATTAATTTGAAAAATTAAAAGTAGGGTAATATTTTGATAACAGTAGTTACAAATATATAAACTTATAATTTATATATATGTGTGTGAGAGAGTTATATTATTTATGGCACAAGAAGAAAATTATTATTATAATTACTAACCCTTTGTGTCAAAGGTTCAAGATAGATTTATACAAAACAACTCCATAAATTCTGAAAAGAATATTATAAATTATAAATAGAACAAACCAAGACAAGTGTATTCATGGCTTTTGTTGAACTAGACTGCAGATAGAGAGGTCTTGAACTTTTTATAATTTTTATTGAAAAAAATTACAATTTTACATTTGTTAATGATGAATTTTCAATATATATATATATATGGAGAGAGCAGTTATCATCATATAAATTTATTTTACAAAATTAAATTAGACTTAACTTTATATTTTAAAACAATACTAAATTTTATTTAAGAAAATGATGATGCATCATTTCCGTACCGAATTTAACATTTTAATGTTTAATTAAACTAAGCAAGATTCAAATTGAGACACAAGTTTCAACTGAGTTTATATAAGTGGTAACAAAATTGAATTTCTGAAGTCAGATTCGAGATCAAATTTTTGAAATAAAAAACTAATAGAGAAACTTCACTAAAAGTAATAAATTATATTATTTTATTGAAAGTTTTATTTTGTTTTAGTGTAATAATTGAGAAGCAGCTATAAAGACACAGAACAAAGTGTGTGTCCACAATGCCTAAATCATATAGGACAAATTTTGGATGTCTTTTTCTAATAAGCTGTTCGTCTAAACGTTTGGAGCCAATTTACATTTGTTGCTTCTCTGTTAAAGTTAAAATTCATCGAAAAAGTACGAGACCCTTATTTATTATTTAAAAAAAATAAAAAATAATCATTTTTTTAATTTTAAAAACTAAATATAATATATGCATAAAAGTTAAAACGCATCCTATAATACCACATCCACATCATATTTAAGGCAAACCATATATGTAAGCGTGTGTGGCTCAAATTTGGTTGTTGAAAAATGTTAGTTGAATCTTTTAAAATTTATGAGTTAACTTATTAATATATTTATAATTAAACTTATTCAATTATGTCACGAGTGGAATTTGAGAAAAGCCAAAATTTCATGGGACTAGACAATTTTCTCATAAAAAAAATATAAATTTCTACATAATTATATGTGTAAAGTACAAGTGGAGGTTACATTGAAAGAAATTTTTATTAAGAAAATATCATATGAAAACTACAATGTAATTAATTACATTAAAACATTTGAATTAATAAAATGTTTCTATCTAAAGTATATTATAATAATAGGTATAGTCTACCTACATATCGTTTTTGTTAATATATGAGTTTTGGTCTAGTCTTTCGTATTTTTGTATTTTTTTCTTTTTTCTAATAATATTTTTGTAAATGATGATTATTAGTTGAGGTGTCAGCATAACTGAGATCTAATACTTAACATACAAGTTTTTATTTAAAAAAAAGTATATTATAATAATGATTAGAGTAAAAATATAAATAGAAAGAGATAAGAGAGTTGATGGGATACATAAAATAGCATCTTTTTCAAATTCTCTATCTTCATGCTCAAAAGCTAATTGGCCAACTAGATGACATTTGGCAATAACAAAGACACATGGGCTTTTTGTTTGTCTATATCAAACCCATCATCCCTCACCAACAAAAAGTTCTCCCCACCCACCCAAAGCCCATCCAAAATATTGAAGCATCAAAAGGGAACACCTCACCCTTATTCCCTGTGCAATGCAAAATAATATGCTTTTAGCATATTTTATTAATGATAACCATTTATTTTGTTAATTGAGTCAAAATTATTTAATTTTATAGAATTTAAAAAATGAAAAAAAAAAATTATAATAATTGTAATAATAGCTTTGTTGTGTTTGTGTCCATTCATGATTTGGGTACCCTTGAGAGCCTGAGGGTTGGAGACATTGGTGATAAATTTTGTGGGGTTCACCACGCGCGGTGTGTTTGTGTGGGTCTCACGGCGTGGTTCACTATCATAAGACGGGTCCAATTTGTTTCCTCCTTGTTTTGAAAAGCACGTTTCTTTGTCAATACAACTTGCAACCTGCTTGTTAAAATGTCTGAATCATTGGAGGAGATTGTTGTTTTTTCTTTTGGTTTTGGTTTTCCTAATTTTCACCCCTATTCATCTACATTTCTTCTTCCATTCATTTTTATTTCAAGCTTTGACTACAAAAGAAAAGTGACCATTCTCTACCATCCTTCACTTTTTAATTAACTTACTTTTTTCTTGTTTAAGTTAAAGTAAATAATCGAAGGTTGGTTCAATTTGGAAATGGCCATGTTGCTTGGGGCTGAAGCTAAATCAGTAATTGGGTGTTAATTTCAAACCTTTCAGGTCTCTTCTCCAAAATTGTCACCCGTGAGTGTGATTGGTTTCACAGTCAATGTTCACTATAAAAGAAGGAAAAAAGAAAAAGAAAAGTAGCTACCCAAAGTGGATAGATTTTGGCCATGATTATGGAAATTTTTTAACTTTATTTCGACACAAGATCTCCCCCTCTATAAACCAATTCTGCAATTCCATAATTGCACGTTACACTGTACTTTTTCACAAATCATTGGATAATAAGTAACACAGTTTGGACAAATTAACACACATGGTATGACGTTAAAGTTTAATACCTTTTTTTTATCATATATGTCAAAGTTAAAATTCATTTTATTCGTCGCATTCTCACAACTCCTATGCTTTCACTTTTCATATGTTTCATTAGCAAAATCGAAAGACACTACAATATAATCCTATAAAAATCATAGAATTTATTTGTGTTCATTGAAGGATCTATAAGTTAAATTTTTTGAACAAAAATGTTAGTTGGTAATTTTAATTTTAAACTCTTTTTTTATTATTATTAAATATTCATAGAAAAGGAAATTTAGGTTTAGAAAAGATAGAAAAAGGGAATAGGAGATGAGTAGTGGGAGTGGTGCGCGTGTTGTGATGGTGAGAGTGTGCGAAGGAAGGACCAAAGCTTTCTTTATTTAATTGCATGCTGGTCCTTTACGTGGAAAAATTGAACGAGTAACTTTAGTTCCTTTCTCTCTTTTTTCTCTCTAGGGGCATTTCAGTAATTCAACCGCGCTCGCCATAGTAACGAACTAAAAAGCCGTTTGTTTATAAATGCAGAAGATAATAGCGGAGACAAGCTTCTGATGTACATTAAAAAGATTCCGAATGGACCAACCGCCGCACCACCACAGCAGCAACGCCACCACCTCCGCCGATAAGCCCTCCACGCCGCGAGGCGGCACGCGTCACCCACTCTTCCGCGGAGTCCGCAAGCGCCGCTGGGGGAAATGGGTGTCCGAAATCCGGGAGCCGCGCAAGAAATCGCGCATATGGCTTGGCTCCTTTCCGGCGCCGGAGATGGCGGCGAAGGCCTACGATGTCGCCGCCTACTGCCTCAAGGGCCGCAAGGCGCAGCTCAATTTCCCCGACGAGGTCCACCGCCTCCCGCCGCTCCCTTCCGCCAGCACTCCCCGCGACATCCAGGCTGCCGCCGCCAAGGCCGCGCACATGATGATGGTCCAGGCCGCCGTCGCCACCGACTCTCCGGAGAAGAGCAGCATTACCTCCGGATGCGACCACGCAGCCGATGACTTCTGGCGCGAGATTGAGCTGCCGGAGCTCCTCCACAGAAAATGGTGGACCTCTTCCGGCGAATCCTCGCCGTGGACGGAGACTGACCTCCCGCCGCAGCAACCCTTCACCATGGCGTGCTTGTAGTTTGTAATAATCAATAAAACCTTCTGCTGCTGCCCTTTGGTAATTGGTATATTATTATTGCTATTATATATAATTAAGTAACTCTGTGTTCTTCTCCTCACAATAATTAATTAATTACATTATGATTAGTATTAGCACTGTTAATAACAACATTTTCACTAATTATTTTCCCCACCGAATTTCTTAGCATAATATTAATTAACGTTACGTTTGTTTGAGGCATAAATTTTCCTCGAAGACAAGTTAAACAAAACTTCCTCAGTTCATTTTGTTGAAACCATTTTTATCTATTTTTTCAAAAAATTAAGTATATAAATCAATTCACCCATCTTCTTTGTCTTCAAAATAGTTATAGAAAAATATGTTCAAAATGCAATCATTATAAGTAACACCTTTTCAAATCTCTTCCAAATTACTTCCCATCAAAATTAGTTTATGCCCAAATTATGTTTTCTGGTAAATAGTTTTGAAAAAGTTATCCAAACATATCCTTATCCTTAGTATATATATAACTTTCAGTTACAACGCGCGTTCATGCAAGGTTTGTTTTAATCTATATATATCAAGTGTTGTTATAATCTAATAGTTTAATTAATTTTGCAATTTATTCCTAAATGGTAATGATATCAGAACAATTTATTTTCTTGTGTTTATCCTTTTAACAGAAGAAACGATTTATGAATGGATGTATTAGAATCACAGATAGAGAGATTCGAGCATATATAATTGTTATAGTTGTTTATTTGCTGTTCTCAAATACTAGGGTACTGTGAGTAGTACCCGTAGATTTTTTTTGCCATGTGGTGTTGTGTTATCTTTGAAGTTGGAGGCCAGTTCATGATTCTCTCTATAGCTATCTATATCTATCTTTCACTTTATTTTATTCTCGTGAAAAAAGTGCGTTTAGCTTTGTGCACAGTGACGGAGATGGTGAATCATTGCATACACAAGCATTTATCTTCCAACTGGGAGATAACTAAATGCTTAATTTGTCTCAATACGTTGAAGTAACACCTTTACGATGACGATGATGTGATTATGATGAGTGGTCTCTTTCGGATATACACTTGTTCAAAGAGTGTGCTCATCAATTATGCATCTAATAATCTTCTTTTCGGTACATTGCTAGAGTTTTTCCGAGTTGAATCACTCGATTGCTTATTTCTTTTCGTGGATGTGTTTTATTACGCTCATACTCGTACCAATTTGGTTTCGTTAAACCTTGTTTGGCAATTTCGGTTTGAGAAGTCAAAGATACTTTAAGGTGTTAAAACCATGGTTATGGAAATTCTAGAGGGTTGTGCCAACCATTCTTCTTCTCCCTTTTGCATTCCCTACTTTGACTCCGCTAACTACCGAGCTATATTAATCACCATTTTAATGTCATTTTCTTCCTTTTTAAATTTATATCTTCCACTTACACTTAAAACCTTCCAATAATACTTTGCAACAACTAACAAAGTTTTCAAATAATTCAATCCTTAACACGTGCAAGACTTTAATTTCATTTTAACCATGTTCAAGAAAAATAAAATAAACAATTATATAAACAATATAAATATTTGATTTTTAATAAAACTGTAGAATTTAATTGAAGGAAATAAAAGAACACACCTGTTGAACTGATTCATTCATTCTGATTTACTTTAATAATATATATAATAAAATTACTGGAAAGTTATAAAATAGGAATACTAAAAACCATATAAACTGAGAATAACGGTAAAATAGTTTAAGGGTAATAAAATCAAAATTAATAATAATAAAATCTGAATTAATAACCAACAAAAAAAACTACCTAATTTTTAACTAATTTTTTTATCAAAAAAAATAATATATAAATAAACAAAATAGTACTTATAGTACTCTCAGTCTATCTACGAATAATCAATTGTAGACAAATGAAATCATAAAAGTGTTCATCCAAAATTATCATAAACTTACAAATTTTCTATCACATTTCAACTAACAACAAACATATAAAATAAAAATAAAAACATCCAAAATTAGATCCATGTGTTTGACACGACAAAAAAAGATTTAGAAAAAAAAATCATCTCCTTCATAATTAGAAGAATATTAAACATCATTCGGTAGTTGAAGTTGTTTAACTCGATATCTATTAGTTGTAAGTTTGAAGTGGATTATGATTTTTTAAAAATAATTCTTTGCATTTTGATTTAATTCTTTTAAAAACAGAGAAAGTAACAAAACAAAATATGTGTAAGTCAAAACACAATATTGAGGAAGGCGATGGGATTGTAAAGAAAGAAGAAAATTGGAATACTAGGTATGTATATGCAATAGCTAATGAAATACTAAATTACTAATTAGCTTTACTAAAGTCAAATTTAGCACGTCATTAACTATTTTGTTATGGGCATTTCGTGCAGCAATGCAATGATGTTACGTTTGACCTATTGAAGAAGAATCTATCTTCCACATAAAACATTGTGGGAGAGGATTATGAATAATGATCTGACTTAAGGGTGTTAAGAAGGGATATTATGCTAATTTGGTGGTATAACGTTATCCAAGAATCAACCATTTGGTCTGAAGGGTGTTTCCGTTTTATGTTCAGGCCGTAATATTCAGATAACAAACATATGGCGCAAGTAACACTTTGATGGAAAATGAACAACGACGGGGTTTTCGTCATTTTCTATTTTGTATTGTTTAGGAAAATGTGACAAGAAATTGACCTATTACTAGAACCTTTCATAACTTTATTGTTTTTGGTTTTTAATTCATTATAAGGAAACTGGATCGATGAAACACTCAACCAAAATGTTTCGATTTTTAGAATATAATATCGTGAACGTGGTTATTGTTTTTCTGACTTTCGGCAATCTCCATTCACAGGATTAATGGGGCAAGATTTTTCTTTCAGGGGCCAAAATACTTTTAATTATAAACGTCAATATCGCTTCACAGTTTTTTCCAACAAACATTAAAAATTTTACCCGAATACTTTATAATTGTGGAAATCTCAGGTACATTCAAGATAAAGTATTTTTTTAATTAGAATATAAATCTTATTTTATAAGTTAATTTTAAGGGCTTAAAGTTTATTTCCATAAGATATCAGAATTGTTTTAGAATCTATTTTAGTAAAATTTGTTAATCTAGTACGTTATTTGTTATCAAGTCACTGTCAGACTATTTATAGATATTTAGTCAGAATCAAATCATTTGAAGATACTTAGTTCCTACACATAAGTGGACGGTCTCATGAAGAAGATATATTAAAAATCTCACATTGGTTATAGATAATATCATTTCACGCAAACTTTATTTTGTAATAAGATTGAGTTAGACTTAAAATCATTTTTTTTAGTAATAATTGTTTAGAATTATTTTTGATTAAATAAAAATTAAATTATAATTGTTAAATTTTTAACAATTAACACGGTTTCTTAACAACGACAAGAAAAAACTGGTGCATTTTTTGTTTCTCTTTGTGAGACTTAGTCTCCAGGGTAAGAGACAAAATTCACTAATTATACAATATACGTACACAAAAGTATAGTTTTTAAAACATTAAAACTAATAAGCACTGTAAAATAAATTAGTAATAAATATCAATTCACATAGCAGCATTAATATGTGACACAAACTACAAGAAGGTTCGCAAAGACTAAAAAAATAATAATTGTATTACTGTCTTTATTATGAAAGATGAATTAGAACTATCATGATACATCTTCATTAAATGCTAATTTTACATTAGTGATTTACTAAATTGCTTTTTGTTATAAAGGTTGTTTTTCCTTGTATATTTCTTGAAAACATGCATTCTCTTAAAAAAGATAGTATTTTTGTTGAAAACATGATTTCCCTTTAAAAAGATAAATATTTTTTGTGAAGTGGTTGATGAGGAAATAGAGAAAAATAACACCAAACTCAGTTTTTTGGGATCATTAGGTGGTTAAGAAAAATAAAAAAGATGTTATATTTTACTTATTAATTAATGTAGCTGTATATTATTAATTTGTGTAACTAAAAGCCTTCTATTAAGTGAATTAACATGGTACCTTTAGTTGTAACTTCTTACTCAAGGAATCAAACTTCATCTCTTAATTAAAAACCCCAAATATCAAACCATTTATGCTAACAACTTTCGGTTGTATATCATTGTTTTAGAAACAAATGAAAAATACTTAACACATTATATTCTTTTCTTTTCCTTTCATTCAAACAAAAGAGTTAATTTTGTTTTGTTTTCTCATTTATATATATATATATATATATATATATATATATATATATAAAAAAGACATAAGTTACTTATTTAAAAGTTTTTTAGTAACGATTTTTTGAATAAACTATATATTTAATTTTTTAAAAAATTATAA
The DNA here is from genome assembly GCF_000499845.2 of Phaseolus vulgaris. NCBI lineage: Eukaryota > Viridiplantae > Streptophyta > Magnoliopsida > Fabales > Fabaceae > Phaseolus > Phaseolus vulgaris. The sequence continues at coordinate 39,193,511 of NC_023750.2, forward strand.
ATTTAACTTCTCAACATGTTTAATAATTAATAAAGATAGATAAATATATGGGTTTAACATGTTACAATAATTTCAATATAATAATACCAGAAAAAATATTTATATTTACTTTAATAAGTTAAGTCCTAAACTTTTTTAATTAGATACTTTTTCAATAAAAACTTAACTTTGAAATATTTCTTAAAAAGATTTCACTTGACCTTAGTGTAGTTTTCGGATAGTTTAATTTATGCTAATAATTAATTTGGATCCGTACATAAGTGACAATGATAAACAAATTTATGTGTTAAATAAGTAAAAGTAGGGGTCGTAATAAACTGCAATTGTTTAATATTTATAAATTTAAGAATATCAAGCCTATAAACTTAACTCAATCATAAAATCGTTAAATAGAAAATTAATTGTAATAACCAAGAAAATAGTGTTATAATATTATAATAAAAGTAGTACAAATGGTACATAAATATTTTATTATTAAAGTAAAAAAAATATAAATAAAAAAATCAGTTATTTATGTTTCATTTTAAAAAATCATAATTTCTCTAAACACTTATTTTTCCTTTCCTTTGTCTTATCTCTAAAATTCTAACATCTTCACTCATCAGATTAATGATCGGAGTCCGTCATTGGACTCTTGACAGTGAACTCTACAAGACTATTATATCAAAATCTCAAATAGAGTAAGTTCATTTTGACTCATTTTCCTTTGAATTAGTTTCGATCTGGTTAGGTTTACCTTTAGTTTAGGCGGCATGTGATGCTTTTATTTTTAGAACTAGTCTTTATTAGCTCAGGGTCCTAGTTTTACAGTTATATTTTTTTATTAGGATTCTCTGGTGCAAGTCAAGCTACCATTGAACTTTTGGTAGGTTTGGAACTCGTAGTGAGAACCTGCTCAAACTCAGGTAAGGGAAGTCAGTCTTAATTTCAAATAGAATCCTAGGTTAGAAAATCTGGATGTGAGGGTGACGTGGTCACCAGTTCCAAATTTTATTTGCATGATTGATTGTATCTGAGTAATGAGGTATTGTTTGAAATCAAATGTGAATATGTTGATTTTGATATGGATGATTTATGGTAGATGTTTTTGTTTGAATCCAAAATATTGGTTGATTTGTATAGTTGATATAGTGTATGTTACCCTTGAAGTGATGAATTTTGGGTGCTCTCGAGTTCAATCTCGCTCAAGTAAGAGAATTTTCGCTTGGGCGAGACCCATTCTCGCTCAAGTTAGATAATTTTCGCTCAAGCTAGCTTTAAAAAAAATAAACTTAAAAGTGAAATTTTTATCCTTGCTTTTAAAAGGTTGACTTATTTCTATTTTATAGTTTTTACTTATAATTTATGTAAAATTTTATTTTATGTATATTTAATTAAAAAATTATTTAATTAGATATTTATGTGATTATTGGATGAATTTTTGTGTGTTTTGAAATTCTAAGCTTTGATATGATTTAATTGTGTGATTTTGGATATTGTGAGATGTGGAATATGAATCTTAATCAAGACATAGTATTTTCAGGAAAGATACCGTGTTAAGATTTTTTAGGAAGGACATTGAAAGAACTGAGTCTAAGGTTTGAAAGAACTGACCATAGTAGATCATATGGATTTACCTTGTCATATGAGATGATTATGCGCATGGCTGTGTGGATTTCACAGCGAGTAGTATGACAGGTGCATATCTCTATATGCTAATTTCAATACACGAGTCTTCTAGAAGTATAGTCAAGTGTCTGAGTATGCAAGTCAGTAGAAATCTGACATGAGTAATATGAATGATGAATGTTGATAGACACTTGATGATTGGATTGTTTGGAATCCCTTCCTTAATTTAATGGGGACCATGACCAATGAATCTTGATATATGATCCATTGAATATATTCAATGATGGTCATTCCAAAGTCTTGGAATTATATCTCTCTTGAAGATTATGAAGTTCAACCTTGAAAGTTGAAGATAGTATTTTCAAGGTATCTTGAAAATGTGAGAAGCATTAATTATCCACTATCTTTTTATGAAAAAGTCTTCCTCTCATTCTCTATATAAAGGGAACTTGTGAGGAATATAAATGCAAGCAAGGGAGAAGAGCAACATAGAGAGAAATGAGAGAATAGATATCCAACATAGTGTGAGATTAGAAATCCTAGGGAGATGCTAGAGAGACATTGTATTCCATCCTTGTTGGATGAGATTGAGTGTTATCATCATAGAGTGAGAGCAACAAATATTCCACATCAAGGTTGTGAGTTTTTGGACTATGTTATGTGAGTTTTTATTTCTTAAGTTGAGAAGGTTTTCCCACATTAAAAATTCTCAGTGTCATTATTCTATTTTGCTCTATTTTCTATTATCTGCTTATTGATTTCGCAGGTGTCCATTTTGTATCTACACCAAAGAGAGAGAATTAGTTCTAATTTTCTCAACAATGATTGTGTGCAAATTATGAGAATTTGACAGATTATGTTTATTTTTAAAAGTTAAATTTATAATAGAATTCTTAAAAATAGTTACTTTACCATGTGCATTATTTTGTGTTTGCTTTTTTTAATCTGTGATGACCGTGTTAATTTACACAAGAGCATGTGAGGTTGCAGGTGATAGAGCTCTTCAGTGACAAGTCGTATGATAAAATATTTTTATTTTGAATGTTTTGTTTTTAAACATTTGTGTATATATATTAAAATCCCTATGAAAAATATATATTTTGAGATACAATATGAGATAGTGGTATATGTTTATATATTAATTAAATATTGTATGTATTTTTATTTTATTAAATATGAATAAAAATAAAGATATTACAATTTCTCGTAAATTTTTAAATTCTAAAAGTAACTAAATATCTACGTACGACTCAATTACTTAAAGATTAAAAAAAGGTAGGAAATTTATTCATTCTTTTAAATTCTTACAAGAATTTCACAGGAAAAGTCCCTCTAAAAATGACAAACTCTAGTAAAAAATGCTTATTTAAAAATATTAATTATGTGGGAGAGAGTTGAAATACTAATTGAAATTTTAGTAAAAATATTTATTGTATTAAAAATACTACAAAAAAGAATTATTACAAAATTAACTAAAATTTTAATAGTTAATTAGATACTAATTAAAAAATTAGTTTATATATTTTATTAATAATAAAAATTATTTAGATAATAATAAATTTTTAATCTTTATAATATCTAATTTAATTAATATAATAATTAATTATTTTTCTCTAAAATTAGTTTCTATTTAATAATTTTCTTATATATATATATTATCATCTAAAAAAATAATTTTCATCTCATAATCTATTTACTAATCATTTAATTTAGTTGAAATTTTAAAATATTACAATCATCTAATCCTATTTATAATTAATATAGTTATAATATTATACTAAAGATTTAGAATATCCACTACAAGAAAACTATGAAATAGAAACCAATTTTTAGATACCAAAATAATTAGTTGCAATAGTAACTAAATTAGAGACTATTATAGAAACTATTGGTTTCTAAATTAGTTTCTATTATTGTTAAATAGTTTCTAAATTGGTATCTAATTAGAACCCAAGGTTTTAGAGACCAAATTTAGAAACTAAATAATTGGTAGTTAAAACTTGGTTGCTAATTAGATACCAATTTAGAAACTATTTAACAATAATAGAAACTAATTTAGAAACCAATTTTTCTTTTAGTTTCTAAAATGGTCTCTAATTTAGTTACTATTGCAACTAATTATTTTAGTTTCTAAAAATTTGTTTCTATTTCATGATTTTCTTGTAGTGATCATACAATTCTTCCATTTTTTCGCAGTAAAAAATAAAAATTTGATATGCAATTGCAATTAAATTAAATTAAAATGAACACTTAAGAGGTGTTCTAACCCTTTTACACATCCCACAAGAAGCAATAAAAAATCAATAAAATTTGATAGATTTATTGATAATTCTTATTTTTAAAACAGGAAATATAAATAATTAAAATATATTCTTTTATTATTACTTTTTGTCTTGTTTCTTATTTTCCATAGATCCTTTAATAGCCGCATTTTCAATTCGTTAATATAAATTATGTTGAAAGATATATGATAGTATTACAAATAAGGAAAAATGTTTGAGAATGAAATATATATATATATATATATATATAAAAGTTAAGTTAAAATATAAATAAATAAAAAATAATATTTTCATTGAGGGAACAATTGTATATAATAATAAAAAAAGTTATTGATTGCGCAATGTAGTCAGATCAATAGCAGAAAAGAATCATATAAATATAGAAAAATATTAGAAAAAAATTATAAGTTAGTGCACATCTAGTTTTGAGTTTTGAAAAACCAAAGGTTTAGGCAAATAATAATTTCTTTATTTTAAGTTTTTTTTTTCTTTTTCTGAACTATGATTTCATACACAGTACTAATTATTAAGAAGAGACGTCTCTTTCACCATAAACGTTTCCATAACCACAAATGCATTCTAGTGTTTTTTGCATGTGCCAAATAAATGAGAAACAGTTTCATCATTATTAAGCTCAACTTTCCTTTTCTTTTATTAATCAAAGTTATCATTTACTTTTAGTAAAAATCTTCTTTGGAACAATCAATACAGTGATGTATTAGAAAGGTTGGAAGTGAAACTACTATAAAGGTATAAAACACTTTTTATTAATTTAGCCCACACTTTTTTCTTTTAAAAATAACTAGAGTTGACTTAAAGAGACTCTAAGTCATTACAAGGATGTGATAAATTAGCTTTTACTTAATATTAAATACTATTAGGTTTAACAACCATTATGTTTTTAAAAAATTTTATAGATGTAAAATTTTTAGCATGAAATTATAAAATTAGTGTCGATTATTGATATTAACTTAAATAAATATTAAAAATAAATAAATTTAATTATTTTGATATTTATTTTAATATTTATTTAAGTTAGTATTAAATAAGTTGATGTTAGTATAATAAATATTTAATATTTATTTAAGTTAGTGTTAGTTAAGTTAATAATATTTGTTATAAATTCATATGCCTTTGTGGCATAAAATAAGAAATGTAGATAATTTTTAATAAAAGAAAACTCAGATAGATTTAAGAATAACGTGAATGTTGTAATCCATGTGACTTTCATTTTAACAAATTAAAATACAATTTTTTTTCACTTTTTATATAAATTTTCTTTCACTCATTTTCTTCATATGCACTCATCTACACATAACGTCTCTTTTCTCAATTATTATATTCAATGTTATTTAAACAATGTCTACCATAATGCAAATCAAAACAAAGAAAGTGCTTACCACCATGAAAAAAAAAAGTCTATTCTCACTCTTCCTTCTCTAAGAAACTCTTTCAATTCAAATCATATGTTTATTTTGTTTTACTTTTTTTGTGAGTTTATTTTTGTTGAAAATGATAATGGAAGCATTTACGAGAAACAATTTTTTCTTTTTTCTAAAAATGACTATCATTAGTGTCGGTCTCACTAACACAAATTAAATAAATATTAAAAATATATTTCATTAGCACCAACTTAACCGACACTATATGAAATGAATTTTAAAATAAAAATAAAAATGTATTACAGTTGATTTGAATGATTAATTTGAAAAAATTGAATTATGTTAGTATTTTTTATGATAGTTGTATTGTTTGACATGTTGACATGCTGACTTGCCGCCATTACAACATCACATCTCAACATCTCAACCTCTTGATGAGTAACCATTCAAGTTAGTCAGCTAGTAGGATTATTGCTTAATTGCTTCATTAGTAATAATCAGGTGTAAATAAACTATAGAACCATGATTAAGGAGACGTTCTGTCTGCACGCATAATAGTCTAACTCTGAGGTAGTATAAATGAGTATGCCCTAAGGTAAAAAAAATGACTCTTTGAGAAATTATTGTTTACATATCGATGATCACCAATATCCATTTTTTTTTGTTTTTCCAAAACCTATGTACATAGGCTTTTGGTTGTAAATTGTAGTCTTCTTTTGCATAGTGTACTTTTCATAATAATAAAATTCCACTTTAGTTGTGTTTACTTGGTCCATGGTTCTTTCACTCTTCTTTATGATTGCAACTTCTCAATTTCCATTAATCTCAATGAGTTTTTCTCCTTGTGTGTTGTAGAAGACTCAGTGTTCATTCTCTCTCCATCTTTCCTTTACTTTTCATAATTGTCACACTTTTACAATTTTGTCCCTTTTTTTTATGTTTTTGTCCTTCTTTAACGGGCTGTCATATTCTAAACTTACTGAATCATTATTTCTCTTGACTAACTTGATTGCCAGAGTATAATTGCAGATACCCCTACTAAAACTAAGTTCGAAAGGAGGATCTAGCCTGGGACTAAGACTGAGAGCAAAGAAGACAAGGAGTAGTCAGAGACTATGATTGTGGTGATCACGTGGGTTGATCCGACCTTATAAGAACAATAACAGAGGTGAATTTATCCGGAAAGGGATTATTTCATTCTTAGCATTGACATTACTCTTATGGTTGAGCTTTGAGCTTTTGAGAGCTATGTTAGTCATTAAGCTAGCAATGACCAGAGGATGAACTTATTTCTGAGTTGGTTGTTAAAGCATTTCACATTCCTTCTATGGTTCCTTGGTGCACCAAGGGAGGGAAAGATGGAAATGCTTTCTAACAATATATATTATTTTAAAATTTAAAATTTCTCACACTTTTAGGATCAAAATAAATGTGCCGAAAAATTTGTTAATTTGGGAATTGAGTCAAAGATTGAGTTTTTGTGGTTGAATGTTCTTCTTTTTTATTCTTTTACAAATAGGTTTGGTATGCTAGAGTATATATTTTCTTGATAGATGAGTTTTGATTTGTTCTTTCCATTATTTTATTTTTTTGTTTATATTGCTTCTTTTTATTTTTATATACATACTATTGAGAGTGCAAGTGATTGATGATATATGGCATGGTAACTTAGTTGAGATATCACATTCTAGTAGTAATGTTTTCTTGAGTGATACCTTATTAAAACATCTTATTGTTTTTACTAAAAGAAACAATCTCAAGTCACTCATGTTTGGTATTGGTATTAATCCAATGAATCAAACGCTGTAAGTAACCATTAATAGGAAGTAAAATGGCAGAGAGGGATTGCAAGCTTAGAAGCAAAGAGGTAAATGTATTGGACTAAGAAACATAGTTGAAAAAAAGGAAGAAAAAGAGAGGTAAAGTGGGTATACACAAAAGATATAAAGAGCACAATTTGTTCTGGTTGTGAAAAGATACTGCATGTGCTGTGTTGTGGTGACTTTATGCTATTTCTGAGTTTACTTTTCTAACCCCAAATCCGTACTCACCAACTACAAGTTTTCCATCCACAAAAAGAATCATACAAGTCCTTTTTAATTTGTCTCCTTGCCCTTTAAACCGGGCCTCCCAAATAATGATAAACACATAAGTCTAAGATCTCAGCACTAGCTCCAAAATCCATATACTGGGACTAATCTCTGTTAATTGCTCTTTTTTTCAAACTTGCTATGAAACACTAATAATACTACTCTGTTATGTTGCATATTATTGCTCAGTGGGGTCTTCACTCCTCACTCTTCACTTCTATGTAGGTGTATTTTTCGTACTTGCCTTTTGGTACACACACATCCTAATTATTGAATCCTTGGAGAGGAAAAGCAATCAGACACCAAACAAAAATCATGTATAAATCATATTAATTATATCTTAAAAATACACTATTCATGAGTGTGAAAACTAACCATATGATATATTCTCAAAAGAGTCTTACCATATGTTTGGGTGCACTCAAGATTATGTATAGTTATATTTCAAATCAAACTCTTAATCTCATGTTTAAGACAGAACATTGTCAAGATATCTGTCCATTGCATGATGCAAACCTTCTTATACCAGAGTCTTTAACATATTCTAGAACAGAAAATACTTTTAAGATATTTGAACTTTAACTACTTAATTTATGCATCCAAAAATGGTTAACTACTTTGAACTTATTAAGAATAAGACTTTAATCTAATTTAGCATTACAAAATCGGTTTATAAGACGATGATTATATCAAGTTATATATTATGAAATGTTTGTGAGATTTTCCATATACATCTCTCATATCAAAATCTTCTAACTCATGCATGCATGAGATTCTTATTAAGATTGACTTTAAATAATTCTGATACCATATTAAAAAATATACTTTAAGTCTAATTTAACTTTACATAACAGATTAAAGTGAGATTTACAATCACTTATATACTATAAAATGTTCTTATCTCTCAAATCAATGTTAGATATCCAAACAACACTACACGAGCAATGGAAAGTGGGGATGTGCTTTGAGTGTAAAACATATAAACTTGAGCATTAGTAGAGTGGTGTATGGAATTAAGACAGGAACAGAAAAAGGCTGAGCAAGTTGTTTATTGGAATTGAAGCAGAAACATACAGAATATGAGCAGAATGGTAAAAACTGAGCATTTTCAACTGTTTTTTTAGCTGAATGACATTTTTATGAAGGGAAGAAAGAAGAGTCCCAAAAACACACGTTGGTTTTGTGTGGGAAAATGTGCTAGACTTGAGTATGAGGGACGTGAAGAGTAGGTTTGGAATTGAAGGAAGGAGACAGAGTGGTGGGAACAAGTGGGTGGTGTATGAGACAAGCAGAACTTAAGTGGTTTTGTTTGGTACAACCTTTTGAGTCCTTACTTTAACAACAAAAAGTGGGGTCACATATTTTCCACAGGTTAGAAGGTATTGGTTTGATATGAGAATCCTTATGGTATGGAAGGTTAAACATGGCATGTGATATTCTGCTACCTTCTAACTGCTTTATGTGTTTTTATTGGTTTATTGGTTTATGGACACTGCAGTTTTAGATACTTCCACTTCCAATGTCTTTACACCAACAATGCTAATTCCCCTTCAGATCTTCTTTCATAAAGTTCAAAATCGCCCCAAGAATTTCATTCCTTTACTATAAAGAGGAATTCAAATTTATGCTTTGTGCCTTTTTCACTTCATCTTTGTGTCAGTTTTTCCAGTAACAATGCTCGTTGATTAACAAATCCCTTTCTGCCTTTTTTTTTCTCCATATTTTTGCTTTGCATTGAAAAATGGATATATATTCTCCATACTATAGTTTACAACAAGAGTGTTAATATTAAAAATATTCAATATAAACACATTTTTTTCTTTCATCTTATTTTTCTGTTCTTTTCACCAAAGATGAGAGGTTAGATCATAAGAAGGCTTTGGTCTGCTTGAAAGTGACATCACAATTCAGTTTTAAGCAACTTATACTCAGAGACAGTAACTTGAGTAGAAGGGTATATGGGAAATAAAATATAATAAATCATACTTTATACTTTTAGTCATCATGCTTTTATATGTCAGTAATTTTAAGTGAATTTAATCTCTTAATTTTATTTATTAGTTACTGGCGTAAACACACTGGCTTCACATATTTTTTTATTAAAATAATATACTTTTATAAATATATTTACAAGAAAAAATGAAAATTAAATTATTCTTTTTAAAAAAGTGATATCAGATTATACCCCTGTGAAATAAAGTTGTAGAATAAAGGGTAAAAAATAATATTGAAAAATTATATCAATAACAGTTATAAAAAAGTTGTATCAGCTAAAACAGAGTTCTGTGGTATAGAGAATTAATGTTGTTTTCTTAGAAGAGTTTAATTTTGTTGACAGTGAGTAGTTCCATGACTCCTCCATTAATGAGTAGTATCTAGCTTTTGATTTTTAAATTGTAATTTTTATATTAATGTGTTTTGGAAAACATTGGAATTAAAATACTTTTGATTCATTTTTAAAACCCTTTTATATTTATTTTCAAAATCAAAGAAAAATAATTTATACATTTGAATTTTCGTTTTCTAAAACTGCACTCTCACTGCTCACCACCATAGACATTAATCCTTCCCAAGTGTCATTATTATTACACCAATAATTATAATTGATATTGCTACTACTTCTTACATGGTCATTCACCTACACCACTACAAGAAAATCATGAAATAGAAATCAATTTTTATAAATCAAAATAATTAGTTGCAATAGTAACTAAATTAGAGACCACTTTAGAAACTAAAAACAATTTTGGTTTCTAAATTATTTTATATTATTGTTAAATAGTTTCTAAATTTGTATCTAATTAACAACCAAAATTTTTCTACCAAATTTAGAAACTATTTAATAATAATAGAAACTAATTTAAAAACCATTTTTTTTTAATTTCTAAAATGGTCTCTAATTTAGTTTCTATTGCAACTAATTATTTTGATATCTAAAAATTGATTTTTATTTTATAATTTTCTTGTAGTGCATTATTATCGTCTCAATTTCTATTAAGTCTTAATTTTAATTTTATCGTAGTTCATGATATAACCATACAAAAATCATTACAATTAAGTATTATTATATATAATTAGCACAATAGTTACTCTTAAGGTTAAGTATTGTTATAATTAACACATTGTTAGTGTTATGGTAAAGAGGAGTTAAACTAATATAAAATAAAAATATTAAGTATTTTAATTATTTTTGCTTTATATCCAAATTTTGATTATAATAATAATAAAAAAATTAATGTGTGTAATATGTTTATTTAATCTGGAGCACACTTATAATCATAATAAAAAATATTTTTTTATTCAAGACATAAATCATCATTACAACACTAAAAGTAGATGGATAGTGTTGAAAAATTTCCTCGAGAGAAAAAGTTGGACACTACAAAATTAAGAAGAAGTTTTCAGGAATATCAAATAATAATTCAAGAATAAAAAAATGGTGATTTGGATTGTTCATATCCAAAAAAAATTGCATCATCATAAATAAGTAAGAAGATAAGAGTAGTTTAATATAAAGTTAAACATCAAGCCATGGAGATCAAATGACTCTTCAAAGAGAAACAACTTCAGATGACTTTGATGCAACACCTATCAAAATACATATCCTATACCAACATCAATCATTAGACAACTTAAGTTAAGTGAAACAGACATAACTTAAAGAGTATTTTATACCCAACATTGTGAACATGTTTTCCTTATATTAACAATATTATTTGAATGAAGTATACAACAAAAATTTGATCTATTGTGTGAAAGCCTTTATAAGAATGAATGAGTCAACACCATGATGATTTTGCAAGACAGTCTAATAGATTTAAATTTTATTTTTGTTTTCTTATAAAGCTTAATTTGGTATCTTTTGTCTTCTTTTTTTATGAGGTTGAAGAAAAGCTCATTTACAAAGCTCATTTACAATTTATAGAGATAAGATAATTTGATTACATAATATAATCTAAACTTTTTAAAGACATGATATTGTAGATTTTTTTATGAACATACTTTAGATACATTAGTATACTAAAACTAGATATTATTTGTTATAACCAAAATCAAAGGGATATTTGAAAAGATAAAAAAAGAGAGCAACACTTCTTGTGAGATGGATTGAAGCGATGTGCAACGAGACTCCTATTTGAATTTCGAATTCCAGCCCAATGAAGAGAAAACATAATCACAGTAGAAACACAATAGAAATCAAAAAGAGAATTAATAACCCTAGAATCTAAACATGAAAGAAAGCATAAATAGAGAAGAAGAAGGAGAACGTAGAAAGTGAAAGTGTTATTCATTGATGAAAAAAGGATACACCCTACTTTTGCGGCATGAAATTGTTGTAGTAATATGGTGGTGTCATGGTTAGTATACTCGGTCTCTGTTCCAATAAGGAAGAGTGCTCCCTTCAAGCTCGTAATAAATGTTCTTCATAACCAACTTGGAATGTATTAAGGTGAAAGTGTTGAGAGGTAGGGATTTGGTGAAAATGTCAACAACTTGCATGGAGGAAGAAATGGGAAGAAGTTTGAGAAGCCCAATTGCAACCTTTTCACGAATGATGTACCAGTCAATTTCAATATGTTCGGTGCGTTCGTGAAGGACAAGATTGTTGGCTATTTGAATAACAAGTTGATTGTCGCAATAGAGGATGGCAGGCTGGACATAGGGAACCCGAAAATCTTGGAGAAGATATATTAACCATTGGATTTCACATGTAGTAACAATCATGGCTCTGTACTCTACTTCTAAGGAACTTCTTGAAATGGTCTGCTGCTTTGGATTTCCATGTGATGAAAGAATTGCCCAAAAAGATGGAAAATCCAGTAATGGATTTTCTCGTGGTAGGACAAGTTGCCCAATCAAAATAACTAAAACATCTTAATTGAATGAAATTAGAAGAATGGAAGAAGATACTCGAATGACACTCTTCCTTATTGGAATAGAGACCGAGTATTCTAACCATGACACCACCATGTTATTACAATAATTCCATGCCGCAAAAGTAGGGTGTATCCTCTTTTTCAATAATGAACACTTTCACTTTCTACATTCCCCTTCTTCTTCTTTATTTATGCTTTCTTTCATGTTTAGATTCTAGGGTTATTAATTCTTTTTTGATTTCTATTGCGTTTCTACTGTGGTTCTGTTTTCTCTTCATTGAACTGGAATTCAAACTTCAAATAAGAGCCTCGTTGCACATCGTCTTCAATCCATCTCACAGGAAGCGCGACTCTCTTTTTCTATCCTTTTCAATAAAGGTTGTCCAAAGTGTCTTTAAAAACTAGACCATTTTAATAGATGATCTAGCTTTAACAAAGGTGTAAAATATTTCAATATTAAAACATTTGGATGTCACAACTAAGTTTGGATAAAAAATGGAGATAATATAAATGATCAAACAAGAAAACACTTGTTCACCCAATAAAAAACATAAGATTCACTTTTGAAATAATTTTTCATCACATCCTCCCGTCTTACAAGAAAAAAAAATTAGTAAAAAAAATGAGATGACCTTATAAACATCTCACTTAATGAGACATTAAATATCAACCTTTTGATGATAAAAAGTAAGGTTTGTTTAAACAGATATTAGTGTGTTTATCTGGGAGAATAAGTTGTACTAGCAGAATACAAGTATATTTGGAAAATTTTATCAACAAACATATAAAACAGCCATTATATAATTTGAGGGTGTTTGAATGTGACATCTGGATTGTAATTTGGGAGGAACAGATAAGTGATATTTCTGAATTAGAACAAGATACATTAATGGGTTTGTTGTGGTCAGAAGAAGTGTTGGATTACTCTCTTTGGTCACCAAAAAAGTTGACAGATAAAATGTTTGTGTTTTCTTAGTTGATCAAGTCTTTTTTTATAACTAAATTTGAGAGGTGATGAGTAACCATTTTCTCTTTTGAGAATGGAGAAAATGGGGTTGACAAAATTTGTGAACTTTCTCTAAGACCATGTAGCTGCATCAAGCTTATGATGTGGTACATTTGAATAGTCCTAGAAGTTGTAAACAAGTATGTGTGCTTCTTTTCTTTCGTTAAATTTTCTCTGATAACTTTTACTCCAAAATCCTTAATCACACTTCTCCAAAATAGACTATACTCATAACTTATCTTATAAATCGAACTTTATTTATCAATGCAACTTTATCTTATCAAATGATTATAAAATAAAAATTAAATTAAATTTAAAAAGTTATAAAGTTGAATTAAATATGAAGTGTATTTATTAATAATGATGAGAAGAGTTATTATATTTAAATTAAGTCATTATTGTCTAGAAGTAATTTTATATCACTACACAAAGATCATGGAATAGAAATTAATTTTTAGAAACCAAAATAATTAGTTGCAATAGTAACTAAATTAGAGACATTTTATAAACTAAAAAAATGGTTTCTAAATTAGTTTCTATTATTGTTAAATAGTTTCTAAATTAGTATCTAATTAACAACCAAAATTTTAGTAGAGACCAAATTTAAAAATTAAATAATTGGTAGTTAAAACCTTGGTTGCTAATTTAGAAATATTTTTTTTTTAATTTCTAAAATTGTTTCTAATTTAGTTACTATTGCAACTAATTATTTTGATCTTTAAAAATTGATTTCGATTTCATGTCTCATATGCATTGTTTTTTATTATTTTAAATATGTTGGCAGTAATTAAGCTGACTTTAGATAATGGCTAATAATATTTTCTTCCTCTTCTTTAATAATCTCCCAAATCCATAGTAGTTTTGATTAAAAGTATGAGTAAGCACACTAGTAATGAGGTTTGTGTTGTTGAGACAACAGAAAATATAAATGGGATAATTTCTCCACACCATGGTTTGTTGAGATGTGAATTGTGGATGATGTTTTGTCAACTTCACAAACATGACTATAATACCAGATTATAGAATTGATTTCCAAAATTTAAATTATAAGATATTTTAATATTTTTTAATTATTAAATTAAGAAATCATTATATATTTTTTATGAAAGTAATACTTTAACAACTATATATAGTCTATTTGATAATTATATTACAATAATATCATTGGACAAGTTAACTTGATTATAGGTTTAATGGAGTTTTCTATATATCATGTTTATATTTTAATATTAAAATAATAGTAGAAAGAAATAAAATAAAAAGCTAAAATAAATTATTTGATATGAAGAGTCTAATAGGGAATGTTTTTTAAATTTAAGAGATTCAAATATCCAACTTCCATAGTTTCAAGGATTAATTTATTTTAGAAAATAAAATTAAGAGTTTCATAGTCATTTATTAAATAAATTAATGATACAAAATTGGAAATAAATACGTATATAATAAATCCTGTAATTATTTAATTTTTAATAGTTTCTTTTTTTAGATAAAAATTACAATTTTTTTCCCTTTAAGCGAATCCTTTAGTTTAAATAAATTGGATGAAAATGCACAAGTGTGTCCAAAGTTACATGTATTAGCACATTGTTCATGTAAAGTGTTATATATACATACATATACATATATATATATATATATATATAATTTAAGAAAAGATCAGTGATTAGTCTATTTTGTGTCACTATTGCATTCTTGTATTTCTCATAAACATAAGTACAGTAACATTTATGTGTGATATATGGATTAAAACCCATATATTTATGCTTAGTCTTATAAACATTCAAAAAAGTTTAATTTTAAAAAAAAGTCTTTGAAACTTACTGGAAAAATGCTAAACACTTAAAATATGCAGTATAATGTATCTGCATGTTTAGTTATTAGTTAAGTTTTTAAAGAAAATCATTTAAGTTTTTATTGTAGCCTAATGAATTTCATTAAGTACAGTTTAAGTTTATGAAAATATATTAAGCTAGCTTAAAAAATTATTTTACTGCATGATAATCTTATCCAAATATATTTAAACTAAACACATGATGAATATATATTCAATGACAATTTTATCTAGCTGAATTTATCTCTCACATAATGGTAAACTAAATTTCAAATTTTAGTATCAATAACAGTTTGTTCAATTAGTAAGAATCAAACTGGTATCTCATTAATTCAAATTTAGTTGGCAACATAAAAAGGTTGTTAGTAAATGGTATGCAAATATCTTGAGATATGGTTTGAGGCTTCAAGATGTGAATTTGAATTTCATTTATAAATACTTTTGTATGCATTATTTAAATTTCCATATATTTCCTGAACTTTCATGACTAATTCACTTAAATATTCATCTCTTATCAAACAAATGACATCTTGAAATCCTAACTATTCTTAGCATGATATTATTGGGAAATTTAATTGTTATTATCCAAACAAGCATGCAATATATGTTATGCAAGCATGATAACTTATATATTATACTATATCTTCATAAATCTAGGAATTTTCTTTTACATTGTCTCATTTGATCTATGTATCAAAACTGATATAATTGGAGATCCAGATTATGCAGAATGTTTCCTTTTAATCCTTTTAAAAGCTAAAGGACCAAATTGAATATAAAAAATAAGTTAGCAGGCCAAGAAGTAAACTTTAACATATTTTAAAACTTTCTAAATTCAATTTTCACAAATTTTTATCTAAGCTTTGGTTAATACGTTTTAAATAAAAGAAATGAATGTTAGTTTATTATCAACATAAAAGAAACTAGTGTTATTTATAAAAAATAAGAGAAATGAATGTTTACTTAAAAAACTAAAATATGTGAATGTCATTTTATAAAAAATATAATAATAGAGACATCTAGAGAAGGTGAATGCCATTTGTAATAACCTTAAAAGGAGGTAAATACAATTTTCTTGATATCATTGACAATTTCTTTAAATATACAAGCTGCCAGGTATGACAAGTGA
Source organism: Phaseolus vulgaris (assembly GCF_000499845.2). NCBI lineage: Eukaryota > Viridiplantae > Streptophyta > Magnoliopsida > Fabales > Fabaceae > Phaseolus > Phaseolus vulgaris. The sequence continues at coordinate 39,209,716 of NC_023750.2, forward strand.
AACAAAAGAAAGCTCACTAGTGGTCTATCAGAAAAATAGCCTAAACAGGACCTCCTTCCTCGTATGTGTATATATACTATACTCACATGACATGCCTCAACAAATTCAAACAGGTAATATACACCAAGAACAAATACCAGTTTTCTCCCAAAAATGTTGCCAGCCACGAAGGTATTCATAACTTTAACCTATTATATGCCGGCCACCAACTAAAATATTGATCAATGCACAAGGAATGACTCGAATCAAGAGGAAACCATGCAATCTGTTCAAAAAGAAGCAATGTGGTCCACTAGCATGAGAAGTTTATCTTCCGGGATGTATGGCTAGCCCAAGTTGCAGATTTTTGGATATCTGAACATAGCAAACTCACCAATGAAGAATCCTTTTCAAAATGGATGGTGGCTTCAGAAATGTTCACATTTCGTATGTAAGTTGTTGAAGAAGCCAGTAATTCAGAAAATGATAGCATCTCACCGATAATGACCACTGTCATGAAGCATTTGCAGCATGGTAGTGTTTGTCATCAACATAAAGGATCTCGGAAGTATTATAATTTAATTCAATGGCCACGCACGCAGGTGATTGTCAAGCCGTACCAGCTTTACAGTTCCATCCCCACCGCATGTAAGAAAACCATTGGAAACAACTTTTATATCTGTTACAGCAGCCTGTGACAATTTAAGCTAGCAGTATTAGTTTGAGAACTCTTGTCTCTGATGGACTTACCTATTTGATTAAACTTAAGAAAAAAAATGTTAAGTAAAGGTCATTGAGTTTCACAGCCAGCAGGTACTGGCAATGGTGAGAGTTTCTGTTATGTTTAAAATAGGTGAATTTGGTGTTAAACGCATTAAGAAACATTCATATTTAATATAAAATTATGAAAAAATTACCCGCACTACACCACCAAATCCACGAGAACTTGGCTGTAGAAAAGTGTGTTTTTCATGTATCTTTGACCAGTGATGTACTAACTTTGTGCTCTGGGCATCCCAGAGTTTGACATCTCCATCTGTGCTTCCAGTTAAAAACAAGCTGGTATTGGGGATGGTAACTACTTTTGTGACACTCCCTGTGATCATAAAGTTTCAGCAGAAATCATAAGAAAAAGAATACACTCATACTAAAAGTGCAAGTAAACCTTGTTCACCTGAGTGAGCCTTTGGAATGTACCAAAGCATCCCATCTACATTCTGGTCCTTGTCACGAGCCAAAGATTTGGCAGAGCTTTGTCCAATGTTATCAGTATGCCTATGCCTTTTAGCCTTTCCAGTAGCTATATAACGGAAGTCATGAAGTCCAACATCACCACCTTTACCACCAGTCACAATAAGGGGGGATACAGAACCACTTCCCACATGATTATCAGAAACAGACACGGTTTGTGCACCACCTTCAAAATAGTAAGAGGTAAGGTTGGAATCTGATAAGACACGTGTCAATCTTCATAAATGAAACAGGACATAAACCCCTTTTTAAAGGGGAAAGATGACAAACCCATAATTCAGCCTTCGCAGAAAAATATTCAAAACCAAAAAGTCAGTATGCAATCCAAACCTTAGTTTAAGGAACATTTCAGCACTAGAAGTTTCAGATTTTAAGGACAAGAGGCAAACCCCAACTTAACCCTGAAAAAAAGTAGTTTATTTTTCTTTTAAAAAAAGTTTAATTAGACTCCCTCCCAATTTCAATATATGGATACACAAAAATTCAATGATTCAATTATATTACTTATTGTTCTTGTTGGATAAAAGAACCTTTCATGTGATTTTACCCAATAACTTAGGCGTTTAGCATTATTGATTCATGACATGGTACAAAAACATCAATTTGATTACCTAGTGGTCTAGACCCTACAGATTTTGATACTTGGGGCCTCCGTTCTTCTAAATAGTGATTAAATTTCAGCACAAGGCTGGGAGTATGCTAAATCCAAAGGACTTGTTATAAAATCCTTCATATGCTTTTACCCAATAGTTTAAGCTTAGGTTAGGATAGTCAGATCTTGACATGTTATAAAAATATTAAACCATTTATGTAATTCACCTAGCTGCTTAAGCTTTAGAAATAGTTGATTCGTGACATAGCATCAGAATCTCTACAACCAAATTGTCTGGAGTCCAACTCTTGCACCACAATTTTTCAAATAAAAAGTTGAAGTTACACTTCAAGTTAGGAGGGCCAAACATTATCTACATGTCAAGCTCAAGGGATCTAGTGTTGTGTGGGGGCGTACTAGAGATGTTATTAAAATATTAAATCATTAATGCTTGTCATTTTGGAATAGTTAGTTCATAACGTTAAGATGTTCCACTGTCTAAGAATATGATCATAATACCTCTTTCATGACCCAACCTATTTTTACCAAAAATATATCCAGGTTTAATGTTTGGTCACTAGAAGACTTCTAATTCTACAAACTTCATACTCCTGATGTCCTGTCTTGGACATGAAGGGTGCTAAGATGTCCCCCATTGACTAAAAATAAGGCCACCTTATAAGACTTGGGCATTTCTCCCTTCATGGGTTAGTTTGGGAGTGAGTTAGACAATCCATTTCTAAAATAGTATCAGAGCATCCAGTCTTGATGCCAGGCCACTGACACATGTCCAGTCCAGTAACTTCATGGTTCAAATGTCTATAATAATAATACCCCCCCCCCCCCCCCCTCTTAACATGTATAAACATTCATTAGTAAACCTAATTTAGAGACAAACCTTCATGACATAAAATGGAAGCGCGAGAAGTTGTGGGTGGAGCTAAAGTATCCCATATGACCACATTAACACCATTAGAGCTATATCCAGCCACAGCTATTATTGATCCACTTGAGGAAAAATATGTGACATCCCTGAAATCATAAGTAAAATAGATTGCATTTAAATAAGAGAAAATAACATCTTTATTGGGGGGAAAATAACAAAATCACATGCCAACTAAATAAAAAACTCAAACTAGTTCAACCCCATCATAAACACAAGTCAAATGGCTAAGACATCACTCCTGATAATGGATGCAATTTTAATATTAAGCCAGTTTTAACTGTTAACGACAGGCTTTCAAATCCAACCTTGTCAATCATTTTTAGGACACAACTACAACCACAACATAAGATAACAGATGAGGAAAAAATGCCTTCCCCCATAATGAAATCTGAAAAGTATCTCTAATATCAGCTGAAGTACTAAAATAAAATCTATCAACAATTGCAAATAAAAGTTGGTAAAGGAAAAGTACTTACGAAGCGTGACCATTAAAGCAAAGAGATGATTCTATTGGACGGACATTGCTCCTTCCTCCAACCTCCAGCTGCCATGTGCAGACAGTTCCATCTAATGCAGCACTGGCAAACCGGTGTCCAAAGTGGTCAAACTGTAAGGCTGAAATTGATGCAAGGGCATAAGGTGGAGGGACATTCGCAGCAGGCAGCACTCCATATGTAGCAGTAGCTTTGTCTTTGTTGAACTGTATTTATAAAGCTTCTTAGCCATAAGCTTGAAATATTGTCTGCGCAATTAATTAACTGCAGTAATCCAGATATTATATGCAAAATATCTTTTTGTTTTAGGGAAGGGGAGTTACAATAATGGCACTGGAATTAGAAACTATTACCCCTTTCAAAATAATAAAAAATGAAAAAATCTACATAGGATGATAGATCTTCAGTTTTAAACTCAAATAATTGAACAAGGGTGTCACATTCAAAAGAAACCCTCCTCTCTAGGGACAAGGATTGTATGTGCAATTGTGCATGAAGCTTGAAAAGTAAACTTAAGAAAAAGAATTGGACAAGTTGACCACATAAAAAAGAAGAAACCATAAGATGGGGGGAGGGGAACTGTCTGCATATGTTTATACAAATACAAACATATAGCATCTATAATGTATGCATAGCAACTACGAACTTCCTTACCTCCCACAAGTAAATGTGTGTATTGCTAGAACCAACCAAGAAGAAAGGCCTCATTGGATGACTAGACAAAGCCCTGGTACTTATGTTATCCAAAGTGGCAGGTGGATCAACAAAATCTTCAAAATCTTGTTGAATTTCCCAACCTAATCTAGAGGCACCAATATCAGCATAACCTAGCATTCCTAATACTCCGCCACCTGTCAAGTCATTGCTGGGCCAAGTTGAAGAGTCCACACCGACAGTTGCTCCACCCAGCCCAAGGTGTGCCCCTTTCTTGCTCCCAAGCCCAACACCGGGAGAAACACATGTTGGAGTAGGGGTGGATTCTGAACCTGCCCACCCATTCTGAGGCCAATCAGCTGTGGCCCACAAAAGACCATTTGATTTACCACTGTGTGGAATCTCATCTTCCAGATGAAAGAACATTATACCCTGAATTAGATAAACAAAAACAAAGACTAAACATATACTTCTTTGCATGTTCATAATTAATATTTTTAATCTGAACTATATTTTAATAAAAAAATCAGGATGATCAATTCATTGTACTTCTATTTGAGTACAGAATTCAATTCTGGGCTCCACCTTTTGTTGCCCACTCATAAAAATAAACTCAACACGGAACCCTAAATTCCACCAACCAATAAGGCTAGAGAAAAAGATTGAGCAGAAACCATAACAAAAGATCCCATGTGCAAACAAATTATAAAACTTTTTCAACATAGAACATACAGGCCTGCCAATGAAAAATTTAACATCCAAGCATACAAAACTTCAGAATAACAACAGTTTAAGATCCAAACCTTCCTGTTGCTAGCAACGGCAGCTTCCTGTTGACAAGTAGAGTTTATACACAATGCCTGTTCGAATACAGCAACAATGTCATTCTTATTATTATAAACATATATGTGGCCATATGAAAATGATTAAACAGAAGGGGAGATCACCTCCAAAAGTTCCCCATTTCTCTTGTACATTTCTCTTGGACTCTGGAAAACTGCAAAATTTGTAGAAGTTATATCTTTCTGGTTTGATCTTGCAGAATGATGGCCATTCAGAGATGTTTCTTTAACAGGAGTTCCAACTTCATGATTAGAAGATCTATTGCTAAGATTGAAGTCGTCACCACATGTATCATCAGTTTTATGCAGCCCTGTCATACTCATTGACAAGTCATTCCACCCCTTAGTGTGCATATGATCCAAATCATTTGGCCAATTGATTTTTTCCTGTGCAAAGCAATCCAATATCAATTTGGGATCTGCACTGTGATCCCATAATAACTGATGAACTGAATAATCTTTCCTGTTCCCCGGTTCCAAAACGTCCAGGTTTTGGTTCTGACTGAATTCAGATTTATGTTTTAACCATTCAAGAGTCTGTACATTCAAATCATTCTTTACTTTCTGCCACAGAAATTCTACATGTTGTTTAACAAGATAAGAAGAGATGTGAGTAACTGTCGTCATCAGTAGATCACATAGGCTATATGAGACTATCCGAATCTTCTCTGGCAAGCTAATGCTTTCAGAATCCATACTTATGATACAAGACTCGCCATAAGCATACTTTCTATGGAAAGGACCAGACAAATTACCATCTTCAAGTTTGGCAAGAACCGAATTCAAATTTGATATCATGAATCTAGACATATGCTGCCACAAGCAGGTCCCTAAAATCTTCCATCTTTCATCATCAGGAATTGAATGCTTCATATCACGTTCAGACAGTTGAAGGTTTTGCACACTAGGTATGGAAGAAGTTTGAGACAACAACTGTCCAACTTTTGGGATAAGCTTCTTTAGATTCACCATATCAATGTCATAAGGATTATGGCCATTAGATTGTGCAACAAAGAATGGTTCCACCATATACAAAAGCACTTCAGAGTTTTTCTGAAGCCAAGCTAATGAAAAATGTAAATAGTACTCATAAAAATCTAGGATATCAAGAAGTGTTTTAATAAGATCTTTGCTAGTAGAACTCAACTGGATCCTCAAAGTTGCTCTTAAAAACCACAGTGAAATAAAAACACCTTCAATGCGGCACTCTGAAGCATAAAAAAACTTAGGTTTGCTATCAATAAATGAATCTCGTTGAGAATTTTCCATACTGCAGGCACAAAATAATCTTGAATAGAGAAAGGAGACTTCTTCTACAGTCTTAAAGAGGGGTGTAATCCTAGAGTAACATAAATTGAAATCATCAAACATATCGCTCTTCTTTTGAGACAGTTCTCCTTGGGTAGATCCATCTGTCATATCATATCCAATGTACAATGATCCATGATGGCAAAGTAAGAGTAAAATCTGCAGAATAGAGAAATTAAAGAGTCATAACAAAAGTATATTGCTGACCAGTACAGAAAGGGAAAAATTGGAGTAGAAAAGTATACCATGCCGATTAGACAGTGGGGAGCCAATAAAAATCTCTGTTCAAATAGAGCAAGCCCACTGTATAACTTTTGTTTAAAACTTTCAACTGATTTCTCATAGTACATCATGTACTCGTCAGAATCAGAAGCTTCTTCATTGTATTCTGAAAAAGTGTCAAGCCAGCTTGGATGCTCTCTTATCAATTTTGATAAGTAGCAAAGTGCCAAATTCAATTTAATATGGAACTCGAGATGCATGGAAACATTAGCAGACAACCAATTAGAGCCTTCTCTAGGCAAAGGCTTAAGAGTATTGGACAGCACATCATGATTATCACCTAATTCACTGTCTTGATCTGCGGTCCCAGGCATGCTCAGTGAAGATGAGAAATACTCCAATGCTTCAAGCTTGAAACATGACAACATTATGAATAATTACTGAACAGTAATACTTAATGCATAGACAATCAATCTAAAGCTGCTGCAAAGAAAACTTAACTTGATAAATAACACCAATTCAAAAATTAGGATCATAGAGTTGGTTGAAAATTCTTAGAATTCTTTTCATTAATATGGCTAGGTACTTGGATGGGCATAAAAAACATCACAACATCTTCCTAGATTGACAAGAACAACAGGTGGGCATATTTACGTAAAAGGCCAAAGAAACATACAGCAAAAAGAATTTCTTAGGAAAGGACAGTACAATAAGAAGCTAATTTCTCCATCTTTAATAGCAGAAACCCTTTACACTCCTACATAAAAGGCCAGGAAAGGTGCAGTAAACACAAACTACACAGTTTTTATATCAACCAGTACAGGATAAACAGAGCTTAAGGCATGTTTTTAAGCAAATGGTTTATGTTTTGACATCACCACAATTCATTAGATGTGCTGTAGTTCCAGCAAACTTGTTTTTTTTTTATATGAACATACAAAACTCAATTAACTTGGAATTGATTAATTTCATACTATATAAAGTAAACTTACAGGATTACCACATCTTTTTAAGGAAGCAACTGTCATCAAAGTTGCCCATCTTAAAAGAATTGCAGAATTGTGCTCCCCCACAGCGTTCCGCATGCTATTCTTAGTTGCTAGCATTTGGCAATAAAAACCAACTGTAGGGTCCAGAAAAGAACCACAATTGGACATGACAGTCGACTCCGGAGGCCCAGGGTTTACTGAATACTCTAGCATTCTATAAAAAGATCTGTAGTAATTACCCATTTCCCACTGCAAAATAAAAGCATCTAGTTAGAGTTAAGATCATGTATGATTCATGTCACTACAAGCAGAATATAACCAACGACAGATAAATTGAATACAAGTACTCTATGGGGTACAAAAAATCAGGCCAACCTCACCAAAACTAATCAGACTGGCCCAATATCAGCCCTATCTAAGGCTGAGAAAGGAAAAATAGTAATTAGGTCAGCCAGCCCAATTTCAGCCCAGCTTCTTCTTGGGGCTGTGAAAGAAAAATATGCATGTAACGGAAATAAGAACCACAAATAACTGTTGTCTTGTCAGTAGATTACATAAGCTAAACAAATCTAATTGACTCTGGCCTTTTATGTTAGCAGACATTTATATTTACTACTGTAGAATCCCTAGTCCCCTATAAGCAATGTCATCTAGACATGCTGCCACAATCGGGTCCATAAAATCTTCCACATTTCATCATCAGGAACTAAATGCTTCATAGCTAACATGTTTATCTTGTGTACATTTGGACCCTAAAAGGTTGTATCTTATTCATAAGAATTCAACAAAAATCTAGCATTTTATAAAAGAATGATAGCAATCCCTTGTTTTGCAGTGGAAATCAAGGAGAGCTAGTTATACATGGTAAAGGAACATGTATTACGCAAGCCTTAAAAGCAGAGAATAGCAGAAAGTCTTAAGAAATAAATTAATGTAAGTATTTGTGGCACCTCCAGAAGGCTTGCAAGCCAGTAGTCTCCTTTATCAATTGCAGATGGAAGTATGTACTTTGTAATTAGGTGATGCTCCAAAGATCCCCCATGGCCATCAACAAGACGACAAATGACTAAGGCAAGCTGCTCATCTCCAAGATTCTTAGCACAAACGTTTATAGCAGAAGAATGATCACCTCCAAGCAAAAAGAAAGCAACTGCTAATTCCATCTGATGCCTTCCCAGTAATACATAAGCATTTTTTAAAGCAGCAGCTTTATTTTTTTCATCCTGTAATAAAATTATTATGGCTGAATTAATGACTTAAAAAACATTAATATGACAAAAAAAGAGCATGTAGGACAAGAATCTAATGCTTATAGAATTCACGTTAGAACAGTGACTAACAAATAAAATCTACACGACTTTACCAATCTAATGTAAGTTACTAAGGACCTGTTGGGTATTTTTCAATCAATTCTTATAATACAGGAACTTAAGTTTATAAGTGCTTAAAATTCTATAAGCTTTGGATATAGATGTTAATAAGTTCTTACATAATTTTGACATGTTTGGATCCCCAACTACATAAGCACCTATAACATATTGTGTCATTTAAAAAAAATTAAGTATCATAAAGTTAAAAAAAATAAGTGACACAAAAGTAAAACACCATAAATAATTAAAATATTTAATTATCAAAACATGATTAAAATACAAATTAAGGTGTTAGAATTAAAACTATGTTTCCTTCTATATGATTTGTTCTAGAATGGTGTGTAATAAATTTTTGTTTCCTTCTAGAATAGTGTGTAGTGGTGAAATTTTTATAATGGTGACATATATGTGTGCGCGTGTGCGTGTGTTTTGTAAACCATATATTTCGTAATTTCAAATGAGTTGTTCATAAGCTCTTGTAAATGGGACCAAAGTCCTTTATTGGCATTGATGAAAAAGGAAACATTATAAAACACACTGATCGCAGTTTTGTAAGATAATTCACCTGAAAATTGCGAGAAAGAAAGCCCACCAGAGGTTTATCCTTCTCATCCTTACTGATTTTGAAAAGGCCAGCCAAAACTTGAATTCTATTCAATGCAATATAAAGCAAAGCACAATCCTTTGGATTTTTGTTCTTCAAATACTGAGCTCTTGCCAATTTCTCCATCTAGAGCAAGTCGAGCAAAGCAAGTATTAAAACTGTTTGAATTGGAAAAATAGTAATAAAAATAAGATATTATGAGTTATGAACTTATGACAATAATTTACAGAAGAAAAGCACATAAACAATAGATAAATCAATAATTAGTGAAATAGAAAATTTCCTTCCACACTCTAATTTGTCACAGCAGACAAAAAATCCCAGGTTTTCTCGCAACATAATGGCATCATGCAATCAGCAGATATAGAGTAAAAGAAATCAACAGGAGGAGCTGGAGTTTCACCCTGATAAACATCATTTCAAACCATCACAGCAGTTGATACTTTATATACACCACAACTACTTCCCAGGGTCCCAACTCCCAACAAAGTGTATAACAGTAAAAGGACACTAAAATATTCTCCATCAAAGTACATAACAAAAGTATGCAATTCTTAACATCTGGTTCAGCAGGAAAAAAACAGGCTCACGGGTATTTTCTAATTTTTAAAAGGAAAAAAATATAAAAATCCAAATTGAATTGTCAAAGAAGTCCATAACAAAGGTAAGATAAAGATTTTGAAATCAATTAAGGAGAAAAGGCTGTATTTAAAATAAACTTGAACAGCTTTCATTAGTTTGATTAGAGCATCTCCAATAAGAGTTGCTTATGAATAAAAACATTTTTTAATGTGGGTCTCACATGCATAAGTTGTTTAAAATTGAATAGAGTTGCTTAGAGGCCTACATTAAAATAATGTTTTTATTCATAAGCAACTCTTATTGGAGATGCTCTTGAGCTACAAAACAGAAAAAAGTTTATAGGATGGGCCAGAGGGATCACCTTATCGGATCAACATCAAACTATATACAAATGTCAAATACTACAAACTTCACATTCAAGATGTTCAATTGAGGACTAACCATGGAGAAGAATGGAAAATACAAAAGAACTAAGCATTACCCTTGCACGTAATTGAGGTATATTAGCATACCAAAAGCCCAAACCCAAAGCATGCATTTCTTGCCAAGATGGTTCATTGGGCATGACAGAACCAAATAAATTATCTAGGCTGTCAGAGTGATAAGCCCATACAAACAATCTTGAGTTAACAGGCAACTCTTCAAAAGACGCAGCTCTACCAAACTTACGGAGAAAATGCAGTTGTCGAAACCGTAGTGCAACCCAAAACCTACAAGGAAAAATTTAGAAATCACATCACTCATGTGCCAACTACCAAAAGTCAGTCATACACACATCAGATCCAACCACCACCACTACATGTTTTTAAGATATATCATATATAATCATCAGCGGCAATGACACTCATATTTTTGCAGTTCAACAGTCATCTTTGAAGAATTTTGACATTAACAGCATCATTAATAGGTATTGAATCTCCATGGTAAGAATATTAACAGAATGCATAGTTCATGTAGGGGCAAAGGATACACAGTCAACAACATAAATCACATGACTCCATAAGCTTGGCATGTTGATGGAGTGAGAAAATTCCTGACAATTTATAAGTCAGATTAAAAAATTTCCTTTCAGAACTAGCCTAATAGAGAAAAAAGAACAGAAACTACCTATATGATCGACCTTTTCTTTTTTCTTCTTATACTTCTATTAGAAGGAAAATTATATCAGCCCTTCTCACGACATATGTTAAGAATGGCAAACAAAATAGTAAACACACGCTCTGATAGATAAGAATCTACACAGACTCAGATCCAGTTCTTCAGGTAAGTCCTGTGCACGACCTAGTCAGGATTGCTTAACTTTGTAAAAGAGTATACTTGTTGAATTTCTTAACTTTTTGTTTCACTACTGATGTAATATACATATAAACGAATGAATTAGCTAAGAGACCATTGAACTCAGACATTTTTCATATATTCCGATCTCAAATGATCTTACAATTTAATAATTCTCATGTAAATGCATTGAACATGATTTTAACAAAGTGATCATACTAAATGATATCTTGCAAAAAGTGACCTCAGATGCTTTGCCATTGATGTTCAAATGAAAAACGTAATATGAAAGTTGGGGTAGCTTGTCAATTGTATATCTCTTACCCTTACATTTGTCATCTGTGTTTAATGAGAATTCCAGTTCTAAGCAAAGATTCAAAGGGAAGTCTTCAATTGAAGACGTCATATGAAGTCTTTGTTAGATCACCCACAAGTATAATCACATGGTCGATGTTCATTTTCAGTGTGAGGGGGGTGATGGAGATCTCACATCAACTAGGAATAAGGCTAAATTATAATATATATATATATATACAAGTGGGGTGTCATCCTCACCTTAAAAGTCGGTTTTATGAAGTTGAATTACACATAAACCCACTTACTAAAAGATTGGGAAAAACTTAATTGATAGTTTCCTATTACAAAGTAATTTAAAAGTCTAACTCAATCTTAACAAACCAACTTTACACTCAGTTATATACTATAATTTTGACCATATTTTTAGTCAATGTGAGATCTCCAACACACTATCATATTAAAAAGTGAGATTAAATCTAACTCAATTTTACAAAAAAGACTTGTAAGATGAGGATTTATCTCCACTTGCATATTGTATTTAATGTGGGATCTGGGTTTTTATAGGGTTGAATTAAAACTAAACCACTTTTCAATATGTGAGTCTATCCTATATCCATTAAAAGAATCACTTGCCATGTTGTCCACGCTAAGCCCAATAGTGTTTTGAGAGTGTGTTGGAAAAAAAAAACAAAAAACCAAGTCCCACATTGACTAAAGATAGTACCAAAATATAGTATATAAATGAGGACAATTTTCACTTTATAAGTCAGTTTTGTGATACTGAATTAAGCTTAATATCCACTTGTTAATACTTCCAATAACTTTTGCTTATTGATTTATCAAACAGAAAATAAAATGAATAGAGGGAAAAGGTCAAAGGAAATGTAACAGGAAAAAGCATACAAATGTCAAATACGTTCATGAATACCTTCGCCCAGGTTCATCAAGACTCTGATACGCAGAAGATGAGTGTGCACTACTAACTTCACTTAGCAGATCAATAATTGCAAGAATCTGTGTCTTCTCTATGTCAATCAAAAGTGGTAAATCAGGAAATTTCTCAAGTGATCCAATAAAGCCATTAAGCTCAGATTTTGTTGAGAAAATGCTTTCATTTTCAGCATTAGAACCTGAATGATATGGAAACTGGAACAAGCTACTCTGAGCCTGTGAAATTGATGCTGAATCCCCACCCCACTGAAATCCCTTACCCTGGGAAACTTTTGATATACAGCCTTCTAGATAATTTGACAATACAATATTTGGAAGACCAATTCTTTTGGAGATGTGTCTCTTTTTAGGATCATAAGTAGAAGTCAGGCATTCAACAAGATGCCTCACAGCTACATAAGCACGTTTCCAGTTTCCTGAAAACATTAAAAATAATAACAATAAAATACATGAAAAACATGATATCATTCCCATTACATAATTGAGTACATTAGTTGAGTCATCAGTCATACTTAAAGAAAACAATTTACTCAACCATTACCTGAACTGATATTAGTAAGTAGTACATCAGGGTGATAAGTAGGCAACGATCCACTGATTATCTCAGATACTTCTAAGATGCTCCATAAACCAACCTTGGTTAGAAGTTCAAATTTTAATTGTTCCTTGGCCAGAAACAAGCTACTGGAATTGTCCTTTATATTGATTTTTTTTATGGACTGCACATAATTAAAATCTACTTGACTGTCTCCATCTGTCTGTTCTCTGAGAGCACCAATGTCATATTCAGTAAAAACTGTAGAAAGTATGTCTTCATATATTTCATCCTCACAATTATAAGCGTTAGGCTTTGAATCACAAGGATGACAATTACTCCCTTGCCTTTTATCCATGTGGAACAACCAATGACTAAATATACTAAAGTAATTTCTATGAATCACCACTGCTGCAGCTCTAGGTCCCCATAAGAAATCATAAATTGGAATGGAAGTGTGAGCATATGCAATGCGAACCCATATATTCATTTTTGGAAAATGTTCAGAGTTTGACAAAGTTGTACCAATACAACGCTTGGGAGCATATATTTGTAATTCATTTTGCAAACAAACTCCAAGCAATAACTCCCCTGTTCCTAAAGTTAACCACTTTAGAGCAATAACATCACTATTGGTCTTTATTTTATCCTCCAAAATAAAAGTCCCTGCGTTGATTAATGGTACAGCATCCCATATATGTATGGTATTGATAGCATTGGAATTGCTTTCGTGGCCGATCGTAGCAATCTTCTCACCACAATCAGAGAAACATATACCCTTGATGGGACCATCATGTGCAACAAAAACACCCACAAGCTCCCATGGCAAGTGTTGGGTCAATGAGTTCCCAGGTTTACTTTTCCAGAGTTTCAAGATGCCGTTAGAGGAGCCTGTGACCATGATGTATGTAGGATAACTGCTACAAAGATCATTTGCAAAGCCAAACTCTTGTCGTATATGGCTTAGAGTGCCTGGATTAGCCACAGCGAAACTAGTAACCAGATCATTGGAACTTGGAAACTCACATGAACATGGATTTACAGTAATGCAATATTTTTTATCAGCAAATGTACTTTCAAATGCCCAAACACTACAGTCATCAATGCTTTTAGCATCAAAATTGCATTCAGAACAGTTTGTTGACATGTCAAATGAATGCAAGTTAACTTCCCACGATAGGGCCTGAAATCTCCCCATCCATACTGCCAACAGCATAAGTTTACTGTTACAACAAGTTTTGTCGCAGGCGGAGTTCAGAGGAATTGTGAAGATATCAATAGGGCCATCTTCATAAGGACCATGACCATTGAAAGGAATAGTGCATAAGTAGTGACATTCTATGTTTTCCTCATCAGTTCGACAAATATTGACAATGAAGCAATCAATCCCCCGGGTATGTCCCATGAAAAAAAACAGTTTGTCACCAACTATTGAAGGTGCCCATGTCAAGCTTGTGTACAATGAGCATGAGTCTTGAGTGGCAAGCTTTCCACAGAGTTCCATAGTAGGAACCAAAGTTGGACATCCCAAAATGCAGTTTGAAATATTAGTAAGTGACCAGAAAAGAAGCAGTCCATTAGAATCCAGAGAAGCAGCAAATTGAACTTTGCATGAATAAGGATGAATTGAAACCTTTAAGATTTTCCCACTATGACCATCTAAGTTCAAAACCCCACCAGTCAAATAGGGGGACATGCTATCTGTGTTACCATTATCAATGGAGTTCTCTACAGCATCATGTATTGTTAGAATACGGAAATTTGACCAAACTAAGGAATTACAAGACAATAGCTGAAGTGGAGAGCATATAATAGGTGGACCAGAAAGGCAATTTCTCATTAAAATAACCTTTTGAAGAAATAATGCATTTTTAAAATCAGATGAGTTAAACTTGTATACATTTGCAATGTCATGGTTCTGGAGTTCGTGTCTCTTCCATAATGTAACTCGAGGGAATCTCAGTGGTGAGACATCGTCAAGACAGTGGACAGCCCAAAAGCTAAGTAACATTCCAGGACCAAACCCAACTATCCAATCACAATTTCTGACATCATGCTCAAATCCATCTTTGGAAAAAACTTGTTTGGACTCTTCACCAATTCTAAATATTCCCTCAAATTCTGTCCCCCATCTCACAAATATATCTGAACCAAGAGTTCCATTTAAGGTCTGATTAATCTCAATAACAGCAACAACAGAAAAGGAGCATCCCGCATTTTTCTGATCATTGATGTCCTTCCCAACTCTCCTGCCCTTTCCATTATTAGTTTCACTCCATAACCTTGCAGTCCCATCTAAGCTGCATGTCAACAAAACATGCCTTACTGAACACTTACCGTATCTGTTTGATAACTTCCCTCTTGGTGGTCTCCATTGAATCATTACAACAGGTAGGGGATGATGTAGTTCGACTTTTGAATATTCAGAAAGTCCATTGCTTTGACATACAACTATACATTTGCTTTCCTCATTGGTCAAGGCCCCTTCAATCTGTTCTTTACTAGGATGTGCTGCAGTTGCTGAAGGGCCCTCAATAGACCACGTTGCAGAAACAAGAGTTTGGGGTTGATCTGCTTTAAACTTCCAAGCAACTTCCCAACATTTGTTGCTCTTTTTCCAGAAAACCACCTCCATTCCAACAGAAATTATTCCATCTCCTGATCCAGTCCATTTGATGTTTGCAACTTTCGTATGTTGTACAAGCACTGCATTCTGGCTCCAACAAAAAGAACCTGAATATGAGTGACAAGATTGTGTTTTTAATATATAGAACTAACAAAAGAGAAGACTCTTCCTAATGTAAAATGTCTCCTTTTCTCTGTAATAAGAATAAATATATTAGAAACAGGAACCAAAGAAGTGTTAGAACAGAGGACAAAATATCCTCCAAAGAGAAATAAAAACAAAAAACAAACCTCGAACAAGAAAAGCCAAACGAGTAATCAAAGATTGCCAATCTCTTCATATATCTAAACCCTCTCCAAAATAGACATTGACCCCATTTTATGATAAACTATTATAAAGGTGTTGACACGCTTTACAATACAAGGAGGTCCTATTAAATTGTCTTTTACTCCAGACAATATGGAGGACATTAAAAAGCATGTAAACTTTGAGTAATGGAGTTCACTTTGAACTAACCCTTATCCAAAAGGCAACCTTGGAATGGTCACTGAAATCTCCCCTTTCTTAAAAAGTTGTTGGACCAGTTTTCAAAATCCAAAACTCACAAAGCATAAAGGAAAGAAAAAGATAATAAAAAATTAAAATGAATTGAGCTTCTCCCATGAGCTAAAAACCAACTTATACACCTCAGCTTCTGAACAAGTTAAATGTGAGAAGTTATATATAAGTTAAATGCATTAGTAGATTTTAACTTACATAGAAACTCAATTCATTTTCCATTCTTCTCCTATAAATATTAGAAGTTTATTCAAACATGACTTATGTAACTTGCATTTTCATAAACGAGTGAAACAATGAAACATAATAATCATAAACGTGTGAACAAATACTCAAAATATTATGACTCAAGAACCATCCTCCCCGCCCCCTCGGTAGAAGTTTAAAATTGTTGCTTCAATTTACTTGTCTCGCACAAGCGCATTCAAATTCAACAATTTAAGCACATAATATACCTAAAACGTTGAATTAGTTTGATTGCTATTAGGTCCCTATATCTACACAATTTTTACTATTTAGTCTCTACACCTAAAAGCCACTTGTGTTAGTCTCTATAAACACTTCTTAAATCCGTTCTAGCCATTGCCATTCGGAATTGTGGAGACTAGAACGTATTAAAAAAAACGTAAATTAAGAAAGTGTAGTGTATGTGTAGGAACTAAAAACCGACTAGTTTTTACACGTAAAACGTAAATATATGGACGAAATGACTAATTGAAGCTATTAATTTCAGCAATGGAAGCAAAGAGAGTGGAGGTCGGAGTTACCTTTTACGGTGGTGGAGTCGTGGTGGAAAAGGCAGATGCAGTTATCGGCAGCGGCGGCAAGGTCACCGGAGGAGGGTGAGCGAGGGGACCAGGCGACGGCAGCGAGGGGATCAGGTGAGAGCTGAAAGGATTGGCGGAAAATGGGGCCGATGCGGGATTGATGAGGGGAAAGAGGAGAAGGGAAGTGGGAGATAACGAGGAGAGAAGAAGCGGCGTAGGCGATCCAAGAGTAGCCGGAGAAGTGAGGGAGGAAATCGACGGTGGATTCGGAGAAGGTAGGGGCGGGTGGGACCGTGTCGGATCTGAGGAGACAGAGGGGAAGGTGATCGATAGGGTTCATCTTCGTGTTTCGGATTGACGTATCTGATTCCGCCATTGTTCCTCTCTTTCTCTCTCTCTCTGAAGAAGAAGAACATGTACCAGTGTCTGCTTTCTCTTGGTAGTTTTCTATTTCAGTTTTTTATTGTGCAAATCACCTTTTCTTTTTACATTTTTATAATAATAATAATTATTATTATTATTATTGTTATAACACATTATTAAGTAAAAAAATGTTAATTGGCCTGTTATTCTTAATATTGTGATTAACTACATGGGATTAATTAATGTTATTCTTAATATTATGATTAACTACATCGGAAAATGTATAAATAAATTGTGGTTGTTATGGAAGCATAGTATTGCATATGTAAACTTGTATTATTACAAATTGCTCTCACTTACTACGTTTAATTTACAAATTAAGTATCAAACATAATTTTCAAAACCAAATTGATGCATAGACTAGGAAAACAAAAACTGAAATTTGGTCATGAAATAGAGACCCAACATAAGCATAGTTTACATAGATTATGTTCTTTTTTTCATTAACTTTTACACCTGATTGGATATTTTGTACCAAATCTAAATATTTTGAAAGAAAATGTTACTTTTAGAAAGGAGAAGAGTTTGAATGAAGTTTTTAAAATTTTGGAAAATCTTTTTGCAAGAGAGACTATTAGATACAAGAAAGGGTTGTTTAATAGTTTTGAGAACAGTAACTTCAAAGTAATTTTCAAATATGCTGACAAGAAAAGTAAATTTACATAAAGGATAATTAGTTTATATATTTTACTCCTAAGTGTGGACTACATTTTATTCTCTTTTACAAGTAGCAAATTATTTCACTAATTAATACAAATTACAAGTATTATGATTGTTAGTTTTAGTTTACATAAATAAATATAAGAGTTACTTCCATTCTTATCTAATTTTCTCAATATTAAGTACAACTAGACAATGTTATTCTTAATTAACTACATTAAGTTATTCCTAGTTATAAAAAAATTTAAAAAAAATTATTCAAAAAAATACTCATTTGAGAGGATATATAAAATAAGCACTTCTTGCATTAGAGTCAAGTTTCACAACTATATTTTTATGCAAGCTCACATAAGAGAGGTGTAGTTTATTTCTTTTTACTACTATACCTATTTCCCCACAATTATTGAGGGAAGACCACAACTGCTTATTAGAGCTTTTGAACTTAAAGAAGTAGAAAAAAACGTTCAAAGTTTAAGATATTTTAACCTGAGAACATAGAATGACGAAGGCTCGAATGAAGGTCCAACTATTCAAATGCAGTTGTAGTTGGGCCGAAACAACATTTAGCTCGGTTAAAATCTCCTTCTCAAACACAGTCAAAGGAAGGTTGAGACGCCATTTTGTAAACACCGTGTCATAAAAAAAGTAGAACGAACCAGAAGAGTCACAAGACTCATCTTTACAAACCAGTTCGTTAAGTTCATAGGCGCCTACCTTATCCAGGTTCTCGTTGGTTTTACTTAAACCACAAGACTCGCAAAGGTTTCTGATTTTTTTGTGAGAGATATATATAGAGGTTTCCTAGAGCAAATCCTTTTTTGCCCAAGGATAAATAGAGGAATAATCCATACTCAAGCAATAAACAAACAGGAAAATTCAGGTAAATAAGAAAACAAAAGAAGCAAAGATACCTAAATGGAACAGTAAAACCACCACTAAACAGAGCACATAAAAAACAGCAAAATGGTGGAGACATACCTACAATGTTGTGATTAATGAGGTTTTGCGGCAGAGACAAGGAATAAGATGGCAACTGAAACCTATAGTGAAAAAGAGTGAGTAAGAAAACAAAAAACGTAAAGGTAGAAAACCAGTCATTCGAAGCAGAAGTTGAAGCAGTTGATCAAAAACCATTAATACCCGACACGTGTAAAGGCAATAGCCGTAATCGACGACCCCAATAGGACAACGTCTTGTCAAGTTTTCGAAAAGGAGTAATTTCTCCCTCCTCAGGGAAGCAGAAGCGTCCATTGGGAATGACTCAATCGACACGAGACACGTTTGACAAGGCATTTATTAGGGGCACATGCAAGTAACCCTTATTAAACGTAAAAGTTTTCCATGTCGGCATGCATAAACCTCTTCGTCCAACTAGGCTTGGGCTAGTGGCTACGAGGTTGTGTACCGTCTGGATAGGTTAGTTAATTGACCAATTCAAATATTAAATAAAGTAATTATTCGAATCAGAACAAACATCGAGTATGATATGCTATAATGTCCTATTAAAGTTGATATATAAGCCAAATTAAAATTTTATGTCACAGGCCAAAAAAACATACCTAAGGAAATATCATGGATAACAATTTCTACGAAAGCCTTGATATTAGGGATTTTTTTCGGTGAGGGATGGATATTATTCAAGTAATGGAGTAAAAGAGGATTGGATAAATGACACCGGAGAACAATATGACAACGGATTTGTAATGGCTCCACCTAAAGTTGGTCGAGCATTATAAAAAGGGAAGACACACTAATGGGGGACATTTGTTTGATGAGGAAAAAAGATAGAAATTTAATGTTGAGTTGATTGAATTATTGAGAAACATAAGAAGAAAGTTACCTAGGTCTCCTAATTTGCAATTCGGCCATAACAACTACTATTTATAGACATTCAAAAATTAACGTTATGACTTTGTGTTTTCATCATTTTAATGTTCTTGTGTCAAAATCTTTTCAAAAAAAAAATGTTTAACTTTAGGTTGATAACTCTCACTATTACACTCTCTATGGTAAAAGAAAATCTTTATTTCTTAAAGCATGAGTTAGCTTCCTTTAATATTAATATTAGATAATCTTTCATTTTATAAATTTTGTGTCCACGTTTTCATGTTGTTTAGTGATTTTAAATGTATCTTGATGTTATAGTTTGGATTCAATGTTTCAATACTTATCAAACTTTGTATTTTCTTCCCATATCCCGTATGAAACTTTAATATAACTTGCGTTTGTCTTTTTTTTATGTTTGATCTTGCACATGATAGATTCTTCTTTAGATTATGCTTAATATTTTCGTTTTCGAATTAAATTTGACCATAAAGACTTACAAAAGATGAGCATTTTACTAAACATTAAGTAACTTTTGTTAAATAACTAAAATATGATATTAAACTTTGTTAAATAACTTTAGATATAAAATTGTTCTAATCATGTACACTACATTTATGCCTTGATAATCTTTCAACTTTTGATTAGTTCAATTATTCTATTAAACACATCTAATCTACTAATTTTGATAACTAAATGAGATTCAAATTTTATAGATTCTACCCTAAAATTAATAAGCAATTATTCATTATTCGTTGTAGTTTTTCAGAAATTACATCTGAAATAGTAATTGAATAAAGTTATAAACCGTTTATCTTCTATCATACACAATCATTTAAGTTACTAATACTCTAAATATGCTATTTCCCCCCTTTAACATATATTTTTTTTTTAATTTAGGATTCAATCACATATATCTTTATATTTGAAAACCCCATTTTTCTAAAATAAACTAGAGTATTTATATTATAAGTGTTTCTTGGTATGATTTGATATTTTATTTAAAAGCTACTCGAACCAAATATGACATGTGATTTTATTCAATTCTAATTTAATATAAAATTTACATCAAACTAAACCAAAATTTTGTATTTTAGTTTGAATAAGCTTTTCTGGTTTTTTATTATTATAAAAATGTTAAAACATTTAAAATAAATATTAAGCATCACATAATAAAAAAATCTGTCAAATATATAATTTCAAACCTTTTAATATTTATAAATAAATTACATAATCACATAGTTTACATTACAAAATTGTTATTATA
Source organism: Phaseolus vulgaris (assembly GCF_000499845.2). NCBI lineage: Eukaryota > Viridiplantae > Streptophyta > Magnoliopsida > Fabales > Fabaceae > Phaseolus > Phaseolus vulgaris. Next base: position 39,230,732 of record NC_023750.2, read on the forward strand.
TTTTAATAAATATAAATAGAATGCAAATATAGTACAATCAAGTTGTGAATCTCAATTATCACATCACACTTATTTATATTTATTAATTAATTAACTAAAAATATATAATATTATATTAAATAATAAACTATTTAATTCGGTTCTTGCTTTTTTAAAATTGAAATCTAAACCAGTTGAAAAAAAAGATAGATCCAACGATTTTAAAAATAAGTGATTTTCAACTTTTTTTTTTATAAGGCTTTATTTGTTTACTGATTTGATTTTGAACCCTTAATTTATAAGAAGTGATACATATGATATTCTCTCTTGATATCTATTGATCTTTAAAGTTAATATCAATTCATATGATATCTATTGATCTTAAAGTTAATACTTATTTGATATATATTTATATTAAAACACTCATGTTTAATTATCCCCTCCATCTATGCATAATCATGGATAATTCACAAATTAAAATTATTCTCTGATATATTTATGCCTTACAAAAATCAAATGTTGTTTAACACAACACTAACTCTTAATTACATCTTAAAATTCTGAAAGGTGAATGGTTTTGAGATTGTAAAAGTCAATATTAATTTGTAGGTGAAGTGTTCCAAAACTCCCACACTGACAGAAAATAAAATAAAAATTACTGTATGGTGTTTAAGTTCTCAAGCCAAAAGCAGACCATCTCTTTTTCCCTTCCTTCTTCATCTTTAATGAACTGGAATCTATAAGGTTTTCAAGAGATTTTTTCCCCTTTCTATTCCGAACTCTTCCTGCTTCTTTCAAAAGCTCAAATAGTCGCTTCTTTTCATCATCAACATCTGGATTAGCAGTTCCAAGCTTTTCTTCTCTCATCTTTAGTATGTATTCCAATATCTCAATGGCATCTTCAACTCTGTACACAACAATATTCAAAATAAAATCATCCATTCAGAAACAATCATCACATCATTAATCTTTGTGCCAATAAACTCAATACTTCATGGATAACAAAATGATATGCACAATCACCAAGCTTCATTTTTAAGTCAAATTATGAAGAGGGGGACCACTCATTTCTCATCACATGGCAAGAAAGAGTTGTCTCAGCCCAATGAATGATAATGATGATATTCTATGGTGCAGCAAGATGGTAGTTCAAGTATTTTTGAGACAGCAAAGGGAGGGGAAAGCCAAACAAAAGTGTCAGTTAATGATGTATAGAAACAAAAGATGTTTACCTCCCCATGGCATCATAAGTTGCTGCAAGATTGCTATATACTCCAAGAGTGTCAGAGTGATATGTACCACACTCTCTCTCCAGTATCACTTTTGCTTCTTCAAAATGTTTGGCAGCATCCCCTATTTTATACAGTTGCACACATGCCAGCCCCATCTGGTTCAATACAACTCCAAAAAAGGTAGATTTCTTCTCCCCACTTGCTCTCAGCTTGGTGATAGCATTCTCAAATGACTTCCATGCCTCCATGTACCTCCCAACCACGTAGAACATCACTCCCATTTGAGCTTCTATTCCTGCCACTGTCCTATATTGTCCAGGGATGTCCTGCAACAATTTCACTGCCTTCTGCAGCAGCTTCAATGCCTCCTCAGGCTCATTCAGAGCTTCATAGATGGCTGAGATTTCAGTCAACCCACTTGCAATCTCCCCGGCAGTTGTTCCAACCACAGGCTTACTGTATATTCTCAAGGCATTTTCACAATACGATTTTGACTCTCTTAATTTTCCTGTCCTGTAGTAAAGGTCAGCAAGGCGAATGAACACTAAAGCCACAGAACTGTGGCTTTCACCTTTGGTGGATTTGAACACTGTCAGTGCTTTCTGATAGGCGAAAACAGCCTCGTCAAAACGACAGAGTGACATGTAGATATCTCCAATGCTAACATCAATTGCTGCAACCTCATTATCTTGTGCATTGGCGATCATTGACATGCTAGCTAGGACAAGGTGCTCCAGAGCTGGTTCATAATCTCCCTTGGCCTCACATATAAGGGCCATTAGACGCCTGTCTGTTGCTTCAGTAAGGGAAGCAGGAGAACAATGCTCCCTGTGAATTTCGAGGGTTTTCTTGCAGAAGTTCTCTGCCTGCTCAAATTGCATGGCTTGGACATGGGCTTCAGCTAAGTACCTGCCCTTCGTGGAAAGCAATTATTTTGAGAATTTTTCAGCACCGCATTAAGTATTGTAATCCTATTAAGCAGACATGATATTGACAATACATAAACATAAACAATAGCTAGCAAATCAATGGTATAGCCAATTTCTCCATTCCCTTGTGTCCACACAACACAGAAAGAACAAACTATTTCTTCCTCGAAGAGTTTCACTTAGAAAATAGATGATATGAGACAACTGGTATAATTTAAGTTGCTATCAGAGTGCTAAGCAAAATGGTCACAAAAATAGGTTATTTACAGTAAAGCTCACATTCTTAATTGAAATCATAATTCTTAATAAAGCACTTCCATTTATTTCATCCCAACAATCTAATAAAAAAAGAAGATTAAACAATTTGCATCCAAACATGTACATGTTAAAGGATGCAGCATTTTCTGATGCTTCTTCAAGTACAATAGGAAGGATCTTTTTGTATATGCCAAAAAGAAAACGAGAGAAATGTTGACAACTTCCTTTTTCATATACAACCCTTTTATAATAATATAAAAACAGAAAATCTCACTCAACTAAAAATACTTTGATAAGTAATTAAGTTGTCTACTGATTGTATAACTAATATTGGTAGTCAACTTATCAGTAAAAAAATCGTTTTGTTATATGGTGAAAGAATAAGGGTGAGTGAGAGTGATTTTCTTCTGGCTCTTTAACAACCCAACACTCAATTTCTATCAATTTCACATAAAAGAAACTTTAGTTTTAATTTTTTTCCCAAAGTGCTAAAAAAAAAAGACTGAAACAACTGAGAGATGTTTTCTCATTTTTGTTCCTGTTTTATGGTCCTAACTCAAAAAATGTTGGTAATCTGGAGTGTACTAAATGTAGTGAAACATAAGCTTGGTGAAAGTGTTTGTTTTCTTCATTTTTCTTTCTAAAACTACAATGAGCCTTTGAAAATAGATATCAAACACTCGTTTCATAGTATGAGAGGGACTATCATAGCTTAGTTTCAAGAAGGTTCAGCCAATTCAATAGTTCCTTGTAGTTTAGGAAAATGCTTTAGATTCTGAAACTGACATCCCCAGATTCACAGTAGATTCCAAGGCCATTGTGGCCAACAGCAACATGCTTATCAATACTGGGTCCAGCACATCAGTGATTCATAATTTCACATTTTAAATTCTACAAAATTGGTGGTGATGCAGTATGTGCCTAATCACAAATATCTCTATATAATAAATTTAATAACTTTTATAATAATTGTTTAAAATAATATAAATGATGATTTTTTAATAGTTGTGATAATAATTTTTCATTCTTATTGTTATTGTGATTATTATTAGTTATGATGATGATATATATTGGTCAAGCACAAATGGTAAAAGACATGTGTGGGCCATAGCAATATACGAGGTTATGGATTAAATGGATAAGGTGATAGTGTTACTTTACCTACAAGTCTCAGCGATTCTCGGGTCGGACTCACCCAGAACATCCATTTGGATCTTCAAACCCGACTCGTAACACGAAATTGCCCTATCCAACTGTCCAATCATCGAATACGTGTCACCAAGTTGCATGTACCCGGAAAACTGGGCCATGACATGACCCGACCCGTTTTCCCCTTCCAACAACAAAATGGACCGCTCCAAAGCCTCGACCGCCTCATCCAACCGCCCCAAACTGCTGTATATCGCAGCAACAACGTGGAGACACGTGGCAAGCTCCAGGCCCGGGCCCGCACACCGCTCGAAGGACCTGGAGGCCCGAATGGCGAAGTCCAGGGCCTTCACCGGGCTCTCACCGGACGCTATGGTTTCTCGGGCCATCTTCAGAAGGAACGGGCCCAGATCCGGATTGTCCAAGGAGGAATCTTCTACCACCAGCGTCTTCTTCACGGTTCGGTTCAGCGGTGGGGTCCGCCTCTCGCTGCCGTCTGCCTGTGGCGCGTTGCGGAGGAAATCGGCGAAGGGCTGCATTTGCGGCGGCATGGGGACAGATTGAATGGAGGAGTGCCCAGAGATCAAAATTCAAACTTTTGTGGGGAATTTTAATGGGCAGCATTGAATCTGTGGATTTGGGATTGTGGGTGGAGATGAAAGGAGGGAAGCTTCATGATTTGCGTTTAGGGATTTGGAAAAGTGTTGGTGTTGTTGTGAAAATTGGAAAGTGATAAATAGAGAGAAAAGGGGAAATGGATTAGGGGTGGTAGTGGTGGAAGATGGCTTGGAAGAGACGCGTGATGATGGGGGAATTGGCATACCTTAATTTGAGGACAAGCTTGACGAGGAAGAAAGGGAAGAACAGAGACACAAAGTCCATGATTGCATAACAGAGTAGTATGGTGCAGTGTTTGAATTGTAACAGAGACAGAAGTTTATGTTATTGCAATTGCTTACTTGCAGCAATGGCTTCCTTTTGTATTGCTAAATCAATGCAATTGTGCATGGAACCATGTGTTCTTCTCATAAGGTACTTTTGTGTCATTGCATTCCACAAAATAAATATCTTTTAATTATATAATTTTTTCAGTTAAATTTAGAGTTTGTAGGAAATAATTTGAAGTATCTTCAAATATTTATAATTTCCTTATAAATGTTTTATAATATAATTTAAAATAAGAATACAAAATATGTTATTTAAATAAATGATAAAGGAATTTTAACTAATTATAGAAAAGTATGCTAAATTCACATTTAGAAAGAGACGGAATTTTTTTTATTAAAATATGTAATTAAAAAAAGTAAAGGTATCACTCTCCAAAATTTATTTTCCAGTCTATAATATATGAAATATAGGATTAAGCTTTCGAAAAGAAGATGAGAAATAAACAATCTTAGTTTTGTGTTGTACTTTCGTTCTTTAGTTTCTAATAATCCATTTTAGTTGTTTTTTTCCCCATAATTTTAGTCTGGATTTTTAAATATTTGTAACTTTAGTTCGATCTTTGGTTTAATTGTGTTTTGTATATTTTATTTGGTATAATTAAACTCTATATCTAACATGTTATTTTAAAATAATTTAATCAATTAGTAAGTAATTGTGGTTGATGTGTCGGTAACCTTTCTTTAATCTCATTTGTTGACGTTCGGTCGGTTGGGATACCTATGACACTCACTTAAGTTAGTGATTTTTGTTTCAAGTGTGCTATATTGGGATATAAAAACTTATCTTACCTACCTTTCTCTTTTGACTAATCCCCTTTTATACAAGTGTCATTCTTCTCTCTCTATAACATTCTCCTTGATTCATTCAATATCAATTATTCTTACTAATGACAACAATTACTTATTTAGTGGTAATGATAACCGCTAGTAATGATGGTTATTGTCCTCTTTATGTTATTATTTCATCTTGGTCGATCGGTACGATCGTTTGTACCGACCGGTACAAACAAGTGATTTTTTATTATAAAAATAAATGTTGGAAGGTTTATTATAAATTTATAAGAAAATATTGGAGAAACACTAATGAAAAGCACAAATAATTGGTGATTAGGTGAAGTGTTCTTCATAGAAAACCATCATATAATTTTGTTGTTTGTGTGGATAATTTAAGTTGTTGAGAGACTTTGATTGTCTTGCAAGTTTAATTATTCAACGTATAATCCGTATTTAATAGCTGTTAATTTTATTATCCATTTTTAATTTGTAATATAAGTTGAAAAGTCAAAGTCTTATTATAAGGATTCAAGCCCTCCAACATCTGCAAATTTCTTATGGTATACGTTTCTTCTGGTTTTCTATGTTAAAATAAAAATCCTCAAAGCTTCAAGATTAAGAAAGAAGAGGGTGTTTCTTCATGCAACTATTAAAATTCTTACGGCACCCCATCAATTTTTGAAAAAAAAATATTTTACCATTTTTTTAATAACTTATGGATTATTTTTACTGTATACTTTTCAGAATTCATAAAAAAAATTAAGTTAGGTTGTCTAATATTTTCTTTCAAGTTAGGTCCATCTAATCCAATTTAGTCTTTATTAGTTAGATTAAATTTGGTAAATTAAATTAATGTTTTAAAATAATAAATAATAAATAAGTCAAATAATAGGTATTTTAAAAAATAAAACTAAATATAATTTTTTTCAACCTAATTCAAATAATATCATAATCACTCAATTATAATAGATATAATTAATTCAAGATTTAAAGCGAATCATAACATTGTCCAAAATAATTAAAGACGTGAAATTTTATTATTCATATTAAACTAAATGTTCTAATCCCAGAACAACCCTACCAACATAATACAAAATTCTGAATATAATTTAAAGTGTAAATTGGCCATAACATAGTTTTATCCAAAACTCTAAACACTACAAAAACAATAAATTATATCATCAATTATTAGTAAGATAAAATTGATTTTAAAAATATGCAAGAATTTAAAGTGAAAATGAAATTTATCTTAAAATGTATTAGTTATAAGTTATACAATTCTAATAGTTTAAACCCTAAATAGAAACAAATTTTAGAGACAAAAATTAATTAATAAACTAATTTTAGAAAAAAAAATAATTAATTGTTATAGTGATTAAATTAGAGACATTTTAGAAGACTGTTTTTTTTTTTTTACTTTCTAAACTAGTTTCTATTATTGTTAAATAGTTTATAAAATTGGTATTTAATTAGCTACTAAGGTTTTTAAACTATCAATTATTTAGATTCTAAATTTGGTAGCAAAAACTTTGTTAGCTGATTAGATATCAATTTAAAAAAACATTTAACAATTATAGAAACTAATTTATAAACCAAAAGTTTTTTTAATTTCTAAAATGGTATTTAATTTAGTCACTATAACAACTAATTATTTTTTGTCTCTAAACCTGGTTTCTATTTCATGATTTTCTTGTAGTGACATTGACAAATTCTTCTATCACATTACCAATTTGAAATTTCAAAAATTACTGATTTGAAAATTCAGAGTTTCAAAATTTCTGATTTTTTTTTAAAAATTGATTATTTTATTTCAAAAATAAATTTCAGAATAAAATTTGAAATCAAAATCTCATTTTAAAAATATAAATTCAAAATATATAAAATACACTAAAAAAATCTGAAAATGAAAAATATTTTCAAAATTAAAAAAATGTTATTGTTATAGAAATCCAAATCTAAAAACATTTTTTAGAAAAGGAGTTACGAAAGTATTTTTATCCACCAATCACTTTTATTTAAGGATACTTTTTGTCATTTTACTTTTAAATCGAGATTTTATCAGAGTAATTATCTTAAATATTTACAATACAATATTAATTATTATTCATATTCATATTGTGAGCTCATAAAAAAAATACTAGTTATCAAAACCTAATAAATAAATACACCCAATACTTAATTACTGTTAACTTAATTAAGTATCAGCTTTAGTGAGTCTAAGCGATAGTGCTATTGACATAGAACATGAGATATTCTTCTTTTAATTTCTATGGTCAATTTGTTCATTCACACCAATTACAAATCACTTATCACATGAAATTATATAAATTAAACCATACCATTAAAGATTATGATGTTTCATAATAAATTTAGTTTAATAAATATTTAATGACAGGAAGAATATATTACAACACAATATAAATTCTACATATTAACATTTTTTTTTCAAATAGCACTTTTTCACTACAAGAAATCATGAAGTAAAAATCAATTTTAGAGATAAAAAATAATTAGTTGCTATAGTGACTAAATTAGAAATAAAAAACTTCTAAATTAGTTTTTATTATTGTTAAATGATTTTTAAATTGATATCTAATTAGTTAATTGGTAGTTAAAACCTTGATAGTTAATTAGATACCAATTTAAAAACTATTTAACAATAATAGAAATTAATTTAGAAACTAATTTTTTTTTTGTAATATCTAATTTAGTCACTATAACAACTGATTATTATTGGTCTTTAAAATTGATTTCTATTTCATGACTTTATTGTAGTGTTTTATTTCATAATCCTACTTATTAATAATAAAAATCATTTTTATTTTATTTTTTAATAAATAAATAATATTTTTTAATAACTAAATATTTTTAAATAATTATTATATAATTTTAAAATATTTCTTTTATAAAATTATATATATAATAAATTTTCTTTATACGAATCACCAGTGAATTGTTTGTATTAACTGTTAAAAGTAGAAAAAATATATTGAAATATAGATCATACAAATAAATGAAGAAATTTTAAAATATTATAAACTGATCTTTAAATACATAATTGTAAAATTAATATTTTATACTAAATTATATATATAATTAAAAGTAATGGTAAACACATGTAATGCAGTCCCTTAAAAATGTAAAACGTGTTGATTCTAACGATGATGTTTTGTGTATTAGTTGTATTATATTCAAAATTCAAATTTATTGGTTTTGTTTTCTGAGTGAAAGTGATTGTAACTCATAAATGCAATGAATAACTAGTTTACACTGAATTTGAGGCCTTAAATTATATAAACGTAAGAGACAGAAATGGAATGAATGAAGAAAAGTCAAAAGGTGAGAAAGAAGAAAAAGGTAACAACACTCTCTCTGCTATTGTTCTCATAATCTGCATCTCTCTCTCTCTTCTGCAGAAAGAAAGAGTTTGATTAGGAAGCACCCAGAAATGGACAACCTTAACAGCAGCAACGACAATAACAAGAACTACTGGGGCTTCTTGTCGTGCGACAAACTCGACCGAATGGCCAACTGGGTCGGTGCCAACGTGGCATCTGCTTTCTTTGCTTCCTTAGAACGCTGTTCTTGCATCAACCTCAGCATCGACAACGATGATGACCACAACATCATCAACAACGATGATCATCCTCTCTTCCTCTCTCAACCCACCACCCCTCCTCCCTCCAACTCCAATCTTCGCTCCTAGTTCCTTTCCTCTGCTGTGTCCTTCATGCTTATGTACATAAAACAAACTCTTTTCTTTCTCTGTTTTCGGGAGTTTGTGATCCTGAATTACCTCTTCAATACATGGAAGTTGCTGATAAATAGTTTTGCTTCTTTTGTTTATTTTACTTCGGAGATCGTGGTTTCCTGTACGATTTAGTCGATGGTTAGATGGATGCATCTTGATAGGTTTACACTTTCCTCTTGATTTTTATTTTTTGGGTTTAGTTTGATTATACAACGTGAAAGGTTGTTTACTTTGTGATAATTATTTGAAAATTTGTATTCACCCGAGTTTCATCATGTACCCGTGTGCTGATTTAAAGAAAAACGTTTTCTTTAAGTTTCAAGATGTAGATTCGAAAGAAAGGGAATGGAGTGTTTGCAGGTGTTTCGTGGTTCCCTTTTCTGTTAAAAGAAAATTCCTTGGGGATGGATTAGGAGTGGAGGAGATTACTTTAGGGTTTGATAAGATATCTGATATCATTCTGCTACTGCCATGGAGTTTTATTGAGGATGAGGTTTTCTGCTTCATTTGTGAAATCATGTATTTTGATTGAAAGTGGATGTCTAAATTAAGCATGTTTTAGTGAGTAATGCTTTGAAATCTTGTTTTTTTCGAAGTGTTTTTCTTGGATCGTGGAGTTCTTGTTTAAGTTGAAGTCTAATTCTATGTTCTTTCCACATTGTGAGACCAAAGATAGGAGTAGAAGGCAAGAGAATTGATTATACCATTAAGGGTGATTGGTTATCTAGGATTACTGATCTTACACAAGTATTTCTCAGTTTCCTGATAACTTAGAACTTGTCTGGCAAATTTGAGAGCTTTAAACATTGAAACTATAATAGAATCCAGATGATTTGCCAAATTAAAGGATAAGTTTTAGACATTGGTTTGAAACAGTGACCTTGTTTCACTTTTGAAAATGGCAGATCACTGAATCAGTTTCAATAATTGACAGCATCAATGGTTCAGATATTAAAAGTTTCAACTTAGTAACCAGTTAGTCATGAGTTTAAATTCAGAAACAGCTTCTTTGCATATGCAGGGACAAAACTACTAACCATGATCCTACCTTATATATTTGCATAACAAGAAGTCTTATGATATCAACTATGCTAGATGTTATAAGGGTAAATGATGATATGATTATGGTGGTATTTGCAAAACTGGGAAGTCCAATCTTCAAAGCATTGTAAAGAACAAACAAGTGAAAATTTAGTGAAACAGTTACAGGGATTGTCTGCAACTAAACAACTTGCATTCCAATTCCTCACATAATTTTTCTTGATAAAAATTCTCTAAAGTGGGTGAAGACATGTGTGCTCTTACCAAATTAAAAATCAGTGCAAGAGGAATCAATCACACTTATTTTTCCTCCAGCAAATTAGCATCAAAACACAGTGCTTGATGATGAAAAACCTTGCATACTTCTCCTTCCAAACTTTTCCTTTTGAAACTGGAAGTTCAGTGGGTTCTGGCAGCTTACGAGGTAGGCATCCCATGGTTATGTTTGAGTCTGAGAGGGTGTTGGTAATAGCAGATCCCAGATAAAGAGGAAGACAAAGTTCTCTCTGTTGGGATCACTTCAGACTAGACTATCTTGCTATGATTGTTGAAGGGTTATTCATATTTATTTGTTTTTTTGCTTGAAAGATACATTGGATAGAGGAGATTACAGTGATTTGTTACAGTATTTTGTCTCTGAGTGCATCGAAACAAGAAATTTCTTGTTATCTTTATTAAAAACGATTCTCAGATGTTTTTACTTATGTTTCAGTTGGAGATCATTAATCTTGGTTAAACCTTGTTCTTGAAAGAAACTGTTACTTGTTTGTTGAAGGTGTCTCACTTTCTATTGTTCTATTCATCACTATCTGCTGGTTTATATATTACAGGGTACTTTTTTTACTTTTATTTTATTTTTTAAAGTTTAACTTATTTTTTTTAATCTTTTTCAATATGTTCGTTTAGCTTATTTATCTTTTTGATAGATTCGTTTTTATCCATTTTCAATTTTGAGGCTCTTATTACATTTAATAGGAGGTATAAATGACTATTTTGAATTATGATACAAAAATAAAAATAAAAATAAAAATAAAAATAAATATAAAATATAAAATATAAAATTAAATAAAATTAAAAGTATAATTAGTCTTTAGGTTTTTCTTGAAATAAGTTGATGTTAAAAGTGAAATATCTGTATAAATGGTGACAAGCTAGCACAAATAATATTGATAAAATGAATTTAGATTTGGAAGAACATTTTATCTCATTTGCGGATAAGTCATTAGTCCTCAATTTTTTTAAATAAGATGTCATATTTGTTTTATAATGAAAATAAATAAATTCATTAAATATTGCCAGTGAGTTTTTTTTCTTAAATTAATTAATCACCAAATTCAGTTGCTAAAATATTTTTATTTTATTTTATTTTCGATCTTCTTTAAGGATTTCATAGCAATTGTCAAAAATAATTTTTCTCTCTTGACATCTCTAGTTTTTTTTGTTTTTCTTTTTAATGTTTTTACACATGTGATAAACAACTAATTTTTCTTTTCATCTATTTATATTATTTGGAACATATTTAATATAATTCAAATATCTTATAATTAACAAATAAATAATAATTAATTAAAGATAAAATATAAAAATTGGACTATACTTTGTTATAATAATATTATAAGATTTAATAAGATTACATTTAATCGAGAGAAAAGATTTGTTTTATACAAGAACATTTCAATAGAGAGATTTACTTTAACTCATTCTCTCAATAATTATAATTACTTTTTTTCTCATTACTTTCTAATTAATTCACTTACCATTAAAAAAAATATTAAATAAAAATTAATTTTAAAGATAAAAATAATTAATTATTATATTATTAAATTAATACTATATTAATTAAATTAGATATATATTATCTTATAAACTATAAGATTATTGTTATGTAAAGAAGTTTCTATTATTAATCAAAATTTATAAATTATTAATAAAGATTTTAACTACTAATTACATTACTCACAACTAATTTACAAACTATATTTTTATTTTTTATTTGTTTACTTGAACATTAGAGTAAACTTTTATCCATTTAATATTTATTTCTTATTGGTAGTCATCTCAATTCTTATCATTGATGATGATTCAATTCATATTTCAAGAAATGGAAGACTCCACCTCATAAAAAATAACTCAGCTTAAGTTAAATATTATCAATTTCTACTTTATTGGTTGTAACGAAGAGTTTGTGTAATTAGTAGGATAATAATAAGTCAAATGGGATTATAAATGTGATCGTTTGTACTAATAATTAGTGATAAAACAATAAGACCTAATGTGAATGTTTCTAAATCTCAATGTTATTGGCAGAAAATGTCTTAAAAGATTTCTTTTGAGTGGAAAAATCAATGAACTTCTTTTAGTAGTCGATGAAGTAAGGATTAACAATATCTATAATCATCTTTGAATTTGTGATTAATACTAATTAAGAATCAATTAATTTTGTTGGTTTTAACACCCATGAATGGAAAATCTTGATTTTCATTCCAGGGTTTAGTTTTCATTAAGTTCATCCAATATAAATATTATATTTATTATAATTTTTCTTTCTTCATTTTTCTCTCTTTTTTCTTCCCATACTCCAAAAAGAAGAATGATTCATCATTTTCCTGATTTAATATGCATGCCTGCACAGATACCTAGATGTAAGTTGATAAACTAAAGAAAAGAAATATTACATAAGATCTGAGTTGAAGAACATGGAATCATTGTGCCTCAAAGTCTATGAACAACATATTCAGCTTCAGAATAGTGATTTCAGAAAGTATGCAGAGTTGTGTTAATAGTTTTCCACAAAAGCATGGTGCCTCCTTCTATGTATTCAGAAAAGTAGTAACAAATCAGAAAGGAAGCCAAAAGCTTGACACTCTATAAACAACTAACTTTCGAGTTTTTTTTTTTATCATGCTGCTATTAATTGATTAATTTATAAAGTATCATGATCAAGAGTAATACACAAAGTTTGACCACCATGTATATTTAGGAAAGTAGTTGAACATGCATTATAAATAAACACATTTTATAATATATATATATATATATATATATATTACAAGAAAATTATTAAATAAAAATTAATTTTAAAAATTAATTAATTGATATATTAATTAAATTAAATAAGACTATTTATCAATAATACAATAATTTAATATCTAATTTAATCAATAAAATAATTAATTATTTTTATTTTTAAAATTAATTTTATTTAATAATTTTTTAATAGTGATAATTACGTGCAAATCATTAAATTTACCATGCTACCACTTTTTTATTAGTTGATAATGCCATACAATATAAGATACAATTACATTTTTTAAATTAAAATAAAAAATAGACGAGAAATAAAAATTATTTGGGAAAATTAAGTTTCCATTATTTATATTTTTATTATTCGTCATATTATTATAATAAAAAGCAAATAAAAAAACATAATTATTATATATATATATATAATATTATAAAAAAGTATAAATTCAGTGTTTTTTTTATTTGTAGTAAAACGTGAAATGATAATGGAATGCAGCCACTAAAATAGATTCGAAAAAACTATATATTTACGGTTTGAAAAATGATGTGGAATATGGAGTTACTTTTGAAACATCTGCAGTTCAATCTGAAGTTGTAATCCAACCTAAAGTTGCAACTTGTATTGCAACTATGATGGAGCGAAGACAACAGCGATAATCTGTACCTTCTATTATTTCTTTCAATTAATTTCAACACAAAATAAGTTGTAAATCTCACCATTTTTTTTCTTATCATAAACAACCAATGTTTTGAGAATATTTTTATATATTATTTAACTTTCTCATTGAACTTTCGATTCATACTCACATTCTTAACACACTTTATTATATGAATTATTATGCAAATAATTTGTGAGAGGAAATGTGGGCACTGACAAGAAGAGACACTGGTGGGAAGCGTGTTTCAGAAGTTAGAATGTGTATAATGGCATGCATGAGAAGAGACACAATCATATAGTTTCTGCATCTTCGCATCGTTACTTAGCGTAAATTTTTGTCCTTCAAATGTCTCTTCAACTAAAAAATGGCAATATTTGGCACCCGGGTGCTCATTATTGTGCTCAAGGGAGATTTTCTTGGTATGCTAACCATGGAAACTTCTAAACGTACACTACATTCTTCACTGCACTAATGGAAAAAAAGGATACAGAAAAAGAAAAACTGATACAACATGTGAAGTGACCTTAAAATGAAGTAGAAGTGTGAAGAAAAGGTGGAAAACTTAGTTTACGTGTATTTTAAGGGACTCGAATTCTTTGTGGCAAACACACTCTCTCACTATTTCTACTTTCTCGTGTATTTGTATTTCTTTGTAGTATCTGTGTGCTCCTGCTTTTAGTTTTTCAGCAGCAAAAAATAAGAGAGGTAGAGGAAGATTTAGTTTACCATTCTAAGTTTATTTAACCACTCAAAAAATAACTTTAACTTAATGTATAAAACTGACTTATAAGGTGAAATTTATCGTCATATATTATGAGCGGTTATAAGGTGAAATTTGCACTCAAATGGATTATATATAATGGGTGGACCTGATAGCAGATGACTTATAAGATAAGGTTTACACCCACTGGAACTATGCATGATCCGATAGCGAGTGAGCTGATAAGCACAACAATTCTCATTATGATAGATTTGAAATAACTCTAATACTATATTATAAGAAGTAAATTTTAAGACTAACTCAATCTCATAAAACTTGCTAATGAAGTGAAGTTTACACCCACTTATATACTTATAAAATATATTAATCTCTAGTCGAGGTAGGATTTCCAACAATTTCAATATATTTTTTATTATTAGACAAAATACATATTCATTAAGTTGTAAAAATAACTATTATATAGTGTTTAGAAAATTAGTATACATTATTTATTTCTAAATTGTGTTAGTGTTTTTTTTTAAAGAACGAGGTTGTGGGTCTAAACATCACCTTAAACACTTTGGTGTAATTTTCAGTTACATTCTATTTAATTAGAATTTATTATCGAATGATAGTTGTTCGTGATATTGAATTTGAATTTTAAATTTGTAATTCCATTATATACTCAGAAGGAGAATCTTATTATCTATAATGATAATATATTGTTTGTGCAAAGTTCTTATATATACACTTGAGATATCGTACCAGTATATATAGACACACACAAGTAAATGGAGTCTTCAGAAAAAAAATCGATGTGAATAGGTTTGGGTTAGATTTTTCTGATTTTCTCTATTATGTAAACAAGAAAGGGTATAGCTAAGTTCTCCAATAATAATTAAATTGTAAAATTAAGCTTAGACATTATATCAATAACATAATTAGTTTTTTAAAAAAATCTTAAGGTTCTTATAACTCCTTTTTTTGTATGAGTTGATATAAAAATGTGTTTGATAGCTATTTTAAGAAAAAGAAATGAGATTAAACACAATAAGAGTGTATTGCTATTTGAATGGGATTTGTATTTTTTTGTCCTGGAATTTGGTTCCACAAGTATGTTGAAAGAGTGTATTGCTAATAATAATTTTATATAACTTAAACCAAAATTCTATCCAAACACAAGTATGTTTAAAGAATTGATTGTTACTAGCTTATAAATATACAATAGAAGCCGAAAGCAATTTGTATTATCAGAAAAAACTAATGGATACCATTTAGTTTCATTGCCAATTATTGAGGCGAATAAGTTGATAAGCTAGTTAAGTACATTTGATATGATCACTACGTAGTTCAATTAGAGGAATGTGTAGTAAGTTGCATGAAGAGTGTATAATATAATCAATTAGCCATCCTAGAACTAGTATTCAAATGTTTTGTGTTGTTTGGAAAAGATACCATGCAAAGAACATGTATTTTAGGCATGATGACTAATGGAAGCGTACCCTGTTAAAGCAAATAAACCAGAAAGATGTTTGAAATGCTTTAGTTAAAAACAGATATTTGTAAACTGTAACCAAGGTCATGCTATGATTTACTCCAATAATGGTGGTCTAGGGATTTGAAGGCGTGCATCAACTTTGCTTATCATTGAGAAGAGGAAGATGTCTAATAAAAGCAAAACAAAGTAACCCATCTTTTCACCAAATACAATGTGAAAATGAATGGTTTGAGTTGTCTAAATCTTTGTCTTTTCACAGAGTGCTTTATTGTTTTCAACTCTTCAAGATCTGGGTGCTTTGGGAGTAGACTAGTAATCAACTTACAACACCCACAAATTTGTTTAGTTTGACTTTAGATTCTTCAAAACACAGTAAAACAACAGTTAATGTGATTCAAGTAAATTTTCATATATTTAATTCTAGGTCAAAGAGTTTAATCTTAAGTTGAAACAACTTTGTGCAATATTTGCATTAGATAAATTATATTGAATTTTATTATTAACTTGTTTTTCATAATAAGAGCATCTAAACATAAACATATGACTTCAAAATCAAATTTAACAAAAATCAATTTTGGCAGCATTCATCAAAACACACTCAAATTAAAAAAAAAGTGGATCCCATCATGCATGTGAAAAGAAAACAGCTAGCAGCCTAAGAGTAAACGGATATCCAAAAGGATACAAAGAGAAACCAATAAAAAGGTTTTATTAGAACAAATTTGGTTTTAGACCCTACAAAATAAAATCAATTAATTCATATAGAATATCCCAAATGATGGAATATGATTAGTTGTTATTGATGACTTCTTACTGAATTACTAGAGCGAGCTGAATGCTGCTTAATAGTTTAGTTTCTACCAAGCAACTTGATTAGAACATGTTGCTCTATTATAAAAAGTGATAAAGCATTCAGATTTGTGGAAGATTAGTTGAATGGAAATGGAGGTGACTGATTGTGGTGGGGTTTAGTATGGAGCATGTTTAGGGGCATGTGTGCCCTCTATTCTTAGTCAATGCCAATGGTATGATTTGTAACAGAAAATGTTTAACAGTAAAAAAGAAAATGGATAAAAACAGAGAAGTGGGATAAAAGGGAATGTTGAAGCCTTCCCTACCATTGTGGTCATGTAGAATAATCACTTCCCAACACCTTATTATCACCAACTCACGCTAGTGGAATCATGAAAGCTGACAAATAGAATAGAACCTGCATAACCTTTTTGAGCCTTTTCTCTAATAAAATAAAATCCTCGAAAGAGAGTCTCACTCCTTTAAAAGGGCTTCCCTTCTATTCTACCTCAGGCCTCCACTTCTACTCACTACCCAGAAATGTCCAACTTAATCACCTTGTTTATGCTGTGGTTGTCTGTGCTATCTGCTATCTACAATGTGAAGCTTATAGCACATGGAAGTATTGAGGGAGGATCAACCAGGTTCTATGATTTCAAGGTATAATTTACTTTTAAGAGCACATTATGACACCACATTTTACTTTCCAGTAGAATGCAGAGCTCTCCAATGCCTTTTTCTCTATTTTTGTTATGCTCTAAATGGTTACTGCACAGGTTCAAACCAAAAGAGATACCAAACTTTGCAACTCCAAAGATATTGTCACAATTAATGGTATGTTTCCAGGACCTGTTGTTTACGCCCAAGAGGATGATAGAATCATTGTAAAAGTGACCAACAGGACACCTTTCAATGTTACAATTCACTGGTAATCCCAATAACAACCTTGTACAGGAAATAGTTCACTCAGCTATATTATATGGCTGACAAACTCGAATGTTAAACTTTATCTGACAAACTTGAATGTTAAACTTTAGGCATGGAGTTCGGCAAAGGCTATCATGCTGGTATGATGGGCCATCCTTGATTACACAATGTCCAATTCAATCAGGTCAGAGCTTCACTTATAATTTTTCAGTGGTGCAGCAGAAGGGCACCTTCTTCTGGCATGCTCACGTTTCGTGGTTAAGAGGAACAGTTCATGGTGCCATGATTGTTTATCCAAAGGCTGGGGTACCTTACCCGTTTAAGTTTCCCTATCAAGAGCACATAATTATACTAGGTAACTTGGTATCTCCCTTTGGTTGTGAATTCAGAGTATTATGTAGTTGTATTGTATGTTCTCCATATAATGCTATTGTTTGTGGGCTGATATGAATTATGGCAGGGGAGTATTGGCTGCAGGATCTCCAACAAATTGAGAAGAACACTCTAGCAAGTGGAGGACCTCCTCCAAAAGCAGATGCATATACCATTAACGGTCATCCCGGACCCAACTACAACTGCTCCACTAATGGTATTTGAGATAATAAAAAACTAACAATGTAATTGTGATAATGGTAATTCTCATTTGTTGGGATTGCTTACAATTGTCTATTGGTAGGACCGTTATTTTTTTAAGATGTTTCAAATAGACTAAGCTGATAGAAAAGAGAAAAATCGTGGTAGATGATGCCACTAACACTCGTTGACATCATGACAATATCCGCACGTTGCATTTGCATTGGTCTCCTAAACCAGTCTATCACATATTAATACTATTGTAATTTGCTTTTTCTGCATTCCTTTTTCTTACATACGTTTCTTTCCTCATCATTTCAGATGTCTACCAAGTTGATGTGATTCTGGGGAAGACCTATTTGCTAAGATTGATTAATGCGGGTTTGAACACTGAGAATTTCTTTGCCATTGCAAATCACAGTTTAACAATCGTGGAAGCTGACGCCGAATACACAAAGCCATTCACGACAGATACAGTGATGATTGGACCAGGTCAAACACTGAGTGTCCTTGTCTCTGCAAATCAACCAATAGGAAAATACTCCATGGCTGTAGCACCTTATGAGTCTGGAAAGATTGTCATATATCAAAACGTTTCAGCTATAGCAGGCTTCAACTACATAGGAGCTCCATCTGATAGCCTATCTTTACCACCTAAATTGCCTAAACCTGATGCTGAAGTGGCTGTTAAGACAGTCATGGATGGATTAAGGAGCCTAAATCAAGTCAATGTTTTCAAAGAAATTGATAAAAATCTATTCATTACCATTGGATTGAATGTTCAAAAATGTCACTCAAAGACACCACAGCAAAATTGCCAAGCCATGCACAATGGGGTGCTGGCAGCTTCAATGAACAACATAAGTTTCGTTAATCCCAATATTTCAATCTTGGAAGCATATTATAAGAAAATAAAAGGAACATACACTGAAGATTTCCCAGACATACCCCCAAAGTTATATGACTTTGTTAATGGTGCCCCTAATAACATTCCGTATGACACGCAGTCATTGAATGGTACTAGAATAAAGGTCCTTAAATATGGTAGCAGGGTGCAACTCATTCTGCAGGACACAGGGATAGTCAACACTGAAAACCACCCAATGCACTTCCATGGCCACAGCTTTTATGTGGTAGGGTATGGCACGGGCAACTATAACCCACTAACTGCACAATTTAATTTAGTGGATCCTCCATACATGAACACAATTGGAGTTCCAACAGGAGGATGGGCAGCAATTCGCTTTGTTGCTGATAATCCAGGTATAGACCCTAATGCTGCATTTATTTTCTCTATTGTTCTATTGAAACAGCAAGGATTATTCATTTCCGTCTCTCTGTCTATTGAATTATCAATTTCTTACTATCAAAATAACATGAAATCATTTTGCAGGGGTGTGGTTTCTGCACTGCCACATTGATATACACAAGTCATGGGGACTGGGAATGGTATTTATAGTAAACAATGGAAAAGGAGAGCTGGAATCCTTACCACATCCTCCATCAGACTTGCCACAGTGTTAAGACTACCAGCAGATCATAACAAATATAAAATAGCAGATGATTCAGAAACTTCCGGTCAAGCGTTCTTTAGCTCGTGTTTGTTACTGTAAAATGTGGCATTTCTATTTCTTTTAAAAGCAAAAAAACTATGGGTGTAAAAAAGCAAAATGACTGTAGCATGTTTGGTAGAGATTAATTTAGAGAAATAATCGCTTATTTTTCAAAAGTTCTCTTAGAAAGTTAACAAAAAATAAGTGATTATTTCTATAAAATAAATTGAACCAAACATGCAGTAGATAAATGCAAATTTTCTTCTCTATAGTTTGATTTATATCTGCTAATCCATCAGAATTCTGAAATAAAAATAAAAGATATTAATATTATCTGAAACCAAAGTGATAAATAGTGACTCCTGCTCTGTCCAAGGTTCCACATCTAAACTAGTTCCAATTGAGATGTCTACATAAATATGATGCTATACACGAGGCTAATTCACATCCAAGCTTACTAGGCTTATTGAACAAGCGCAACCTTCAAAGGGCTGCATGAACATCCAGTGACCATTGTAAAATGAATATCTGACTAATACATTCCCAGCCAATCCTCTCACATATACCCTCGGAACAATCAATTTGTTGTCTACATACAGTGAAATAGGAGCACGACACTGACAGAAAACAGATTATGGATTGACCCTCTCCACAGTCCAGCTATTCTTCGCTGCAGCACTCGCACTTGATTTGAATGTTAGCCTCTGGTTACTCTTCAGATTTAAGTAATCAACCTGTACGTTGAAACCAAAGTGAATGTGTAGATGCAAACACACATATTTATGTTAGAGTATGAGAGATATCACTACCTCATTCGGTTCTAGAATCACAAGGCAAAAAGCATCAATAGGACCTGTAGAAGGATCTAATGATATATCTGGCAGAGCTTGCTCATGTAGACAGGGAAGTCCAGGGTTGGGGCACAAATATTGCGACCTTGATCTCAATGAACTGGCAAACCAAGAATTTTCTCTTTGCTGCATTATGAATTTATTACAAGAGGGGAAGATTATTGCAATGAATTTAAAATTTGGTATTGGAGTTCGAAAATTGAAAACTACAAAAAATTGAAAGTAAAATTATAAATTTGAAGATCAGTAAAAAGTTCAAAACATAAAACTGACAACAAAACCGAACAAAGCATAAGGATTTTGTTTTACTTTCCCTGATTTGAAGAGGGAGAAGTAAGGTTTCTTCATTTTTGCAGGGTGCAGATTTCTACAAATAGTAAAAACCCAGAGTCCCCCTTTGGTAGTAAATGTGTCATCTAGTCCATAAGGAAGGAGTTCTACAAGCTAAAACTGCTAAGTAGCTTTAACCAGGTTTGGTCGTGTAGTAGGCCTGTTTGAGTTACTTAGTCTGCTAAGTATGAGATTTCTCGTATATATGCTTAATATATTATATTAGGAAAAAAAGAAGTAGCTAGTCTTGTGCTACATTCCATTCCAGACTACCATTTTAATTTAATATTCCCGTTATGCAGTTATCTTTAGCTCAACTTATCCTTAAATCACTAGAGATGTTTCAAATTGCTTTTAGAGAACAAGTTGACATATTTGTCTCCTTTAGCGTAAAGAACAATGTATTATCTTCGATCACATGGTATAGCTGGAACCTTTTGCTTCCATATCACACAACTATGCAGAAAAACTGATGCAACATACAGAATGTTCAAATCACAATCGAGCACGAATGAATAAGATAATGACAATTTCAGTCATAACTGAAAATCTCCAATCAAACCTGAAGTTTTAGCGGGTCAGGATTCGAACCATCAATGACATCTACATTCCCGTTTATCCGAAATTGCTCCCAGGAATCCGTGAAATACCAACAAATCTAACCAAAAGAACTCAACTTAGTCCCAGTTCACAAAATCTACTGTGCCCCTCATCATGTTTTATTAAAAAAGTATCTCATGGAATAATTACCTCAGCAGAGGAGCAAAGCTTGAGCTCTTCAATCTACACCCAGAATAAGAAAACAGAAACTTCTAATTGAGTAACTTTTCAACAAAAAATCAACATGCCAGCAACTACGTGCCTCTATGTTCTAAAATTGTGTAGAAATTATTCAATGAAATAGATTTGAACAGTTGATGTGTATGTATCTCTAACTGGTTTTAATGGAATTCTTTGAACCATCTAAAAAATATTTATTTCTTCTAAGCTAATAAATTAAATACAATGCATAATATTACGAGCCATTCCAATTCCAAGCATCAGATTAATTAGAGAAAAAAAAAACCTTGCGAGTGCGAGCATCAGTGTTAATTTGGATGTTATCAGTATTATCTTGGAATCCTCTGAAAACGCAGATCATACAATGTCATCAATTTTCCGTTAAAACTAAGAAGTGAGTGAGCGAGAGAGGGACAACCTGAAAACGACAGTGCGGTTCGAAGGTTTTCCGTTGGTTCCTATGGTTGCCTGCCCCAAACACAAACAAAACAATGAATCACAAAAATGTAAAATTAAAAAAAAAAAAGGTTGATTCTGATACGATACGAGTTGCATGAAAGAAGAGTGCTTGAGGTGAGCGTTTGATTCCAAAGCGTTCAGAAGAAGCTGCTTCCACGCCACACTCCCCATTTTCCCTTTCCAATACTTTCGGATAATTTTTCGCAGCACTTCCAAGCTTTAAACTGTTTACCTAACATGGTGTATCAATATGATGCAGAAGATGTGATTTTCCTGTTTCACTGTAAAAAATTCAGAGAAGATGAAAAATTGTGGGAAAAAATGGTTTATCTACGCTATCACATGACTTAAGATGTTAACAAACAGAAATATAAATTTTATGCAAATCAAAATAGGATTTTTTTTAATTAAAAACAAAAACTACAAATTTATTGAGACTAAAAGAAAACAGATAAGTAAAATATGCAAATTTTTGAATGATGAAAATGATATTTAGTCTTTATTTTATAAAAAAAAGTAGGAGATTTAAGAAAAATTATATATTTTATTTTATTAAAAATATATTCTAAAAAATAATTTCAAGCATATTTGCATGTAACTAAGCTACCAGCAGTTAACTACCACTTAGGTTCAAACCATCTAGCAAATTGAAAAGATGAGCTTTTAATAGACAGTGTAATTCTAATAAATGTATTATCAACCAGACTTCTAGCATAGATATAAAATATTAAAATTTAGAAAAAAAATTATATTTTATATAAAACTACAAGAGTATTTTGAGCATTTAAAAGATTTGTATAGTGCAAGTCCCAAAATTTATAGTGAATAAAGACTGAGCCTATTATTATTTCAAAATTTACAATCCATAATACAAATGAATGAATTTAATCTATTATGAATTCTTACATCCAGAATACAAATTTGCACTCGAAATTCTAAAATTTGAAATGGGCAATTTTGGTGTTTTTTTAAAAATATAGAGGTGTCATAAGAAAGTATGAAGGTGTGGAAAAATTTTGTCATCTAAAAATCAGGATAACAACAAAAATGAAAGCTTTTTTTCTTCATACACCTCCATGAATACTACCTCCATCCTATACTTATAACAGAAAAACTAAAATACCCTCCTTGCTGCACCATGTCATCTCTACCACTGTTGTTGTTGTCACCTCCAACGACACCTTCTTTCTTCATTGTTGTTACACTCTTTGAGAGAAGGAAGATGAAAAGAAGCTCATTCCAAAAAATATCATATATATATATATATATATATATATATATATATTTTATAAATCTTGTTCTGAAGTATCTCTTATATTTTAAAAAGTTTGTAGTGAAAAACTTATTTTAGAAAGTATCATATATGTTATATGGAAAACTCATTTTGAGAATTTTCTTTTGAAAAACTCGTTCTATAAATTTCTAGTGTTCCAAAAAGCGTTTTCCAAAAATCCTGTTCTGAATATTCTGGAAAGTTTGTTGTGAGAGATTTTTGAAATAAGTAATCTGAAAATCATATTTAAGGAAAGTAAAAAGGTCACTTAAAAATTATGAAAATGTAATTAAAAATTATGGGTGTGCAGGAAGAAAAAGGCCGAAATGAAATTGACTACACAATGGATAGAAGTTTGGCCCAAGTAAAAGAGTCCAGAGCAGTACTGTAACAGGATAGACAATTTCTTCTTGCACCTCTATATTTTTCTTCCTGCACCCCTACATTCTTCAAAAATACTGAAATTACTCTGAAGACAAAAAAATCATTCCGAAACACCTTTTTCATAACAATTTTTTTTATTTATTTCCGGAATGATAAATCCGGAATTCATAAAACATGTTCCAAAAATATTTCAGAAAGAATAATCCAAAAGTCATTTTTAAATGGGGCAAAATAGTCTTCTCTGAAAATGATGGGGTGCAGGAAGAAATTTGTAGAGGTGCAGGAAGAAGTTGCCAACAGGATAACATATATGTTTGGACAATGACTTTCGGAATAGAAAAATAATAAAAATAAAATTCTATCTAAGTTAAAAAATTATTTATAAAACGTAAAACTTTTCTCATATAATGTCTAAATTTTTTATTTTTTAATATGTGGATAAGTTAATTTTAGTTTAAAGAGAATTTTATTTCATTTTTTTTTATCTCTTAAAAATTGTGGTAAGAAGCTTTGTTCAAATATATCTATAGTTTTTTTTTTAAAATTTTAAAATTATTCATTGAACTATACATCTTCTGTTTTTGGAACATTCCTGAGATTACTTTTGTTTAGGTAGTAGTAACTTCTGTTACAACTTATGATCACATCATTTCTGATTTTGCTGCATTTTGATATTGTAGAAGCTGGTATGGTAGACCTATATGATTTTATATGTTATTAGTTTTATATATTTCATTTCGATAAGATAAAGGAAGAGAAAAAAAAAGAGAAAAAGATATAATTTAAAATTTAATTAAGATAAGATTTATACTTATTTATATATTATAATATAAAATGTGTCGATGATATTCTTCGAAAAATCCTTTTTTTTTTAATTATGAATACTTGATACAATGAAATGATGTTTCTTGAAATTTATTCTTTCTATAAGTGATTTATTCTTTTAGAGATATATACTTCTATTGAAATAAATTTTGAAAAGTCAAGTAGATGACATAAATTGGGTCATTAATATCTTTAATTATATTTTGAAACTATATTTTTAATTATTAAATTAATATAAAATAGAATATCATCGTGTGACCAAATATAACATTTTGATTATTACATCAAGAATATTTGTTTATATATAATTTATATTTCTATTATACATTATTTATTGATTTGATATTTTGCAATAATATAGAGTTTTATGATTTCTTAAATTTATTATGTTTCTATACCGACATGTATATTTATTTTATATTATATTTGATCTTATCTGTTAGATCAAACTTCATTTTTTCTCATATAATTTTGGACTGGTTACAGCACATGAGCAATAAATAATAAAACCATGACAAACAATTTAAAAGTTGGTATGGCTTCTATTTTTCTATCAGACATATCAAATCATTCAAATGTTCTAAAGATAAAGTCACATAAATATTTAGAATTTAATGCAGCTAATTAAACACATTTTATATTATATATTTTAAACCTAACCTACCACACTTTTTTTATTTGTTAAGAGACTAAATTATTTTTATTTTTAAGTTTAACAATTATTTTTTCACTTTAAAATATTAATTTTGATATAAATATACATTTAGATATTTATTGTGTGTATAGTAGTTTTATTTGACTTGAGTAATATTACTTTTATCCGGATATAGATAGGTAGAGAGAAAAAGGAAGAAATTATATTATATTAATATAACTTTAATACTATAAATACATATATATTGATTAATATATATATATATATATATATATTTTATTTAATCATTAATTTTTCAATACTCATGGTTAAATTTAAATTTACTTTCATATTATATATATATATATATATTAATATAAAATTATTTGATATCTTATTTTCAAATATAGGTTATTATAGGTAGTTGTGCACTTTCAGTCACTTAGAAGCATAGGTTTGTTAGATGGTTATATAGGTACTTTTACCTTACCGTTCTTTTCTGATTTGAAATTTTTGTATAAGGGTTGAAATATCTTTAAAGTGTTCTCTTTAATTTTATTTTTATTTTTTATCGATAAAAAAATCTTATTTTCAAATATTTACTTACATAGATTAAAATTGATATAATGTATAATTTTTAAAATATTTTAAATTATAAATTATTTAATCACTTTGTCATTATGATTTATATATTAGTAGAAAAGGTTATTTAGTAACAACTTTTTACATAGATTTATGGAATAATTAATATAGTTTAAACTATAATGATAAGCTAACTAGTAATCTGTATTAGAGATTTAATTAATAGTTAATGTAAAAGTCATCATTCTAAGTTAAAAGATAATATTGTTTGTTGAAATTGTTCTTTACTATAACACACAAGTAAAACCAACTATCTATAATAACTTAATTAAGTCAATATGATCGTAAAAAAATAATTAATATGATAGTTGATTTTAATGTAATAGGTAGTATGATGACTATGGGTAAATGAGATTTACACTGATAGATAGTATAATAAATTATGTTTGGATTCAAGTAGATTATTGTTTAACAACTTATCAATTAATTTGAGACAATTAATTGATGATACAAAAGATATATGGATAATCAAAATTTTAAAAGTTAATTTAATATTTTTTATGAGAATAAGTTTAATGATTAATTTATTCATTATTATAATTGTTCTCGTATGGGTTGAGACTGAGAGAATTGTTACCTTCTTTCTTGGTCGATTCTCTCCTGCCTTTTTTTCACCTCACTAAATGATTTCTTTCACTCTTTTCACAATAGTCTCCTCTCCTTTGCAATCTATCAGTTCAGATTGCATCTGCAAAAGACACTCCGACACTCAAGTGAGATATCGGTATTCGGTGCTCAGTGCAATTAATGTGTGATGATGACGTACATTTTTTTTTCAAGATTCGTGACTATTTATATAATTATCACATACCCTTTGTTATTGGGTCAAATTAAATTTTTGGATCATAATTAAAAGTGTATTACCTGATGCTTAATCAATATTTAATTTTGTTAAACTTTTGTTTAAACCTAATGATGTTCTTCATCTCAGTTCAATCAGATGCCGAGATTTTTAATAGTCGTCCACTTCCAGTACACTAATTTTAAGTTGACAAGGATATATTTGAAAAATAATTTATTTAAATTCATATTTCATAAAAAAGTAAATACTAGAGTTTCTTTAATTATAAAAATAATTGATACAGACGCACATATTACTTGCATGATAGTCAAATTGACAATAGACTATTTCTGACTTTTATAATTTTTTAAAACTTTTCTTATACTTTGTAGTAAAAGTCATCACAATATGTTTTTATTAATAAAAAATATAATCAGGTTATTAATGCAAACAATTTAAATACATTATCCACCAACCTAAAATGTTTTTTTCTTTTGCAATATGGTGACTCTAGCATGATAAAATTTGGTTGCATTATGCATCAATTTGTTCAATATTTTTTTTGAAAATGAAAGTATTTGTCCACATGCATAATAGGATTGGTACTACAATGGGTCCATCTATGACCTTTTTTTTTGTTTATTTTAATTTCGGTCCAATTAATTAATTTACCTTAAGTGTGTTAATTAATGATTATGCATTGAATTGTAGTATTTGAGGTGTTTGGTAACAACAAAAGACCCCTTTAATTAATTAGACAATTGAAGTTACCACCACCAACCTATTTTGTCTTACATACACATCATTCAAATTTGTGTACTTAATACTTAATTAACGGCGTGGTTGGAATGTTGAATGGAGAAAATTCCTTGCTAAATGAAGTTTAAAAAACTATGCATGCGTCACTTACTAAAATACTAAAAAATGAAAAAAAAAATATATATAAGAAGATTATATTTTTATAAACAAGCATCTTAAAACAACACTTTATCTAAAATAAACATCTACAATTAATAAAATAAAAATTGTTGGCTCACATGTTAAAATACACACTTTATCTTGGTACATCTATTTTTTTTTATGGTGTGTGGTATCAATCTCTTTCCTATTTTTATTTTATTTCAGTTTTATATTTCTTTATTTAATATTTTTTGTTATGAAAAAAATATTAAATATTAACTGATTTAAAGATAAAAAGTAATTAATATTAATTAAATTAAATATTATTTTATAAACTAAAAATTTATTAGTATATAAAGTAATTTCTATTACTAATAAAAATTTATAAAATAGATTTTAAATTAATAATATCAAAATTTTAGCTATTTATTTCTTTAAATTTTAAAATAATTTTATAATAAATTATTTTTTAAACCTAATTTTTGTTGTAATGTTTTTCTCAATTATTATTTTTGTCTCTTTCACTCTCACACCTCTATTTTTCCTATCTCACTCACACATCACTTTCTTTGTCCATTTTTCCCCAACTATATCTTCCTCAATCCTTTCCAAATCCCCTCTTTTTTTCCAACTTTTGTCCACCATTTACCTTCCTCACGTCTCACTTAATAGAAATATTATTAAAAAAATCTGTCACGATTGTATATTTTTAAAGTTATTATTGAGTAATTTAAATCATAAAATTTAAAATTAAGGTGAAAAAATAAATAAATACACTGTTTATATGTTTTTTTACATTTTCATTAAAAAGTAGGTTATTGGGTTTTAACTTGCTCCAACTTCAATATGATATTTTTCAATGGTTAATTTTATTTCAATTTGGTTAACAACTAGTCAAAGATATGAATTCACTCGAAATTTACATAAAACTTAAAATTCTATTTGATCTATGCAATTGGAATATTTTTTTATAATTTTAATCCTTACAAAATGATTTTAGTCATATATATACAGTTCAAGAAGTTTGACTATATTGCAATGGACTACAAGTTGGTCCATGATGGTAGGTTTATTCCTTAGTAAAACTGAGTGATTTAATTTATGTTGTTTAGTTAATATCATAAAACATGTGTTGGCTTTTCTACGATGAATACGATAATTCTTTGTTCAACCTATTGCTGTCATATGTTTTAATAAATGTGCATGACCATAATCTGAGAATTCTTTTCACACTAATAACTTTTTTTTTTGGTTATTTTCACACTATTATAAATGTACAATGACCAACCATAGTTCGACACAGACTTCAGAGGAGATTCGTAAGCAATTTGCACAGTAGAAGCCATGATCATGCCGTTCAGATCATGATAATAGATGGGTGCACGGGACGTAAACGAATCTGATTATGTTATTTTCAGTACCCACTCACAAACTCAAATATAAAATTATTATTTTTATTAATAAGTAAACTTTAAACTTAATTCATAACAACATATATATTATATATATTATGAAATATTTTTATTTTTAATTAATATTGTATTTCAACTTATTTTATCATCACATCCAAACTTTTCAAGTTTTACATGAAATTATATATTTATGGTTCTCTAAACGTTCTGATATATTATATTAAAAGTTGAATTTTAAGTCTAACTTAATTTTATAAAATTGGTTTATAAGTTGATTTTTATATTTTATATATATATATATATATATTATGAAATATTGAGATCTTCAACAACTTTAAAAAGATGTTTGTTGTATTTGTTGAAGAACAAATGATGTTATTTTGTTTTTGGTAGGATGTAATTTTTCATGTTGTCCGAAAATTTTGCTACAAATTTTTTGTATACGAGATAGAGTTTTTTTATAGTCCTATTTTTTTATTATTAATAATTTATTTTTATAAATGTACAAAATTACATAATATATATTATAATCTCTTATGCAACATAAAAAAAGACATAATGACACTTTTATAAGTAATTGGACATATAGAGAAAGTAAAGTGGGGAAAGTAAAGTGGGGCACCAAAGTGGGGGCAACCATTGAGAAAAACATAGGATGGATTATCTATTTCAAACCGTTGGTCCGTTTAGACTCGTTCTGCATAATCCGCAATTTGTGTGGGCCAAGTGCGAGGCGGACTGACTCGCATAACTTGTATATTTTAAAAATTTAGAAATTTTTTTTTATACTACCATAATTTCTTCTTACAACCTTATATTTTCAAAAATTCTAAAATTATCCATTTCAAATTTTACAATATGGAATAAAACAAATTGAAACATAAATTTTGACTTCTATATTCTATAACCCAAGAAGTTTATGAATTTCACATTCTGAAACTAAAGAAAAAACATTCATAGAAAAACGTCAAAGGATAATTTGAATATTGTTTGAGGTATGAGGTGCAAGAAGGAAGACATGGACGTACAGAAAGAAATTATTCTCAATTCCTAATTTATAACACCTTCACGAGATTTGATAATAATTTTTTAATATTTAATAGTTTTTTGGTCTTTTTTAAATACATAAATTATTTAGGTTTTAATACTCATCAAATATTAAATGCATAGTTAAATCTTAGTTTTTTTATAATAAAATTTAAATATAATATTATATATATTATTTTTTAAATTAAAATAATAATTATGTATCTAAATGTATTATCTTCAAAAAAATTATATATTTAGTAAAATATTTTATTTTCATTAAAAATAAAAACATCATTATAATTTTGCTACTCATATCATATCTTATTGCACATGTGAGCATAAATAACTTAATAAACAGAAAAAAAAAATCAATATTTATACTGAATTTCTTCATTATTTAAAAAAAAATTCTTAGGCAACCTGCATATCCACGGATTAATCACGTACAAAACAGACTAATAAAAACAATGGGCATATTTCATACCAAAGACCAACCCAATCTATATTATATTTCATGGTTCAAATACAAGATGAGTAAATGCAAGACCCGCATGCTAGGCACATTACTTTGATTATTAGCAAAATTAATATTTTAGGGTACGAAAAACACACTCTTCATTTTTAATTATTTTACATCTTTTCCACTGTACTATGTCATTTTCATCTCTGAGTGGTGTTCGCCATCAACAACTAGAGTCACTGCTGGCTACACAGGCCACCAAGTTGCACCGTCTCAGTCGCCAACTTGCCACTTAAAAAAAACGCGCCGCCACCATCGTTCCAACTACTTATTAATAATTAATACAAAATATTAAGCTTAATCATTCCCTACGATATTTTGAGCATCATGAAGCTATATAGTTGAATATCCAAGGACAGTTGATAACAGTGCATGTAATAATATAATCTTGACTAGTTAATACATATCAGTGGTGCCATCTGTAGCAGCGTGCTTGGACTCTCCATCCACAAGCAGCATGTTTTTAGTCATGGTGGCTACCACGTGTTTTTCTTCAAAGTCGCAATATATGGTTACAACATCTATTTCAATCACCATTCACTGTCTTTATATTCTTATGATAAAACCTGCAAAGATGAGAAACAAGTCCTAACAGCAATATCTACTCACACACTCCCATTCCGTCTACTCTAGAGCTTTTAGGAACAAACAATAATGTGATATTTTTTAATCCTACTGTTTAATCTATAATTGATATGTATTAAGGAAATAATAAATTATCAAATTATATGTAATTATTGTATGCAATATTATACAATAATGTACGTATTTAATTATATACAATTAATTTAATAATGATAGAATCTCATTATGAGTGATCCTTGCTTAATTAGATTATAATTTGGAGAGAGAAAGTCTCCACTAGTATATATTTCCTATATATAAAGTGATATAAACACATATAAGAGAATAAGAAATATCCCTTATTCTTACCATTTTTTATATATCATTTTCTTATATGGTATCAAAGCACCGATCTTGGTGCCTGACAACCTCTCCATTTTTTATCTGTAAATAAAAGATCATGTCCGATAGAAATCTTGTACAAGGCTTCACTGCCGAGCAAATTCAGCAATTGGCACAGACTGTTTACTCGCTCAACAATAACGGTACAAGTGACACATTTGTTAGCTCTGCAGTTCTGCTTACCCATAACTCGTCTTCTAATTCTGCTTTTACGAAACCATGGATTTTGGATAGCGGAGCAACCGATCACATTGCATCTGATTCACAATTTTTCACACACTTCATCATCATTTATTCCAAATGTAAATCTGCCCACAAGCTCAACCGTGCCCATTTCATCTACGAGCACATTTAAACTCAATGACAAAAGATGTTCTTTGTGTTCCTTTTTTAATTTAAATCTATGTTAGTAAGATAACCAGTTCACTAAATTGCTGTGTTGTTTTTACTCCACATGGTTGCGTTTTGCAGGACTTGACTATGGGGAGGATGATTGGCTCAGTACATGTCACCTTTTCCAAACTAAGCCCACACATCTCAAATTTCGACTCACCATGATTTATGGCACAAACGCCTTGGACATCCTTATCCGGCGTGTCTACAACTTGCATCTTCCTTACTACCTATCCCTATCAGTAAAAATCACATTCCCATTCATAATAATTGTAGTATTTGTCCCAAAGCTAAACAGACAAGGCTACCATTTTCTTTAAGCACAATAAAATCTCATTCTCCATTTAATCTATTGCATTGTGACATTTGGGGTCCTCATAAAACCCCAACTCATTTTGGAAAACTTTTTTTCTCACTATAGTCGATGACTATACTAGTTGTACTTGGTTATTTCTTATGAATAACAAGTTTGAAACCCAACATTTCTTAGAACCATTCATTACTTTTGCACAAAATCAATTGACAAGGAATTGAAATTTATTTCTATGCGTAATTATTTTCTCAAAAAAGTATTGAATGTCAACACACTTGTGTGTACACTCCTCAACAAAATGAGTAGTAGAACGCAAACATAGACACATCTTAAACACAACACATACCCTCCTATTTCAGTCTCATTTACCATTAGAATTTTGGGGGAATGTGTTTTAACAGCCACAAATATCATTAATCGCTTGTCAACACCTTTACTAAAAAATAAATCACCTTTTAAGATGCTATATAATCGCCCACTTTCACTTTCTCACTTAAAAACTTTTGGTTGATTATGTTATGCAACTGTTGTTTCACCTAAGCAAAAAATTTGATCCGCGCGCTCGACAGTGCATCTTCATTGGTTATCCTCTTAATCAAAAAACATAAAAATGAGATTTGATATAGATGCAAGCACTTTTTTTCATAAGTCGGGATGTCATTTTCCATGAAAGTGTTTTTTCATTCTGCCAACAGTCTCAAACACAATCCTCACCTCCATTACAAGGTATTTTGTCCACTATTGACATTGACTTATCCACTCCTGTCCAACATTCACTCGATCAACCTTCTTCTCCTACTCATCACAATGCACCTAAACCTCTATCAAACCAACCTTCTTCTCCTACTCGTCATAATGCACTTGAACCTCCAACAAACCAACCTTTTTCTCCTACTTGTCACAATGCACCTGAACCTCCATCAAACAAACCTTATTCTCCTACTCGTCATAATACACCTGAACCTCCAGTAGACCAACCTTCTTTTCCCATGCCAAGAAGTCTAGCACCCATTACTAAACCTTCTCCAACCGACCTTCCTGTTCGACGATCCAGTCGCACATCAACCCCACCTTCCTGACTTCAAGACTACGTAACGGGATCCCAAGCCAATCATTCGACCACTATCCAAGACCGACCGAATGGAACCAGGTATCATATGCATCCTTTTCTTTTTAATTCACGATTTTCTTCTACACATAGTGCATATCTTGCTAACATCACAACCACCAAAGAACCTCACACTTATGCTCAAGCTATCCTTGATCCAAATTGGCATAAAGCAATGGACGAAGAGCTTTTCGCCTTGCATCTAAATCAAACGTGGACCTTGACACCGTTACCTGCTGGGCAGAAATCCATCGGATGCAAATGCGTCTATAAAATAAAGTATAACTTAGATGGTAGCGCCGACAAATATAAGGCGCGCCTTGTCGCAAAGGGGTACACTCAGATTGAAGGTGTTTACTATTCTGAAACTTTTTCACCAACAGCAAAATTAACAACTTTGAGGTGTCTCCTCACCATTACAGCAGCCAAAAATTGGTTTACTCACCGGCTAGATATGCAAAATGCCTTCTTACATGGCACATTGCATGAAATTATTTACATGGACTTGCCACCCGGACATCATCGACAGGGGGAGAACATTGTATGTCGACTCAACAAATCCCTTTATGGTCTCAAACAGCCATCCCGGACATGATTTTCAACATTTTCTCACGTGATTAAATCTATAGGATTTCAACAGTCCAAGACAAACTACTCTCTATTCACAAGACAAAATAACTCATCATTTATTGCCCTTTTGATTTATGTGGATGATATTCTTTTGACAAGAAATAATTTGACAGAAATTCAGCGTGTTAAAGACGGTCTATTACAACAATTTCGCATTAAAGATCTTGGAGACTGAATTTTCCCGTTCCAAAGCTAGTATTTTCATGTCACAAAGAAAATATGCGCTTGATATTTTGCGGGATACTGGATTCACAGGTGCTCGTCCAGACAAATCTCCAATGGAGCAATACCTAAAACTCACACCAGACGAGGGAGAGTTATTAAAGGATCCAGTCAAATACAGCGACTCGTGGGACGATTGATATACCTCACGGTTACTCGGCCTGACATAGAATTTTCGGTTCGGACCCTAAGTCATTATATACAGGATCCATAGAAACCTCATTGGAATGCCGCAATTCGAGTCCTAAAATATATCAAAGGATCATCGGGGCAAGGATTGCTATTGCCATCCGAAAACAATTGGGGAGGTTGTTAGACAACTCGGATATCAGTATCTGGCTATTGCATTTTTCTTGATTCTTCTATTATCTCATGGAAGTCAAAAAACAGACAAACGTATCAAGATAGATCATCAGCAGAAGCAGAATACCGCGCGATGACCAATACTTTTTTTTTTTTTTATCAACAATGAATAAATAAAATTAAAGGGGATACTTCAGGGGTATCCCAACCCATATACAGTAACCAGAAGTGGACTTCCTATATCATCCACAAACGAAACTCTCCTTTATGGTTGGAGCAGAATAACCTTAAAGTGAGAAAACTATACCCAAAAATATAACCAACAGGTTACCTCACAGCAACATTCAACTTTACCGAAACACCCAGAACCGAGGCCACCTACATTCACCTCGCCAAGCGACGAGTTACCCATGCACGTTGCATAACTTCGACGACCACTGACTACACACATGTGGAGAAACCGTTTCATCGACCGGCAATCATGTTGACCTTTGCATAACTTCGACGACCACCGACTACGCACGCATGGAGATCGCCGTTTCATCGACCGACGATCATGTTGACCTTGTATAACTTCGGCGACCACCGACTACACACATGGAGATCGCCGTTTCATCGATCGACGATCATGTTGACCTATGGAGAACGCCGCTTCATCAACCGGCGATCATGTTGACCTTTGCATACCTACGGCGACCACCGACTACGCACATGGAGATCGCCGTTTCATCGACCGACGATCATGTTGACCTTGTATAACTTCAGCAACCTCCGACTACACACATATGGAGAACGCCCCTTCTTCGATCGGCGATCATGTTGACCTATGGAGAACGCCGCTTCATCAACCGGCGATCATGTTAACCTTTGCATACCTTCGAAGACCACCGACTATGCACGCATGGAGATCGCCGTTTCATCAACCGGCGGTCATGTTGACCTTTGCATAACTTCGACGACCACCGACTACGCACGCATGGAGATTGTCGTTTCATCGACCGGCGGTCATGTTGACCTTTGCATAACTTCAACGACCACCGACTACCCTCGCATGGAGATCGCTGTTTCATCGACCGGCGTTCATGTTGACCTTGTATAACTTCGGCGAATCACACAGCCTAGCACATGGCGGAAGTTGCCTCATACAAACCTTGCTGGATTTGAATCTGCACTCATCAGTGAATACCTGGTTTTGCTAAAGCCATTTGGGCTCAAACCTACAAACATAGGAAGAACGCCAAATAATCCTTCTCTAACTATCCGTCAGTAAACCTTCTGCAGCAAAACCAGCCA
This sequence comes from Phaseolus vulgaris, assembly GCF_000499845.2. Classification (NCBI taxonomy): domain Eukaryota; kingdom Viridiplantae; phylum Streptophyta; class Magnoliopsida; order Fabales; family Fabaceae; genus Phaseolus; species Phaseolus vulgaris. The sequence goes on from NC_023750.2 coordinate 39,266,566, forward strand.
TAACAATTCCTCCTTACCCACCCTACACCGTACTGCACCTGCAGAAAGCACCACAGAACCGACTCCTTCAATACTACCTCCCAGACCTTCCATCTCCCCCCACTCAACTGCAGCTGGCCACTACACATCTCCTATTTATAGCTGGTAAGACAGGGGATTGGATTCAGCACCCAATCTGTTAACGAGTATGAAAAATTATTGCCTTTGTGTTTCAACCACGACCACGAGCCTTGTGAAGCACTTCTTCCTCGTCCACTCCTCCTTGGTGAAACATAACAGAATTTCTATGCTCCCACAAACTCCACACTATGGCTGCCCTCACCCCTTTCCAAACTAAATTTTGCTTATGATTTACCTGGAGCAGATTAAAACTCTCGAAGTGGATCTTAACATCATTGTGTTGGACGAACTCAAGTCCAACCCACTTGAAGCACAAAGTCCATACACGCCATGCATGTTTACATTCTATAAAAAGATGTTGATTTGACTCATTCACAGTTTTACACAAGACACATTCAGGGTTGTTAATCTGAACCCCTCTCTTGCTTAGAGCTACTCTTGTCGGTGTTCTGCCCCTAATCACCCGCCATGTTGTGATCAACACATTAGGGAGTGCCTTTACCTTCCATAGAAGCTTAAACACCTCTACTTGAGGAGTATTTTCCGCCTCCACTAAGCACTCATACGCCGCCCTAACTGTGTAGCACCCTGACTCACCACTTCTCCAAACCTGCACATCGTTCACATTCCTAATAACATAAGCATTGGCAATGTGACAACTAAGATCAGATTCTAGTGATGCTTCCCACTCAAACCTTTCTCTTCTCCATCTTAAACGCCATCTCCACTCCGACCCTTCCCACACTCCAACCTCCCCCACCCTTTGACCTTGATCCAGAGAAAGATTATATAGCCTTGGAAAGAGTGTTTTTAGGTTTGTTCTACCCACCCACACATCCTCTCAAAATCTGACTTTATCTCCCCCCCTAGTTTCCACCCAACCTGACCTTGAAACCACCCTTCTCCTCCTCCCTCCTTACAAATTTTCATCAGATCTCTCCACCACCATGACTGATATTTCACCTGTGTCTGCTCCCTACTATTCTCCATTCCGTACTTCGATTCCAACACCTCCTTCCACCTCCCTTTCTCTTCAGATATACACCGCCATTTCCACTTAGCCAGCAGTGCACAATTAAACTTCCGGATCTCTTTGATACCCAGCCCACCTTCCTCACGCTCTTTACACACTTCCTTCCAACTGACCCACGAGATCGACCTTTTCTCCTTACCCCATCCCCACAAGAACCTCCTTTGAATTCTAATAATGCTCTTACAGACCTCCTCTGGTGCTTTAAAGAGAGACAGGTAGTACAATGGTATAGCAGACAAGACAGATTTTATCAAGCATAACCTACCTGCCATTGATAGGAATCTCCCTCTCCACACACTAAGCCTGGATTTCAGTTTGTTCAGAACAGGCTCCCAAAACTTTCTCTTCCTTGGGTTACCCCCCACTTCAAGACCCAAATAGCTAAAAGGTACACTCATCTGGTCACACCTTAAGGTCTTTGTATAGCAGTCCATTTTGCTTCTTTGCACATTCATACCTCCTAGTTTAGGTTTGTGAAAATTGATCTTCAATCCTGAGGCTAGCTCAAACCCCCTCAGGATAGATTTTAAGGTAACCACATTCGATAAGGAGTCCTGACATAAGAACAATGCGTCATCAGCAAACTGGAGAATACCCAATTCCACCTCTTTCCTTCCTATTCTTAGTCCCGTGAATAGCTTAACCTTCATCGCTTGCCTTACTAGCCCTGCGAGCCCTTCAGCTACCACAAGAAAGAGAAATGGGGCAAGAGGATCCCCCTGGTGTAGCCCTCTTGACGGTTTGAACTCCTCCGTTGGACTCCCATTCACAAGCACGGATACTGTTGCACTCTCCAAACAACCTTGGACCCACATTATCCACTTCCTATGGAAACCCATCCTCTGTAGCAAGTCATAAAGAAATTCCCATCTGACAGAGTCATACGCCTTTTCAAAATCCACCTTTAAACACAATCCTGGCTTCCTTCTCCTCTTCAACTCCTCTATCACCTCATTAGCCATCATAACACTATCCAGGATCCCTCTATCCTTGAGAAAGGCCGATTGAAAGTCATCAATAATGGCGGGGAGTACCTTCTTAAGCCTACCTGCCATCACCTTTGAGATAATTTTATACATAGAACCTACTAGGGATATAGGTCTGTATTGCTCCAATTTGGTTGGGTCCCTTACTTTGGGTACAAGAGCAACAAATGAGGCATTACAGCCCCTTGGGATTACACCATTCTTATGGAAAAGAGCGAAGGCTTCCACAACTTCATCTTTTATGAACCCCCAACTTTTCTTTATAAAATTCATATTAAAACCGTCTGGTCCTGGGCTCTTCGATCCCTCACAAAGCCAAAGAGCCTCCCTTATTTCTTCCTCGTCGAAGCCAGCAACCAGGGACACGTTATCCTCAACGGTGATGGTCTTAAACTCCACCCCATCAAGTCTAACTCCAAAGTCTCTCGTGGCTTTAAATCTATTTTCAAAAAGTCTCTTCGCTTCGGTGCGCACCGTACCAGGTTCCTCACACCATAGGCCCCCCACCTCCACCCCCTTCACTTCGTTTCTAAGCCTTCTCCACCTCAAGGAGGAGTTAAAAAACTTAGTGCACGAGTCCCCATTCTTGAACCAGTTCACTCTAGCTTTTTGACAAATAAGGGAATCAATCTTTTTCTCAGTTTCCATCAGCCTACCAACCAAATCATATCTTCTCAGTCTATCAGATTCACCAAGGTCAGCATTACAGTCCCTACAATCCAACTCCTCTATCTCCTGTAATAGTCCTTCCTTTTTGGTATGCAGGTTTCCAAACACCTCCCGATTCCATATTTTAAGGTCTTCCTTCAAGCACTTCAGCTTCATCTTGATCTTTTGAAACACTTCCCCCTGAACAGCATATGACCCCCACTTGTCCTTGATCATGTCACAAAACCCCTTTTCCACTAACCAGGCGTCAATGGACCGAAAGGGTTTGGGCCCCCAATCCTTGACCAGGGACTTCACCACAATTGCACAGTGATCAGAAACTTCCCTATTTTGCACATATTGTTTGCTCATAGGCCATTTGTCCAGCCACTCTTCTGACACAAGCACTCTGTCAAGTCTACTATAGCGATGACCAATACTTGTTTGGAGATAGTTTGGTTGTGATATTTGTTGCAATTGCCAACTCAACTTTTCTGTGATAATCAAGCGACATTACATATAGCAACAAACCCAGTATTTCATGAACGCACAAAACACATTGAGATAGACTGCCACATTGTGTGAGAAAAATTACAAGCCGAGATAATCAATCCTTCATATGTACTGATACACTACTAGCTCACAAATATTTTTATTAAGGCACTGGACAAGAAACAGTTTTTGACGCTACGATATAAGTTGGGATTCATGATCTTCACTTACCAATTTGAGGGGAGTATGAAGGAAATAATAAATTATCAAATTATATGCAATTATTGTATACAATATTGTACCCTATTATATGCAATTAATTTTAATAATGATAGAATTTCATGATGAGTGGATCCTGCCGCGGTAATTTGGAGAGAGAAAGTTTCATACACTAATATATATTTTCTATACATGAAGTGATGTAACCATATAAGAGAATAAAAAATATCTCTTATTCTTATATTTTTTATATATCTTTTTTATAATATAAAAATTTATCATTTTATAAACTCGTACAAGTCTTAAAAAAAAAATTATAAATTGACTTTTCTTAATATATTACTTCTCTTCTACCAATACCCCATTCCTATTACTATCCTTACATCAGAGTCCTTTTCATAGCAGTAATTATCCAAGCTATACTATAACTTTTACTGCTGCAAGCTATAGTATCTGCCCTTTAGCTCCTTTTTCGTACTTCTAACATAAATTCAATCAGTCACTTTCACTTTTAAGAGGACCTCTGTTTTTCAATGTCACCGGAAACTTCGAATTCTTCAATGCCAGTGTAATGAGAAGGGCTCCTCCAATATAATCTACTATCTCTTCATCTCTCATGATGCCGTGCCCCCTCAACTTTGTTGCCACCAATGAGTGTTGAATACAACCCTAAACCGAAAAATAAATTAAAATTTAAGAAAGTACCTTTTTTTTTTTTAATATTGAAGTGAGTGTTGAACGCAATCTAAAAAGACAGAATTTAAATTATAAAACAATAAATTTTATTATTATTATTAGGGACTAGAATAGAAACAATATATAATAAAATTTGACATCTTTATAAAAATAAAATAACTATTTGATAATCATATTATAATAATATGAAGTGATAGTTATAGTTGGAAGATCTACAAAATAAATTTATAGTAGAAGTGATATATTTTAAATGACACCGGAATATTTTATTATTAAAATGAAAAAAAATATAAATAAAAATTCAGTTATTTAGGTTTTATTTTAAAAGAAACATAATCTTTCTAGAAGTTTTTTTCCCTTTTTTCTAAGATTTTAACATCCTCGCTCATACGATCGGAGTCATCTATTAAACTCCTGACAGTGAGATCTACAAGACTGCCTGATCAGAATCTCTGATAGAGTAAATTCAATTTTACTCTTCTCTTTGAGTTAAATTTTGAACTTGTTAGATTTGTTTCTGCATAGGCTTTACATGGACTCTTTTAGCGATAATAAAATGAAAAAAATGGTGCTCTCGGGTCTTTTCTCGTTCAAGCGAGACATGAAATAAAATTCTGGATGCTATCGGCTTGATTCCCGCTCAAGCGAGAGAATTTTCGCTTGAGAGAGACCCATTCTCGCATAAACTAGAATCTATGTAAAAAAATTAAGAAAAACTAAAATTTTATTTTTGCCTTTAAAAGGTTGATTTATTTACTTTTGTATAATTTTACTTATAAATTATGCAAATTTTTATTTCATGTATATTTAGTTGAAAATCTCTTTAATTAGAAATTTATATGATTAATATATGAATTGTGGTTTGTTTTGGAAATTATAAAATTTGGTATGACTTGATTGTTTGGTATTGAGTTTTGTGAGGTTCAGAATATGAATTTTAATCAAGACATAGTATTTTCAGGAAAGAAAATACCATGTTAAGATTACTTAGGATGTGCATTGACTAAGGATTCGTCTAGAAATAGATATCCTAGTTCTACTGAGATAATGAAATCATATAGATGAAGTTTTTTAGGTGGTGAGAGTCGAAGAAGGTTCATATGAATGGGTAGGTTGTTTGAAAGATAACAACTTGACCTGTTATATGAGTTAACCATGTCATACTAGGTGAGAGATGATATTGAGATTATTTATGCGCATAGCTGTGTGAATTTCACAGTGATATAGTATAACAGGTGCAAATCTCTGAGTCTAAGTCAATGCACGAGTCTTCCGAAAGTAGAGTCAAGTGTCTATGTGTTGTGATTCAATGGAAGTCTGACATGTGAAAGATGAATATTGAATTTTAATAGACACTTGGTGATTTGAGAAATTGTACGAGACTTGTTTTATGTTTATTAATTTGAAATTGAAATTATATAGATTTTTTTTTATATAGCTAGCTTACCCTGGTATTTGTTTGCGTTTGTTTCTTTATCTGTGGTGATCGTGTATTTACATGGGAACAAATGATTTTACGGGTGATAGAGTTTCTCGGTGAGAAGATTGATGATGAAAAAATTTATTTTCTTTTGAATAATTGTCTTAATTTTATGTACATATTTAAAGTCCTATGAAAATGGACTTATTTTAAAACACTATATAAAAGAATTGTAGACATATTTGTATTATGTTTATATATTTATTTTGATATTTCAATCAAATTATGGTTATTAGATATGAGTAAAAATTTAAAGATGTTACAATAGTGATGTGATTGTATGCTGAAATAAGATTGTGCATGTATCATTATTTTGTAGTAAAATATACTATTCACCGGTACTAATTGAGATAATACCAAAATAAGCTATCTAAATAGACTATCCAAGAATTGGTTTTTGTATTGAAGTAGTGATTTTTTTTTTTTACAATTTGGTAAATTTTTCTTATAAAAATGAGTAAGTTGTGTACTATTTGGACAATTTTAGAGTAAGAGTCATACTTTATGGATATAACTTTAGGTTAAAAAAGACTTCGTATATTATGTCATATATATAACTTTAGGTTGGATACTAGAAAATTTGTTTTGAATTTTTTGTGTAAAAATTGAGACACCCCTAAAATATCTCATTTTATTTTATTTGTTATTTACTCATAAAAAAAACATGTGATACTCAATTAAAACTTTACCAAAACTTAGGTTGTATCTAGGTTTTTTTTGTTTCCGTTAGTCTTTCATTGCATGTTGATTTCATAACCGAAACAAAGATATATGTCAAACTAAACATTTTGTTTGTGGAACTCCAATTGGTGACTCCCATGCATTAACGTGTTATTCAGCTAATGCTGGAGATTATTCATCAGTCAATTATGTGGGACATGGAAACAAAGGATCATATTTAGAAAGGGAAAGTACACGTTGAGGAAATATGGTGTCTGACACAATTGAACGCATAGTTCTGACTGAAACTTAAACACTCAGGTATTACTTTCTCATATTTAGAATGATGCTTGTGCATTGTACAAAACTTGAAGATATTGTGACATTAATTACTAGGTACATAGAGCAGTATAATAAAACTTAACAAAGTATATAAGTTTGTGCAGAAATTTAGACCTCGATAGAATCAGAAACGATTGATAATGTTTTTAAGGTTTTTAAGCTAGCTAATGTTTTTAAGGTTTAATCAATTGACAAACTTAGCTCGAAGGTATGTCTGTTCAGTGATGCAGGTGCTTTCGCTAGAAGACTCACTATATATACTATCAGAATGCCAAATCTAAAGTCTGGAATTCAAAAAGATGGAAAAACTGCTATAAAAAAAGTTAAGAGTGTTTCATAGACTTGGTTGTAGACAAGATAAGGTTGACACAAAATTTAAATACGTGAAGACAGTGTTTTGGGGGCAAGACAATGCTAGTCCTAGGCAATTCACACCAATGTTGTTGGACTCATATATGTTTTTATCTCACGAGCAATTGTTTTATGATGCTAATTATGACGGGATTTCCCTACTGTGTACTGATATATCAGATTATTAGGTCTAGAACTTACTTTTTTATATTTTTTGTGCATAATACTAAGGAAGTTGGGTTCAATAATCTGATATATTAGCTTGTATTATCATATTTTCAGATATTCTAATTAATTCATTCTATTTTTGACAAATAAAAGAAAATCAGATAGATGCATCCTTAACATTGTTTTGTTTTATGTCTTAAAGTTGGTCATAAAAATAGACTTGAAAGTTGGTTCGAAAATCCAGTTACTGATCACTGTCATGAGATGTTTTTGGTACATAAGTGGACAATGATGTCTTTCTCTCCTCCACACCTTCCGAGAAGCTGAGTGGTGCATGAACTATCTTCCTTTCTGGGTTCAAAGCTCACGTGTACAAGTCCTCTCTCCCTTTCTTTATTCAACCGTACGTGCGTAACTTGATGTAACAAAGCTTGCATCTATTAAACTAAAAGTTCCACGAAAGAAACATAAAAATATCTAAATGAAAAGTAAGCACTCGTGTGAAGTGTCTCAACGTGTTAAAATCCTTTTTGATAATTCAAAACAAAACACAACTATATATCTACAATTCAAAGTCAAGAACAGTTTTCAAAGCTATACGTACGCCTCTTTGTTTCGTTGCTTTTAGTCAATATTTTCAGGTTGAGGGATTCGATTTTGTCGATAAAGTATGAACTAGAGTAATTAATTTTACTACCTTTTTTTCTTTTATACACTTCTCATAAACAACTATGAAATAAAGTAATTAAATATATACTAGGGTTTAATTTATGTGTTTTTGAAGAAAAATTAATTTTACATACTATTTTTTTTTGTTATATATATATATATATATATATATATATATATATATATACTACGTATTTGGGAGGGTTTATATAATTCCGAAGTTTTTTTCTCACTTGAACAAGAAAAAAAAACGCATACAAAAGTGCGCATGATAAACAATATTTAATAAATATTTAGTTAAATTGTATACCCAAATGCAGATATATAAGTTTTCAATCATGTTACTATCTTAGTTAGTTATATACTTCTAGTTATAAATTTCAAATTCTAATATCGGAAGAGAAAAAAATAAGTAACAGAAATTATATCAATTAATAAAAGAGGAAAACTATAATAAAAATAAAATATTTGTAAGATAAATACAAATTTTAATAACAATTATAATCGTGGTAATTAAATCTAGAGAGAGGATATTATGGAAAAACTTATTAACTTTTGTAATTATTTTTTTTATCTGCAAATTTTTTTTATAATAATTATATATATATATATATATATATATATATCTATCTTAAAGCTATATCAAAGAAATTTTTACTAATTAATAATATAAAAAAAATAGAATAACAATACATGTTTTTTTTTATATAAACATCTCATCTCAGTTAGGTTAGTTCAATTAACAACAATTATTTATCATTACATGAAAAAAATATTATTAAAAAAAAGAAAAAAAAAGAAAATACAATATACGGAGACTAGATCAAAATTTATATGTTAACAAAAACAATATATAAGCAGACTATATATTTTCATAAAGAATTCTAAGAACATACTAGATGAAAACATATTATACAATAAAATGATTCTCTATGAATATATCTTAAATTAGAAAACTTATCAACACACGTATTCCATCCACGAAAAATATGAGTAACCCTAAACTTGATTTTTCCACAGTAATTAAGACAAGTATTCTATGAATTACGAAGTATCCACGAAATATTAGTTTTAGCAGTAAACACAACACAAACCAATGTAAAATCACATTCAAGCCAGACGACATTATTAAGCCTGATTTTTTGAGTTTCCTCCATAACATGTATAACTTTAAGGAATTGTGTGTTTCCCCAAAAATATTTATTATGACGGGATCTCCTTTCAAAATTAACAACTGGTATCTATCCGTTTTCACTTTAGAACTGTATAAATATGGTTTATAATCTCCTATTAGATTCAAACTTTGTTTAACACAGAAAAAATGGTCAAAGAAAATGTTTTTCCACCAACCACAACTTTTGATTCTTACTTAGTGACATAACTCGCTTGACTTATTAGAAAATAAAATGATAATATCGTTCGTTTGTTAAAATTTAAAAATAAGTATTTTTAAAACAATTAGTTTTAAAAATGTCTTTCTGATTTATTTATTTTAAATAAGTAAATTAGATAAACATATAAAAGTTCATTTAATATATTAAAAATAAGCATATATAATCGAACCGGCTCAATATTTTTGGGTATGGTTTTCTCACTTGAAGGTTGTTCTGCTTCAACCATAAATGAGAGTTTCTCTTGTGGATGATATAGGAAGTCCACTTCTGGTTACTGTATATGGGTTGAGATACCTCTGAAGTATCCCTTTAATCTTATTTATTCATTGCTGATAAAAAAAATAAGAGACTTTTTTATATGTTTACATAGCATATTTTGACTTTAAGTCTAATGACATATATTTAGATCATAAAAGGTAAAATATTGTGCTAGTATTTGATTATTTTGCTTGAAAACGTTTCAATTAATTAAAATATCTATAAATAATGTGTGAAACTAGAGTTCAAAACTAGATTAAAGAAAGAAAGGTACTTTGACGTTAGTATATAAAAAAATCAATGTAAACGGAATTAAAAGTAATGTAGTGGATTATATACTAATTTTAACTTGACTAATTTAAAACACTTTGATGAAAGTGCGTGTGATAATACCAACTCGTTGTCTTAATTAAGTTCGTCGACATAAATATATTTTTCATTCTTTTACTATTATATTAAATTAGTTTTTATTTTTAGTTCAAATTTTATTTTAAACCCTTCCTCTTTTGAATAGTTGTGGTAAAAAAATTATTAGAATAAACTTTTCTTTCTTTCTTTTTATGTAGTAAATAGATTTTTAGTATAAATTAAGATGTTAAAATATTTCATGTTAACTCATTACTGATGTGAATGTTATAATATTATAATATAATTTAAAATTTATTAAGTAAAAAAATAAAAACCCCATAAAACCGGCTCATGAGATAAAGTGAGGTCTGATAACGGCCGATAGCGGGTGACATGATAAACCCAACAAACACTCGCTAGGATAGGCTCGAAATGACTCTGAGACCATATTACGAAGTGAACTTTTAAGCCTAACTCAACCCCATAAAACTGGCTCATGAGGTAAAGTTTGTACCCACTTATATACAATGAAATATTATAATCTCTAATTGATCTGGGATCTCCAACAATTTTAACCATAAACATTAAAAAAAGTCAATTTCGATATAATAAACATATTTAGCCTATAATAATATTAGCCTGAAACCTATACTTAATTTATTGTGGCAAAACGTGAAGAATATATCTTGGTGAGTGACGTAAGTGTTCCATATTATTGGAATGTAGCACACTCAATGATCATTTTTAATTAGTGTAAATACATTTTTTAAACAAAACCTACCTACTTTTGCATGCACATTGAACAAGATTTTCAACCCCACAGTGCCCCAGTCCAAACTTTGTATCTCTTGGACCTTCATTTAAAGGTATATGTAGTTTACTTTAATCACTTTTTTCTTCGTATTAAGATAAAAATAAACCATATGACGGCATTTAACACGACCAAGAAAGAGGTACATGCATGATGAATATATATATATATATATATATATATATATATATATATATATATATATATATTCACTAGTCAAGATTAGTATGGTAGTTTGATGTAGCCTGTTAAGTGTACAAACATGTTTATTGTTGTTGCTTCTTTTATAAAAAGGAAAATTTGGATTTGTTTGCTACCTAATCGATTTGTGTAATCTTTTATAAAATTTCACACTAACATGTTAATATATTTAATTCATTTAAACAAGTTGGATGGTTGAGTTATATGATTGAATCTATACACATCACATATTTCAACTCAATACAGTTTATTAATCAAATGAATTAGGTTACGTTGACAACTCGAGCTGAACTAAAATATTTAAACGATTGATTATATTATTTCATCGTTAATGTATATAATAGAGATTCGTGCACTTTTTTATATATATATATTTTTTTTAGTTTTACATGTTATATATGTTTTATTTATAGTTTTTGATGGGTTTTTATCGGAAGTTTTTTTACAAAGATTGAAATATCTCTTAAATATTTATATTTAAAGAAGTATGCTTAAAAATTTATGTATAAGTTAAAAAAAAGTACAAAGAAAATTAGATACAAAATAAATAAAAAAAATGAGAAAATTAAACACATAGAAATTAACATGATTAAACTAAAGTGTTAAATAAACTATAATATTATTTTTTACACACAAGCTCACTCGTAAGATAAATGTATTTTCTCTCTAATAACTAATAACAACAACTTCTCATCATGTATTATAATTCATTATGTATGATAATTCTCAACAGGGTGATGCTTTCAAAGTGAATGTATAGGAGGGAAGAAATGCTTTGGTCCTGGGAATTATTTTAGATGTAGTGGCCTTGAATTGGTAAAGATTATTTAGTTTGTTAGTATTGTAATTTTGCTGATGATGTATGAATTTTTTTTATACGGGTTTTACATCCTGAAATGCTCTAAAGTTATTTTATTTTTTATTCTTTATTCTTTATTCTTTATTGATAAAAAAATAACCTTTTCTTATCATGTATTATACAAAATATATATATATATATATATATATATATATATTACATTGATATAATAAAGTGCAAAATGTATTTCACCACTCACATATAATGGTAAAACATATTAGATATGCACTATGCAAACAATTTATTCACAAGATGGTTTTCACATTCTTCACTAGGAGGTGTTTGGGGCTGCAACAGAGGAAATGCAGTCAGGGAATTGCATCCAGAAGATGTTTAATGTAGATCCAATGGTACAGGATGTTGGGACTACTTGCCTTCTTTTTACTGCAAAATTTAGAGGCACTTTTGTAGCTGTATTGGCAGCCCTTTTCTTAGTGTTGTTTTATTTTGTATGGTTTGGTTGTCCTGATCTATAGTTATAGCTACATGTGATGAATGGTTCTTGTATAAGAATTGAGATATCTCTGAAATGTTTCTTTTAATTTAATTCTATTTTTTTTTTATAAAAAAAAATTATGACGAGATATTATTTACTAAATAAAGTAGACTAGACACTCTTCCTAGATGAGTATACAAAAATTTTCGTATTATATTCTCCAATTCAATTGTATAAGACACCTTTCACTAGATAACAGACAAATAATAAATAACCATATATTAGCATATATTTATCATAAAACACATTTCTTCAATTGGTTGATATTTGAATAAATTTTTTAGAATAAAATTTAATTTATATATATGTATTAATAATTATCCATTTTATAACTTTATTATACTTATCATATCATTAGGAAGTACCAAAAACTTATTTAGTGGAATCACCAAACATTTATACAAGAAAGGGATATCAAGAAAATCACTTCATTCACTAAATATATTATACGGTTATGTCTCATTAAGTGATCTTTGGACTACCTAATTATCTGAGGCATTAAGAAGTCACTCGATATCTTAACATTTCGGCAACATATGCAACAAATGCTTCCTAATCAGAAGTAAGGTCCTAATAATGTAATTAACAAGTATTGAGCAGTAAACCACCTACAAACCATGATCAGGTGCACTTCGACCTAACTGGACCTAACCTAATCATCCGTAACGGTAGGGATCCAATATAACCACTATAAATAAATAAACATTATAAGGTGAAAGGTAATGAATCTTTGAATTTCTATATTACTTATACCGACAACTGACTTGAGTATCAAAATATAATGACATGTATTTATGGCAAGACTGAAGACCCAAAGAATGCAAATTGGAAAATCGAAACTGAGAACATCACGTGTAAGACAATATTTGATTATGAAGGAACAATTATGATGTTCAAGAAGAAAGACCTAAAAAGTAAAGGATGAAAGATAGACCTGATGGTGAGAATTGATGAGTGCATACGAGGACGAAGAATAACATACATGTATTGATGACAAGTTGTGGAAGATTAACTTTAGTTAGACAAATAAATTGAGAGGGAATGAAAGACAATATATTACATACACAAAAAATTAGGTGTCTCCACTCGTCTAAAACAAAATTTTAAAATAGTTTTTGTGAACAAAAATTGTCTCTAATTTTCTAATACAATATTTTAGGATGGTAATTTAATTAATTATCATGTGACGTTGAGAATATTTTATTTTTCTTATAACCATTCACAATTAATGATTGTTAGAGACACATTTAAGTAGAATTTGTTATTGGTGGATTTTTTTTTCAAAAAAAAGAGAATAAATTAATTGGAACATATAAATGATATCTTAACCCATTTACAAGAAATACAAAATAAATAAAATTACATTCAATTAACAAATAGGCAATCTCCTACATCAAAAAGATCTCTATTAAACCATGCCTCTTACATAAAAAAAAAAAAAAACATATATCTAACCACCATACTTTTGGAACAAAATCATAACCTATTCATCAAAAATTGGTGGTTGATAGTAACTAGTTTCAAATATATGTTTTGTTACTACTTGTCAAGCAAGTTTAACGTATATAGAGTTCATGAAATCACTCTTACCCATTCCAATTTCAACAACACAAAAGCAAGTTTTACTCATTCCTAATTTTCTCCTTCGAATATTTTTCTTCCTCATGAAGTCTACCATGTCTTGTAACACTTGTCTTCTCATCTATAGGAAAATTATTGTAGAAACAATATTGTTCTTTTTCATTTTCTTTTGGGATAATATAAAGAGCGAGAGTAGGGAGAATGATTTAAAAATTGTTTGATGCGTCTTATATGGCAAATCCAGATGCTAAATTGCAAAAAAGTTGTTAAGATGCCCTTTTTGTTTATGTAACATTCATGGATCCTACCAATCACCATTTATTTTATGGATATATAGAACAACATTCAATATATATATATATATATATATATATATATATATATCAGTGTTGATGATTATTTATTCAGTAACAAGTCAAGAAAGGAGGTTGCACTTTTGGCCGAAATCCATATTAAAAGAGACAAGTTATTTAACTTTTTGATTCTGAACTTGATTATATTACTAAATATGTGTGATGATTAAGTCAAAGACAAGTGTATTTTCCCCTCCTGTTTTGGTTGATTTACTAGATTCTTCTTGCAACAAAGTTCTTCAAATTAATCTAAAAATACTAATAAATGTTTATAAACTATTATCGTTAAATCTATTTTAATAATTAACATAATATTTTTGGTGTAGCAACTTTCAACCCTTTTCAGATTTTTCTATTTTTTTTTTAAATAACACTCTTCAGTTTTCATAATTCATTTGTAAATGAGTTTTCATAATTCATTTGTAAATGCAGCAGCAGAATGATTCCTTGAATCATATGATGCAGTTCAATGAAGGCGTAGTGCAATAGGCAAGTAGAACAATTACTTAAAAAAAATTATAAAATAAAAATTAATTTTAAAAATAACTAGTTATTATAGTGATTAAATTAAAAATTATTTTAAAAATTAAAAAAAAAACATTGATTTCTAAATTAATTATTATTATTATTAAATAATTTTTAAATTAATATTTAATTAACTATTAAGAATCTTTTGCATTTTTCTATCAAATTTAGAATTTAAATAATTAGTTATTGAATCTTGGTAGCTAATTAGATATCAATTTACAAACTATTTAATAGTAATAAAAATTAATTTAATTTTTTTTTAAAAAAAAATTCTCTAATTTAATCACTATAATAATTAATTATTATTTTTTTCTAAAATTAATTTATATTTCATGATTTATGTTGTAGTGAATATGTGTATATATAATGTTTGAATTTAATAAAATCATTATAAACAGTAAAAGTTTCTTTAAATGTTTAACACCAATATATATATATATATATATATATATATAAAAACAGAAAAAGTTCTCTCTTTAAAAATATATCATTTGAGTTTTAAATTATTAATTAAATTGAAAAAATAATACTAATTCGTTTATTAGCTCGATAATAATTGAAAAAAAAAATCAATTTAGTTCTTGAAATTACAAAATCATTAATTCAAAGAAATCCACCATATTAAAAATATGACGATACAATATATTAATAATAAATTTTAAATCTTTTTCTGACAAATAATCTGAAACAAACTTATGTTAATTAAAGTTTTAGTTTTACAAACATATTGTATACTTTTTTTCTTGCAATACATGGTTTTGCCATTTTTAGTGTATATTTTTAAAACATTAAAACAAGTAACTATTTTTCATTTTTTTCCTTTTATGTTAATACTTATTTTCTGCCAGCTAAATCTGAGCTTCAATTTACTTCAAATTTTTTTATAAAAATGTTACTTATACGTCAATTATCCTGGAGTCAAGTTTGCAGGCCCTGCTGGTTTGAATGAAAATTTTCTTTTGACTTATTCTTAAGAGGCAAAATGAATGTTTGATTGAACCAAATGTTTTGGAAAAAAAATCATTTTTTAAAGCATGTTAGTATGATGCAGTGGCATCATGTATCGTTTCAACGTTAGTGGATCTTAGTGGTGAAAGTTTAATACATATCATAATTTAACTTTTCAAGGTATATAATCGTAATTACAAACACTAAAAACAATTAGTGCCGGTCGATATTTGATTAACTCTTACGCAACCATTAAACTATCACTTCCTCTGCTCAAATTTCAGATCAACTTTTAATATGCACAAAATGAAAAAGAAGATTAACTCAAGTAATATAAATAAAAGTTTCGATCAATTCAATGGCGTTTTTGTTTTAATTTGAAAAGTTCTTTAATAAAACTGTTTTGGCTTTTATATAGGTTAGATAAAAATATAAGAATAGATGAAACTGTTGTCAGCATCTACATACCAATTCAGAATATTTGATGTTAATATAATTGTTGATGCTATTTAAAATCAAAGATGTAGGTAAGATTCCTTTTAGGTTGCAATTTACACCAATAAATTTTTCTTTCAATTTTAAATATTTGTTCCCTATAAACTCGAATTTAACTCTCTAGTTAGGTGGAAACATTAATGGTTTATTTGGTGGGGTAAATTAGGTAGAGGTAAAATTGAATATTGATCAAAGCTTATTTTTTTTTAAAAAAAATTATAGTAAAAGAAATATGATATTACAAAAAAATTATACTTATTATCTCGTATTTGATATCAAATAATAAAAAAATATAATTACATAAACTTCTTAATAAAATACCAAATAAACTAAATGATGTATTTTAATAATTTTAAACAAATCCAAGTCAAAAGAATTATGTGCGAAAATACCAAATTTAAAAATTTAGATATTACATATTCTTTCCTTTTTCAGTTGTTGTTTGGAATCCTTGAAATGTATGAGTTTGGTCGTTTGATGTGCTGTTAGATTTTTCTTATATGGTTAGCATTAAGAGGGTGTTAGGTTAGGGTTTTGTGCTAATCTCTGGTTATTGATTTTTTTTATAAGAGTTAAATCATTCCTGAATTGATTCGTATTTTATATTTAATTGTTATTGTCGATAAAAAAAACATATACCTCTGTCCAAACAATAATGATATTTTTCATTACCATACAAAATCAAACAATATGTATATTGTGAATTTAATTTTCATCCCTTACAATTGGATAGAGAGTTTTATAATTTCTAAAATATTCCATTAAATTTAAATTGATTTTATTTTATATTTTTTTATTTTTAAATATTTTGTTTTTATAAAAAAAACAAATTTAATGAATTTTAATTTTCTTATTTAGATAAAGTATTTCCATTACCACCAAATTAAAAAAAAATCAAGTAATGGTTAAAAATTCAAAAATATCAATATTGATAACTTTTGTAGTCTATATTAATTGATGTAATTTTTCAATCAAACTTGTGTTAAGATTTTTTATTAATATTTGCAAAAGTTTTTCTCAGTAGACGTTAAACACTATTAATTTTAGTTCGATTACAATTATTTATGTTTATATAGATCAAGGTGATTGAGGTTTTTTATCAACTTTATTTTATCAATGTCAGACAAAATATTTTTCCAATTGACATTACTAAAACCAAGAACCCTAATTAATGTTAATGTTGGTTTATAGTTTTTCAGTTAACATTAAAAGAAATTGTAACATACTATTGATAAAAAAAATCAAATCTATGTTGATGATAAAAATATCATTGCAGACATTAACAGACAAAATAATTACAATAGTCGTCTTTTTAAAAAATATCACATCCACAAAACAAATAATATCACCCAACATTGGTAAAAAAAACTTTAACTAATACCGAATAAATAAAAAATAATAATAATTTATAAAAAAAATTCTAACAAACGTAAATTACTTTTCTTGACATCAATAAAAAATATTTGTTAATATCAATTTAAAAATAATCATTTCAACAATGTTTCGATCTTAATTAAGCACATAGCACCTCAACTAAAATCAATTTAAGTAAAAATTATGTCGAACAAAACATAAATTTAAGAATATAAATTTTTATTTTTATTAAATGAAATTTGAAATTATTTAATTTTCAGCAATCCAATTATTCTAATAAAATTATAAAATTTAATTTCTTCTAAAATTCTTGATCCACATATTTTATTATAAATAATTTCAAATTCTCCAAAAAAAATAATTACCCTCTCAATTTCCTGTCGATAACGTAATTCAATTTTGTTGGTTTTAAATGGCCTATGTGACTATGTCTCCTTTTTAATTAAATAAAAAATTTTGGAAATATTTATCATGTGACTACATTAGTGTGTTAAATAGCCGCTATTTTAAATTCCAATTCCATTTAAACAAAAAATCCTGAAGTTACACAAAAAAAATCATGAAATAAAATTAATTTAAAAAATAAAATAATTTTTATCACTAAAATAATTTTTAATTTAGTCATTATAACAACTAATTATTTTTAATTTTTAAAAATTAATTTTTATTTCATAATTTTTCTAATAATGTTAACATATTATTCAATTACAAATTCATACACGACAAATCTATTTAACTTTCTTTATATAAAACAAAAACTGGTAACTATCTTCAAAGTCATCTTAAAAATAAATTTTAATTGATTGATAGTATAATGTATTGGAAATAATACATTTAAACTTCAAAAAAGTTAAATTATATTTTTTATGCACACTTATAAAAATCTACAATTGAATCCTCATTTTCACATACACAATCAGGGGATTTTAGTTTTCACATTTAAAAAGTCTACAATAGGATTCACACTCTCACACACTGAAATAATTTAACTGTATAATATACTGAAACCACAAATGAATTAAAATGTAAAATATAAAACCTTTTGAGAAATTGTAGGTTAAACTAAAATTACGATTTTTTTAACTATAAAGACTAAAATTGCAGAGGGGAAACCTAAATCACATACAGGAAATTAAAAAAAAATTAAAATCATAATCTAGTTTAAAATAAACCATCAACTATCAAATAATAAATTACTCTCTTTATAAATATCTATCATTTTTGTTAATATATGAATTTTGGTCTAGTTCTTTTATTTTTATATTTTTTTTAATAATATTTTTTTCATGCAATGATAAATTATTATTATTACTTGAGATGTCAGTATAACTGAGATATCAAGTTGTATAGTGATACTTAACATAAAAACTTTTATTTTAAAAAAAATTACTTTTTCAATTTTTAAATTTATATAATCATGAAGGGAAAGCTAGAAAAATATTACTTTTTCACAACTTCCCACTAAAATACATCAATTGTACAATAAACAAGCTTTCAAACATGTTTTTCATTAAAACTTATAGTTTATATTTTTTTCTAAAAAGTTAAAAGTTTATATTTTTTTTCTAAAAAGTTAAAAACAATGATATCTCTTCTCACATGCATGGTCGAGTTTTCCTCTCTTTTTCTTCTTAATGGTTATTCTGGATTTACTGTTCCTTTCTGTAACTAAAAAAAAAATAAAAAAATGTGGACTCCTCAGTGCAATGAGCACGCATTACCACACATCACTACATAGTACATAAACAAGATATTTTTAAGTTAGAAGTCGATTTTGTATGAATAAATTAAACTTTAGTTATTTTTTAATATAGTGTCATAATTTTTTTTATATTTATTGAACCAATTATCACTCATTATTATATCATGTACAAATATTTAATTTTCTTAAAATATATGTTATATTTCTAGACCAATTTTCAGTAATTATTAGATCATTCACCAGTATTAATCTCCTTAAAATATACATGGCTCAATATTAATTTATATTATTAGTATAGATGTTAGGTTAATATAAATAATGATTTCTTCAACTACCATTAAAAAAATATTATATCAGTTAAAGTAATCAAAAGGACTGGTTTTTTAGTCCATGAATGACAATTGTTTATGGAGTGCATCATACACAAGTGACAAAATTTTTAATTGTACAAAAACCAAGATGAGATTAGATACGATCGGAAGATATAAATTATAAAAATATAAAGTAACGTGAGTGGTTGATCATAAGCTCAGCATTATTCTTTCACTAATACTTTTTTTTTTTCTCTAAAAATGTTTAACTGTGACTAGCGTTGGAGATTCATCATAGTCAAAATAAGTTTCAAGACTCAGTAAACACAGTCACAGAAGTACTTACAAATTATTTACCAACAAAGTTTTCACATGAACAATGAAATTGTAACTCATGTATGAGAGGTGAGTCTAATCTTGATGAAGTGAATAATTGATCTTTCACTGTTTCACACCAATAAAGATTCCCCAAATGAATTCATTTCGATGAATTGGGTGTGATCCATGTTCAGGAGGTGGTAATATTCTTCATACAGTTGCTGTAGCGAGCCATGATCTGAGGGAAAATAAGAGTGGCATTCGATATCTGAGGCGTTGACCAAGTCATGGTCCTCAATGAAGAACCCAAAATCATCACTTTCTCCCACATTTCCAATTTCACTAGCCAAGTTTGATTCCTTTGTTAAAGGGCTTTCCTCCTTCTCTTGGTTTGTTGATGCACTAGCTGATGAATTGGAATCAAAGGTGTATGTGTTACTATCTGTTCTTGGTAAATACAAAGCCTTCACCCTAATCGGTTTCGGTAGATAAACTTGTGTCTTTGGTGGCTCAGCACTGTTTGTGCCTTCTTTGTTCTTCTTCTGCTTGTTCTTCTTTTTCCCACCGTTCTTCTTCTTCTTGTTGCCACTCGCAGGTTCTTGTTCAGGACTCTCCAACATCATATTGGCTGTGTCGGTAGCATCTTCTGCTGTTGGAGTTTTCATCTTTTTGCATAGATGGGTGTTCCAATAGTTCTTTATTTCATTGTCTGTTCTTCCTGGTAACCTTCCTGCTATGAGGGACCATCTATTCCCCAAAAGTGAATGCATTCTGATTATAAGATCATCTTCTTCTGGGGTTATGTTTCCTCTCTTTATATCTGGTCTCAGATAGTTCATCCATCTCAATCTACAACTTTTTCCACATCTAAGAAGCCCTGAACATTCAATCACAGTTATGAATCAGTACTAGAAAAGAAGCCCTGGACTTCAAAAAATCACCCCATCAAAGAAAAGATTCAAAATTGAGAAATGAATCAGCAAATCAACATGTAAACTCTTAATTACCAGCTTTCTTGGGTAGTGATTTCCATTGGCCTTCTCCATGAGCTTGGATATATTTTGTAAGCAATGCATCTTCTTTAGGAGTCCATGGACCTTTGTGCAACCCTACTTTGGAACAACAAGGAGCCCTTCCCATTTTTTTTGAAATTCAAGCTCTCACTTGAACTATGCAGAAGAGAAAGAGAGAGAGAGAGAGAGAAGGATCCTCTTTCTAACTCTATGGGAAGGTAGAAAGTACCGAAGCAGAGTACCTTAAGATGCCAACACTTGTTGAATTTATATAATAGTGGAGCCGCACCATTTTTTTAATGTTTTTTTGGTCAGTATCATGCTATGGAGAAGGACAAATTTGAAAAGCCAATAGTGGCTGCTGTTATCTATTCATATTTTCCCCTACTTGTCTCAATATTTTTTTACTTAGTATTCAAGTAATGTTTGTTTTGTTTTTCTTAAATAAAAGGTTTAAGGAGAGAAGATGATATATATCTTTAGCACAAATGAAAACCAAAATTTAAATATTCACCTGTAATGAAAAAGAGTCAACCAGAAAAAGAAATTAAACTACTTACAGTTTATTATGTTAGTGTTGTTTAGATCATTACTAGCTGGTCCAGATTCTTATTTTGTTTTCATGTTACAATAATAGCAAAACAAGTTGTATATTTAATGTAGTTGAGTTTTCATATACTTCTATATTCATGAATTTGTAACCCAGGTTTACAATATGAATATTTGGTCTCTTTTAAATTTAAAAAACGTATTAGAAATTATTTGAATGAAAAATACATTTTGTAATAAAAATACCCTTATTATATAAAAATACAATAATTCATAATTTTAATGCCTTTACCTTTCTCTCTCCTTTTCGTATAGTCCAAGTTTTATTTTTTGAGACCCGAAGTTTTATTGTTTTTCTTTCAAATTAAAATGAAGATTTATAATTAAATAATTTTTTTTATCAGCAATTAAAAAATATACATAATAATCAAATAATAATACCTATAAACTAAACGAGTCTAGGTATGATTAATTTTTTTCTTTTTTATCAGCATAGGTATGATTAAATGATAAAAATATTTAAAATGTGATCTATCTTTAGGTGAAATTTCATAGGATATTGAACAAGGAAAAAAAATATTAGAATAGTCAACCCAAAAGGAAAAATGGATATTGGAAAAATTACTTTTAAAAATAACACTGTTTTCGAAAAGACAATTCTACGAACAAGATTCTTAGAGAAATTGTAAAATATGTTTGATTGTTACTTGTTTTATGCTATGAGAAAATTTAGTATGAAAGGTCGAAAAAATAATTTTTTCTTTCTAAAAAATAGTTTCTATTTATGATAATATTTTTCATTCCAATTTTTATAAGAAAAAATGTAATGTATTGTGTTTGGATTGAGGAGATTTGTGAGAAGAAAAGTAAATTTGTGAAGATTAGAGAAGATGCATGAGGATATGTGAGGTTGTTTGGATTGAAGGATGACAAAGTGAACTTGTGAGAATGATTTATTATAAATTTACAAATTTATTCTTATTATTAAAAAATATTTGAATAATGGATAATGAATTATGATTTTTTTTATAAGTTTGAATTAATTAAGTTTTTATAATATATAATATACATAATTATTTTTATTTTTCAATAAAAAATTTAAAAATATAATAGAAAATATTTTTATTAAAATAAATTTATTAAATATATTAAAATTTATGAAAATAATATTTATTATTATATTCATTTGTTATTTTATATAATTATATATATTTTGTTGATATTATAATTTTATTTTATTATTTATAATTATATGTTGTTATTAATAGTATAATTAATTATTTTTTATATTATTAAATAAATTTATGTAATATTTATCTTTTATATTATGATAAAATGGTAAATATCTTATTTTTGTGAAGAATGAAAAAATACTTCTATCCTCTTTTCCATCCACTTTCCAATTCTAAAAATCATTGAAACAAACATAAAAAAACAAACACACCATAATTCTTATTTTTTATTTTGACTTAATTGTATAAAATACAAAAATATTAAGACAAATATAAACAACAAGCTAAACAATTTCTTTCTTTCTTTCTCTCTCCGGCGGCAACATTAGGCTGCTCTCACTCTCTCTGGCGGCGGCGCGCTCTGTCTCCGGCAGCCGTAACAATAATAATACTACTAACATTTTGTCTTTTTGTGTCCTTTCTAAAAGCAACATCAAGTCTTCATCTCTCACAAATAAATAGACTATCTCTCTATGATCACTTATTAATTAAATTCTAATTACTAATTAGGTAGCCATTAATTAATTTCAATTAACAATGAAGTTATTTATAATTAATTAGCTTTTGCAATTTGGAAAGTGGGCTATATATGACTTTAAATACCTCGTGTTATTTCATTCTCTATAATTTTGCCTGTAAATAAACAATTTAGTTTATTTACTAAAACTCGTATGAAGTTACTTAGTTTCTTTAAAATGCAAAACAAGTAACAAAATAATAAACATTAATTTAATTTTGACTTAAATTAAAAAAAAATCCTTTTCTCTTGATATTTTTTTTTCTAACACATCAAAAAAAAAATCTTGTAATAATTGAGGGTCTCAATTATCTTATTTCCCTGCATAATTTGAGGTTGGACATGTTTGAGGAGACAAAAGTTTGAAATTTTTGGTGATAGAGGAATTGAGGTGTTCTATAGATTACAATCGGAGAAAACAAATGGAATATTTAATTGGTACGTTAATTGTAAGTTTTTTTTTAAATAACCTTTTCTTTTGATGTGAATATGTAGTTATTACAAGAAAATCATTAAATAAAAATTAATTTTAGAGATAAAAAGTAATTAATTACTATATTGACTTAATTAGATACTATTTTAGAGACTAAATTTATTTTTTGTTTATAAATTAGTTTCTATAATGGTTAAATGGTTTCTAAGTTAGTATCTACTTAGTTACCAAGATTTTTGCTACCAAATTTAGAATCTAAATAATTGATAGTTAAAACTTGATGGTTAATTAGATAACAATTTAAAAGTTATTGAATAATAATAGAAACTAATTTAAAAATAAATAAAAAAATTAGTCTATAAAATGATCTCTAATTTAGTCACTATACAACTAATTATTTTTTATCTCTAAAATTAGTTTCTATTTCATGATTTTCTTATAGTGAAGTAAGACAACAATATTAATAAATTGTCTTAGATTATAGAGAATTTTTCCATAAATTTAAATAGACTATATTCTGAATAAGGTTAAAACATTCTCAAAATATTTTATATTATTTAATTTAATTAATTTTTTGTCAATTAAAAAACTTAGTAAACTTTCTTAAACAAATCATACATGTCAAAAAAAAAATGTTAAGAAGTGAAATCAAAAGCATGCAGAAGAAGTGGGGGATTTTTTTTCTTTTTTTCTTTTCATGTTGTTGAAATCGAACTGGTGGGGGTTGTTGAGTTTCGGAGGCACGAATTTGTGCAAAGAAAGCAATTAATTACGTAAAAGAATATGCATGTTATATTCCAAATTACATATTTGGAAATTGGAATAAGACAGATTGAAATTAAGCCAAATATTAGCTCACTTCCTTGTTAGAAAAAAAAAATCCACCGATTTTGAAACATTGCAAAGGAAGATATTAAAAAAAAGACAAATTGAGTTCATCAGCAAGTAGAATAAAAATTCTGATTAATTATTTTCAACCACACGTGCTCGTGCTTTTTGACCATCTTTATCGGCTTACACTAATATCTATTGAAAAATGTAAAAATATTAATATTTTAATCAAGTGGATTATACGGAATAAATATCTATTTTATGTAGCTAAAAATTATCATGTACTAATCTATTTAAATAATGATATTTTATGATTTTTTTTTAGAAAAACTAGAATAAGATTAATTATTGACTCACGAACTTTAGCGAATAGGATTTAAATTTAAATAAGATAAAAAAAAAATTGAAATGAGAAACTTAAACAAATGAGAAAGAAGAATAATCAAAGAAATGAAATTATATTTGTTAATTTTAGATGAACACGCATTCTTATGAAGATGTACTTATCCAAGAGAAATTATGAAAATATTTAATTATATAAAAAATCCAACTCATCATATATCTCACAAGAAACAAATTCAAAAAAACTTTTTTTTTATAAAAACTCTCATATTGAGTATCACTATGACATCTCAGTTAGACTGATACCTCAAGTAACAACAATCATATACTACCATATAAAAAAAGTATTATTAAAGAAAAAAGAAAGAAAATATAAAAAAAATATGGGGGACTAGATCAAAATTCATATATTAACAAAAATGATAATTTATACCTATTAATAAAGAACTCTAAGAAAATACTATATGGAAGCCTATTATACCAATTAAAATACTCTCTATGAATAAAGCCTAAGTTAGCAAATTTATCAACACATACATTCCCTTCACGAAAAATGTGAGAAACTCTATACCTAATTTTCCCACCATAGTTAAAATAAGTGTTATACCTATTACAAAGCATCCAAGGAACATTAGTCCTATTAGTAAATGTATCATAAATCAAGGTAAAATCACATTAAAAAAAACCCTTTACTATATAAACCCTATGAATGCATGGCATACTATAAAAGAAAATATGGAAATTGAAGAGAAGAGGTGTGATTCTATGTTTGAGAGGAGTGAGGAAGATTGAAGGAGAAAATTACTTAAGAAGTAATGAAGTAGTTGTTGTAAATGGAAGAAAATTTTGAATTACTATATGCACCCCATTAAAATACCAAGCTCACCCAATTCTGTATTCTTTTTGTTGCATCCCAAAAGCAAAGTAGTAGAAAATATTATTTTCACCCCTCAACTCAGCTCAAGTATCATACTCCACTTAAATCCAAAACTAGTCCACATACATATATTAATTACGTAAATAAATAAATTAAAGCTTAAATATACATTAAATTTAATTACATTTTTAAATTTATCTCACACACTTATTTTAAAATACAAAAACAAATCCTTACCTGAGATGCATATGTTATTGAGATGATTTATGCTGTAGAAAATTCATGTTTTATTATTGTTATATATAAAACTTTTTATTGAGTAAGTCAAATTAATTTATATTTTATTTTCAATAATTAATTATTATTAATATTTTATATAATTATAAATTTGTGTAGTAAAATATGGTAGGTTAATATAGTGACTAAATATTTTATTTAAATTATACAGGTAACTGTAAATTTGCTTCAATTTTGATCATATATTATTGAGTAAGCCATGTTTATACTACAATAAACGTTATTAGCATATATCATGAAGTTGAAGTTGAATTGGAATCAGAAACTACGTGTAATGTAGAAAATTTACATGTGTTTTTTTTCTAACTAATCATGTCCTTGCAATTTAATGAGCGAGACTTTCTCTTGCATAAATGCTACACTATTGCAAATTCGGTCAATTATTCATCATTTTGATGTTGGAAGTATAGAACATAAAAAGTATACGGTAACATTTTTATAAATATTTTGAATGTGTTTACAAAGGATCCTAGCCCATTCAACCTAACATAGGACATAATAATATTTTCTTTCTTGCATTTATGGTTTCGTTTTCTTCTTTCTTTGGTGATGGCAGGACTAGGATATTGTGGTGTTGGTGTTATGATTCTATCCATGTGTGTCATTTGTAGTGGTGAACATTTTTCTTTCACTGTATTGGAATATTTGTAGGTCAAAATACATCATATGTGTTTTATATTTTTTTTTATTAAAATTAAAATTATTATTATTTTTATCTCAATTAAGGTAATACATTAATGTCTTCATCAAATATGTTTGGTATTATAATTTTTGTTTAATTTTAAATATATTATTTAGTTACTTAAATTTAAAATATTGAAATTAATTTTTATGTAGCAGTAAATATTATAAGACCTTAATATTGGAATTTAAACTTTAGAAACTATAAAAATTGATGGGCTAATTATTTATTTTAGTCCAAACAGTGTGATTAGTTTGTTTAAAATTTGAAGATTAAATTATAGAAAAATTATAAAATTGTTTTGTAGGAAAATTATATGGTAAAAGTTAGTTTAGGTCGATGTATGAGTAAGATGTATTGTAGTCTGTTAACTGATGTACTTTGATTTATTTTAGTAGTTTTACTTAAATTAAACATTATATTGATGTACATTGAGTGAACTGTAGTTTTCATTTAAGATTTAGTAAAAATGGTTAAATATTAATCATTTGCATTAAATTTTGAATTATCTTATTAGATAATTTAGGAAAAATATTTTTTTATAATTTGTTAATACATACACATTATAAGTCTGGGTCTAAATTTGGTGAAGTTTTGGTTCATACCATTATGTGTTGTTGTTCTCCAACTGCATACTTGAGTGTGGTGTTTGTTACCACTTTCATTTCATGTACTTCGGAGATTAATGTGAAATTTTACTGATTTTTTTTTTTAATTTAAGATTATAAACATTGTTTGTATGTGTTGGTAGGGGTGACAATGTAGGGCAGACTATACGGGCTGACTCGTACCTCGCTACAAAAAACGAAGACAAACAAACTATTTTGGCCCGTTGTCCCACTTAGGCCCACTCAAATAACAAACAACCCGCACAGGCCAGATGCGAAACGAGTCAACCCGCATAATAATAAAAAATGATTTTTAGTACCCCATCAGTTTTGGAAAATGAATTTCAGAAGCCAAAATAGTTGTTCTAAATTCTGAATCATTCACCCCACAATGGTGAAGAAGTATATGAGAAAGTAAAAAATATTAACATTGCATTAAAAAAGATACAAAAGAAGTCTATTGACAATAACATTTATAAGAAATAATCAATATTCTTATTAGTACAAACTAGATATTAGACATTTATAAATGTGATGCATGTGGAGAAAAATGTTTGCAATAGTATAATTGGGATATTTCTCAACATAAAAGGACAAACAAAAAATAGATTTAAAGCATGACAAGATTTGGTTGACATGTGTATTGTCATGCTTTTATTATTATAATGTATTTATTTATTAGGTTAGATGAATTGTTTCTTTTTTCAAGATTATGAGGGATTTGAGATTTGGCAATGGAAAGAGCATACTAGGTAGATCTATCATTATGTTGCCTCAGGTGACTGTGGGACAAATTACAAAGAAGAGGACATAGGTTGACGTTGATCCTCGTTCTAGTAAGGCATTAGGCCCAAATGCTACTAAATTTAGCAGAAATTTGGGAGTCATAGCTTAATACCATGTTTCGATTGCGATTCCATTATGGGATGAGGTTGAAGAGACAAAGAATAACCTCATATGGAAAGATATTCAGATATTTGAACATCCATTCAAAACTACATAAGTTAATTTTTGTATTAACCTAGTTAATAAATTGAAAAAAATAGTTGGCCAAAAAAGACAAAAGATGAATGATGCACCTCATTCAATGTATCATATGCACAAATGGTTGATGATGAAATCGTAAGTATAAATATACCTACTATCATTCTTATTTTCCCGATATTCCTAAGTCAAGTAGTTAGGATTCTATTTAATTATTGTTGGTATGTTGCAAAATTCTTTAGTTGAGCAAGTCACCCACTAATCATTTGTTTCCCATGGTTGGGATGATATATTGACCATGACAATAGGATTATTAGAACAACCAGAACGTGTATGCGATACTAATGGTGTAATAGGCAAACATATTCGTTCGAATGTGACTATTACATCATATAATGAATGAGAGTCATCATTTGTGTGAATATTATGTAAAACATTTTAACCTTGAGTATATATAATATATTTTATTTTTATAATTATTGCACAATAACAAAAGTCAAATGTTTTAGGTCTTTAATAATTAATATCGATTGTGCATGAATAACATCCAACAATTAAAATAACAATAAATTTCTTCTTTATCTTAAATACTGTAGTTAGGTTTATTTTTTTTAGCTCGTTTGTAGGTTAAATTAGACTGATTTTTTTTATTAAACTCTTAGTACAAATGTTTAGATTGTATTATATTATATTATATATATATATATATGATTTTTTCTTTTCTTTTCTGTATAGTTGAGGTTTTAGTTTTAAGCTAAAATCAATTGTATTTTCTAAAAAATTGTCAATATTTACATTTGATATGGTGAAATTCAATGTAAAATTATATCGAACAATAATGCACCATCCAACATAAATATTACTTTATTAATATTTATCTAAAACTTATAAACATTTGTTGTAATCCTACCTAAAGAAGCACTTTTATATCACATAAAATATGACATGAAGTTATGTTTCCTACATCTATATATGAAACTTTTATGTGATATAATTAACCTTAAAGATCCAACATAAAAACTTTTTTTTGTAATAGTATAATATAGAATTACTTCTAGTGTTTGAGTATGTCACATTCTTTATTCTTGATAAAAAAAATGTCACATTCTTTAAAGTAAATAACTTTTGATTAATTGTAGAATCCCTTTTATGCACTAATTACACTGCTAATTTATACAGTATTATTTTGATAAGATTTTTCATTAACAGTTCTCTTATATATACAGAAACACTAATATACTATACTATTTTTCATATTAATTGGTTCGATTTCTGGAAAAGGGAATTTTTTATATTACTTAAACAGATTAAAGTATCATTAACGATTCAATTATTTAACTTGGAATTAATTAAATATTTTTTATACATAATTTGAACTTCACTGCTAATTTCATTAATAATGTGCACCAGATTTTTTTCTATCTGGAAAATTCTGGTTAATTGCACACTAGTAAAAGAAATTATATTTTCTTTAAAAGATGCTGTAGTTACATATAATAGTCTCGTTTGATTTGAGAAGTTATAATTATGCATATCTTTTATTTATTATACTTACATATTCACATCCTTTATTCTCAGAAAAATTATAGGTTTCTTCTTTTCTTTATTTTTATGTGTATAAACTATATATAATTTTCTTAATAAACGTACAAAATAAGTGAGAGAGTTTAATTTCTGATAGTTTATTATTAGTATAAGCATTTTTGTTAAAGAGTATTTATTTATATTTTTATTATTTAGGGATGTTAAATCTTATATTAATGTAAAAGCAACCAAAAAATCAAAATATTTAAAAATATTGTATGACTTTAAGAAACAATATACAATCTTTAGCATGTGATTGTATTGTTTGACAATCAAAATAGGTGGCTGATTTGAACTCAATTAATTACTCAGTTCAAGATTTGACTTGGTAGTGTCACAGTCCTCTATCCTACAGTTTTATCTTATATAAGAAATGGTTTAGTCAATACACACTCCAATGAATATATTTACTTCTGGTCACCTAAAGATATAAAAAAAATATTAATCCCTTCATTCTAAAATCAATTTTATTACCATTTATTCAATATAATTTTATCATTTGGTTTATACTCTTAGAAACTAATCATATTAGTTTCTATATATATTAATTTTATTTGTTTTAATATATATGTAGTCTATTCTCTTACTTTCTTTCCACTTAAACAGAAATTAAAAATAATATATATATAACAATTTTCAGAGAAAATTAATTTTATATTATTAAAGTTAAATTAAGATATGCACTACAACTCATGAAATAGAAACCAATTTTAGAGAAAAAAATTAGTTGCTACAGTGAATAAATTAGAGAACATTTTAAAAACTAAAAAAAAAATGATTTCTAAATTAGTTTATATTAGTGTTAAATGGTTTCTAAATTGATATCTAATTAGCTACCAAAGTTTTTGCTACCAAATTTAGAATCTAAATAATTGGTAGTTAAAATCTTGGTAACTAATTAGATAATAATTTAGAAACTATTTAACAATAATAGAAACTAATTTAAAAACTAATTTTTTTTTTGTCTCTAGAATGATCTTTAATTTAGTCACTATAACAACTAATTATTTTTTGTCTTTAAAATTGGTTTCTATTTCATGATTTTCTTGTAGTGATGTAAGTGTTATTTCGTATAACATCATTTAAATTGAAAATTTTAATCAATTTGAAACAATAAATATAATTATTAATATATAACAAAAAAAAAAGACATGGAGAGTAGTATAATTAAAGAAACTAAAATTTAAGATAAGAAAATAATACTTGTATAAAAACATTTTTTTTTTACTAATTTAATTTTTCTTTCTTATTCTCTTATTCCTATCTCTATTTTCTTTTATTATGACATCACTAACCATTTTTTTTATTTCTCGCCTATACGATGGGGGTATAGATACATTGACTAGGTATAATTTTTCCTCTATTTTATTCTACGGTTTTGACAAAATTTATATGCTTAGGGCATCATGATCATGATATATATAATGTTTAAATTGCAATCACCACGTTTGGGATTACTCATTTAAATATTTATATATTTGGTGCTTGAATTAGGTGGCAGATGTAAATTGACATAAATTAATGTAATCTCAATACTTACTTGTGAAATGAGATTTTATTTTTTAGTACATTTTAGGTTTGATAAAGTCAAAATTAATTAATAGAAAGTAAACATTTTTGCGTATGGGAGTCTCTATAGGTACATAATTATTAATTAAGTCAAACACTTATGGTCCAATTCTTGAAGGTATGGTATATTAAATTTTTCACTTGGGATCATAAAGAATGTAAGCTTTTATTTGTTTCAACGTTTAATATTTTCTTCAAATTTATTTCAATTGGTTTACTGTGATTGAGATTCTTGACTTACATCACCTTAATTTATTTGCTCCTCACCATTCAAAAAAATATCAATAATATATATATATATATAATTTAGTTCATTATATCTAATTCTAATAAAATAGGTATAATTTTTTTTTGTCATAAGAAAAAAAAAATATAAATTATGGAGGAGAGAAGAAGAAATTATCAAAAGTATCATGTTGGTAAAAGCGGCATCCAATCCAATGCAAGTGATTTCACATTAGAAACATGCACACAAAGGTAAGAAGTGTATGTATCTCTCCAAGTGGTTTTAAGTGTGAGTCAAGTACCTCCGAGCACAACTAAGAAGTTAAACATGTCAAAATACAATAATGAAGGTTGAATTTTTTTTTTATTAGTAAAGAATAAATGCATTAAAATGACACTTTAGGGGTGTTCCAACTCTTATAC
Organism: Phaseolus vulgaris; assembly: GCF_000499845.2. Taxonomy (NCBI): domain Eukaryota; kingdom Viridiplantae; phylum Streptophyta; class Magnoliopsida; order Fabales; family Fabaceae; genus Phaseolus; species Phaseolus vulgaris. Next base: position 39,298,573 of record NC_023750.2, read on the forward strand.
AAAACTCATCTTAAAAACAAAAGACAAACCTAATTGGAAAAAGGGTAAAAATGCTAAAACTGATGTAACAGTTGGACAAAACCGTGGCCATAGCATCCTACTAGTCCCCATGAAAGTACAAAGCTACATAAACATACATATTACAGGCAAAAGAAAGGGAGATTGGCACGTCTAAAAGACCAAATAGGCTAGGCCAAACTAAACAATGTCTTCAGCTTCTTGTTATAAACCCCACATACCAAAGAACAATTAAACATCAAAGTTGCATCATATTTAGACTGCAAGAAAGAACTTGCGCCTCCACCACCAGTTTGAATTATGATTTAAAACATTTTCACATATCTCGTCTAATGAATGTGAATAGGCAAAGTGTACACCAGACACACAATCAACTAATTTTCTTAAGAGATTGTGTCTAATGAGAAAAGTCATACACAATTTCAAGTTTAACAAAGAAACTATATCAAAAAAGCGTTTTGCAAAACTTGTTTTTTTGAAATCTCTTATTCTAAGAATAGTTAGAGTTAAATAACATGCAATATAAACATTAGAGAGAGAAAAGATTTACTCTAGATGTTTTATATTGGTTCATATGTAAACACTAGATTATGTTGAGTTCTTAATTAACTAATTGAGTTTTATTAAACAAACTAACATTTTGAAGATACAAGTGAATATTATTTGGACCTCAACCACTCCTGGCTAAGACTGAATATTCTTTGGAATGCAATCACTCTTAGTTTAGAGTTTAGGAGTATTATTTGGATTGCAACCACTTATGACTAAAACTGATTTTGGGCGACAGTCACTCCTAACTAAAGCTAAGTATTATTTGGACAACAACCATTCATGTATAAAACCAAGTAGGTTTACAAAAGAAAGTGATATAAAATATCACTAACTCACTAAAATAGAAGTTACATCTTACGACAAATGCAAGGTTTGATTCACTCTTTTAGGTTTCTCTTAAATATAGATAGTGTTCTTCCTCTCAACGACAAAGGCTAAAGATAGTTTAAGATCTTATGCTCGGAAGACTTTTGTTAACCTTGTTTCTATATAGAGATTTTTTGTGCATAAAGCTTGGGAAGATAAGAGTTGTTGCAAATTCTTTGTAGTCGTTGTGAGGGTCTTTTTCTACTATCGTTTTTCTTGCATTTGAGTGTCCTTTGAAGCTTCAAGACACATTAAATTCTCTTGAATTAACATTAAATATGTGTGCATTCTTTGGAAATACCTCTAGAACATGACAAAACTTTACAAACCAACGCAGGTGACTTCTATCCATCTTTTGAGCAAAGTGCAGGGTCCGACACAATTTATTGACTCTATAACACTAGTATTTGTATTTCCTTGATAAGTTTTTGTACGAAACCAATTTTAGCACGTTCTTCAATATTTCTTGATGTTGACAAGATATTGTAAGATCTTCATGAGATAATGAAGAAACATACAATCCCTATAAGCATAAAATAAACATTTATTAAGAGTTTGACATGTATTATGAAATTCTTAAAGCTTGTGTCTATCAAACAAAGTATATTTATTGTTTGTTCAAGTTTATTTAACTAAGTATATTTGCTTATGTCCATTCAAACAAAAGCTTATCAAACGTTGCATGTACATAACACTTGATTTTGTCAAAAAAAGCAATTTAAACAACATTTTCATTTCTCAAGTCACACAACTGGCGTCAGTTGAGCTAGATTGGATACTTTGTGTTTGACAAGATCTAATAACATAAAATTATGTTTTACACTTAGTTGTTTAAGCACACAATCAAAACCAAATAAAGGGTTTATTGAACTTGGATCTAACAGGTGTATAGTGCAAGACTAATGACAGTCAAGTTTAGCAACTAAAAATCCATTTTGACTTCATGGCATTGGGTGTAAGCCAGGTGGTGCCCAACACAAGTTATTTTCTAGAAATTCTACGTTTGACCTTCCTTCTACACTTCCATGGACTCCCCATCTTGTTTGGCTAAACTCAAGTGCTTATTGTTCAATTATTAGAGAAAAATAATAGGAATAAATGGTATAATTAGATAAGAGTAATTAATATCCAATTTGTGAAAACAAATCAAATCCACAAGAAATGAAGGAGAATTAAGTATTATTATTTTTTGCAAATTTTCACAGTTATCATTTGAAGATGCATAGTAAGACGATAATTTTTAACTTGACAAACGATTTTTCAAACACCTTCAAAAACTTAGTTTGAAAAATTCTTCTTCTTAAGTTAGTTAAAATTTAATAACATACACTCTTAAAAAGATAAAGTAAAGAAGAAGTTAGTCTACATTTTTATATTTGTTCGTCTAATAGTCAAAGTACATCTAGTTCTCAATCAATTGATTGACTTTCATTATACATATTATTGCTACAAGTTACCAATTGAGTATTCTTTTCAAATGTAGTCATTCCTAGTTAACTCATTGAGTATTCTTTCGGATTGTAGTCACTCCTGGGTAACCTATCGAGTATTGTTTGAACACTTAGTCACTCCTGACTATAACTCAATTATTTTTTTAGAACGTAGTCACTCCTAATTAACTCACCGAGTGTTCTTTGAAAGCAACCACTTCTGGCTAAGATAAAGGTTTTTCTAAAATGTGATCTAAAAGATCACAAGGGTTTGCTCACTAGAAATGGTAGCATCTTACGATGTATACAAGATTTAAGCGTTTGCATAATGTTCTTACAAAGTTTTTCTAAGGCTAAAAAAATTTCAATAGTATTTTAGCACTTCGCGAATTGTAAATCTTCTTAATAATGTTATTTTTCTTATGAAAGATGTCTTTATATAAGAATTAAAGAAAATATTTTGTATAAATTCTTTTCTCACCATTAAGCAACTTCAACTTATTAAGTCTGTCCTTAGTCAAAGTGTCTCTAGTTGAAATTGTGTAAAACTAACCATTAGGCAAAATAATTTTTTTGAGGGATACAATGCACAAAGAGAGTTGTTGAAGCATAACATTTTTGGCTTATTTCTCAAGATATTTATATGTTTCTTCATAGACCAAGAAAACAAACATTCCCTACAATATAGAATAAATATAAAAAACATTTTCATGAAATACAACATTATAGTTTTAATCTATGTGTTTATTATCTAAGCAAAATGTTACCTATAAGAAAGAAAATAAAATTGTAAAATATTATATTACTTGTCAAACCAAACACTTACGTCTTACATTATTTGTTATATATGAAATCCTTTCGTCTTATAAACAAATAAGATCATATTTTATATAATATTTAATAACATTTAATCAAAATACAACGGTTGAATTTTTTTCTAACACAATAATTACTTACAAGAAACAAATCAAAAAGTAAGTCAATTCTTTGTCTCCCAATTTCATGCATGTACCTAATTTGATTTTTCAAAAAAAAAATATTTGTTTTACTAAGAAGGTAGATTTGACTAACAAGGATGAATAAATGTAGCATAAAGGTAATTTGCTGCAATAAAACACACATAAATCTTCTGCTATGATTTATTAATCAAATTCTCTTTAAAAAAACTACACATAAATATACATGTACAGAATATGCATACCATATATTACAAGTTGAGATGCTTGACTATTTCTTCTCAGAGAAATTTTGAATATAAAATAAATAAATTTATATTTTTAAAATTTATTTTCGTTGAACTGTATCATATTTAAATAAATCGTCGTGGAGTCTATCATACTTTTCATAAATTTTAATTTATTATCTATTTTAAAATATTAATTTATACCTGTAGTTTATTTATTGCATTTTTTTAATCTTAAGTAAAATATTCTAACTTTATTATTATCATCACTTGACATTAAAACTTATATATATATATACTACAAGGAAATCATCAAATAAAAACCAATTTTTAGATACCAAAATAATTAGTCGTAATAATAACTAACTATTTTAGAAACTAAACAAAATTTATTTCTAAATTAGTTTCTATTATTGTTAAATAATTTCTAAATTGGTATCTACTTAGCTATCAATGTTTTAACTATACTAATTATTTAGATTCTAAATTTGGTAGCAAAAACTTTGGTTGCTAATTAGATACCAATTAAGAAACCATTTAACAATAATAGAAACTAATTTAGAAACCAAAAATTTATTTAGTCCCTAAAATGATCTCTAATTTAGTCCAACTAATTATTTTTTGTCTCTAAAATTAGTTTATATTTCATTATTTTCTTGTAGTGATATATATATATATATATTTTATATTTTTTTTACATACATATATTATTTACTAATATGGAAACCTTTAGTTTATTTTTTTATTAAATCTACTAATTATATTAATAATTCATATATTATAATAATAAACTAATTATTGATTTTAATATATATTTACATTGTAACACACAAATAAAATTACTAGTCAACATTATAATATTCTATAATCATGTATCACATTTTAAATTTTTTTTAAAATATGAAATAAAATAATAATTTTAATTTATTTATAAAAATAATATGTATATATGACATAAAATTCTGTACTCTTCTTTTGTCATAGAAGTGTTGCATCTACCAAAGACCAACTATGTTCACGACTGTGAATGAATTAATTTTCCCTTGTTGGTGCATACAATTCACAATGCTTGAGTTTAATTGTTTTAAAAGTTATGTGGTTTTAATACCAGACCACAACTTTTCAATTGGAATAATCCACGCATGTACCCTAGTTTTAGGGTACCCGCCATATAATTTGTTCTCCTTCTACCTTACAAAAGGATTTGACCTAATCCTTCCACATGGCTTCCTGGGATTCTTCCACCTTTCTATTCAGAAATTTCAGGAACCAGGGAGTTAATTAGATTGACTTCAAGCTACAGATTCTGAATTCAACTCACTTGGCTATATATATATATATATATATATATATATATATATATATATATATATATATATATATTAATTGATTAATTAATGTGGTTTCGTAAGTCTATAACAACTTCAGCAGTGGTTATTTAAAAGAAAAAAATGAATTCAGTATTGCCCTAACAATCTTGACCTGCAGCATTACCACTACATGGTAATGGTCATGGAAATGAACCTGACCAGTATAAATATATGTTTGAGAAAAAATTATGTAAAAGATTCATTTCGTAAGAAGCTATTTCAATATCTTCTTTTGCTTCCTGTAATAGCAACAATTCATCTTATTTTAAATTTTCTATTGCATGCACACATAAACTCATGCATGCATGTTTAGATAATGACATAACTAATAATTTTTTTTTATATTAAAAGTAAAGCAATTTGATTGACTGAGTCTGGAGAGGCCCAGGAAGTAAAGATTTAAAGATTTTATAGAATGAGATTAAATGTTAGAATCTTATTTTTTTATTACTTAATTTTAATAAGGGCTTAGATTTGTTGCTTAGTATTATATTTGTGTTATATAGTCAAACCAATAAAATATGAGAATTCATCTTATCTTAATCTTTCTCCATAGATTTTCTAATTATATTAATTAAGAGGAGCAATAATATAGTTCTTTGTATGTTGCTTTTATGAAAGCTAATCTTAAGTAAATTCAAAACACCCAATACTTTCGATAACCAAAACATTTTCTAGCTTAAATTTTCATAAGAATAATGTGTCATCTGTGAATTATTGTATAGCTTGTTAATTCTTATTTCATCATTAATACTTCTTATTTTCTCTTGCCTAACTGCTTAATCTAATTCTTCTACCACAATAAAGAACAAAATGGGTTAATGAGTCTCCTTGTCTTATTTTTTTTTCCAATTTAAACTCTTTCACTATGCTCCCATTTACTAAGACGAAAAATGATGTTGATTCTATCCCCTAATCCTTTTGTAATTATTTGTTTTTTTTATCAACAAAAAAAATTAATAAATAAAATAAATCATTTAAGGGGTGATTCAACCGTTATACAAACAACACTTTAAAGAAAAACTCTTCCTCCTTCCCTAAATGTTCCTGCAGAACAAACAAGACCACTAAATTAGTAAAAACATGTTCACATAAGATTTCAAACAGTCATCCTCATACAAGTCGTCGGATCCAAACACCAATAAAGAAAAAGAAAACATCCTAAAACGAGATTTAGAATAGATCCAAAATCAGACCTTGACTTGAAACACTTTAGTCACATCATCCTTTCCCCTGTTAAAAATGATATTGTTCTTGTGTTTCCAAATTTTGCTCACAACGCCAACCCAAATTATTCACCATAAATCATTAACCAGACCAGAAGCATTATACTGAATAAAACTTGCAATTATTTGTAAACATCTACTAATGATATTGGTCTATATTCCTCCGAATCCCTACCAATACTGTAAAAAGTGATAGCACTCCATTATTAAGGGTTAAGACTTGTTTTAAATTAAAAATAAATAAATGTTCTCCAAACAACGTTCCGTGTGTTCATCCCCTTCTTCCATGAAACATCCTCTGATTCTGTTCCATTCACTGGTCCACATAAGTGTGTTAGTGTGTTTTTTTTTACATTCGAGTTGGTGGAACTAATTTGCAGGGCCACTATCTGGCATGGCATGTAATCAAGATTCTACCTTTCATACCAAGGTCACATGCATGTACTTAACATTCATTTTCTATTATTCTTTCCTTTTTTAAAAAAAATGTTGTAGCCAAAATAAGTGACAATAACTCATTGCCACTGAACACTCTATACCAGATCACTTCATACAAAAAAAATATATAAAAAGTTCACTAGAATGTCTGAATTAACATAAGTTCAGTGTTGAAAATGTTGTGCCGTTCAAGGTCATTTATGTTGGAAGGAACATAATAACAAACCTCCCCGCAGCCATGCTGAAAGTGATGTACCAAGACATGCAGAATCACATCGAGTGGTTAGATTACTCTGTGGTTTAACGTTAATAAAAAAATTGTGAGTTTTAATACAAAATTACGTGTTTCTATATATAAACTGAAAAAAAAAATTGTTGGATTTTAAAATAAAATGAACTTTTCTAACTTTAATACTTAGTTTCCATGAACCTATATGGTTATGGCATTGGGAGCTTGTTAGCTGTCTTAATTTATTGTTTCGTTTGAGTAACATTTTTATAATTTTCATATTTATTAGAAATATTTTATGATATTTTCTAAAAAAACAATTATTAAGAGATGAACTTTAAATCTAACTCAATCTCATAAAATCGGTCAATTTATACGTGTGACTATATATTATAGGTGGTCCGATAACAATCGGATAGCAGATAACCTAATAAGTCTAACAAAAATCGCTAGGAGAAAATCAAAATGACCATGATACCATATTAATTAATTAACTAATGAGTGAATTTTAAGTTAAACTCAACCTCATAAAATCTACTTATAAGATGAGATTTGTATCTACTTATATATGTTGAGGTGTTTTAATTTCTAGTTGATGTGAGATCTCCAACAATAATAAATGAAAAATTATAGTAATAATAAACTTGGTTTCTTTTATGTATCTCTATAATACTAGGAATCCAAGAACAATAATAAATGAAAAATTATAGTAGTAATAAACTTGGTTTCTTTTATGTTGTCACTTGGTTTCTTTATGTATCTCTGTGACACTAGGAATCCAAGAACAACGTGTATCCTTATATTTTAGACAATAATGATCTTCTATTTAGTTTTGATGTTTTATCCTTATATTAATAGATACAACTATATATGGGTTTAGGTACTTTTCTCTCTCTACATATATATTTTCTTTTAACGGAAACTAGTTACTTTTTTTTATCAGCAATAAGAATTAAATAATAAGAACCACTACAACCATAACAAGGACAAAATAGAGCAACAAACCTTAGCCACACAAGAACCAACCACCAACAAGATAAAGATACCTATCACCCTAAACTGGACCGGGCCTAATAAATCGAATTCAAACAAGATAAAGGAACTAGGCACCAGTCAGAAAAAGAAAAGCAAACAGAGGATATTTTAGAAGTTACCAGAACCAAGCCTTCAGCTGAGCCAAAGTGAAGATTTCTGAATATATTTATTATGAATTTAATTATAATATAATGTATAGATTATTATATTTCAAAATAGTTCTTTATAATTAAGTTTAATCATTTAAAAGTATCTATCGAGTAGGATAAATATGATTCAATAATTTTGAATGATATAGAAGATAGGCTACATTTTTTTATTCATAATTTTGAATAATGAAATGAGATATGCAAGAATGAGACCGCTATTTGATTAATTAATAATGAATAACAAATATTAGTAATAACTTGGTTAAAAAAGTCGTCACATTAGACTTTCTCCACGCTTGTTAGAAAAGTGATGGAGTGAAATATTTATAATTTAAATCAATTATTTTGATAATATATATAACATTTCCAATCTCTTCTGTTTATTTTTCCTAAATTTTAACTCTTTCTTTTAATTTTTCTAAATTATTCTTATACAAATAAAGTGTTTAGAGTCTACATCAATAGTAGTTTTTAAAATAGACATCATTACAAAACTTGACATCTCAACTAAGCTGAGAACTAAAGTAACTACAATCATCTGTTACCATATGAAAAAATAAATATTATTAAAAAAAAAATCAAGAAAACATGGAGACTAAACCAAAACTTATATATTAACAAAAAAGTTATATAAGTAATCTATACCTATTAATAAAAAATTCTAAGAAAAGACTAGATGAAAATCTATTATACCAATGAAAATACTCTATATAAATAAACTTATCCGCACATACATTCATTTCACGAAAAATGTGAAAAATCCTAAACCTGATTTTTCACGATAGTTAAGACAAGTGTGTCAATGCTTATTTATAAATATATTTTTTAATTATCTATAAAGGTGTCATCATAAAATTATGATAGAATTATTAAATATTCAAATAAACCATGCACCGAATTAATAACTAAACGATGAAATAAGAACTTGTAGTAAGTTAGGAAGCCAAGCCTTAAAATAAAATTAACCTTCTTACATTAGTTCCATGATTAATGTAGAAAGATTTGCATTAGCCATACAAAAAATTATTTAAAAAGTCTAGATTTTTACATGGATGGACTTTAAATTAATTATTTTTTTTGATATAAAGTTTATAAACTAACTTATAAGAAAATCTTCCTTACACAATAATTGAAAACTTATTTTAAAACATTTGTTCTAAAAACTCATTCAAAAATCACCGTTACAAAAAATAAAATAATTATTTTAAAAATTACGATATTATAGTTAATAATTATAAGAGTGCAAAAGGCAAAAAAGTCCATCAGCCTCATAAGTATTGGAGAATTGGGGTTTTTTCTAATTTTGTAAGTAGCAGGTTTGATTTTCTAAGAGCTTTGGGCTGATTACATTCTATTTTTCTTTCTACACCTCCATAGCTTCTCCAAACACTCCCATAGATTAGGCGAAAAGACCACTTTTTCCTTAAAAAATATATTTCATATTCTATAATCTGGAAATGTTAATTTTTTCCTATTTACGCCTCCCAAATTGTAAAATTTGGAATAATATTTTTTCTTTAAAAAGAATCCATTATGGATTACAAAATCGAGAAGAAATTCTTACATTCGGTAATAGTCTCTGAACGGTTGAATCTGTAACACTCTTTACTATAATATATATTATGGATTGTAGAATTTAGAAGATATTTTTCAGATCTAGAAATATCTTTTGAATTGTACCATTCAGAATGTAATTTTAAAATATATTTCGGATTTTCGGATCTTGAATTATCTTCCAGAAGGTGTTACGGATTTTACAACCCAATATTAAAAAAAAAATAAGCGAATGAATAATGAGTGATAAAAACACCAACAACAACCAAGACCACTTGAAAATGAAAAAAATCTATAAAAAAAAAAAAACCCTAACATATACTAAGAAAAGTAGGATTTGAATTAAAAACATATGAAGGTGTGGGGATAAATTATAAAGGACTGTTTCTTCTGCACATCCATAGTTCTTCTATCACTCCCATACAAAACGTAAAAATATATTTTTATTTTTCTTGTGCCACCCCCGTAGAGTAGTTTCTGGATTATATAATTCGAACACACATTTGAAAAAAGAATTTCAGATTAGGTAATCTGGAAGCTAAAAAAGACTTTCAGATTACATAATTCGGAAACTAATTATGCATCTAAAAAAAGGTTTCCAGAAGATAGTAGAGGGGTATTTTTGGAAATATAAAAATTTATAGAGGTGGGAGAAGAATATATGGAGGTGCAGGAAGAATAGCAATTATAAAGTACCGTAAATGGGCTTATAAGCTTTCTCCCACTAAGAAAAAAAAAAACTAATAAGCATCTTAAAAAAGTGGAAAAAAAAGGTAAAAATAGTTAAAAAAGAATAAAAGTTGCTGTGTCAATTGAGATGTTGTTTAGCTGAAATTAATCTTTTATCAAAATTATATTCTTCCAGGTTTCTTTTAACTAAATTAAAACTAATGGATTTAACCTTCTAAAGTAAGTCAAGGGAAAAGGTTAATACATTAATTAACTAAATTAAGAAAACTAATTTAATCAACTTACAATTTATTTTACACTACATATGTTTCATCATATTTTTAATTGAGCATTTTCTGAATGTATCTCAGGACACACAAAGGAATATCTATTTATAATGATCAACAACCCAAAATAAAGAATAATTAAATGCATATTTTCCTAGAGTTTTTTTTTATCACATATTTTATATTAGTTATGCATATTTTTCTATTTACAAAGTATCATATCTTTAATGTTAACCTTTGATTTTCAAATCAGCGAGTTTAGTTTCTTAAATAAATCATTTTAAGGAAATGAAACTTAAAAATGAATAATTAAAATAAAAATAAAAAACCTAAATCACAGAGGCTAGGTTTTGTTTTTTATTGACCCTTTTAAGATGAAGGCCTCAAAATTTTAATATGCAATCATTGCCAACGTGATTTATTCAAATTTATGTAACCCGTTGTGAAAATATGTAAGTTATGTGTAACTTCTTCCTGAATATTTTTTAAGAAAAAAATAAAAGAAAAAATAACTTATGCATAAGTAGTTTATATAAAATATTTAAATCAGTTTGTTTTAACTTATGTATGACTTAATTTTAGTTTATTATCTATAAACAGAAAAAGAACTACTAAAAAATACTTTTTCTTAAAAGGATTTCAATATTTGAAAAAATTAATTACTAGAAAAAAAAATACTTTAACCAAAGGAATGATTTAAACAGGAGTGTCCATGTCTTGTCATTATGATGCAAGGTGTGAATTGATGCACTGCTTTAAAAAATAATAAATAAATAAATAAATAAAACAAAATGGAAAAAAGTTACACGTGCTTCTATAAGCCCTTTTTGATAAATTAAAATTTATAAAAACCTAGGAGGAATAAGAGTTTGTTTGAAAGAAAAACAATTAGAGTGAATAAAAATAAGAAAGATAAATGAAAATGAGTGAGAAATAAAGTAAAATAAAAGTGTTTAATTTAAAGGAAATAAAATAAAGTAATAATCAAAGTAGATAATAATAACATAAAAATAATCAATAAATTTCACATTTTTATTTTCTCTTTTTCATTCTACTAACATATTCACAATCTTACATTTTCGTTTTTTTTTTCCCTAAACGTTTCGTAAATATTATCAAAATTAGTTTTTTTTTTTCTCTTCTAATAAAAATTTCTCCACACTCCGGAAAAAAAATACTTAAATAAACAAACCAACTACTATGCTAAACCTTATTCATTTTTTCAAATTGATCATTATAAAAGTTAAACCTCTTTAATTATATTTTAATATTAAAGAATATTTTTATTAGTATGATAAGCTTTCATATTTTTTTTTATTAATATATATAGATTATTTATGTACTATTTTTATTAAATATATAAATTTTGGTCTAATTTTTCATATTTTTTTATAATAATATTTTTTATATAGTGACAAATGATTGCTGTTATTTGAGTGGCAGTTTAACTGAGATATTAAGTTTTATAGTGATATCTAACCTGAGAGTTTTATAAAGAAAATGTTTTAATAAAAGTATTAAATTGTTTACATTATAGTAATTGATTTTTTTTTCAATTTTCATGTATTATTTTTTATATTAATAAAATAATTTTGAACATAACTATATATTTAATAGTTAATAGTATTTATTTTTCAAAAAAAAAACATTTCAAAGAGGTGGTTCCTTTTGAGAAAAAAAAGATCTATTTCTTTTTGTGATCTTTTGTAAAGGGTTGAGTTTTTCAAGATAACTCGATAGGTATAAATTTGATTAGTCTCAAACCTGCGACTAAATCCGTATACATGAATTTGATGAGTTTCAAACCGTGATTTAATTCATATATAAAAGATCACTTTCAATAAAAAAAACATAAAAAATAACAAATTTGTAAAAAACAAATCTTGAGACTCGTATGATGATGATCAAACATTCTCTTAAATGGTATGTCGGTGTCGGATACTCATATCGGACACCGACACTTGTAAGACACGTATTCTTGAAGTGTTCAATTCAAAAAGTATTTGTTGGATTTTTGACAAGTCGGTTCTAACACAATTTTAAAAAAAAAAATTAATTTTCTAAAAACTCAAATTTATTATATAAATTTTTATTATGATTATAAAAATAAGAAACAAAACATTTTCAACCCGTCATGAAAAACATTTTTCTGCTCCAAAAAATAATCTAAAACATACTTATGCACATAAATATTTATTGTCAATTTATATAATTCATAATTATATAATATATAAATCCGTGTTTCCGTATCCTACATTTTAGATATTATATATATTTTCATGTTCGTGTCCGTGTCGTATCAATACATGTGATACATACCTGACTTTATAATCAAATTCCTCATAATTTTTTTTATAATTTTAAAGTTGTAACGCAGTCTAATTAAAATCATTAAACATAAGTATTAACTTAATTGGTTAATTAAAAAATGTATCCATTAACATTATTTTGGCCCACCTTAGTCTCTTTAGTCACCTTTTGTCGGGTCTCTCAGTGTTTTTGGAAAAGAAATGAAATTAAAAAAACATTAAAAAGAGGTTCCATCATTTGTTCTCTTTATGTTTTGGTATTATGATTGTCCTTTTTGTAGTAATGTCATCTCCATGGATTAGAAAGCAACACAATGATAGCACATAAAGCAATGTTGTAGCAGAGTTAAGGACACAGTTATTAGTATTCTTGACCAAAAAGACGAAAGAATAACACATCAATTCTTTTCTTCTTCCCCGACTTATTTTGGTAACAACTTTATACCCTTGACTCCTTTCAAGATCAAGGCATGATTCAAGTTTTAGTTTTTAATAAAACTTTACATGGAACTTCTGGATAACATAGTAACAAAGTAACAAAAGACATACCAATAAAAAAACAAATTGTTTTTCTCAATTCTATTTTATCTTTTTAAACTATTAACTCACATGATTAGTCTTTTTAAAAATGAAATATATTGAAAAACTGTCCTTTAACTAAAACCAGAATATCAGATATTAAAATTTTTCATTGATATAAATCAAGATTTATTATAGTGTAATTCAATCTTATAAAATTGATTCATTTGTTTCTTGTTTCCATTTTTATACTATGCAATATTCTTATTTCAAATTAAGGTAGGATCACTAACTCACACTCTTCACGTCGAAAACCTTCAACTCATGCGTGAAATCATATATTCGTGTATGATTTAGTAGCGGATAGTTAGATAAGTCCAACTAATTCTAGTTATAATAGATTTCAAGTGACTCTGATATAATATCAAAAGTCTAACTCAACCTTGTAAAATTAATTATGCGATTTGCGGTCACTTATATACTATGAAATATATATATACTATGAAATATATTAAAGGAAAAAACATCAATTCATAGTCATATAAAGTTGTAGTTCTTATTAAAGCATGGGTATAGTTAGCTTCTAAGCATGTTGAAAACTTATTAATAATAAACTGTTGGAAAAAGGTCCGTATCCAAACTGAGTAAATTGAAAACGTTTGGTGATATTAAAATTAATATTACAAAGTGAAAATACAAATAATAGTAAAATAGTTTATTAAAAAATAAAAAATGAATAAAATAAGTTAGTGTTAGTAATATGAGCTTTTTTTAGTCACACTAAATTATACTGTAGCTAACCAACTTGAATTATTGGAATGAGTTATTAAACACATCCAAATTAAATTATATCAATAAAGAAAAGTTTAACGCTTAATTATTAACATATGACATTTTTCATAGTGATAGTTAACTGGTCATTTTTTTTTCTTCCAACTAATTAAGTACATAAGCTATAATTTTGTCTTGATCTACCATAACTCATTCATATATAAGGTGAGGAAATGCCCCTCAATTAGGGGTTAATTACAATTAGGGTTTTAAGATTTTGTAAGTTCTAGTATTTTATCATTATTAACCCAATAATTTTAAATGGGCTAGTTAGATTAAAAAAAATTCGTGGGGAGCGGATTGGGTACTTTTTTTACCATGAGTCCAATCAACTTAATTAAAATCTTTAATCACTAATTAAAACTGTTAAAAGTGTAAAAAATCAATTGAGAAAGATAGTGGAAAATTCATTACACAATCCAATGGAAGTTCATGACTAAAAAATCATCTAATAACTTCACAATAAAAAAATCATTAAAAATTAATAAAATTATTAAATAAAAATTAATTTTAGAGACTAAAGTAATTAGTTATTATATTACTAAATTAGAGATATTTTATAAATTAAAAAAAATATTAGTATTTGAAATAATTTCTATTATTAATAAAATTTTATAAAATAGTTTTTAAATTAGTATTTAATCATTAGTTACTAACTACTTTATATTCTAAATTAATCTCTATTAGTCTTTTTATGATTTCTAAATTGGTATTTAAATTAGTTACCAAGGTTTTATCTACTAATATTTTAGATTCTAAATTAGTCTTTAAAATAGTATCTAATTTAATAAATGTAGTAACTAATTTTTTTTTCTCTTTAAAGTTTGTTGCTATTTAATGATTTTATTGTAGTGCTTATGTGAAGAACGTAACATCCTTAATTTTACCTATATTTAATAAAATAAAAGTAAAACAAACAATATCTAATTAACATATGAATATATACAACTATCTCGTAATTGTATCTCAAACAGATATCACTTTTCATAGGGATTTAATATATACATAAAAGTTTTAAAACAAAACATCCAAAATAAAATCATTTCATCTTCTAATTGTTCAATGATGAACTCTATTACCTGCAACTTCATATGCTCCCATGTAATTACACAATCATCACAAATTAAAGAAAACAAACGCAAACAAAGAACAAGGTAAGCTAGCTATATAAAAATTTCTATATAATTTCAATTTTAAATTAATAAACACAATTCATCAAGTATCATAAAACTTCTCAAACCATCAAGAGTATATTAAAATTCATAATTCATTCACATGTCATACTTCTAATGACTCACAACACATAAACACTTGACTCTACTTTCGGAAGACTCGTGCATTGACTTAGACTCAGAGATCTGCACCTGTCATATTATCTCGCTGTGAAATCCACACAACTATACACATAAATAATCTCAATATCATCTCTCATAGTATGACAAAGTTAACTCATATAACATGTCAAGTTAGTTATCTTTCAAACAACTTACCCATTCATATGAACCTCCTTCGACTTTCACCACCTGAATAACTTCATCTATATGATTCCATTATCTTAGGAGAGTCAGGATATCTCCTTTTAGACGAATCCCTAGTCAATGCACTTCCTAAACAATCTTAACATGATATTTTCTTTCTTGAATTTCAGATCACATAAAATTTCATCCAATAATCACATAAATATCTAGTTAAAGGATTTTTTCAATTAAATTTACATAAAATAAAAGTCTACATAATTTATAAGTAGAAACTATATAGAAAGAAATAAACCAATCACATAATTTTACAAATCTACACATTACATTGACAGATCCTGCTCAACATTATACAAGCACTCGTATTTGCTCAACATTATACAAGCACTCGTATTGAGTCATGAACTGTTATGTCAATTTATACATATATATGATTTCTAAACCAAGATTATTTAAAATCAAACAACCAATTCTCATCAAACATTTCATTTGAATTAATTCAACAAACTATTCAAATACATTCATTAACTCATTCAATTCCAAACTCATATACATTCTACAACATCTTCTATATCTACAATTTCACATTTCAATCTCAAACAAATTCCAATCTACTAAAAACAAAGAAATCCTACGAGAAAATTTGAGACTGGTGACCACATCACCCCCACATCCAAATCTTCTAGCCTAGGGTTCTATTGGCAATTTAAACTAGCTTCTCATACCTTTACTTGAGCAAATGCTCACTAAGAGCTCCAATTCTACGAAAAGCTTAAGAGTAGCTTAACCTGCACCACATAGTTGTAATCAACAATCTAATTATATCACTAAGACTATGAGCTAACAGAGATTAGTCCTGAAGCTAAAAGAGTCACATGCAAAAATCTAAATTGAGACAAACCTACGAGTTCAAAATTTGAATTAAGGAAAATAGAAAAAATGAACTTACTCTATCAGAGATTCTGATCGGGCAGTCTTGTCTTCTTCGTTGTCAAAAGTCTAATGGCGGACTCCGATCGTCAAACTGATGAGCAAGGAGGTCAGAATCTTAGATACAAGGGTGAGGAAAGGAAAAAAGGAAACTTCTAGAGAGATGGTGGTTCTTTTGAAATGAAACTTGAATAACTAAATTTTCTATTTATATGTTCTTTTCATTTTAATAATAAAATACTCAGGTGTCATTTAAAATATATCACTTCTACTCTAGGGTTAATTTATAGATCCTTACAACAAAATGTATTTGGTAACATTAATATCAAGTTTATCATTTATGCTTTATGTGTATATATGAAAACAAAGGAAACATAGTCATATTTAGGTAAGAGAAAGTAGATAGAGATGAAATATGGTGCCTGACACAATTGACCTCGTGATCTTGACTGAAATATAAGCACTTAGGAACTATTTTCTCATATTCAGATTGATGTTTGTGTCTAGTACAATGCTTAAAGGCATTCTGACGTTCATTATCATGTAGATAGTGCAACAACGTAACTTAGCGGAGTATATAGTTATTTTAACCCTCTTTCAAGTTCATCATGGATTCACTTGTGCAAAAGATGCATATTGCATTAACTGAAATGGATATCTAAAATTTGAAAAGTAAACATCACATTGGATAATATTTAACTTAAAAGGTTTACTTGAGTTTCTACAATTTCAAACAATGATGGAGATCCCACATTGACTAGAGATAAGGACATTTCATTGTATATATGTGGGTGCAAACCTCAACCTCATGAGCCAGTTTTATGGGGTTGAGTTAGGCTTAAAGTCCACTTCGTAATAAAAAACTAAAAAGTTGATTTTTACTATACGAATGAAAATCACTATATGTATGACAACACAAATTAAATTTTATATATTAATTTAAAATATAAACATTAAAATGATTTTTGATTTTTTTTATAAGACTGGATGATCCTACTCGTCTTCTTCTTGGTCCTCGATTTCTCAAATTTTTAGGTCTTCATCTTCTAATATTTTCTCGATGTCGACAGGTGTACTTGCAACTATACTCCACTACTTAAGTATGAGTTCAAATTGAAAGTACATGTCTTAGGATCAAAGTTACATATTACCTTTAACCTTGGATGTTCGCTTATTTATAGCGATAACACTCAATCTTCAATTATAGAGATGGTTAAATTGGGTCCAATAGAACTCAATTACTCCTTAATTGTGATTTGTGAATATTTAGTATGTGATAATTTTTAATGATGATGTTGTTAATCACTTTATGTTACCAATGAAAATGATTATAAAAAAAATACTGAGATGCCAAATAGGAACACATATCGAGCAACAAAATTCACAAAGAATGTGTCGATTAAGTGTTATCAGTCTCATGGTTATTCGACGACTTGGTAGTACAAAATATTATGGAAGGATATTCTTGAGTCTAAATACGGGGATTGGAGAGATCTAAAGGTGAATAGAATTAGAAATAAGGATTCGTTGTGGTGGAGAGATTTGAAAAGGATACAAAGGTTAGAGGAATGGGAAAATGAATTTAACGATAATGGCACGTGGAATTTGGGTACGGGGAAAAATGTAAGATTTTGGAAAGATAAGTGGTTGGAGAGATTTGAGTTAAGGAAGGAATTTCCAAGGTTGTATGGTTTATCTTTAAATAAATATAATACATTGAATCAAGTTGGGGAGTGGTCTGGAGTTAGTTGGAGATGGAAGTTGAACTGGAGAAGGAACCTGCTTGTTTGGGAGTCAGATCAAGTAAATCAATTGTTGTCTCTGTTGGTCAATAAGGAAGTGGTCAAGGAAGATATTGATTTTGAAAAAGTTGATAATTGGATTTGGAGGGAGGGGGAATCTAGGAGGTATACGGTTAAGTTTGCTTATATAATTTCAAGGAGAGAATTTCAAGGAGAAGATTGTTTAATCATTGAACAATTTTGGAAGATAAAGTTTATCCCATCTGCATAGATTACTGTTGGAGAGTGTTACAAAAGGAATTAGCAACAAAGGATAAATTGTCTAAACATGGTGTTGTTTTACTAAATAATTTATGTGTTATTTGGGGTGTGGAAGATGAGTCTATAAATCATTTATTTTTTAATTGCAAAATTGTTTGGCTTATTTGGGGGATGTGTTACAATTGGTTGGGGTGTCGACGGTTAATCATTATGATGCGAAATCACCTTTTATGCATAACATAATTTCTTTTTTGAATGCTACGAGCAATAAAATTTGGGGGTGTATTTAAATACCAATAATAGGAGAGATTTGGAAACATAGGAATAAATGTATATTTAAAAATGATAGAGTCAATCATGTGGAAGTTTTCACTATTGCACAAATGAAGGCTTGGTCGTGGATACTGGCAAAGGAACATGTAATTGATTTTTCTTATTTAGATTGGTGCTTGAAACCTTTGGAGTGCATGAGATATATTATAAAAGGTAATTGAGATGTTATTCTTCTGCTATGATTTATGTATTAATTTTTTTTGACATGTTGTAGATAAGATTGTTGTTGACTTTTTTTCTTGTAGGTTGTTTGCGAAAGGTTTATGGTTTGTGTTTTGTTGTTTGGAGAGGGTTCATTTCTTCAGTTTGTAATTTGCAAAATTTGTCATTGTTTTAGCATGGAAAGGATGTGCAGTGTTTGCATGGTCAAATTTCTTGGGTTGGTTTGATATGAGAGAAGAATCACTATGAAGGAATGAAACCTTGTCGAAATTCAAAGATAAAAGGTTGAAGAAAACGTAAAGTGCAGATCGTGACGTTTTAGTAATGTTATTTTGGTTTTTGTTTGCATATTTTCTTTTGAAAAATAGAGTAAGATTTTGAATGTTATATAATATCCTTATAAAATATTAGTTTTGTAGGTTGTAGAAAAATTATCTTTTTCTAATGTTTTATTAAGTTGGATAATTAAAAGTACACTACATTTGTTTTAGGATATTATGTATAAGGGTTGAGATATTCATGAAATACTTTTTATTATTATTTTATTTTTAATATATATATATATATAAATAAAGGAATAAAATTATATTATCCATATGTATTCAGAATGTTCCAACAAGCAGTGAGCAAGGTTTAATATAACTGAAGGATTAACAAAATAAATAAGAATAGTGCTTAGTGCAGACTGAAACCTGGGCGAGTCATTAAAAGTTGAAAACAACCATCATGTTTAGGACAGACCAATGGTCCAAGTGGACCCCAACTTTAAATTGGAATAATATTTTATTCGAAAGAAACCTGTGTTATATATTCATCTAAAATAAAATATGGATAAAAATTAATAAATCAGAAAAAAATTATTTTACATTATTATGATTGAAAAATTTAATTCCAAAATTGATTTAGTCTTATCCCTTTTAATATAAACTTATTTAAATCCATTATTAACATTTTTTATAAATGAATATTCAATCTATTCATAAAAAAATATTTTAAAAATTATAAATAAATTTTAAAATTGAATTTATTTTAAAAAAATTTGAAAACAATTTAAAAAAAATAACATTTTTGAAAATTTTTCAAAATAATAAATTTAAAGAAAGAATAAGTATTACAAAAATTGGTTAAATTAAATTTGATCCATCTTATATTGATAACAAGATTTATTGGATTTTAAGAAATAATGATAGATCATTAGCCATCCATAAAATTAAATAGATGAATGTACACATTATGAAAATACTTGTAAGAGGAAATAATATTAAAATTAAATATTTTTTTAATTAAAATAAGTATGTTTTGGTTTTTGTTTCTGTAATTTTTTTTAGTTGCTCTAAAATTAAAAACTATTTTTTTTATTCCCAATATTATGTCATTTGATAATTGTAGGTGTTGAAAGAAAAGTTAAGTGATGTTTTCAAAGAATACCCACTAATATTATGATAAGATATTAGTAAGTAGTGCTCTTCAAAAGAAATTTAAAATGTATAAAATATATATTATTTGTTTATCCTGAAATAGATATTATAAACCAAAACTAGTGATTTTAAATTTTGGAAGAATAAAAAGTAAAGAAAAATATTTTTCGAAAATAAAAACCAAAATTTATAATTTTATTTACTAAAGATCCTGCATTAACTAGAGATAGATGAAGATGGTTTTATGAGGTTAAGTTATATTTAAAATTTACTATTTTAATATTGGATCAAAGTGACGTTAGAATAACGAGTATTTAATTTACATTTCTTAATATGATTTTAAGTTTTTTACCACATGAGAGAAACAGAAACAGAGGAATCAAAAACCAAAACCTCTTTTTTTATTTTTTTTATTTTTTTTAAGGAAGTAAAAGCATATTCAACTCTATCAATATATTATATTATAGTCGTAATACCAATTTTTTTTTTCTGGAAAAAAAAAATATTGAGAATCTCATATAGATAATAACATTAAGCTGTAAAGAAAATTATTTAGCTATATCAAAAGCATGCAAGCACATTTTAATTAGCTGTTAGCATTGGTGATATCCCTGTTTACAATTAATGGATAGCATCAGCACATTTATGAATTTTTACTTTTGAAATTGTATATAAATGCCTCATTACTCATAGATTACATACGAAAAAAATTCATGTAAAATAAAGTGTAGATACATATTATATGCAAAAAAAATTCTATACATAACGTTATCTACGGAATAATCTATATATATAATATTATAAATCTCATCACAAATTAATTTAAAGGAAAGCATGGTGAATTGAAGCAAACTGAAACCTATATATACTTAAGCATAAAAGAAATAAATTGAACATATTTTTCCGCTAAGAGATAATTGAATAAAAAATACTCAATATTAAGAATATAGTCCTTGATTCTGGCCCAAAATGAAAAGTACTTGATTAGAGAAAAAGAAAGTTTGACTATTTGAACAGCCAATAAGAGTCTATATTTTTTGAAAAGTTGAAACACACCACAGTACATTCTCATTATTCCGAAAAATAAGAAGATAAAAAGAAACCAATCTAGAATGGATAAATGTTTAAGACCATTTTTAGATTTATAAAATAGTTGGATTTTAGGTTAAAGGATAAAAGAAATAGAGAGAAGATAAATAATAATAATAATAATAATAAGTGATGTAAAAAAGAAATAAATAAAAAAAGGTATAAATGAAAGTGAAGTATAAGGTGATGATAATAAAGTGTATGTTCATAAGTATCCTAAGAAAAATAGGTGTGATTATAAAAAAAAGTGAGTCCCTTAAAGGCTAAAACATGGATCATTGGTGAAGAGATATTGATAATGTAGTCAAACCAGACACTTCTCTTCTCTCTTCTCGCTTTCTCCTTTTCCTTTGTTGCATTCATAAAGTAAGCCTACGCATAAAGCCACCCCACAAACCAACCAAAACATTCTTTCTTGCACTAAGGAGCAGTTCCAGACAAACAAGGTGAACTCTCTCTTTCTATCTCTCTCTCTCTCTCTCTCTCAAATCACCCTTTGCTTTTCTCTTTCTTTTCTTTGAATTTCATGGCTGTAGCTACTCACTGCCCAAAGGTGGTGTGGATTTTTCTCATGTCTTTTCTATGAACCACAATTCTGAGTTATTTATTCTGGGTTTTGGGTTTGTTCAAAAGCTGACACAAAATATCAACTTCCACTAGATTTGAGAGTTGTTTGTATCTTTGATTTAACTCAATTTTTGTAGATGGATATATATACATATATATATCTAGGAGACGATTCTTGGTAACTGCAAGGTCCACATATATGGACATTCCATCTTCTATCTTTTTCTACCAAAGCAAGTTTTTGATCAAATCCTACATACAAAAGCACTGCTTTTCCTTTTCCTTCTCTTATCCTTTTTGCTCGTGTGCGATCATTTGTTAAAGCAAACAAAAAATAAAAAAGATACTATTTGTTATTAGTATTGATTATTGATTCCTTTACATTTTTTTAAACTTTATATCTGTCTTAGTAGGAAGCCTTGCCGCCTTATTTCTTTTAGATTTTGTTGTTAACTATCTTCAAACATCTTTTTGTAAACTTCAAATCATCGCCACCAGCTACACCTCTTGAAACTTTTTATGGTATTGATGTTGTAGAGTGTAGATTGTTGTCACATATGAACAGTTGTAACTGTAGGTGTCCATTCTCTCTCTTTTGGGGTTTCTCAGGACATTGGAGCTGTGAGAGTCATGGAGGGAATGACTCCCAATTCATGTTCAAGGCTAGTTTTAGAGAAGAAAGCAAGACCACAAGAGCAACTGAATTGTCCAAGGTGCAATTCAACTAACACAAAGTTCTGTTATTACAACAACTACAGCCTCACACAACCAAGATACTTCTGTAAGACTTGTAGAAGGTATTGGACAGAAGGAGGGTCTCTGAGAAACGTTCCGGTTGGAGGTGGTTCAAGAAAGAACAAGAAGGTCTCTTCAGGAGCAGGAGCCACAGCTTCATCATCATCATCACCAAAGGTTCCTGACCTAAATCCCCCAAACCTCTCAGTCTCAGTCTCGGCTCTCTCTTCTCAAAACCCTAAAATAATACATGGTGGCCAAGATCTCAACCTGGCTTTCCCAGCTATGGACAAGTATCATCATGGCATCTCCCCTTATGTTGAGATGCAAAACAGTGACACCACCACTCATCACCAAAACTCCACTTCTTGTTCTGCTCCTCCAACTACTCTTTCAGCTCTTGAGCTGCTAAGGTCCAGCATGGCATCTAGGGGTTTGAACCCTTATGCTCCTTCTTCCTTGATGCCAAACTCAGCAAATAACAATGCTCTCTACCCATCAGGGTTTCCCATGCAAGAGGTTAAACCAAGCCTTAGCTTTTCCTCGGTTGATGGGATGGGAAATAGATCATATGATCACCATGTCCAAGAGAGGGGTGGCAGAGTTTTGTTCCCTTTTGGAGATGTCAATAAGCAGCTTTCTGCTGCAGGATCAGCTGAAGTGGAACACAATAAAGAACAACAACAACAACAAGGGAACTCAACTGGATATTGGAGTGGAATGATTGGTGAAGGGACATGGTAAGAAAGAAAAACGGAAGGACAAAGTAAAAATCAAGAGAACATGCAATAAATAACATTATATATATATATATATATCTTTATTTTGATCTTCCCTATTTTTCTCTTTCCACAATATGGATATCGTTGGCCTGAAGTTGTTGTTCAGAACTAACAAATAGGACACACAGGGTTAATTATTACTTTGTTTTGTACACACCTTCTTTGTTCATCTGAGAGAACGTGAGGGTTTTACTTCTCATCTCGGTTGCTTTTAATTTATATATATTATATATATATAGACATAGCAGAAGAAAGAGGTGAATATTGGGCCTGTTTTTCTCCATGGCACATGCAATTCCTGTGTTCATTGAATTCTTGTATGGGAATGAAGCAGATCTTGTTCATTATGTACGTATGGGGTTTCAAATGTTTGGTTGAAAGGAGTTTTGGGGTGATGAAGGAAAGAGAGAGAGAGAAGTAGGTGTTCCAAGTTTGTAAGTGTAACCATAATTATAAATTTGGTTGAGTTGCTTTGTGCTCTTTCCAGCTACTCTTTCTATCTCTGTCTGTGCAAAAATTAGTGGGTTGTCAGCTTTGTTGTCTTCATTATCACATCTGAGATTCTTCCAACTATGAAAGCACTTTGGTGGAATTATTCGGAGGAATTATAGTAAAAGAAATCTGAAAAGGAAGGACAAGGGAGTGTTCTATGATCTCAGTGTTTTAGCTGATTCAGGAATTAATGTCACACCCACTGTTAATGCAAGCTAGGATGAATAAAACAAACAGTTAATTAATTAACTAATGAATGAATGAATGAATGAATTAGATATGTGTATGAGCATATAATAATATAATTAGAGAAATCTTGAAAATTGGATTACCTGCCCCAACTAAATATACTAACCTAATAACATTATAATTGTGATCCACTTGCAGTTTAATTGAATTGGAAGAGTTGCATTAATTTTATAATTCCATGAGTGTGGCCTATGTCATCCATCCACCTGCTGTTAATTATAGTATTTGCAAGGACTCAGAAATTTCTCAAAAGCACAACTTCGTTCGGTATTTTAGTGGGCTCCTCAAACATTCCCTTGGGGCAAGTGGAAACTCTTTCTTCCACTGGTTAGGTCAATGGATTGCCTTCACATGTGGACGATTCATTAACAACTAGTTTTCATCATTTTATGTTCTTCTGTTGTGTTTTTCACCTTCACTCTTCATTATTCCCTTTCAATCTTCTCAGGGCATAAATTCATCTTTCAAATTCCAAATCTTCTCTTTCCACTGTTCATATCTTCAAACTCATCAATTAAAATAACAATTCGACCAACTGCACCTGTCTCCTTCTATGTTTCCCTGAATTCTCATATCCTTTTAATTATATAAAGCTGCTTTCCTTACCTAAATCATGTTTTTTCTTTGTTGACTAACTAAGCATATGTTTAATAATATCATCAGTTCCATTCAAATTTAAGTATCACATCAAATATTGTTTAGAAAACCTAGTTTAATGTTGTTTGTTGGTGTAATTTTTCTCTGAATATGAGGAAAACCATATTCATTTTCTTTTTTTTAATGCTGTTTAAGGTTTTCTATCTGATAAAGAAATATCGTGTTTCTTATCAAAATAGTTATAAGGTTTAATAAAATTAAAATGGTCTTAAATTTTAAAAATAATAAAGAAAAGGGAATGAAAGTTCTCTAGAAAAAGATAACATGATACTTAGAGCAATAAAGAACGGATGTTTGTATCCCTTTATTAAATAAAATAAGAAGGTGAATGTTGTTTTATTAAAAATATAAAGAAAATGAAAATATATTTTAAAAAGTATAAAAAATTGAATATCACTTAAGAAAATTTTAAAAACATATAGGGGTGCAGTTTTGTCCTCAAATTATTTAAAAGAAAAAAAGATAATTGAAGCTTCCTAAGCTTGATAGGTAAGGATCTAAATTTTTAAGTATGTTTATATTGGTTGTGTTGCGAAATAATTGAACAACTTATTTTGTAAGATATTTTACAAACATAACACAAATGCAAATTCAATGATAGAAATTAATGTAAAAGATTGATAGAAAGTAAATAATGGAAGTAGTAAGAAAGAATTAATTATACATTAGTAAGAAAGAATTAATTATACATTAGTAACATAATTTAATTGAAGTATTAATAAACTTCAATTTACATTCATGATAGAATTTCCTATGAACTAGATTACAAGATATTTTACAAACATAGATGCAAATATAATAATATAAAAGAAGTTGCAAAAGATTGATAGAAAGTAAATAATGAAAGAAACAAGAAAGAATCAAATACACATAAATAACATAATTCAGTTGAAGTATTAACGAACTTCAATTTCTATCAATCAATGACAAAAATTACTATGAACTAAAGATTAAAATATTCAAATTTTTTCTTAAAGTGAACTATTACTCAAATATTGTTACATGTTCCTATATATAATAACATAACTATTAGAACTTACTTTTATGAAATGCAACTAAACATGCGAAGAAGACATGTGAATAGAGTTTCCCACTTTTGAACAAAAACATTACAAAAAGACAACTTCAACAAACACACTAGTTTTAGTAGATACAAAAAATGCTAGATGTTCTATCGAGACTATTTACTCATGGTACAAAAAAACATACGCATTCCACTAGACACTCTGATGAAATGAAATGGTGTAGGAACATTGACAAAATTTTACTAAATAAAAAAAGTGTGTGTGATTTGTGATTTGTACATTTAAATTATATATTTATTATGTGAAATGAATTTAGAGATGGGATACCAAAACATAATTTTAGATAGTTGTTGTTGAGGTTTTGAGTAAGCTTACATAAACCATTATGGTAGAATTGAAATAATAAAGAATAAAGGGGTGAACTTCTAAAATCAAGGGGTGTCTGTTAAAATACAAATTTAAGAAAGAAAAAAATTCTTTTCAAAGACAACCCTTCCTCATTTTCTCTTTTTTTCACTCCAAATAAAACTCTTATATAAAATTGTAGATTCAAGCTAGCAAGAATAAGGTTTTAGTGCCAATCTTGAACCAAAATCTTTTTAGTAAGATTTATCCTCTTCATGCCCTTCTTTCACTTCTTTTTAGAAATATGAGCTTTGATTGATTACTGACATAAAAGTATTGCATTTAGTTTTTGGAATTTTGAGTTCTAGATTCTAATTGTTAGCTTTATCAATTTATTTCTCGACAATTTTTGTCTTATAAGAAAATGATAAAAAATGGTAAGAAGAAAAGATGTTTCTTATTCTCTTATGCGTATATTACATCAGTCATGTATAGGATATATAGGGAGTTTCTCTCTCCCAAATTACAATCTAATTAGTAGGATACTAATCATGAGATTCTACAATTATTAAATTAATTGCATATAATTGGGTACAATATCGTCAAATATTGCATACAATAATCGCATATAATTTTATAATTATTATTTCCTTAATACTCCCCTCAAGTTGGTAGGTGAAGATCAAGAACCCCCAACTTGTGTCGTAGCGTCAAAAATCGTTCCTTGCCCAATGCCTTCGTAAAAATATCTGCGAGCTGATACTGTGTCGGTACATATGAAGGACTGATTATCCCAGCTTGTAATTTTTCTCGCACAATGTGGCAGTCTATCTCAATGTGTTTTGTGCGTTCATGAAATACTGGGTTTGCTGCTATATGTAATGTCGCTTGATTGTCACAAAAAAGTTGAGCTGGCAAGTTACATGGCACCTTTAAATCCTGCAACAAATATCGCAACCAAACTATCTCCAAACAAGTATTGGTCATTGCGCGGTATTCTGCTTCCGCTGATGATCTTGATACGTTTGTCTGTTTTTTTTACTTCCATGAGATAATAGATGAACCAAGAAAAATGCAATATCCAGATACTGATCTCCGAGTTGTCTGACAACCTCCCCAGTCTGAGTCGCAATAAGCTGTCAATGTCAGATTGTTTTCAGATGGCAATAACAATCCTTGTCCTGGTGATCCTTTGATGTACTTTAGGACTCGAATTGCGGCATCCCAATGAGGTTTCCGTGGATCCTGTTTATATTGACTTAGGGTCCAAACCGAAAATGCTATGTCAGGCCGAGTAACCGTGAGGTATATCAGTCGTCCCACGAGTCGCCTGTATTTGACTGGATCCTTTAATAACTCTCCATCGTCTGGTGTGAGTTTTAGGTATTGTTCCATTGGAAATTTGTCTGGACGAGCACCTGTGAGTCCCGTATCCTGCAAAATATCAAGCGCATATTTTCTTTGGGACATGTAAATACCAGCTTTGGAACGGGAAAATTCAATCCCTAGAAAATATTTTAGGTCTCCAAGACCTTTAATGCGAAATTGTTGTAATAAACAATCTTTAACACGCTGAATTTCTGTCAAATCATTTCCTGTCAGAAGAATATCATTCACATAAATCAAAAGGGCAGTAAATGATGAGTTATTCTGTCTTGTGAATAGAGAGTAATCTGTCTTGGACTGTTGAAATCCTACAGATTTAATCACATGAGAAAATGTTGAAAACCATGTTCGAGATGCTTGTTTGAGACCATAAAGGGATTTGTTGAGTCGACATACAATGTTCTCCCCCTGTCGATGATGTCCGGGTGGCAAGTCCATGTAAATAATTTCATGCAATGTGCCATGTAAGAAGGCATTTTGCACATGAGTAAACCAATTTCTGGCTGCTGCAATAGTGAGGAGACACCTCAAAGTTGTTAATTTTGCTGTTGGTGAAAAAGTTTCAGAATAGTCGACACCTTCAATCTGAGTGTACCCTTTGCGACAAGGCGTGCCTTATATCTGTCAACGCTACCATCTGAGTTGTACTTTATTTTATAGATCCATTTGCATCCGATGGGTTTCTGTCCAACGGGTAACGATATCAAGGTCCACGTTTGATTTAGCTGCAAGGCGGAAAGCTCTTCGTCCATTACTTTTTGCCAATTTGGATCAAGGATAGCTTGAGCATAAGTGTGAGGTTCTTTGGTGGCTGTGATGTTAGCAAGATATGCACTATGTGTAGAAGAAAATCGTGAATTAGAAAGAAAATGATGCATAGGATACCTGGTTCCATTCGGTCGGTCTTGGGCAGTGGTCAAATGATTGGCTTGGGATCCCGTTACGTAGTCTTGAAGCCAGGAAGGTTGGGTTGATGTGCGACTGGATCGTCGAACAGGAAGGTTGGTTGGAGAAGGTTTGGTAATGGGTGTTAAACTTCTTGGCATGGGAGAAGAAGGTTGGTCTACTGGAGGTTCAGGTGTATTATGACGAGTAGGAGAAGAAGGTTGGTTTGATGGAGGTTCAGGTGCATTGTGGCGAGTAGGAGAAGAGGGTTGGTTTGATGGAGGTTCAGGTGTATTGTGACGAGTAGGAGAAAAAGGTTGGTTTGATGGAGGTTCAGGTGCATTGTGATGAGTAAGAGAAGAAGGTTGATCGAGTGAATGTTGGACAGGAGTGGGTAAGTCAATGTCAATAGTGGGCAAAATACCTTGTAATGGAGGTGAGGATTGTGTCTGTGACGGTTGGCAGAATGGGAAAACACTTTCATGGAAGATGACATCCCGACTTGTAAAAAAAGTGTCTGCATCTATATCAAATAATTTATATGCTTTTTGACTGTGAGGATAACCAATGAAGATGCATTGTCGGGCACGCGGATCAAATTTTTGCTTAGGTGAAACAACAGTTGCGTAACAAAGGCAACCAAAAGTTTTTAGGTGAGAAAGTGAAGGTGGTTGATTATATAGTAGCTCAAAAGGTGATTTATTTTTTAGTAAAGGTGATGGCAAGCGATTAATGATATATGTGGCGGTTAAAACGCATTCTCCCCAAAATTCTAATGGTAAATTGGACTAAAATAGGAGGGCTCGTGCTGTGTTTAAAACATGTCTATGTTTGCGTTCTACTACCCCATTTTGTTGAGGAGTGTAAACGCAAGTGCGTTGACATTCAATATCTTTTTTGAGAAAAAAATCATACATTGAAATAAATTCCAGTCTGTTGTCAACGCTGATGGTTTTAATAGATGCTTGAAATTGATTTTGTGCAAATGTAATGAATGACTCTAAGAGATGTTGGGTTTCAGATTTGTGATTCATAAGAAATAGCCAAGTACATCTAGTATAGTCATCGACTATAGTGAGAAAAAAACGTTTTCCAAAATGAGTTGGGGTTCTATGAGGACCCCAAATGTCACAATGCAATAGATTAAATGGAGAATGAGATTTTATTGTGCTTAAAGGAAAGGGTAGCCTTGTTTGTTTAGCTTTGGGACAAATACTACAATGATTATGAATGGGAATGAGATTTTTACTGATAGGGATAGGTAGTAGGGAAGATACAAGTTGTAGACACGCTGGAGAAGGATGTCCAAGGCGCTTGTGCCATAAATCATGGTGAGTCGAAATTTGAGATGTGTGGGCTTAGTTTGGAAAAGGTGAAATCAGATGCAATGTGATGGGTTGCTCCGCTATCCAAAATTCATGGTTTCGTAAAAGCAGAATTAGAAGAGGAGTTATGGGCAAGCAGACCTGCAAAGCTAACAAACGTGTCACTTTTACCGTTATTGTTGAGCGAGTAAATAGCCCTTGCCAATTGCTGAATTTATTCGGCACTGAAGTGTTGTACGAGGTTTCTATCGGACTCGTTACTAATCATGAGATTCTATAATTATTAAATTAATTGCATATAATTGGGTACAATATCGTCAAATATTGCATACAATAATTGCATATAATTTTATAATTATTATTTCCTTAATATGCCTGCATTTCCATAATTATTGAAATTTCAAAAATACCTTTTTAAATTTTTATTTCAAAAGTCATTATAACTTGGGGATTCTAGAATTCGATCCCCCTTTTCAAAAGATAAAAAAATCCGATCAATCATACACAAAAGCTAGGTAAGGAAAGTTTGTAAAAATAACTTATTTAAGACTTTGATTTTGAGAAATTATAGTGAAATCTAATTTGTGGGGTTTTGTTACATTGTATATATAAAAAGTATTGAATTGAATTAAAACTACAAGAAAATCATTGAAATAGAAACCAATTTTTAGATACCAAAATAATTAGTTGCAATAGAAACTAAATTAGAAACCATTTTAGAAACTAAAAAACAATTTGACTTCTAAATTAGTTTCTATTATTGTTAGATAGTTTCTAAATTAGTATCTAATTAGCAACCAAGGTTTTAGAGACCAAATTTAGAAACTAAATAATTGGTAGTTAAAACCTTAGTTGTTAATTAGATACCAATTTAGAAACTATTTAACAATAAAAGGAAACTAATTTAGAAACCAATTTTATTTTTAGTTACTAAAATGGTCTCTAATTTAGTTACTATTGCAACTAATTATTTTGGTCTCTAAAAATTGGTTTATATTTCATGATTTTCTTGTTATGTAATTTGATATGTGAGAAGTAAAATTTAGTATTTTATTTGATATGTATACATGATTAATTGTTTAAAAAGTATTACATAGCCCATTTGAAATGGTTTTGACATTCTATTTACACAATTTTTACTTGCAGAATTTCTGCATAATATTCCACTTAATATTCTCAAAAGCATTAAATATATTTGAGATTGTGCTTAAAAAGAGATTATATTTTTAGGATTTTGTTGAATGGGTTGAGAATAAAAAAAATATTATGACAATTTGATCAATAAATTAGATAAAAAAAAATGCAATCTATTTCCTAAATTTCACTTTATGAATTTTATTTTCATTCAATATTTTTCTATAATCTAACTAAAGTTAGTAGTGGATTAATTCATGAAAGAAATTCAAATCTTTCTTTCAAATATATAAGAATTTTAGTTGTTGTAGAAGTTGATGGAGGTTCCTACATAGATACTAGTTAGGTACATACAAGAAAGTATCCTAACTCCTTGTGAATTATCATATGAGTGGGTAGGTTCAAATCTTGAATGAGATATTAGTCTTTAGTGAAAGTTCTCAATATGTATCTTTTAAAAATCATAAAGTTAATTAAAATTCTTTAAATTCCCATAACCCTGAGTAAAATATTAGAGTCAGCTAAAAACATACACAAAAGTGATAAAATCATCACTTAAGCGTGGACAGTGTATCGATCTAATGACAAACATTAAAATCCTAGAAGTTAGTTCACTTAGTGTTGATCTTGTAAGACACTCAAGTAGCGTGGGCCAAACTGATGCTAGATGACACAAAATATTTTAATATTTATGAAAAATGTAAGCTAGGCCGACGCTAATGGCAAAAAAAAAAAAGAAAAAGTTATGTGTGTGGACTAGATCAATGCAAAATCCCACGCAAATTAAAAAGAAAAACTACGTATTGACTAGGTTGATGCTAAAGCTCACATAATTAAAAACAAACATTTTAATTTGCAAGAAAAAAGTAAACCTACAAACCAGTATGATTTTCCAAATTTCAATTTCTAACTCATTTTTGAAATCAATCACAACATAAATTAATCAAGTAACACTCCTAAACCCTAAACCCTTAACACAAATAACTATCAAAAGTCCAATACAACTCACCGGTAAATGTTGGTTAAATAAGTATCTGCCAAAATAAAATTTAAGGGAAAAAATTATTGAATCAAAACAACTAAAATTAAGGAACCAGAGCAACCAAAATGAAGCTACTTACAAAACAAACCAACAACTATAGAGAAGAAGGCATTGCACGAAGAAATGACATTGCAACAACAAAAATGAGAAAGGTGAAACTTAGGGATGTAAGAGAAAGAAAAGGGAGTAAGTTTGCATAAGTGAAAATATTGAAGGTAGATAGCTATTTTTTAAATTATTAGTGTCGACCTAGTCCATGCAGAGGCCAACGCACCTCACCTAATCCTTAGTGTCGACCAGGCTGATGCATAACACAATAATAAAAAATTATTTTATTTTACTCAACATCGATCAAAGTCATGATAAAGTTAACTAATATGATAATTAAACAAACATATACAAAATAAAACCATAAATAGTTATGCACATTTCAAATATAAAATTTTATTAATCTCAATGCTACTCATTCCAAATAATTAAAAGAATAGTTTCTTTTACGTCCATGACATAGAGAATTTTATTTTTTATTTTTTGGGTTAGTTTTCTCTTAAAGTGGGTTTGGCCTACAAAAGATTTCATCTCCTTCTAACTTCGGTTTGATCGACTATTTACATCTCGTACTTGGTCAACACTTAATTGTGACAACTAATTGATATTTTTCTTGTAGTTAATTGTGACAACTAATTGGTATTTTTCTTGTAGTGATATAGACATAGAGAGGTAAGGATGTCACATGATCTCTTTTACAAATGCTAAGACTTTGTAGAGTCCACTCATATACAAAAATGTGTTATATAAAATTAAAAGTGATTTTTCTTTTTAATGCACTCCCAAATAATTTATAATGAAAAAAAGCATCTTCTTATTAAAACCCTTTACAAATATACGTTTAAATTTTAATTGATCCTTAATTTTTATATTGTTTTAAAAATTACCAGCAACATTTTGATGAGTGAAATCTTTTATTTTCAAGATTTTATGTTTGGATAAGCAACTCATTCTTTATTTTAAAACTTTTATTTTGACGAAATAACCAAGTTTGAAAAATGTGAAATTCAAATAGATTAAAGGTTTATTTAGATGAACTTGTTCATAAATATTTTAGGGGGAAGAAAAAAGGAAATATGTTTATCAATATACTAATATATCAACTAATGAATAACTAATTTTAAAAAAATATTATATATTAGTTTCTTCAAAATTTGATTTTTTTTTTTACTTACACATAAGTTAGTTTTAGCTTATGAAAAATTATTTAATTTTTTTTCTTAAATTTTCATCTTATATAAATACTTACAAAAAGTTTACTCAAATAGATATACGAACTTTATCTTTAATTTTAAGATAGGAACAACACATAAATTTAGAAATAATGGGATATTCTATTTCAACTCAAATTAAAGTGTTAGGAGTGAGAGACAAACTAAAGAGAGTGTCACACCACTTTAAAATGTACCTTAGATCAATTACATTTCTTATACACTGAATTTATTTCTACTTCGATTTTTATTAAAATAATATATCCATTCATTTCTTCACCATTTTTTTTCAATTTAGAGTACTAGAAGAAGCATGCAACAATATATTTGCTCAAAGTAAATACTGTATAAAACAAGAAAATATTCTCTACATCCATAAAAATTTATAAATGCGCGTAAAACTTTTAAAAAAGCTATCAAAAACTTATTTGTTAAAAATATATTATTTGTTAACAAATGTTGTATCCAAATTAATAAGTAGTTCATACACTATACAAGTAATTTATAAATACAAGCAATATAAAAAATATAAACGTAAAGGTTATTTTTATTAAATATATATTAAATTCCTACCATAATACAAAATAAACTTATTTTTATGTGTTGTCTATAAGTTGAACTTATGTATATTTATATTTATTTTTTCTGCCCTAGGTTTCAGATTCTGGTTGAATGTTCAGAACTAAGAGATATCTGCATACTGTAGATTATTACTTTTCACAACAGAAGTCAGATTAACTTGTTAATCTATAATAAAAATACTAATTATTATAAAAGGAAATTTAGAGTAAGTAAACAGAAGCATATAAAAGTACTCAGCTTGCGTAAAAACAAAAACATGCTTGAACTTTTCAACATAGTGTGACTTGGGTTTTCAAATTTCCACAACAATGTCTTTATTTTTTTTCGGCTTATATTCAGCATTTGACTTGTCAAATTTCAGGTGACGTCCAAGGTAAGTATTCAACTCATGGTCATGATTATAAAGTAAGACCTTTATTTCCAAAAGAAAAGGTTATGGCAATAAACTTGAATACCAACGCAAAGGATCATATTTTTGTATATTTGAGTTCGGAGGCATGAATAAAAGAAAGGTACATTTTGAAAGCACCATTATAATCCGATACATATACTTCTCTATTGTACAGAAATAACTCAACATATTTATTTGTTTACTAATACTTTAGAAGCAGCTTAAAAAGCAGTTGGCAACAAAACATTACTTGAGTATCCTTCCACTTCTGCCTTCTATACAAAGGTGTGACCTTTTTCCAGAACAAAAGGACAAGAGGCTCTTGAGCAGGAGACCAGGTTTTCAGGGACACAGCAACATTTCACTTATCAGCATTGATTCCAAATATCCTCACCTTGTGCATGTGGGGGAACTTTGCAACAACAAGCACAATCACCGCAACAGTGTTGAAGAAGAGCATTGGATTCTGATAGTCGGTTGTGTGGGAGGCTATCAAGTACCTGACAATGACAAACAATACAAAAACTAAACAGTAAATAACTGGTCATTTTTTTTAAATTCTAAGTAGGTCATTAAAAAGAGACAATTCAAACTGTAGAAATTTACATCACAATATCAAGTATTGCGGTGCATCATGTTCAAGATATAAAAGATTAGTTGTCTAGTTGAGGTAATAATGCTTTTATTTTGTTAAAATTCATAAATGTGAATATTAATAATGCGTATGTTATTTAATTATGACAGGTTTTATTCTTATTCATATGTTTTTAAATAATCTTTAAACGAATGTGTGTTTAGTTACCTAACCTCTCAAATTAGACAACCTTACAACAACTAACTACTTAAACAATTCCCCCACCAAGTAGGGTCAGCCATGGATTAAAATAAAACCATTGTGTTATGTCAAGAACTAAATCCTCAGCAAGTCCAATCAAATCTACCTTAGGTCATATTCAACCGTGATAACCTCATAAGATGTTAGCACCACTTCCCCCACTAGGTGTTTCTCTCTCTCAAGGTCAAACCACCTTAGGTAAGATTCCACCATATTTTCATCAATATATGTTAAACTTTACTTTCTCTATAACAAATATTATGCTCTACTCCTCCACTATAGCATCCTCCCTCACCTTTGCAGTAATGCACTGCGACTTTTATACCTCTGCAGTAGATTTTTCCTAAAAGTTCAGGAAAGTTTCCACAAGAATCTGAATCACATCAAAGCTACAGACATGCAATTCTCATGCTGAAGCCAAAATCATTTCCACAAACATTAACTCCAGCTATTGAAATTCTCAGTTGTTGAAAACCAAGATTGGTGTACCATTTTAGTACATGTTTGGATATGAAAAATTTTAGGAAGTTTTTTTACCTCAAATGCTCTCCAGATGCTACCAATCACCACCAAATGATTTCTTCATAATAAGCTGAACCAAATGCGCACTTGATCTGGATTGGTATTCTGTTATGGTAATCATGGATTTTGGTGGTGGAATGAAAAAGTCTATGTGCAATGTTTTTGGCATGCAAAAATGCTTTCATTTTCAAAAATATCTTCAGGGAAAATAAATCTGTCATTGGACAACCACCTTACAGCACTGAATCTTTGAGAGGGTTTTGTTTTGAAGTTTACTTTATTTCTCTTCTGCACTTTGTTAAGGCGGATTTCTTATCCTCAAGTAGTTTTTTGTTTTTCATCAAGATTTGGTTTCTCTAAGTAAAGGGGTTCTTTAGATAGAAAATGTACAGTTCTAACAGAGTGGAAAACCAATGATTGATACTGTGATAAAATATAAATCAACAAAAGTAATAAATCATGCCAAAACTCAGTTCATTGATTTTACACTAAACATATAGTGCCAATAAATAAACCATTCGTTTCAGCAGAGTCACAATGTTTTTAGATCAAACAATATTTCTTCTATCAAAAGAATTTTCAGGGAAAACTCTGCCATGAAAACCCCTCAAAATTTCACCCAAAAATCAAGGTAGATAATAGATCAAGTCAAACCCCAAACACCATGAAGAATATAAACCTCCAGATCACAACCTAACTTTTATTTGTTTTATATAATTCTTTTAGCAAACATTAGTACTCATTTGAAAAGGCTCTTGGGCTTCTTAAATTATATTTGACCCAATATTTCTCTCCTACACTTCCAATAAAGCTTGGACGTCCATAACAGCCGATTTGTAGGTCATAGTATTAATAATAGGCTAGGCACACACAGAGAAGATCATAAACTAACTTCAAATTACTTTGAAAGTTCCTCACCAGAAGCTCATGTAAATAGCCTTGCTATCAGTGATCACTTTCACACTGCGTATGACTTACGATCTATCTATTGAAACAACATTTGGTATTCAGCTATCTAATTGATTTTACAAGCTAATAAAATTCTCACTCTTCTTGAAATAAATCTTGATTTCAGACACAATCCAATAACATTAATAATGTTAATTGATTGATATGGAACTGTGCAGAAACTTTCATGAGTGGTCATTTTACTTTACTTTTTCTTATATTATTTTTTTTTTCTCAAAAAAATAAACATTTTTGTTTTCTTTTTTCTAGTAATTGTTAATGGAATTATGATAATACAATTGTTATGTAGTGTACATTATGCAGATATAACCCATCAAGTTCATTGATTGATATGGAACTGTGCAGAAACTTTCATGAGTGGTCATTTTACTTTCCTTTTTCTTTTCTTATATTTCTTTTTTTTTTCTCAAAAAAAAAAATTAGTTTTCTTTTTTTTGTAATTACTAATGGAATTATGATAATATAATTGTTATGTAGAGTACAGTGTGCAGATATAACCCTTCAAGTACTGTGAACTTCTAAGCAAACAATCATAATTCCAGATGCATGCAACTTATTATGTTACATCACAGCTGAGTGACATCTTCTCATACACAGAAGAGAATCAGTACACAAAATGAGTGAAAAGGGAGTCTAATTTGATCAGTAGTCTATACATACCACCTAAGAAAACATGTTTTGAAAAAGAAAAAAAAATATTGGCTAGTAGTAGTCAATCCCAAAAAACAGTGTGCAGAGTGGATGACCCTGAACATGCTAGAACAGGATAGTGTGATGGCTATCATTCTAACCAATTAGAACAAAAAAAAATTAATGGGTAAGTAAGATTAGAAGAGATAACAACACAGGATGATAAACCTGTTTTAGAGAGATTTAAAAAACAAAACACAGACAAAACTGAACTAAGGCAGAAGGTCATGGTTTGCCAGAGCCAGTGACAGGTTTCCCAGAAAATGGCTGCAGGGATCTGGGATGACTGAAAACTATGGGACAGAGACTACAGAGGTTATGGAAGGCCAAAAGCTGTCTCAGCTAACCAGAAATACTGGAAAATGTGGTTGGATAGTGGTGGAGTTTGTTGGTAAGGAGAATGGTGGGTGCTACTTCATAACATGCAAATCACAGAGAAAGTAGTGTTTCAGTTCTGATCAAAAGATGCAGCGAAAACCATAATTGACCCCAGTACACCCTAACCGCTGATGTCTCAAAAATAGGTTTTTTTTTTCTAGCTGCACAGTCCAATAATAACACATTCCGACAGTGATTTTCTGCAATTTTGGCATCTACCACAGGTTAATGGACACTACTTAAAAATGTGATTCTATTCAATGTCTGTAGCATGTGCAATTGTGACACTATTTGGTATTATTAACAATTATGAATTGGATAAGTTTTTATTCATGGTTTCCGCACAAGCATAAAACTTATTTGCAAGTTCTAGCACAACAAGTTAATGCATAATGACACATACATTTGCCCACATCAGTGTGTAGACAATATTTTAATGAATACTGTTTAAATTTACATAGCATGAGCGCACACACACAAACACATTCACAGATCCTATAACATCACCATAAGCAGATACCAATTATGGCTTGCATATTAGAAAACTTACAAGACCAAAGGGACAACCGTTAGAAACTTCCTGTTACGGGTAAGCTGCTTTCCATTGTCTACCTGCTCCCACCATGTCAATCTATTGTAGATACCTTGGTCCTCTGCAAATGGAGTTCCTTTCTTCCAGTGAAAAAAGTGATATGTTACCTGATGGACACAGCAGAATCAACTAAGCCATTTAGAGATATTAAATTATTTTCAATATTAATTTAGCAATAATTTATAAACAATATTAATTTATAGACCAAAAAAATCATTCAATTTTGATTGCAAAAAGAGAAGAAAAAAGAAAATGACCTGCTCCATCACGTCAAGTAATAAATGATCAAAAATGAGTTTTCCAAGTATTATGTTTAATGTGTTTGATTAGAAGACATAATCTCCACTCCATAAAACAAAAGGACAAAACAAACGTGATAGACTGTTCATTCCAAACCAATATGTAAGAAAAATATTTGATGATGATAAATATTAGGTTCTATGAGAAAGCACTATCAAATAAGTTAATAGTATACTTTATAAGAACGACTACACCTTAAAAGATACCGTGAAACTCGAAATGGCTTATTTCTAAATCAAACAGAGGAAAAGCAGGAGCAAAAACGAATATTGAAAGATGCTACTGTGCAAATACAGTAAAATAAAAGCACATCTAGTTCAAGATTCACAACAATTAAGAGGAAGCACATCTAGTTCTATGTCAAGAGGAAATAAAGAACCGAACAACTCCAAGCTCTGCGGCATTTCCACTTCCCATAACTCCATTCAACTTTTTTGACAATTTCTAAAACAGTTGGCAGTCAACTTTCTAAAAAATAAAAATGTATCTCCAAACATCATCCAGAATGCAGAAGGGCAAGGTTCACAAATAAGACGCAAAATGAACTTTTATGGCCAGCAATTTGGAGCAACGCCAGACCATCGTCATAATTATCAGCAGACAGAGATTAAGAGAAGCACAGAAAACCTCGGACATTTGCAAGCAAATTGTATAACTGCATAAATGCCTTTCTCAACTAAGAGAGGCAGATAATGACTTAGGAAGAGGTGGGGCTGTGTATATATCTGATATAGTAAATATTTATCAAAGTTTAGAACATGGTGGGCCCATGGAGATAGGAGTGAAAAGACAATCAGTGATATCTAACTGTATTAAAAAAATGAAGTAGAGTAGTAAGAAGAGCAAAATCCAATGACCAATGCCAAAAGATTATTGGGATAATCTTAAATTTTTGTATATTGGCTAACACGTAGAATTTTCATAATCTTATATGTGTCTATGGAACATTCTTTGAGTACTCAAACTTCCACCCAATAACTAACTTCCTAGCCAAGCGAGAATAAGAACAAATTGCAGAGCAACTAACTTCAGCCATGAGAGAATAAGAGAAAGAGCATACGAATTGATGGTAACATAAACTAGGAATTAGGGCCACCCCCATCCTTAACAAGAGAAAACTGGTGTAACATAAACTAGGAATTGGTACATGCATATTGTCCGTGATCTTGCCAGAACCTCTGATTTGCATGTGCATGATAATGATAATTCCCTTCCCCATATTAAAACCATATATTATGTCAAATGGATTATAATAAACTAATTAATAACCACGAATGAAACAGCAAGTTAAATCCCTCTAAGATACGCATACCCTAAAAAGCCTTAAACTGCAAGGTCATGAAATAAATCAGGCAACAAATCAAGGACCCAGAACTGGACTTCATTTTCTGAAAATAAAAGGCAGAAATTAAATTAATTGATAGAAGGTAGATAGAGGAAGATACAGCAAAATGTACGAGATTAACGATGGTCCATGCGATGCCAGGGGAGCAACCGAAGACGGAGAGAACGAGGATCCAAGAAAAGAAAAGGATGAGGATGTAGGTGGTCCAGACGCCAGGGTAAGTGAACCACTCCGTGTTCCTGTTCAGATCCGCCGGTGGCACCGCCTTCACGTACAGATTTGCCATCAAACCGAAGATAGATTGATAGATACCCTTCTGACGCAAAACCCCAATTACACGATCCCAGATGCAAAAGTCTCCACCTTTCAAATGCTTGGATGATTTGATGGGGCTTTTGATTGATGGGGCCTCAAAATTTCAAAACCCAGAAACACACCCTCTTCTCTTTCTTTCTTTCTTTCTCTCTTTTTCTCCTTCTCCTTCTCCTTCTCTCTCCCTCTCTCTCTCTGATTAAAATATCAAGGATGGTGGATGGCGTGTGGAGGAATTGAAATTCAATGCTAAAATTGATTTTTACAAGTAAATAATAGGAGTGGTAATTAATAAGGGCAAGAAATATCTTTAGAATAAACCTTACTTCTATACATTTTTAAGGGCAGCGCAACGACGTCGTTTATTGATTTCACACATTTTCTACAAGCCTGGCTACAGTTATTTTTTGCTAACTTTGTTACGGGTATAACAAGTTATTATTCTAAATAACTTTTCATAAAACTAATTGTTTTTAAATTAATTTTCATGATTATAGATAAATGAAAATTAGTTTCTGATCCATGTATGAATTGAGAAGTGCTAAAAATACAATTTATTGAGACAATAAGTTTCATGACATGCATAACACAAACAACTATATACCAATTATAGAAAGAAAAAAACAATAATTAGCAATCCCAACAAATAGCATTTCATAAACCATGCTGAAGAAAACAAACCATTAATTAAAGAAACTTAGTTTAATATATGTAATAAAAAAGTTTGATAATTTATGATTCCTTGTATAGCAAGACCACTTTAGCTAAGTAAACTATATATGGCAAAGTCCCCACTCTTGTCTTATGACATCATAATTAGTGAAACAATCCAATACCAGCACGTATCTACTATCTATTTTATTTTTTAAAAATACTCATGAATAAAAAAAAACTGAAAACAATAATAACTTATGTTATAAAAAATTTTTAACATAATTGAAGATATTATAAATAAATAATCGATTATATAATATAATCTATACTTATATATTTAAAGAAGATTTTTCTCATGCTCTTAATTTTTTTTATATTAATATTTAATTTTATTAATATATTATGTTCATGGTATATTTTTTAATTTTTTAAAACATATTAAAACTGTTATCATAAGTAGTTTTAAATATAAAATAGTTTTTTTTTAATTTAATTTTTTTAAATATATCTCAATTTCTTCAATTTTTACTCACACAGTTGTTGTTTTATAATTTGAATTTTTGAATTTTTTGAATTTTATTACTATTTTTTCTCAATTGGCTCTTTCTCACTTTATTTCTCTTCATTTTTGCTCTTTCTCACTTTATCTCTCTTCTTCTCTTAAAACCCAATATCATGACTATGATGTTCTCTCTATGTTTCTCATGCTCTCCGTATTTCTCATACATACTAATATACATAAATCCATATTTCATTTAAATAAATATAAATATACATAATAATAAAAAATAAAATATGCAGATACACGAAAATTATGTGTTCCCACTAATATAATAATAATAAATATGTACCGGTATGGGCGAGACCGACTCCTCATCTCCCTGACCGAGACCCACCTGGCTGCCCGAGGCCTCATCTACCTGGCCGAGATTAGGGAACCTTGACCGAGACCTAAGAGACTTGGCCGGGAGGACGAGGCCGACGGTCTACCTGATCGAGACCAGGGAAACCTGGCCGAGATCTCAAGGACTTGGCCGACTGAGGCCAGAAATCCTGGCCGACGGCCGACCCATACTACCGTTAATGCTCAAACCAATGTCAGTGAAGTTAATCCGTCATTAAGAATTAGGTAATACAATCCTAAGCGGTATCCACTTCGATAAACAAGCCCAACAAGGTAGACCCATTAAAATAATATAAATAGCGCGCATCCCAAGGAGTAAGGTACGTCATTTATTACTACTCACCTACCAGAACACTATCACCCGCTTTACTGACTTGAGCATCGGAGAGCCTTCACAGGTACCCCACCATCCGGTGTTCACCCGAGATCGAGTGCTGAGACAGAAGCGCGAAGATGAAAGGAACTCCAGTTCATCACCCAGCAACCTGCCCGACCGAAGGAAGGAGACGAAGACTTCAATAGTTCTCTAGATCTCATCCCCTAGTAGGAACAAAATATAAATTAATAATATAATATAGTATATAAAAATAGTTTTTATATATTTTTAGATTTTGTTGACAGTATTAGATTTTGCTTATTATATGTTGTTTTTTTTTATAATTATTGTAATTTCAGTCTTCATATTATATTATATTATATTATATTATTCTATGCTTAATATTTATGAAGTCTTACACTAATCTTTATTTTATTTTATTAAATTTTACAAAATTTATATCAGTTAAATTTTTTATAATTATGTATTTTCTAATTTTATTTAATTTTGTTATAATATATTTTTAACAATTGTTACATGTATTTTATTTTAACTGAGTTCAGGAATAATAATAGAAATAGTAGTTTAATTACACACAAGTTTTATGCATAAACAATTAATCATATTCTATTTTAAACTATTTTTAATCATAATTATAAAAATATTATCTTATAATTTTATCAATTAAAAAATTATAAATCATACTTATCACATTGATTCATAACTTTTTATAAAAAAAATCTTCATTTATTTATATTATTTTTTCTTTAATTAATACAATTT
Source organism: Phaseolus vulgaris (assembly GCF_000499845.2). Taxonomy (NCBI): domain Eukaryota; kingdom Viridiplantae; phylum Streptophyta; class Magnoliopsida; order Fabales; family Fabaceae; genus Phaseolus; species Phaseolus vulgaris. The sequence continues at coordinate 39,341,604 of NC_023750.2, forward strand.
CACTTTGGACTCTTTTATTCTTGAATTTATCATTTTACTCTTTTTAAATTTATTCTTCAATCCAAACAAGGTATTACGAAGTGAACTTGAACTTTAAGCCTAACTCAACCCCATAAAACCGGCTCATAGGGTTGAGGTTTGCACCCACTTATATATTATGAAATGTCCTTATCTCTAGTCGATGTGGGATCTTCAATACAAGGTATTATCCCAAAAATTAGATTAATATCAAATTTATTCTAATCTAATTAATTATAAAATATAATAAAAAATTAATTATCTTTATGTTTCATAGCAAATTGTGAATATACTTTCAATTCTAAGTTATTTTGGGAGGGTCAAAATTGTTGAATAACTCATTTAGTCCAACATTTGAATTAATTCCCAATTTAATTTAATTAATTATAAAATATATTGAAAAAAAGAATTTTCTTTTTATTTCTTGTGAATATATCTTTCAATTTGCTTTAAAATAGTTAAAAGACAACACCACGACATCGAAGGTGTATGAACGTGATAACCAACTACACCGCGACACTGACGCTTGCTAAGGTCATCATAAAAGTATAAGGAAAAAAACAAAGTAGCCAAATTTTTCTGAATTATATAAAACGTGTAGAAAAAACGCAGACACTTTTTATCTCTTTATATATATTATTTATATATACTAGGGATGCATGTCTGCATTTTTTTTATTTTTATTATTAATATTTCTAAAGTTATAATATTCCTATAACAATAAACGATTCAATATTTTATATTTAATAATAAATTTTAATTTAATGAAACGAATAAATGAAAAAAAAAATGAAAGAATGATCAATTTGATAAAAAAAATAAAAAACGAATTTGTCAAGAAAAGAATGTGAGCATCGCTTGTCAAAAAGAGAGCGTGAGCACCGCCTCTCAAGGAATGACTTTAAAGGTTTGGTTGCGAAAGGTAAGACAAACAACTGTTTACCATTACAAATCCAAGTTACGAAAACCCAATTCCGTAATAGTCGTTTCTCCGTAATGCAACGAACATCTTCTCTGCCTCGTGCGAAAAAGATCGCGTCATAAATCATGGACTCAAAATTCTATTGGCGAATTTGGAGAAGCTTCAATGTGAGGAGAAGAATATGTTATATGTGAAGAAGGATGTAATTGGAGTGAAGAAGAGTAAGTTGTTTTGCTCCTCGTTCACATCTCCATCCTTATCGTCCACACGAGGCATTCAAAGATGGTCATCTGCCAAATGTTGCTGACGAAGGTCACAGTCACATATTGAGTCATCGATGAAGAAACTGTTGATGTCCTTCATTCATATTTTTTTTTGCAAAGAAAGAATAAGAAACCAAATGATAAGAAGAAATAATAATTATGATTTTTAAGAGAGAGAAAAATATGGACAAAAAACTGCTCGTCGTACAAAAGGTTTAATAAACTGATGTATATGTTCAAAATTTAAAATTGGTATCTACTTTTTACAAAATGATAGAATATTAATTTAAAAAAAAGAAAAAATAATTTCCAATTAATTATAAAAATAATACGTTATTTATTAAATACTTAAAACATAATAAATTGTCTAAGATAAAACAATAAAATAAATATTAATATAAGAGTAAAATTGATAAAGAAAAAAAAATAGTTAAAGAGAAGAATCCTTTATTTATATATATATATATATATTATATTTAATATCTTAAAATTTTTTTCTACCGGAAATGAGTTTCACTCCTCCGAGATAGGAAAAAAAAAATATTTATAAAATGTTGAGTTTATACCTCAAAGTTTAAGTTGGTGATGACGTCTCAGAAAAAAATTACATACAAAATATTCTTCAATATTTAATAAATAAGAGTTAAAAGAATTATAAAATATATGTGTATATAAAAAAATATATAAGATAAATAGATGAGTATTTATTGTGGAATTCATCTGTATTTATAGGTTATTGAACTTCTAAAAGATATTTTAAAAAAATTTGAATATTTGTTATTTAATCAATTATAATCATATATATATATATATATATTATATTCACAGATATTATGAAGTGAACTTTAAGTCTAACTCAATCCCATATAAAACCGGCTCGATAAGGTGAGGTCTGCACCCATTTATATATTATGAAATGTCCTTATCTTTAGTCGATGTGGGATCTCCAACACACCCCCTCACGCCGAGAGTGATAGATAGAAGCTTGTGCGTGGGACTATATATTTTGGGTGGTCCGATAGCGGCCCGATAGCGGGTGGCCTGATAAGCCCAACAAATACTCGCTAGGATAGGTTTTAAATGGCTATGATACCATATTACGAAGTGGACTTTAAGCCTAACTCAACCCCATAAAACCGGCTCAATAAGGTGAGGTCTGCACCCATTTATATATTATGAAATGTCCTTATCGCTAGTCGATGTGGGATTTCCAACAACAGATCTAGTTTTTTTGGGATTTTATATTATCATCATACATTTTCTTTCTATATATTATAAAAGGATAAGTATAAAAATTCCTCCAAACTCATAATCCATAAAAGATAGGTGGACCGATTTGATGAATGAAGGCAGAAGTTTTATTGTTATGCTTTAACATATGGTTTTGATGTTATACTTTCACAACTATTTTTGTGATTGGTGTTTCGCGACTTTTCATATAGTTGAGTTTTTTCAATGAATGACTAGAACTTGTAGTGATGTATTATAAATGTAACATGATTATTGAATGTAACATGGTTATTTAATTATAAGTTATTGATCTTCCATATAAAAACGTTTTTTTCAAATGAATTATTCTGATAAGCACAATGTCCGTTGGAATGATCACCTCTGCACAATTCACACCTTATTTCTTGACTCTGATTTTGAGGAACCTGCACAACTTGTATTTGTTGAGGCAGTCTAGTCATTTGTGCATTTAATGCTTCCAACTGTTGTGTCAAAATTTTATTTTGAGCCTCAAGTGTGTTGAAAATATTATGACCCATCATCCCCTTCTTTGACCCATTTTTGCTATAATTTTGGGCTTGATAATTTGTGGATATCATTACCTCAATAATCTCTGTTGCTTTTTCTGCGTCAATTGTCATTATTGTACCACCAACTGCAGCATTTAGAAGCATATTGGTATCAAATCTAACACCATTATGAAAAATGCTCAATTGAGCAATGTCTTCAAACCCATGATTTAAGCATTTTCTAAGCATCATTTTGAATCTCTCACATGTCTCACAAAAAGATTCATCTACTCCTTGTCTGAACATAGAGATTTCAGACTTTGCTTTCATGTAGCGAGAGATGGAAAAAATCTTTGCAGAAATTTTTCCTCTACATCATTCCAGCTAGTAAAGCTCTAATTTGGATATGAGTTGAGTCATTCCTGCCAATGAAAAAGAAAATAAACGCATATAGACAATTTCAAGATCATCTGAATGGAAGCCCATTGTTTCCACCAATTCATAAAATGTAGACAAATGTGCATATGGATCCTCACGACCAACTGTTGTAAACTGATGGATACTGATAAGAGTGAGAAAAGTGGGTTTTATTTTCAAGGCCTTGGCAGTAGCAGGTATTGCAATACTAGAAAATGCATTGACCCTCGATACATGACATAATCTCGAAGTGTCCTCTTAGGAGGTGATGCTTGTTCTTCTGTCATGTTACTTTCCTCCCAAGAAATATTAATGGAAAAGAACAAATGGTTGATGATCACTTACTAGTCTCTCCTTGCCTCTCTGTTTCTTTTAACTACCCTTTAAATCTATGTTTCAAATAACAATTGGTCTTTGAAAATTTGACCTCTCAATATCATATAAGACAACTAATTCAAGGGTTAGCACAAGAATTCACTAGCATTAACAGAATATTTATATTTATATTTTTTTCTTTTTAAAATTAAAAACAATTAAAAGAGACAAAAAATAAAGCAAATAAATTCAAAAATAAGAAAAAAAGACTAAATCTTAAAATAAATAGAAACAAATAAATTCAAAACAATAAAAACAAAATAACCAATCTGGAAAAAAAAACAATTAAAATATTCACAATATTTAGGAAACTATACTCATAAATTCAATTTGTTCCCCGACAACGGTGCCAAAAACTTGATGACTTTTTACGGCAACTGCATCGTGTTGTCAAAAGTAATAATTTGTCCATAAGGACGGATATCGATCACACAAGGAACAATTGAATTATCAAGTACAATACTCGCTAAATATCAAGTATAGTGTGTTGATAGTGGTTGTGTTGGCGATGATTAGCATGTTAACATTAAGTTCTTTGATTGAAATTGATGGCCGTATAAAATTCATTTATATCGATTTCTTGCATATAAAATTATTAAGAATGTTTCCTAAATATCAATTTCTCGCATACTTATAAAACAACTAAGAGTCACGCTCAGACATTAATGGAAATTAACATTTCAAGTCTATTTCTAGCACTCAAATATGTTAAGTATTGTTGTTTATGTCAGAACCCTAAAAATATTTTTCAGTCAGATTTAAGATTCTAGATCAAGAGTTAGAAACAAAAAAACAATACCAATAATCAATCAATAACATAATATTATATCATATTTAAATATCACCTCAATACATAAGAGTTCGAACAGATTACTCTCAATCCCAAAGGGTAGAATTAGCCACACATCTTCTAGTACCTTCTATTCTCCCAATTGGGTTACAAGTCACTCAATGGTATTCTCCTTTCAATCTGGAACACTAGAGTTGAACCTCTAGCCCCCTATTTAACCTAATTTGTTAGGGTTAGGTGACTTTTTGCGTTGTGTTGATGAGCTTAATGATAAAAACATAAAATGGCCAAAGTTGTCTGATGCATTCTCACTCAAGCGAGATGTAGCTCGCTTAAGCGAGAAAGGTGTTGATTTCTGAAAACTTCACTAGAGCATTCTCGCTCAAGTGAGAATGAGCTCACTTGAGCGAGAAATTTCGTTGCTGAGTTGGACTTTTTTTGCTCTTTTTGTGCGTTTCGGACCTTCCAGCTTTCTCCATTTATCTTATCTTATTCTCTATAGGCCATTCATCTCCATTCTTCCCTAAAAACCTGAAATTAACACCAAATTTGGGAATAAAATATTCTTATTCAATTAAAGATCATAAAATATGTAAAAAGGTATAAATTCATAAATTAGGGATTATTTTAAATGTAATTTAACAATTAATACTCATAAGTGCCTATATTTTAATATGAAAATATTACTGAAATTAGGCACTTATCGATTATCAAATACGAAAACAAACAATAGCTTGATAGAATTATAGATTTTTAGACATGGAACTAAAATTGGTGATGATGTTACTGGGTTAGTCTTAACAAAGAAAGTTGGAATTTAAGGGTTTATATTAATTATTTTTACTTTTATTTGCAATATTCACATCAATGAGGAAATTATGAATGTGGATATTATGTTGAAGCACATGTACCCAATTATATATGCAAACATTACTGACACATGGAGAAGGTAACAAAATATTTACTCAAATATCTTAATTATTTAATTGTGAATTTCACTTTTTATTGATCATGTCAATTTTTTTGTAGTTATTCAAGGATCCATCTTCATTCAAGGATAAACATATAGAAGACATTAGAATACACTAGACTTCATTCTTTTTAAGTGTTTATGATAAGATGTAAAATTCGTTATATTTATCTTTTTTGTACAATGTTTATTGGATATTAAAAAAAATTAAACTTACTATAACGGTTATTGCAATATCTAACATAAAAAATATTATTTACTATGACGGGTGATAGAAATATTTGTCATAGCAAACCACTTACTATGACGGTTCTTAAAACCATCATAGTAAGTCATATTTTCTATGACTGTTCTAGAAATACCAGTCATGGAAAGTTTCGTCAAAACATACTATGACAAATTTTTTGCACATTTTATGATAGTTCTATACAACTATCATAGTAAGTTCAACATACAATGATAGTTTTTTCACCAACATAGAAAATGCAGAGTTTCTATATCGTCTGAATTAGGGGTGACAATGTGGGCTGACCCGCCATGGGTTTGGCACGCAAAATGCGGGTCGGGTTGGTCCGCCCCATGCAAGAAGTGGGGGCTTATTTCACTTGCCCGCCCCGCATAAGAGGTAACCCGTAGGCTTGCGGGCCACCCTGCATAAGAAAAGTATTTTTTAAAAATTAAAATTTCATTAATTATAAAAAAACTTATTCCTACTACTGAAAAATTAAAATGTTATCCATGTTTTAATCCATTCAATTAAGATAAAAATATAAAGTCAAGTACGAAGGTTGTTTAGAAGCCTTGATTAAAAATAATTAAAGTTTTACTTTGCGTATATTTTTTCATATATATATATATGTGTGTGTAAATGTATAAAAGTATCTTATCAAAGTTTTGTTACAAAATATTTTAATGAAGATGACTAATTTGTTAATTATCCTATTGAAATCTCTTCTTTATATTATTTTTTTATAAATAAATTTTAAATATAAGACTTTACTTAAAACTAAATCTACTATCACTCTTAATAGAAACTCCTTTAGATAATTAAAATAAAGCATTCCTTTTTTTAGTACATTAAATTCAATTTTTTTAAAATAAAATAAAATAAAGGTCACACTGCAATGGGTGAATGTTATATGATTTTTTTTAATAAAAAAAGTAATTATTTTTTTATTTATGCGAATCAATGGACCAACCCGCCCCGTTGTTGGTCCGCACGGGCTGTGAGTTATGCGAGACCGGTCAAAACGGGTTAACAGACTAGATTAGTGAGTCTGCCCCACACATTTTGGTAGCGGATTGCGGACCGACCCGAATGGTCCACCCCGCATTGTCACCCCTAATCTGAATCTATATCGCTATCAAAATCATCATAAAAGATCTCGTAAAATTGTCATAAAAAAGTCTTATTTAACTAGTGATCATCATATACCCTAAGTGAATTATGTCCAAAATAAATAATATTGTATAAAAAATTTAAAATATAATTTGGTATCCATAAAAAACAACTACATGAAATAGAAATTTAAAAACAAGTCATAATATAAGAAAATTAAAACTTGTAACCCAAAACATGACTTCTGTACAAAAATTTATAAAAATTAAAAATCTTATATGAAATCACAACTTCCATAAAATGAAATAAATTTGCACATGTATTTTCTATAAAACACAATTAAAAAACACATTAAAAAATTACTAATTCTATAAAAATAAATAAAAACATGTATGCAAACTTTTTCAACACATACAAATAAATATTCAACACGAAAATCACATATAAAAGTACTTATTTTTTAATTATTTTAGAGTCGGATTCCCATCACAACTTATTCACATAGCGGAATTTTTTTTTAATTTTATCCATTTTTCATATAACATAGGAAAATGACACCATTTTAATATTTGTTTTCTTTTTCAAAAGAGATGCATACAATGTGAAGGAACTCTCATGGTTGAAAGCAAGATTCTGAGTTCTTGTGAGAAAGATCACAAGGGATGTAGCTTCTCTGCAACATGGCAATCTTAAAGTACCTTTTCAGAATTCACTATTCTGAAGAAATTAATGAAGAAATCTTGCAGCATCTTTATTTATTGCTTGAACAAATCAACTATTTTCTAGTCTAGTAGTGTTCTTAAGCTTGGGGTCTGCAGTAAAACATTCCATTCTACTACTAGCAAAGCTGTGCATTCTATATGCTGATGTGGAGATTTTTATTCCCATTTCATATTTTTCTGTCACTCTTTTCAGATTATTGATCAAAATGCCAATGAATACTTTGCAGTCTACACTTGTAATTCTCTAAAAATAACTTACATCTTAACCTTCTTATTTTGTTGGGTGCTTTTCTTAAAAAAAAGAGCAAAACCTTTAATGTTATTTTAATCTAAGAATCCATCTGTGATATTTTTTGTCTTTCCATCAACCCAAAGATAAACATCATGTGATTCTGATCTCCACAGAGAAGATGTACATTATTTCGGTTAGTTAGTTCCCAACTTTCCATACGCAAATTTCATAACAAAAATAGCACTCTGATTCACCATCCACCTGTCTGTTCCCCGCTTCTCTTACGCCTCCACAGTTTCCTCATTTTCTCTCTCTTCCCTACCAACTACCTTTCCTCATTATCCCTTTTGATAATTTTCTTCAGAAGATTGGATAATGGGAGACCCATCTGGTAAATTTTGAACCTTTGGAAGGTTTTGGCACTTGGGTGGGTGGAAAGAATGGACTTTGAGAGGAAGGTGAAGGTGGTGGGTTTGGTTTGAGAATGAATTTTTGCTATGACATGGAAGGTTGGGTTTTGGATTTAGGTTCATTGCCTCAAACCATTGTCATCGAATGCCGATTCCCGTTGCGGTCGGCATTCGATTCCTCCTTCGTTCTGTTCCTACCTTTCTCCATTCCAATCACAAACTAGGCCCCATCCTATAAACATATACTAATAATTAGAAAAAAGAAACAATTTGTGTTGGGCTCTGATTGTTTCAGCCTCTAAAATGAATTCTGGTGCTGTCTTGGTACTGCCTCCCGTGGGCAATGTGTTCGGGACTAGGGAGCCTCAGGATTTTGAGGATGAGTTTGCGGAGAAAGATCCAACCGGACGGTATATAAGGGTATTATGACTCGAGTCACATTAGCACCTTCACGCATTATTCATTTATATGTTTTTGGATTCATTTTTAGTCAACTTCGGTGGTTCTTCTACAGTTTAATAATTGCGTATGAACTGTGGTGGTGTGTTTTCTATGGCTTTTTTTTGGGGGGGAGGGAGGGTGAGTTTGAATTACTTATGTTGGTGGTGAAAATGTGCTAGGTGAAGTCAGATGATGGGTAGGCACATTTGGAATCAATTCTGCATTGGATTATCATGGTAGCATATTCTAGTTTTTAAACAATAGTAATTTAATATTGATTAGCCGAGTTTTTCTCGTTTAAACAATAGTATATGACATTTTATTAATTAATCTTGTATCTGTAATGAATTACCCTTATCAGCTGTAGAAGAGAGATTCACAAACTAAGTTCCACTTTTACTTTATAATGCAGAAGTGTAAAACCTATCTCATGCTTAAGATTCAATAATATGGACAATCCTCTTTATGAAAAATTTGCTTTCTGTGAAGCACTTATTACAATATGCCCACATCGTTCAAGGGGATTTGCTTACTTCCTTTCTACAATTCACTTGTTCTTTATGTGTTATTAATTTGATTTTTTTCTCCATTTGTCTCAGTACACTGAAATCTTGGGAAGAGGTGCCTTCAAAACTGTGTAAGATTTAATGCCTAATCTTTCTCTCCTCTATCTTTCTTTCTATTTATAATTCTTTTTTCTCATTACTCTAATTTATTATATTTTATTCCTGGTGTTCTAGGTTAATTTGATTCAGAATTTTACTTGCTATGAATAATTTCTTGAGGAAATTCATTATTCAATAACATTTTGGGTTGTTATTGGCAGTTTTTACTCGGGAAAGCATGCTATTTAATCTCTTTCCTTTTTGCAGTTATAGGGGCTTTGATGAAGTTGATGGAATTGAAGTTGCTTGGAACCAAGTTAAGATTGATGGCCTCTTGCATTCAGTAGATGATCTTGCGAAACTTTATTCTGAAGTTAATCTTTTAAAGTCTTTGAAACATGACAATATCATTAAGTTCTGTGATTCTTGGATTGATGATAAGCAGAAAACTGTTAACATGATTACTGAACTCTTCACATCAGGAAATTTACGGCAGTAGGTTCTCCTGATTTTTGTACCCTTTCCTTTATATTATTTGGTTGTAACATGCACATATGATGAAATTTTTGTACACCTTTGATTGACAGATATCGCAAGAAGCATAAATATGTTGAAATGAAAGCTATAAAAGGTTGGGCCAGGCAGATTCTTCATGGCTTACTATATCTTCACAGTCACAGGCCACCCATTATTCATAGAGACTTGAAATGTGACAACATCTTTGTGAATGGAAACCAGGGTGAAGTTAAGATAGGAGACCTTGGTTTGGCAATTGTCATGCAGCAACCAACTGCCCAAAGTGTTATTGGTAACATATTACTTCCTTAAATGTGATGTTTTTATCATATTGGTTCCAATGGCACTGAGCTATGCTTTTGTTTGTTGTTTCTCTATTTTAAAAAAGGGACTCCTGAGTTTATGGCTCCAGAACTATATGAAGAGTCATACACAGAACTGGTTGACATCTATTCTTTTGGGATGTGCATATTGGAGATGGTTACTTTTGAGTATCCCTATTCCGAATGCAAAAATCCAGCTCAAATCTTTAAGAAAGTTACCTCAGTGAGTAAATAAGTTATTGGTATATCCTTATCACTTTAACTTATTATAAGAACAATTTAACTTATATCTATTCTGTATTGTGATGCATGTCATTGCAGGGAATCAAACCCGCTTCCCTTAATAAGGTGAGTGATCCTCAAATTAAGGAGTTTATTGAGAAATGTTTGGTTCCAGCATCTGAGAGATTGTCAGCAGAGGAGCTTCTGAAAGACCCATTTCTACAAGTTGAGAATTCAAAGGATCCCGTCTTTTATCCTTTACAACCACCTAGAAGAACTCTGAGAGCATACTCATTCAAGTCTGGTTCTCAATCTATGGACTTGGATGGTGACTACAAACAGTTTTCTATGAATATCTATTCTGAAGGCAACCAGGAAAACCAATATTGTCCTGTTTTTGAAGTCCAGAGGGCAAATAATAACAATGAGTTTCGGTTGAAAGGGACTAAAAATGATGATAACTCGGTATCATTAACCTTGCGTATTGCTGATACATGTGGTGAGTATTTTCTCCGTCCTTCTCCTTCACCTTATGCTACTTTTGTTTCAAGGAGGAGCGGGGATGTAGAGAACATCTGGATTAGTTTTTGACATGCTTTCCTGTGCCATGAAAGTTGATACTGAAAGGTGTTTGTTGTGTTACTAGCAGGTCGAGTAAGGAATATACATTTTCTCTTTTACCTTGATTCAGATACCGCAGTCTCTGTGGCCACAGAGATGGTTGAACATTTGGAGTTGGCAGATCATGATGTACCTTTCATAGCTGAGCTTATTGATTACTTGCTAATGAAACTTCTCTGTTGGTGGAATCCTTCACATGATCGTTGCATGCGTGGAGAAATAAGTCCTAATATAGATGTCCAAAGCTTCATGGGATGGCCATGGAGTTCCACCCTAGCGAGTGTTCCCTCCGATTTGGTTATTGAGGAGGATGGCTTATCTCATACAGCCACCGAAGAAGATTTTGTGGCCCCCGAGAAGAGCAGCTTTATAGAAAATGGTGATAAGGCTACTTTTGAGGGTGATTATAATTCACAAAGATCTGAACCTTCCGAGGTAGTTGCTGAAAATGCTTCCATTAAAGATGAAAATTATAATGATTCCAATGTTGATGCAAGCTCTAAATGCCTAAGTAGTGGCTACATCTCTGAACTTGAGCTGGGGGATGCATATTTTGAGGACTGTAAATTGCAACCAGAAGATTATTGTGGTGGGGAAGAAGTTGTGATAAATGAATACCCAAAGAACTCGGAGTCAGTTCTTGGAACATCTTCTAATGTTGGGAGCCCAAGAAGTTGTTGTTCTTATGTGTCTTCTTCACCAGTAGAGGAGATTGATCCTGAGCTACAGTTTGAACTTGCTGTAATTGAGTCACACTACCAGCATTGGATTGATGAACTCAACAAAATAAAGTTGGAGGCACTGGAATCCACCAGAAGGAGATGGATGGCCAAGAAGAAACTGGCTGTTCGGTGATTTTGAGCTTGTTAATTCACCTCTTTTTAAACCCTTGTCGAAATTGTTTCACTGTAAAGTTTGTGTTGTGATCTGAACTGTACTTTGTATATTGGATGTGGCTCTTTTTAGTGAGTGTCCTTACCCTCAACCTACTTTTTCCTTGTTTTGGAGACATTTCTCAATCTCTCTTTAGCACAATGTAGGAGATGCGTCTCTCAAGAAATTTTATAGTTCTAGAAGACACATTCTCAGGGAGACCCTTTGCTATTTTAGTATATTTTTCACCATTCCAGCTTTGCATACCACCATTTTTGCTTAATTAGTCTTCTTCCATTCCCCAAAATAACCACAAACAAATACAATCACATAAAGTACTCTATTTTCTGTTTAAAAGAAAACCAGTGTTTCTTCAAGGCAAATTTGGTTAAGAAATTAGGAAGTGGAAAGTTTTTTGTTTTGGTATATAAAAACACACTCTTCTATGATTTAACAAAATTTCTTAATCTGTGAGTTTTGAAAAGAGGGGATTTTTTTTTTGTTATCTGGCCCCTCCTTCATTGATGAAACGATATTTAATGCTGAGTGATTCACTTAACACCCCAAGAAATTATCAAAGTTTCTATCCTTTTTTTGGAAGTGATTTTGACTCAAATTTTAAAACAATTCAGTTTTTTTTCTCTTTAATAGTTCACTTCATATTTTAGAGTTCGATAGAACTATGTTCATATGATTTTAAAATTTAAAGATCAAATTTATGAATAAAATAATATAAGAACCTTGATTATGTTTCTAAAAATTAGAGAATAAAAAGTTACACTTCTGTTTTATAAAACATGTTGGTATACCCAACTTTAAAGCATAAGTAATGCATAAACCAACAAGCACCCAACATAAGGGCAAATGTAAGTTTTACTTCAACTTAGAATATGGTGAATGCAAACACGTTAATAGAATATCCAACTCCTTAATAAATCGGTGACATTTTCAGAGGAATCTTTGTTTGCATTGATTCTAGTTTTACATTTTGTTGTATGTATGCTTTTCTTCTCTCATGTGTGTATGATAAAGGGAAAACGTTGCTTTTCAAGCAACACACAAACATTTGTTAAAGAATTGCATCACTTTCTTACCAAACTATTTTAGTACATTTCCTCTGCCATCACAATCGACACCTTTTATTTAAACAAAACTCTTAATTATCAAAGTCCTTTCGAATCTGCGTTAATCAATTACCCTCTTAGACATATTCTTTTCTTCAAAATGTTTCATCGTGATTGACGTCACATGGTTTGGTTAGGTACGTATCTTGCACTTCAATCAGCCATGTAGACACTGTTTGATACCCATTTGACAAATCATAGCCATTGTCACTCGTTGGTGAGATAGGCTTGAGACTTCTATTGTTTGGTCACTTTTCTATTATTGAGTCTTTGACCAAGCTTTCCTTTTGCACTTTTATTTATGAGTAGGAGCAAAAGTGGCAGGCAAATACATCAATGGCGGAGTTGATGGGATCACGGGCATACTGCTGCTTTAGGTGCCAGAACCTTGTTGCTTTCCATGACGATATTGTTTCCAAAGATTTCCAGGTGAACTTTCTCTTGCATTTTTGGAATTTTCTCATTTTTATGCTAGATTTCTAGATTGAAATGGATTATTCATTTGAACCAATCAGAATAGGATCTGTTGGTTCTAAATTTCAACTAATCAGCCGTTGAAACTACTAATTACTAATGAGATTATTCACTTGAGATGTTAAAAGAATCATAGAATAAACAGAAAAACCTTCTAATCTAGTTGTTGAGCTAAAGATTAAGATTCATATACCCCTATTAATCATGTCAAAAACCTTTCAAACACGGCCTGAAATTAACCTGATCTATAGTGAAGCGAATTCACTTAAAGTTTTTAGCATTTTCAATTTCCTTCAAACTTGTCAGAGTTTTTGTTTTTATGTTCTTTGAAGTTCCTTTTTAACCTCGGATTTTCAAGAGTTATGTAACAGGCAACCAATGGTAGAGCCTTTTTATTCTCTCACGCAATGAACATTGATTTGGGTCCTAAAGAGGATAGGCAGCTTATCACTGGTCTTCACACAGTGGCTGATGTGTATTGCTCTGATTGTGGAGAGGAACTTGGCTGGAAATATGTTAAAGCTTACGAGGAAACACAAAAGTACAAAGAAGGAAAATGTGTGCTGGAGAAGTTCAAAATAGTCAGGGGCAATGGATAGTGAACAGATTTTACTGTTTTAGATCCAAGCCATCTGATCTCAATTGTTCATAGGTTGGCTGTGAAGTTCTTGCAAAGACCAGGGGGGAAAGGAATTTAATTTGTTCAAATTTCAAAAGATGATTTTAGTGACTCTAATTTTTTTCTAGATGAAATAAGCTGTTAAATGTTTCTCTCCTGATCTCAACAGTTAATTGGTCCTTTTTCATGTACAAAAGATTCTTTTCAAGAAAATTACGAAGATCACTGATTGGTCCTGGTAAGTAGAGCTTCGCAACTAGCACAAGCCTCTTGTTTTTGCACCTTATCAGCCAGAATGACTATATAGGAGTTTATAAATATTATGATTTTACAGTTAAGTTCATGAATAAATTCTTAATAAATATCATCATGATTAATCTGTTTACCTGAATATCATCATATCGTTTGACTGCCTCTATTTTTGCATGAAGTAGAAGCTTTTTCTTAGCAAAAACATTAAAATTTCAACTGTTAGAAAACATGATTCTTTGTAGCTCTCAATTAAGGATACTGATAACTATGTGCTATCTGTAATCCGTTCTGTCATAAAATAGATTGATTTTTATCCTTTCAAGGAGTAAAGTGAAGTGTATAAGCATGGTACTTCTTTTGCTGTTTCAGATTCTAGTCATCTATAATTTACGATGTTGGAGTATTCTAGTCATGATTATACTGTTGGAGTATAATCTGAAGAACTTTAGCAATTTTTTCTGTAGTGGTATTATCCTCAAGAACTTAAAGTGGACCATACAATTGTTTGGGTAAAAACTGCCACTTCGATTACTCCAACAGTAAAGCTACATAAAATCTTAATCTTTAAGTTTAAGAATTTCATAAACAACTCAAAGATGGTCCCTAGGTGCTTACAGAAAAAATGGTGTTCATTTGCACTGACAAATTGCTGTCCACTAAAGCTTTTGAATGACAAGTCATAGTTGAATAAGACAGAAGTGTTGTCAGAATCAGTTCTTTCAACAGTTTACTGCAGACTTATGTCCAATTGTGGGGTATGCTGTGTGCAAAACTCCTGCATCATTTTTTATCTGAACCAAACACACAAAACTAGACGATGGTAGGGAATTTAGGGAAAAAATTGAAGGAAACAAAAACATTTTATTAGTATCTTTGTAATCATATTCATCTTAAGGATGATGATGATCAGCAAGAGAATCACCATCTTATTCTTAAGGATGCAGTGCAATGTTATTTTAGTACCTAGACTTGTTCAAATAGTTCCCAATATTGTAAAGTTTAGTCAGAATAGTCCTGCTATTCTCAGTAAATAATATGTTTAGAAGCACATTGAAAACAAAAGAATCTCGTAAAATTGTAACTAATAATTTTAAATAATCAATTCAAAATGTAAATTAAGTAAAGCCAATCAATATGTGGGTGTCATAGGGGCTTCTTTGTGTTAGAGACTTCCATCTCACCATAATCTAAATAAGAGCAGAAATACAATTTATTCATCAACTTTTCTCCATCTAGTAACTTTCTTTTCTTCCTTTCTTTCCTTCTTTTCTCTGTAAGTTAAGAACAATCAAGGCTTTTGCAAATGTGAATTAAGGACATTAAAGTGCTTATTTTTCTGTGTCCTCACCAAAGCCTCAAAATTTGGTAATTCCAATTTTTGGCCCACATATATTTGAATTGTTGCATGGTTAGAAAATACTAACTTTTAAGAATTAAGATTACAATAAACTGTATGTCAAATCCAAATATCTGAAAATGTTAGAGTATTGTTAGTTATTTGTGCAACAATGTGACTTTTAGTGGTAGAGTTTCCTAATAAAAGAAGAGCTGTAGCTTTTTTCCCAGCAGGCAGCAGGTGCTCTGGTTTGGTACTTCATGCTGCAGTGAAGTTCATCTTCTGATGAAATATTATTGAACAAACTTGACATCGCACTACAATTTGAAGATTAAAACTTATTCACTCATTATTGTAGAATACACTCTTGAAAACACATTTTGTCTCATGAATAAAAGATAGTATAAAAAGGAGGAAATTCATCAATGCCTCTATGATCATCTCCATTCTCAATAAAACGGTAAGCCAATTCAATAGCATACACAATTTGAGTATTCAATTTTCGGATCCTCATCAAATTAGTGTGGAACATAATATGGGGCACTGTCACACAGCTTCCAATATTTTAAAACTATAGTCAATGCTGAACTATAATTTCAAACTACTAAAACTAGTGTGTTGTTAAGCCTATATTTTAATTTGACATTACAAAGATATAAAATGAAAGTTTAAAGCATAGAAATCAAAGTCAAAATTAGAAAAACTTAAAATATATTTAACTATAATGATTTTTATTAAAGTTCCATCAATGCCTCCACCTTTTTTACACTATCTTTCCATTGATTCACTTTCACACTGGTTCGGTCATTTTTCACAACACTCTCCTATCCTCTACCATATAATTTATTTATGTATTTATACCTTCTGCCACTGTTATATATACTGATGGAAAGTCCAAAGTCTGAGGGGTTCTTCTTTACAAACTCCACCTTAGACATTGACCATTAAGTCATTTATCATTACATGTATAAAACATATATAGTATGAACCTAATCTTCAAGTTTTATATTTGAAAATACTATTAATTAAGCCAACATACATAAATATATTCCTAAAAGTTTTCCGAGGTTGTATAAAAATAGTGAATATTCTAAAGCTGATCAAACAGACAAAAACTTCGTTCAGTCAATAGATCTCAGAAACATTTCCCTTCTTCTCTGTTGTAATTGCCTTGGTGTCTGCTATATATATATATATATATATATATTAGTTTATGGTGTATGTTTCAAATATATCAGTGTTTTGATTCTGTTGGCCACGTTCTCACTGATATTGTATGAATAATGTTATAGTTTTCTTACATTTTTTTTTTGCAAATCATATTTCACTCCTGCTGCACTTATTTCACTCAAACAATTATTTGGTGAAGTGAAAATCTTGTTCACAAAAACTAGATAATATATTAATATTAACCTAAACCAGAGAGCCAACTCAATCTGTTAAAAGTTTTCAACCATACAGCAAACATCTTGATGTTTGAAAATACTTTAATTGTACCAACATACATGAACATGTTCCTGAAGTTGTATAATAATGATGAATAGTGTAAAGTGGATCCAACAAACAAGAACTAAGTTCAGCTAATAGAGCTCAGCATTTGCTAGAATTGCAATATTTATGTATTGTTTTTGCACAGGAGTGGATTAATTTAATATATTCAAGCGACTAAGTTCTTCTGTATTGAATCTAGAAAGCTGGTATGTGTCTGCGTTGGAAAACAAATCTTCTCTCTCTGCTGTGATGCTAAGTGTATTGCAAGTTTTTTATCCTACTCTTACATGTATCTTAAGATAACATTATTATTAGATCAATCGTCTTCTTCCAGCTTATTATGTGGACAATACTTTATTCTAGCTTATTTATGGTCCAACAATATTTAACTAGTATTTTGATTCTTTTGACATTTTCTTGTTCTTATCATTATAACAATGAATTTGTGTTGTTATGTGAGTCCCCGTGAAATTGTTTTTTTTTCCTAGTTCAAACTTTAGATCTTCTGAAAATTTGCAGTAAGAAAATTATTACAATGAGTCTTTTGTCAGTGATTTTTTTATGTAACAAATGAATTTTCAGCGTGGATGAATTGTATTATAATTTGTTTGTTACGTCAAGAAAACATTGGTAAAAACTCATTCCAATAGTTTCCTTACTACAAGTATCCACGAGGTCTAAAGTTTGAACTAGGAACAAAAATAAATTTCGCATGAAAACATAGGAATAAAAACATATTTAACCCTATGAAAATTAACATATATTTAATGTTTTTAAGCATACAAAATGTTCAATATGCTTTATATTTAACAAGAAAGTTTAGAATTGTATTCATCTACCTTGTTTAGAGAATTTTCTTTATAAGATGGCATTATTGGTTGTCCATGACACCATTGTGCTGAAAATATACATTGTATCGTATACCCTGTTTATAAGATGGGGAATGGAGTAAATTGAAATTTATAATTTGTTCAAGAATAATGTGTCCTACCAAAAATCGATTGGCCAAATTGTTGATAGGGTACTCGGCTATCCCGCTTCTCGGTTATTATCGCTTACAAGGAAATTAAAGCCAAAGGCATATTAAGGATAGTAAAACATGATTAATGAACTATTGGGTATGCGCTAATCCTCGTAAAGCATAAAGCCCAACAAAAAAGTATAAATAGAGGTAGACCCTAAGGTAAAAGGTTAACTCTTTTAGTTCTAAACCCATATAGACATATCACCACCTCAACTAACTTGAGCATCGAAGTGTCTTTCCAGGTACCCTCACCCTTCGGACTTGATGGACGAGCTGCTGAAGAGATCACCAGATAGAAGATACTTGATAGGGGATATTTGGTCTTCACCCTCTTCATCCGGTATCTTGGGTAACCGACATCAACTCCCCTTTATAGAATTCCTTATGCACATCAAGGAATTCCATAAAAGAAGGTAGCCTGCTTGAGAGCCTTGTTGAAGTCGAGCTCGTGCTGATGGAGCACAAAATCTTGAGTACGTTGAAGGTCTTTCCCCACCTTTTGCGAAGTTGCTTGCAACCAATCAAACTTCTTTTGTTCGGAGAAGGAGGTCATTGTCATATCAGTAAGATTTTGTTTAAGACCCTCGTTCTCGGCCAACACCATTTTCTCGTTCTCCTCATTCGAAAAGCACCGAGTTAGCAAGGCATCATTGTTTAGTTTAAAGAGAGCCAACTCGGTGGAAAGATCCTTGTTCTAGAATGACAAGGCAGTGTTGACCTCCAAGGCACTCTAAAGGGAGGAGGCATACTCAGCTAGTTCGACTTTAAGCCCCTTGACTTCTGCCCCTTCCCTCTCCTTCAAAACTGAACCCATGCGTTTGCCAAGCACAAGGGCATGAGTGCTCAACTCAAGGAAAGAGCTAGCCAACTCAAGCACAAGTCGCTCAAATACATGTGGCGATCGAGAAAGTCCTTAGTCGAACTAGAGTTAGCATCAATGTGAGCCCTCTTGTGTGACTTCTCGGATGAAGACTTATCAGAATGGTGGCGCAGGGACTTCTAGTACTCCCTCTCCTGGGGAGGCTTCCTCGCACTTGGATTTTTTGGGGGAGGTTGGGTACCCTCTACCGGGACAACCCTCAAGGGAGATACCATTTCGGCTTGCACGTCAATACCTTTTCCAGTAGCGGCCCGCCTCTACTTCAAAAGTTCCTTGAAGAAGTGTTTATCGTCGTCCGGTGAATGAGAAGTCATAATCGCTGCAAAAAGCACAAGTCAAAAAACTAACAACAAATACGAAAGCGCTTAAAGGTGAACAAAAAACATACCCTCGGCATCACAAAGTCGGGTGGGCGACATGAAAACCCGCAACAGCAACTGAGTAGGGATTTTACATGGGAGTTTGTCCAAAATCGACAAGGTCTCTGTTGGAGATCCCACATCGACTAGAGATTAGAGTCTTTCATTGTATATAAGTGGGTGCAAACCTCAACCTCATGAGCCGGTTTTATGGGGTTGAGTTAGGCTTAAAGTCCACTTCGTAATATGGTATCAGAGCCATTTCGAGCCTATCCTAGCGAGTGTTTGTGTTGGGCCACCCGCTATCGGGCCGCTATCGGACCACCCAAAATATATAGTCCCACGCACGAGTTGGCAGTCTTGGCGTGAGGGGGTGTGTTGGAGATCCCACATCGACTAGAGATTAGAGTCTTTCATTGTATATAAGTGGGTGCAAACCTCAATCCTATGAGCCGATTTTATGGGGTTGAGTTAGGCTTAAAGTCCACTTTCTTAATATGGTATCAGAGCCATTTCGAGCCTATCCTAGCGAGTGTTTGTGTTGGGCCTATCGTGCCACCCGCTATCGGACCGATATCGGACCACCCATAATATATAGTCCCACGCACGAGTTGGCAGTCTCGGCGTGAGGGGGGTGTGTTGGAGATCCCACATCGACTAGAGATTAGAGCCTTTCATTGTATATAAGTGGGTGCAAACCTCAATCTCAGGAGCCGGTTTTATGGGGTTGAGTTAGGCTTAAAGTTCACTTCGTAATAGTCTCCAGGTCCTCTCGGGTCAGTGACGACCTCGGCCACACACGGAAACGTGTAGGATCGCGAGTCCAATAAAAGGGAAAACGTAGAGCATCACCATATAAAAAAAATTAACGACCCTCCTCCCCGACCACAACCTAGAAAAAGGTTCCTTTAAAATTCTTGTAGGAAGAAGTAAAGGGAACCAACAAGAACGACCTCAGTTGGCTTATGAGAGACAACAACCTCACTCGGCTACCCGACCTCGTACTATACATTTGCAAAAAGACTTGAGGGGTGGGCTTTAAATTAAGACAAAGGCATAGGAGCCGAAAACCCTAAATGTACGCCCAACTGTTCGGATGAAGTTGTGAGGACACAACATTCAAGGCACGCAACACACCGACAATAAAAACGTCAAAAGGAAAACGAACATGGACATCGATTACTAAACAAGAATAGAAGAAAAAATATTCACCCAAAGAATCCGGACCTAGACATACAATTTCAGATGATGAACACCTTCAAAGAGAAACAACCCCGTCCGATGACTTCGAATCCAACATATCTATATTGGAACTG
The DNA here is from genome assembly GCF_000499845.2 of Phaseolus vulgaris. Lineage (NCBI taxonomy): Eukaryota > Viridiplantae > Streptophyta > Magnoliopsida > Fabales > Fabaceae > Phaseolus > Phaseolus vulgaris. Next base: position 39,362,277 of record NC_023750.2, read on the forward strand.
AAGGACTTTAGATATGCGGTGGTAATTAACCGAGAAGAATGCTCTCGTACACTCGAATCCACCCAATCATAACCGGTGGCTCAGTTATTCGGAAGGTTCAACTCGGCAGCACCTTCAACGAGGTTACCGAAAGACGAATATCCCCAGCCACCTTGCCCGCACTAGCCTTGCCGCTAATGCAAAGCTCTCTAAAGCCGTCTCCGAAAGATGGTCGACGTCACGTGAAAACATGCTTTCAACAGCTTTAGAAACCTTAAAGGTCGAGCTATCAGACAAGGAAGAAGACATGGTTACCTCGAGCTTTTTTTTAACTTAGTGGTGTGTCGGAGAGGAAGAAGAGATGAAGAGAAAAAGTAAGAAAAGGAGGGGACCATTAGCGTTATTTATAGACTTGGAAATTACATAGGAATATGAATCGGCAAAGAAATTTGAACCATTGGATCAAAACAAAGGAATGACCCAGATTGTGCGATGATTCACATACTAACCGGACACATCAGACACATGTCAAATCACGCACAAAGCCCAAGACCCCATCACCTTGCGACCCAACACAGGAACAAGATTAGACTTTTCGCCTCTCTTCAAGACGCTCAAGCCTAGGGGGCACGTATCCAATTGAAAACCGATTGGTCGAATTGTCGATAGGGTACTCGGCTATCCAACTTCTCGATTATTATCGCTCACAAGGAAATTAAATCCAAAAATAAATTAAGGATAGTAAAACATGATTAGGAACTATTGGGCTTGCGTTAATCCTAGTAGATCATAAAGCCCAGTAGAAAAGTATAAATAGAGGTAAACCTCATGGTAAAAGCTAATGACTCTTTTAGTTCTAAACCTATATAGACATATCACCTCCTGAGCTAACTTGAGCGTCACAATATCTTTGCAAGTACCCCCACCATTCGGACTTGACAGACAGACTGTAGAAGAGATCACCAGATAAAAGATACTTGATAGGGAATATTCAGTCTCTTATATTGTAAGAACAATATGTTATAGCTCCAAAATATTTGATGACAATATAAATTTTAAAAAATAAATTACGAAAACAATTTCATAAAACACGATAATAACATAATGTTTGAATCTATTAAGGAGACAAACTATTTTTTCGAATTTTTTCATAATTTTAAAAAGATAAAAATAAAAATTAATTCTTTCATAAGTCAAAATTAATTTATACATAAATTAATTTATATAAATTCTTTTGATTTTTCCCACAAATAGTCTAAAATTGGCCAAGTCACACTTATCGAGTTTTTATATGAAATTAGAAGTCGAACTTAACCTATACGATTTCATTTATATGAAATTTCACTAAAGTATTCCACGTGCACGAATATACAACTTCATTTATATGAAATTTATTCCTCGTGCACGAATTGTCTAATTCTAAAATTATTTTATTTTATTTTAAGAAATCAAATAAAATTACACCATTAGGTAAAAAAATCAATTCTTTTACATATCTTTGATTTGAACTTTATCTTGTAACACATTATGGAAGTCGGCACAAAAGTCACAAGCATTATTCTCATGCCTAAATTCAATAGTTCAAGATTGCTTTGGTTTGCATGATCGATCGTATTCGATACTTGCGTCTTCGTCAATCATTCGAAACTAGCCTTTAACAACTTGATCAATATTTAAACCAAAATAACAAAAGATTTCAAACTTTCTTGTTTTCTTATGTGGAAATAGAATTCATCAATGACAACACCATTTCATCAAGCTATACTTAATTTCCTAGTTCTCTTTTCACCTCTCTAAAACCCATCTCTTTTTCATGTTTCAAGCTTAAAATCAACTAAACGTGATTAGCTTAGTTACTTGTACCTGTTTGGAGAAATGGGGCTCAGGCACGGTCGGTTGACGTAATGAGATTGCTGACGTGTCGATCTTTTTCTCCTTCGGTCGGTGGTTCCTTTTTGGTGTCTCCTTCAGTTGGTCGTTCCTTCTTGGTGTCTCCTTCGGTCGGGCGGGAGAGGGTACCTGCGAAGGCACTCCGACGCTCAAGTAAGTATGAGATTCTAAGCGCAGTTTCGTAAGTGAATGAAAACGTACCTTTCTCTGGCTTGAACACAGTATTTATAGGATTGCCTAATGGGCCTTCTGTCCCTTGGACTCAGGGTGGTTATGGATATGTCTTGCTAGTCGTGCTCCGGAATACCCGGGGAACATATCTTCTTTAAACGCATATTCCTTATTCTTTGGAGGTGTATCTTAACCAACTTAGCTTGTCACATAAATGCCCTTACATTTATTGTGCATTCGGTCGGTCGGTCGGTGCCTACCGGTACACTTGCCCCCCAGGCTCGAGGTGAATAAAAGCCGAAGATTCGTAATGATTGTTGTGCCTTTCGAAGTGTCAGACATTAAATTTAACGGAATGACGAGACGTTCGCATTAGCGAAGAATATTTTTGGTTAGGCATCGGACAAGCGGCCTGCCTTCATGGAGCACCCCTGGAGGACGACCGGTACGACATAGAAAAAATAGTAGTTGATGGAAAGCTGGTGCCGGCCAACCCCGATGATAATTTAGATGAGGAGGCCGAGGCGGAGACCCCTGGCCCACAGCCGGACGCCTCTTTTGAAGAGTTAATGAACAATGTGCCATAGAAAATTGCTGGGCCCGACATGTGAGCAATACACACTTGCATTTCGAATATTTTATAATTTCAGCTAATATTTGTAGTGCGTAGGCCGAACGATAATTTCTAAACGTGGTTTGATTTATATAAGTAATGATTTACGAATTCGGGTGCCGAACGAGGCATAGGTAATTTCGATTTTCGAAAGAATAAGGTAATGTGGATGCCGAACGAGGCACAAATAATTCCAATTATGGTATAATAAGATAATTCGGGTGCCGAACGAGGCATAGATAATTCTGATTACATTAAAGTAATAAGATAATTTTGATGTCGAACGAGGCATAGATAATTCCGATTACGTTAAAGTAATAAGATAATTATGATGTCGGACAAGGCATAAATAATTCTGATTACGTTAAAGTAATAAGATAATTCGGGTGCCGAACGATGCATAGATAATTCTGATTACATTAAAGTAATAAGATAATTCTGATGCCGAACGAGGCATAAATAATTCCGATTACGTTAAAGTAATAAGATAATTCTGATGCCGGACGAGGCATAAATAATTCCGATTACGTTAAAGTAATAAGATAATTCGGGTGTCGAACGAGGCATAGATAATTCTGATTACATTTAAGTAATAAGATAATTCTGATGCCGAACGAGGCATAAATAATTCCGATTACGTTAAAATAAGATAATTCTGATGCCGAACGAGGCATAAATAATTCTGATTACATTAAAGTAATAAGATAATTCTGATGCTAAACGAGGCATAAACAATTCTGATTACATTAAAGTAATAAGGTAATTCTGATGCCGAACGAGGCATAAATAATTCTGATTACATTACATTAAAGTAATAAGATAATTCTGATGCCGAACGAGGCATAGATAATTCTGATTACATTTAAGTAATAAGATAATTCTGATGCCGAACGAGGCATAAATAATTCTGATTACATTAAAGTAATAAGGTAATTCTGATGCCGAACGAGGCATAAATAATTCTGATTACATTACATTAAAGTAATAAGATAATTCTGATGCCGAACGAGGCATATATAATTCTGATTACATTTAAGTAATAAGATAATTCTGATGCCGAACGAGATATGAATTGAGTAAAGGACTAGGAGATTTAGATTTTAATTTAGTGCCTCGTTAAAACCTTCTCGGTCGTAAACCCTCCTTAGGGAAAAACCGACCGAGCGAGGAAAGAGTGCACTTTTATTATTAAAGTTCAACTGTAATAAAATTTGAGATGCGTGGCATTCCACGTTCTCGGTATTTCCTTCCCAGATAAATGTTCTAAATAATAGGCTCCACCGGCTGCCGTATCTGCTATGCGAAAAGGTCATTCCCAATTGCTGGAGAACTTGCCTCCTTCCTTCCGAGCGCTGCTCCGCATTCGCCATACTAAGTCGCCTTTGTGGAACAATCTTGGTTTAACTTTGGAGTTGTATCGTATGGCTGCCCGAATTTTGCATGCTTCTTCTCTAATTCTACACTTGTCCCGGAGTTCGTTGATGAGATCGAGGCCGACCGAGAGAGGCTTTCCTTGTTTAGATCAAGATCAAGGGTTTGCCGACGGAGAGAGGGTTCGCCAATCTCGACGGGGATCATAGCTTCGGTGCCATACGTTAGGCTGTACGGCGTTTCTTGTGTAGTCGTCTGAGGAGTACAGCGATATGCCCATAAGACTTCTAAGAGTTCTTCAGTCCAGTTGCCCTTTGCTGGGCCGAGACGTTTCTTTAGTTCGTTCAAAATGACTTTGTTTGCAGCTTCTGCCTGTCCGTTTGTTTGCGGATGTTCGACTGAACTAGCGATGTGTTTGATGTGGAGCTTCTCGTAAAATTCAGCTAACGTTCGGTCGGTGAATTGCCGACCGTTATCGGTGATGATGATTTGTGGAAGCCCGAAGCGGCAAACGACATTTTTCCATACGAAATTTTGAACATTGCGGGCGGTGATTGCAGTCAGGGGCTCGGCTTCGATCCACTTGGTGAAGTAATCAATGCCGACTAGTAAGAATTTACACTGGCCTTTTCCGGGGGCGAAAGGACCAATGATGTTCATACCCCATTGGACGAACGGCCAAAGTGATAACAAAATGGAGTTCCTCAGGCTTTTGATGGGACAAAGTGCCAAACTCTTGGCATTTAAGACATTTTTGGACGAAATTGGTGCAGTCACCCTGGACGATCGGCCAGTAGTATCCGGCCCGGAATACTTTGGCAGCCATTGTCCGTGCGCCGGAGTGAGTTCCGCAAATTCCTTCGTGCAATTCTTGGATGACATAGGAAGCTTGGTCTGGTGTCAAACATTTAAGGAGTGGTTGGGTATAACCTCGGCGATAAAGGTCGTCGCCGATTAAGACAAAACGGGCTGCCTGCAGCTTCATGGTTTTTTCGCCGAGAGGACTACATGTGCCGTCGAGTAAATATTGATTGATTGGGGTAATCCAAGTAGATTCCGTGTCGGTCGTCAGGCATTCCTGTGGGTCCATGCTTGGGCGTACAAGCGTAACATGGATGACTGACCGATACATTCCTTTACACTTCGTGGTTGCTAACCGGGACAAGGCGTCCGCGCGGGTATTGTGATCGCGTCAAACGTGCTGCATAGAAATTTCAGAAAAGGTGTTCATCGACTGTTTGACTAAGTGATAGTATCGCTGTAAAAAGCTTTCTCGGACTTCATATTCGTCGTTAAGCTGACCGATGACAAGCCGGGAATCACTTTTGCAAATTAACTTAGTGATTTCTAATTCTTGAGCGAGACGTAGACCGGCTAATATGGCTTCATATTCGGCCTGATTGTTTGAAGCTTTGAAGTCGAATTTGAGGGCTTGCTCGATGACAATCTCGCCGGGGCCTTCCAAAACGACTCCAGCGCCGCACGACCTCTCGTTGGAGGAGCCGTCAACATATAAGATCCATGATGAATGTTCGGTCTCGGCTGAAGAAGTAGTGAGTTCAGCTGCGAAATCGGCGAGAGCTTGCGACTTGATCGCTCCTCGTGGTTGGTACTGAATATGGAATTCGGATAGTTCGATCGTCATACCGATCATTCGTCCGGCTAAATTTGGCTTAGTGAGGATCTTTACAATAGGGTAATTTGTCCGAACAATAATCCGATGATTCTGAAAATACATACGCATTCGTCGGGCGGTAATGATGAGGGCCATGGCTACCTTTTCGATCGTCTGGTATCGGATTTCGGCGCCATGAAGGGCGCGGCTGACGAAGTAAACCGGCCGTTCTTCAAAATTAATTTCTTGCACTAAGACTGAGCTGACGGCTTCGTGTGAAACGGCGAGGTAGACTATGATGGGTTCTCGTGCGTCCGGTTTCTGGATGACCGGCGGGGTTGATAAAAAAGTTTTCAAATCGAGGAAAATTTCCTCACATTCGGTCGACCACTCGAAGCGGGATGCTTTTTTTAGTAGTCGGACGATGGGTCTCGTTCGTTCGGCGAGTTTAGGAACAAATCTGGATAGTGCGGTGAGTCGGCCGATAAGTCTCTTAATTTCCTGAATGGAGTTGGGACTTCGCATTTCGGAGATAGCTCTGCACTTCTCGGGGTTAGCTTCTATGCCTCTATGAGTTAGCATAAAACCTAAGAACTTACCCCCCTCGACGCCGAACGCACACTTGTCAGGATTGAGTCGCATCTGGTGTTGGCGAAGGGCCTGAAAAACTTCTTTTAGGTCGGCAATATGTTGTTTGCATGAGTCGGACTTGACGACGATGTCATCGACATAGACTTCAACATTCCTACCAATCATGTTGTGGAATACGTGGTCCATTAGTCTTTGATAAGTGGCTCCGGCATTTTTGAGTCCGAAGGGCATAACTTCATAGTAGAAATTGCCGGAATCAGTCATGAAGGCCGTCTTCTTTCGGTCGGCCGGGTGCATTTGGATTTGATTATAGCCAGAGTAGGCATCAAGGAAGCTGAGGATGTGATGTCCGGCTGCACCGTCAACGAGACGATCAATGGTAGGCAGAGGATACGAGTCTTTTGGGCAAGCTTTATTGAGGTCTGTGTAGTCAACACACATACGCCATTTTCCGTTCGCTTTCTTCACCATAACCACGTTGGCTAGCCATGTGGTGTAATGGGCCTTCCGAATGAATCCAGCCTGTAACAATTTGTCGGCTTCCTCACGTGCGGCTTGACGTCGTTCCTCGCCTAGATGTCTTTTCTTTTGAGCTATTGGCTTAGCTTCTCTATACAGTGATAATCGGTGAGTGATAACCTGTGGGTCTACGCCAGGCATATCAGCGGCCGTCCAGGCGAAAAGATCGGAATTTTTAACAAGTGTCGTCCCGATGGCCATTCGGTCGTCCGGTTTCAGCGAAGTACCGATGTGCGTAGTGTGGCGATCATCGCGAAGCGGGAATGGATGCAAGTCTTCTCCTGCTTCCATACGGGGATCGTCCATGCAAGGGTCGAGGTCAACAAGGGCTATCATCTGACGACGGGACATGTGTCGTCCGGAACGCCGTGTGGGGGAACGCCCTCGTTTTTGCGGGATTCGGTCGTCCGGATTGGTTGTATAGAGTCATCGAGTTGGCTCACTTTTCAAACTTGCGACATAGCATTCTCTAGCAGTTTTTTGATCGACATGGATGGTTGCAATGTCGTTAGTGGCCGAAGGGAATTTCATGGCTAAGTGTGGGGTGGAGACAATGGCTTTTAATCTGTTGATAGACGGCCGGCCGAGCAGGATGTTGTAAGAAGTCTGGGCGTTAACCAGCAGATATCGTACGTTTATTGTTTTGTGGAGACCGTCTTCCTCACCGAAGGTTGTATACAAGTCTATATACCCCTTAGTGTCGACCCGTTCACCTGAGAACCCTACAATTTGTTTGTTATAGGGTTGAATTTCTGATTCTGGAATGCGCATTTTCTTGAAGATTTCCCAGTATAATATGTCGACTGAGCTACCTTGGTCGACCAAGGTCTTGGCAATTGCGAACTTGTCAATTTCGACAGTGATTACCATGGGGTCGTCCTGGGCTGGATCTATAGCTGTAAAGTCATCGTCAGTGAAGGTGATCGGAGGTATGTGTGGACGCCTCCTTGTGGTAACATGAGCGGACTGGATGTCTCGGAGATGTTTCTTTCGGGCGGAATTTGAGCACCCGCCACCGGCAAAGCCTCCAGCTATATAATTAGCTTCGTGGTTCGGTTCGCCCAAATTAACGGGTCCAGCAATCATGTTGATGACTTCGCGGACTCGTTGGCGAGGGCGGGTGTTTCGGTCGGGACTTATGCTGCGGGCGCGTGTACGTCGAACGGGGCTTTCACTGCGTTTCCGCGAAGCCTGGTTATGGTCGGTTCGACGTTTATAATCGTTACGGTACGACCGGTCGACACCACGAGATGTACGGTCGGTACTCCGTGGTGGGGATCTTGAATTTCTTGTCCTCTTAACGAACTGCCTCAAATGACCAGCCTGAATGAGCTCTTCAATTTTGTCCTTCAACGCCTGACATCCTTCGGTCGTATGGCCGAAGTTTCGATGGTATTGACAATGCTTAGCGGTGTCTGCATTCGGTGGCGTTTGATATTGCTTCAATATCGGAATTAAGTCTGTTTGTAGTGCTTCATCTAGGGCTCGTCCCCTCGGCCCAGTTAAGGGGGTATAACTGTTAAACCTGGGGATTCGGCCTCCTCTGCTCCGGTCGGATCTTGGAGTGATTTGGGCGGTGCGTTCGGTCTCGACTTCTCTTTCTTTGTTCGGGGTTTGATCTTTGAGGACTCCAGATCCGACGGTTTTGAACCGTTGGTGGTAATCGATGTGTTCTTCGATTTGCATGAATTTGGTTGCTCGAGTTCGAAGGTCTTCCATGTCTTGAGGCGGTTTCTTGATGAGACTTTCAGTAAAACGGCTCGGTCGGATGGCCGAGACCAAATGGTGCAATGCAACTTCCTGCTTGAGTCCTCGGATGTGCATGCATGCTTTGTTGAACCTATCTAGAAAAGTTCTGAGAGATTCACCTTTTTCTTGTTGTACCGCTAGGAGAGACATGGAGGACATGTGATGCGGTCGGCTGGTGGCATATTGAGTGGAGAATTTTACAGCTAAGATGTCAAAGTCGTCAATGGAGTTCGGAGGCAGCTTTGTAAACCAAGTAAGGGGTTCTCCTTGAAGGGACGTGGGGAATACTTTACACCACACATTATTATCTGTGGTATACAAAGTCATTTGCGTCTTGTACACATTTAAATGCTCGTCCGGGTCGGTCGAGCCGTCATAGAGTTTAATAGCGAGACCTCTCCATTTGTCAGGAAGTGGTGTAGTGATAATTTCGTCTGGTAAAGGATGACCCCTTTTACTGGACTTTCGTTCGACTGTTTCAGCTCTGAAAGCAGGATTGGTATTAGTCGGTGTAGGTATGAGAGAGGCGGTTCGGTCGGCCATATGGGATTGGCCTTCTCGTTCGGGATTATCGACCTGTTGCTGGAGCCGTGCATTCTGCTCTCTTAATAAGGCGATTTCTTCTTCTTGGCGGCGTCTATCTTCTTCATGTTGGCGATGGTCTTCCATCCCCTTTTGTCGCAGTTCCTCCATCTGAGCTTGGAGGGTTTGAATCATAGTCATCTGTTCTGCCATAGCGTCGTTGTTGTTTCTTGTCGCAACCATTATATCTTCAAAAAGTTGAAGATTTGCCTCGGCCCCACGGTGGGCGCCAATTGTACCTGTTTGGAGAAATGGGGCCCAGGCACGGTCGGTTGACGTAATGAGATTGCTGACGTGTCGATCTTTTTCTCCTTCGGTCGGTGGTTCCTTTTTGGTGTCTCCTTCAGTTGGTCGTTCCTTCTTGGTGTCTCCTTCGGTCGGGCGGGGGAGGGTACCTGCGAAGGCACTCCGACGCTCAAGTAAGTATGAGATTCTAAGCGCAGTTTCGTAAGTGAATGAAAACGTACCTTTCTCTGGCTTGAGCACAGTATTTATAGGATTGCCTAATGGGCCTTCTGTCCCTTGGACTCAGGGTGGTTATGGATATGTCTTGCTAGTCGTGCTCCGGAATACCCGGGGAACATATCTTCTTTAAACGCATATTCCTTATTCTTCGGAGGTGTATCTTAACCAACTTAGCTTGTCACATAAATGCCCTTACATTTATTGTGCATTCGGTCGGTCGGTCGGTGCCTACCGGTACATTACTAATTAGTTTATGAATATGAAAAGTTGCCACTAAGCAATGATGTACTATTTGTGAAACACGTGAAGAGGGCATTGGTGCAAACTCTCAAATAAAGAAACAAAGGGAAAGAAAATGTAAAACCAAAGTAAAAGAAAACTAGATGTTGTGATATGATTTGAGAAAAGAAATAAAAAAAAATGTTGCGATGGAGAATTATATGCCCCATGTGGAAAGGTTGTGGTTTAAAAACAAATAAATTATTATGGCACTTGTCATGTATATGATTGATTGAGAAGACGACAGAATAGCAAAATTTGATGGATGGAAGAAAACTAGAAATGGAAGAGGAAGCTTCATGGAAGCCAATGTATGGAACAGTTCCTACAACTCAAGATTACGTCTGAACAAGAATATCCTTCTGCTCCCACCAAAGGCACCTTCCTAGAAACCTTCCTATGCATATAAAACTCATCATCAAAATGAAAATGAAAATGAAAAATCATAATCAATGGCATGCACATCAAATAATACTTATCTACTTCTCAAAGACAGGCTTCTCTAGATTCCTCAACTTCTTGACTTGGTAAAATTCAGAACTCTCACCCACAAATTTGTCTCTGGTGATGAACCTCATCACCACCACCACTTTCATTTTCTTTTGCAAACATCATTCTTAATAAAAAAAAAAAAAAGTTACCCTATATGTTTATGACCTACCCCCAATGTGTGTACTGTGCATGAAAGTGGTTGGGATATGTAAGATCTTTGTTATGTTTAGTGAGTTGGAAAATAATTTAATCTTTTTATAAAGATTGGGTATTTTTTAAATACTTTTATTTATTTTTATCGATAAAAAAATCATGAAATTATTATGACTAACAAATAAAAAAGTATATTAGAAAAGAATAAGGGAGTAAGATACACTTAGAAAAGAATCTATGGTGGTTTTGGAGTTTGAATGAAGCTTATAAGTTGGGAGCTTAGAATAATTTATTTTTGTTAGGAAGTGTTTATTCCAAAAGGTAGAAGTTTTACATGTCTATAAAAGACTACTTGTCCTAACGAATTCTCATCGAGTCTTCTTCATTCTTATATAAGATAAAGTCTTCCAAAGTCGCTTTCTGCTTCAAGAGAAAGCAGAAGAAAAGGGAAGGTTGGTATCATAAAATGGAAAGCAAGCAGCACAGCATGGAGACAGAGTTTGAGGACTTGCTGCCTGTGATGGCAGAGAAGCTTGATGTGGAGTCCTTTGTGTCAGAACTGTGTGGTGGTCTCAAGCTTCTATCAGACCCAGAAAAAGGTTTGATAACAAGTGAGAGTCTGAGGAGAAACTCAGCTCTTCTTGGTATAGAGGGCATGAGTATGGAGGATGCAGATGCTATGGTTAGACAAGGTGATCTTGATGGTGATGGAAAGCTTAATGAAACTGAATTTTGCATTCTCATGGTCAGGCTTAGCCCTGGAATGATGGAAGATGCTGAGTCATGGCTGGAAAAGGCAATTCATGAAGAACTTAGGAACTCCCCAACTTAGACATGTAATTATTATTGCTCCTTTTGTAGTCAATTATGAATCAAAATCTTGTCTGTTTTAAGCTGCTGCTACAATTCATGAAACTCATCTTTGTCTTGAAGGAGTGTTCATTATTAATGAAATGAATTTCTTCAATCAGTATGAATATCAAATGATAGCCAACAGTAGATAAGTTTTACTCTTTTCTTTTATCTTGTAAGTGTTTAATGATAAATTTATCTCAAGAAAGGCATTTTTGTTACATTTTTTACCTGATAGAAAATATTAGTTTCATTTGATGGTTTCATCTTGGGCAGACATAGCCAATAGTTATGTTATTAGTTAAATGATTGAGTGTTTCTCGTAAAAGGAAAAGTCAATGAAAGAGGAAATAAGTTTTGATAAATTGATGTAGAAGATGATTCAGATTCATTATCATTCAGTGGTTATGTATGAAAGGATAAATGACAAAATAATGGTGGATGGTTTTTCTTATTTTCTTTAAATCAATTTTAGTTTCTTGCAAAGATGGGCTAGTTAGTTGGTTTTTGTTATTAACCTGCATAATAATAATAATAATAATAATAATAATGATAATAATAATAATAATAATAATAATAATGATAATAATAATAATAATAATAATAATAATAATAATAATATAATATTATTATTATTATTATTATTATTATTATTATCATTATTATTATTATTACTTTCCTATCATGATAAACCGAATGATTGGCAATACGAAAAATCACTCGATCTTTCAATAAAAACCTCATCGATTAATTGGACTAATCTAAATTAAGAACTATAAAGTACTATTAAGAATTTAGTAAATCTAGGCTAACATCATTAAGAAAGAAGACCCAATAAAAAATTATAAATAAAATTAATTTAAACGTTTGAGTGTCTTTACTAATACTATACCTCTCAGACTTGACGGAAGGATAATAGAAGAAGAGAAGATTAAAGATATTTGATAGGAGATATTCGGTTTCTTATATTGTAAAAATAATTATCATAAAATTTATTTTTAATTAAAAATTAATTTTTGAAGTTACAATAAAAATCAAATACATGTATAACAAATTTTGATATTAGTAGTAATTCATATGTTGAAATTTTAGTCAATAATTATCAATGTATTTTTGTTTTTAAATATTTGTTCTCACTTTATAGAAGTGGAATTCAGCTATGAACTTCCTTTAGAACTAAGTCAATGAAACAGAACAACAATAGCTCAACAATTAAGTATCCCGGCACAATAATGCTTAATGGTTAATATGGTGATTAGGATTATGGGACTGCGTAATAATGAATCCAAAATAGGTAATATCTTTTAATAGCTCATTTATTACTATTCAACCTCAATGTATACATTACTCAAATATTTCATTAACTGAGACTTCAAATAATTTACAATAACATTTAAACATATATATACATATTTATTCTGTTATATAATTTTGAAGTTATAAAAAAGTTATATACTTTTTATTTTATTTACTTAAAAACAACTTTAAATTCTACTAAATAAAATAATGAAATTTTAATTCTTTAAAAAACTATTATTTAGTAATTGGAAATTAGAGAAATTTATAAATGATATTCTTAAAAAAAGTTATGATAAAAATGGTTATACAATTTTAAATATCAAAATAAGTATTGATTGGGACAAAATAATTGCAACTAAGATGTTATATTGCTTTAATTTGAACAATTGCCCAATGCGACGGCTAATTACTCATGTTTTCCCCCCTAAAAGTTTATCGATTCCACATTAAGCAAATAAAAAACTTCAAACGAGGCTGCTACATTAAACATTGCCTTTTTGTCTCTTCCCTCACCTCACCGTTAAAACCTTATCGGATGGATTCACACAAATAATATTCTCAGTTTGAAAATGACAAAAAAGAAGCCACCAAACTACATATTTACCCTCTTTTCCTAACATGCTTTCCCAACCTTACCTAAATTTTCATATAAACCACCAAACTACTATACAAATTAACAAACTAAACTAATATACACCCAAGGCTACCATACCAGTATCTTACAAATAAGAAATTATTTATCCACCAGAGCAATTCCTATACTAAGAAGTGAAAATTTAGACACCTACTTCCACCAACTATTTAATTTGTTTTTCCAGAGTTGGGGCAGAGTTAGTATTTAGGAGTATTTCCTAAAAAAAACACAAGGTTTCTTTTGATAAAATGAGGCTACTTGGATATGCATAGTAACAGTTACTTCGGAGCACAGCTGATTACAAATTAACTGCAAGAGCGAACTCATTCACAATAGTGTAATACTAGGCTACGAAAATAGAATTTGACTGTAGCAAAGCACGATGTCATTGAAAAAATATGCATATCAATAATCCCACACTAAACAGGGTCTCATATTAGGTCCCTATGGAACCAATGGCACACTGAATGCTAAATAAAGATGCAAACCACATTAAACTCATAAGTACCCTTTACTACATAATGTACCACTTGCTATTCTAATTACTAGAAAGTGACAGTGCCATTGTAGCCTTTCTTCTTACCCTAAAAACGGACATCCCTTACGTTCTAGACCTTCGCAATGGAGAACGGCTGCAGATAAAACAGAATAAATAAGCTGCTAGAAGAGTAAAAACATGTGCACGAAAAGGTTAAATTTACCAAGAATATAATACCTGCGATATCTACCATATTCAGGACTCCTGGGCTTCGCATAATCAGGACTCCTGGTCTTCCCATAATCAGGACTCCTGGGCTTCCCATTATCAGGGCTCCTGGGCTTTCCATAACCAGGACTCCTGGGCTTTCCATAACTAGGACTCCTAGGCTTTCCATAACCAGGACTCCTGGGCTTTCCATAACCAGGACTCCTGGGCTTTACATAATCAGGACTCCTTGGCTTTCCATAATCAGGACTCCTTGGCTTTCCATAATCAGGACTCCTGCGCCTGCCATAATCAGGAATGGCCCTGCCATAATCAGGACTCACCCGTCTGTCTGGTCCACCATTATACCTATCATAGACAGGACTGCGTGGACGACCATAGTCGGGGCTCGGACGCCTGTGATAAACTGGACTGGGTGATCTATCATAACCTCCTCGTCTAGGACTATCATAATTGTCACCCCTCTCACCATCATCCCTCAAAGCATACTCCACAGACACCACCCTGTCCAGGATCTTACTGCACGTGTAATGAAACCAAAACGTTAATATTTGTATTCAATAAAATAAAAAAAACAAAAAAACTGAATTTTACTACAAGACAATATAATTTTCATTATTTACCTCATATTTGTACACTCTAAAGCTTTAGTAGCATCTTCTTGTGTTTCAAACTGCACGAATGCAAAGTTCCTTCGAATTCGGACATGAAGAACATTTCCATAAGGTTCAAAATGTTTTTCTATATCACGAACTCTAGTTCGGATTGGATCAAAGTTAATCACAAACAAGGTTTTTGTTGGCCTCTGGTTTGCCTTTGATCCATCACGATGACGTCCACGTTCACCCTGCCAAAGGAAAACAATAAGCTCCTATTAAAACCAGGTAGGATACTGTGATATCTCATCAATAAGTAAATAAAACCAAAATATAGTTATGAAAACATTATCATACCCTAGCCCACTCCACAGACAGCCTTCGCTTTTCATGACCAAATGGAACATTGTCAAGTGCTCGAATTGCTTCTTCTGCATCACGCTCATCCTCATAATAGACAAAAGCAAAACCTGCAACAAAACTAGTATTAGAGGCATAGATGATTAAGAAAGACATCAGCATGTTATCCCTCACCAGAAGTACATCAGCCAAACCAGGAAATCATTTTCCCTGTCAGGAACAAAGGAATACAACACCTGAATATAAGTGAGGGCTGATGCACATGAAGCTGTAGAGGCGTTGAATGAGGAACAAAATCATGATTGCAAATAAAGGTTAAATCCAAAATTCAGATCTGAGACTGCTAAGCATGCTTCTCCATTCAGACAGCACAAGTGATTTCAGAAATAGAATGGCATGACTTGACAGAATTTCATTGATCCCCTATTTTCAGATAAGCTACGCATGGCTTAATAAATTGATTGATGATCCCACTAAGAACATTCTGGTGGAAATGTCAATGTTGGGAGATGATGAGGTGAGTGACGAATGATCAGATGAGAAAATGCAGATCAGTGGGTAGAAGGAGAGCAGGCAAGCAAGAAGGTTTTCTTCCAAAAAAAATTTGCAGAGAGGTTGGCAAGCCAAGACAGAAGCTCGGCATGTTTTCCCTTAGTAGAAGTTCCTGCGCCAAAACAAACACTTAAAAACCAGAGGATTTTCTTTCCAAAGGCATTGCAATTGTGGCTTCCATTATTCCTACCAGGCCATAGGAACTACATATTCAAGCCACAAAAGCATCCATATGCTCACATCCAAATTCCAAAACACGGCTATGAGGTCCCATTTAGAAGAACATCTTATTTTGTTAATTTTCTTTAACCACCGTTATTAAGTCCTTGGGCTCCCCAATGGAAGCCCAAGGTTATCCCCAGAAGCTACAATCTATGGACCAGCTATGAGATCACTACTCAGGACTATAGCTTAGTCACACTTAAGTTCCTCACCCCTCTCCAAGAATGTGTTCTGTGGGGATTCGAAACCATGTCTTTCCCCACAAGCTCAGTGTGTTGCCAACGAGCCACACCCTCTGTTTTACTCATACACTAACTTCACAAAATGAGTGACAACTAGTTGTCTTAAAAGACTCTCACAGTTTACACTAAATGACACAGCATATGGGCAACACGAAATCGGTTGGACAACTGACCATTCAACATGTCAAGTAAAAATCGGAGCTAATATTCAAAAAGGGACAAAAGAGTAGGGTTTGCTCACAAAAATTTAAAAAAACAATAAACTCAACAAAAACAAATTCGTACTTCATCATCACCGCTCACCAGGCAAGAGAAACTAATGACAAATCGAAAGAAACAAAATCCCACTAAAAATACTTTGGTTGATTATGCGAACCGGGAGGGCTTTACCAGATTTCATATCCACGCGGTCAATCCTTCCATACTTTGAAAACAACCGTTCAAGCTCCGATTGACGAGTATCATACTCCAAGTTCCCAGCAAAAATCGGCCTCATCCTCTTCGTCCGAATCGCTTTCAGAATTAAAATCGTCAATAGATTAACCTAACAAACAAAAACGAAAAAGGTGTAAACCCACCAATGCCCTAAAACCCCTTTATCACTAACCCCACTTTGGTGTTTAAAAAATTCGATGAGGGGAATCGCAGAAAATTCCTTTGTCCAGAAACCCTAATGTGAAAGGTGAGAGAAATTGAGAACTTACCTGACAGAAAAATAAAGGCTTTTGAAAATTTTGGGTGTCGAGAAGAAACTGATAACTTTAAATATAGTAGGGTAGCAAGTTGGATTGGGTTTAATCCAATTTCGAAATGAGCCCAAAACTAAAAACCTAATTTCGTTTTGTTTTTGTGATTTTTTTTTATATATTTTTAGTTCATTAATTCTTAGAAATTTTAATTTTTAATCTCTAAATAAGTATTTGGTGGATTTTATTTTCTTTAATAATTTTACTTTTTCACATTAATACTTAAGTGATGTTGTTTTAAAGATTATATTGATTATTATGTGATTTTAGTATACAGAAAGTAAAAATTGTGGAGATAGAAATACATGTAATTTTTATTAATAAATTATGTTTTTAGTCTCTTATTTTTACGAGGATACTCTTATTTTTATGAGGATAAAGACCAATTAAGCTCACATACAATAAAATTTATATATCTTAATTTTTTTTCTTTTAATACTTCAATTTTGTTGATAATAAATAAAAAATTGATTTTTCATTGTGTAGTAGTTGAGGGTGTGCTCCTCAAACCATGAGGTCCTCTGTTTGCACTTGCCTTTGTGGTGGTGAGCATACATTCTCATCACAATCTAGTCGAAAATCTATTAAATTATAGATTTTGGGTAAAAAATCTAATCGAAAAACTTGTATAATTTGTTGATCGACTTATTTTAATTCCTTTGTTGTTTTCATCTCACCATAACATTAACAACAAAATTTAAAATTGAAACAAATCAAATGTTTATTTAAAAGTGTGAAATAAATTTGGTAAAAGTTGAGAACCTGCAAACATATTTTACTTTCTTTCTTTTTTTAGTTTATTTTTGTACTACTCAATCTATGAAATCTGGGATATTAATATTTATTAGATATTAACAAGAGTATCATCATATGTGGGATGTATCTTAAACTCGACATCCTATCTATACGTTCATCGTGTTAGAACGGTCCACATAAAATACAAAACTCATCAATCTTTTAAAAAACATAACTAACATGGTTAATAACTCTAGTAAGAAAAAATTTATTCAGATCATAATTGATTAAGATGTTTACTTTTTTTAAAATTAATTTTAGAAGGTAATTTAGTATTTATTTTGAAGCCAATACTTTTCTAAGAAATAATTAATATTTTAGTTTATGGCATGTAAATGATAAATATTTATGTCCACCTGATTAAAATTTATTAATAAATATGTTTCAAATTCATAAATTATATTATGATTAATAAATACTTTTAATATATATTATATTTTATATTCATTATAATAATTTATATTGTGGTATAAGATTTCTTTTTTATTTTAATTTTTTAAGACTATTGAAATTTAATGTAGAAGTAAAAATAAAATAATGAAATAAAAGAGTTAAAAGTGTTTTACAAATCAAATCTATTAAAAAAATAAAAGATAAGTGATTTGATAAGGTGAAAAGGAAAATTTAGAGATTAAATAGTAAATCAAATTAAAATTAAGTAGTATATTTTAAATGAATAAAAATAAACTTAAATTAAATACTCAACATAACTTAATAAGAGTAAAAATAACTTTTAAATATAGTTTTGTTAAAAATATTTGCATAAGATAATAATTTGTTATAAAAATCAACTTGTGCAGATTTGTTATAAAAATCAACTTGTGCAGACTTGAACACAAGTCCTTGATATATAATTAGGTTAAATACTATAGAGGAGAAATTTGTTGATCATAAGATTTTTATTTTCATCCATTGTTATGTAAAAACACATTATTTAGAGTTTGCATGTGAGAAGTGCAAAAATTTAGATTTATGATATAGTAGTTTTCTTCCATAGTTTATAGTGTATAAATCCATTTTCATCTCTTAAATTCCAATTGTTAGGTTTTGATTTACCATAAAAAAATAATTGTGATCTATCAACTTGATATCTAATATTTAACTAAATGTTTTCCACATGAAATACACACATATCAACCAATAAACACAACCCCATTTATATCAAACCTAATAATATTTCACAATCAAATCATCAATACCTCTCATATTACCTAATATTTCAAATTTACTTTACCATCTAAACCTTGTGTTTCTCCTTATTGATATTTGTTTCCTACAATCTTATTTCAGAGAGAAGTTCTTCTGAATTTTCTTTCATACTCTTTTTACAATAACTAACAATTCAAACGCAATTGTAACAAGTAAAAAGTGTTGCTTTTGAATTCTAATACAATAAATTATGGTTTCTGACATAACAAAACACAATATAGTCTCCTTATAAAAATAGAGAAAAAGTAAATACAAAAAGTGAATAATAAATTATTCTTCAACCAAATAAATGATATATATCCTTGTTAGTATTTTTCTCTTCTCATATTCCTACCATCTTATTCACATGTACCCTTCTATCCACTTTTCTTGTTGTGATAAAAGTCAATGGAACTTATTTTAATTTCAAACGTTAAGAATACAACTTTGACAGAGACAAGTGTAGTTGGTCATCTTTGTAAAATTGCAAAACACGACATCATGCATAGAAAAGGAAAGAGGAAATTACATGGAAGCTTCCACAGTGAGAAAGTTCTATGTGTGGCAAATAGTTAATAATATTTCCCCATCGAGGTTTGGTATGACCAAATCACACTTGGTAGAAAAAAATAAGAAAAAGGAGAAGGTTAAAAAGAAGAGAAAGTAAAGAGAAAAGAAGAAGGCATTATTATATATGTTCTTTCAAAAAAAAATTTGGCTACAACAACTGTGGTACTAATTTTGAATGAGAATGATAACATTCAAATGAAAAGTTCTTTGGTATTTGCATACGTAGTAGGGACTAATAAAGCTGTTACTGGTTATAATTACAGTGCAATTGTACAAGTTGTCCTAATTATGACATTAACACTTAACCTAACACCCTACCATAAATCATTCTCACACTTTATAAATAATTTTCTAACATGTTTTAGTTTTTATTATTTTAATAATAAATCAAGACTATGTTAATTTTCTGTTAAAAAAAATCTGACTGATGAATACTTCTTTGTAATTATAATTTTGTCATATACAAAACTGAACCAGCTATTATTATTTTAAAAGTGAATCTCAACAAGAAAACAGGATTTAAAAACAACATATACATTTCAGAATGGTAATGGTGTTGTGTACTTGTTGCCGTGCTTCCCACTACCTGCAGACAACGCGTTTGTTCACCAACCTCTTCTCACCTTAGACATAATTTTTCTTTTCAGTTTTTTAATGATAGTTTTGTTCGAATTCGCTGATCTTTAACTATTAATATTATCTTCATTTTCAATCAATATTCTCATTTATCATATCTTTGACGAATCACTAAGCAACAGAGCAGTTTGCTAGTGTGAGTGTTACACAAAATAAGCATCCAAATATAATAACAAGTGTATTTAAAGCAGAGAACTATTATATGAAATCAAACACAGACACGAACAAATTTCAAAATGTGGAACGTTGCAGTTAATAAATGCTGTTTTTCTTTGCAATTAATAAATACTGTTAAGCAAAGTCAAAAAGCAGAAAGTGGGGGTGTGCAGTTCGTTCCAACTCACACACCCCTTTAGAAAATTCTAAAGTAACTGACTGGACTTGAGAACTGGTTATAAATTATATTGGAAAGAAGAAGAATTTTTTAGGCATCAGATTCTAAAATTCTCTTTCACAGATGGGAGTTTTCCAACCCCACAACATCACAAAACAAGACAATTTATCTAAAGGTGTGTTCAAAGACAGGACTAATTGACCAGTGACTAATCCGCAGTCTTCACAACTTCTGTTTCTTGGACGAAAGGATTTTCATCCTCCAGCATCTTTGGAAAATTCCAGGCCTTAGCTTTGCTTGGTTTCCAAGCTAAGATAATTTGTCTGCTTCTTCTAATGGTACAAGTTTTGCTTTTACCATCTATGTTACTTAACCAAATATCTTGTTTCACCATGCACTTTATGCTGTGTGTGTGAGAGAGATAAGGTATGCAATTTGTCTGGATTTGATGTTCTCAAAATGTTTTTCATGTACCAAACTGTCCTGAAAACATGTCTTCTACAAGCACTTTGTCAGTTTACTTCCTGAAAACCAGGAAATGCTTTTTTTTTTTAACTTCATGTGATTTTGTCCAAGTTGACATGGTTGAAATTGTTTTGTAGTGTTTTACTATCTGTTTAGGGAGTACTTTATTGTATGTGAATTTTTTAACAGCATGTGGAACATGGCTTCTTTGTGTTACATTTTTAATGTATAATTTCAGTGGTGAATTTGGACAAGAACAAGAAGGTTCCAATGGAGGAAAAACCATTCCCTGCATGGTCATGGTCTGTTGAACAGTGTTTGAAAGAGTATGAAGTGAAACTGGACAAGGGTCTGAGTACTCATGAGGTTCAGAAGCGGCGCGAGAAGTATGGTTGGAATGAGTTAGCAAAGGAGAAAGGAAAGCCCTTGTGGGAACTAGTGTTGGAACAATTTGATGACATGCTGGTGAAGATACTTTTGGCTGCAGCCTTCATATCATTTCTTTTGGCTTACTTTCACGGAAGTGACTCAGGGAAGCCTGGATTTGATGCATATGTGGAGCCACTTGTGATCATCTCGATTTTGGTCCTTAATGCCATTGTTGGAGTTTGGCAAGAGAACAATGCTGAGAGGGCTCTTGAAGCCCTCAAAGAGTTGCAATGCGAGTCTGGGAAAGTGTTAAGGGATGGCTATTTTGTGCCTGATTTGCCTGCTAGAGAGCTTCTTCCTGGTGATATTGTGGAGTTGCATGTTGGAGATAAGGTCCCCGCTGATATGAGAATTGCGGCTTTGAAAACCTCAACATTGAGGGTTGAACAAAGTTCTTTAACAGGAGAAGCAATGCCAGTTCTCAAGGGGACAAATCCTGTTTTCTTGGAAGACTGTGAGTTGCAGGCTAAAGAAAACATGGTATTTGCAGGCACCACTGTTGTCAACGGGAGTTGTATATGTATTGTTATCACCACAGGAATGGACACTGAAATTGGAAAGATACAGAAGCAGATACATGAGGCTTCTCAAGAGGACTGTGACACCCCTTTGAAGAAGAAGCTGGATGAGTTTGGTAACAGGCTTACCACTGCAATCGGTATAGTTTGTCTCATTGTTTGGGTTATCAACTACAAGAACTTCATTTCTTGGGATGTTGTCGATGGATGGCCCTCAAACGTAAAATTTTCATTCCAAAAGTGTACCTACTATTTCAAAATTGCCGTTGCCCTTGCAGTTGCTGCAATCCCAGAAGGCCTTCCTGCGGTTATCACAACTTGTTTAGCACTCGGTACACGGAAAATGGCCCAAAAGAATGCAATTGTGAGAAAGCTTCCTAGTGTGGAAACTTTGGGATGTACTACTGTGATATGTTCAGACAAAACTGGCACTTTGACAACAAATCAGATGGCTGTGACACAATTCTTTACTTTGGGAGGGAAAACCACTGCTTCTCGACTCATTAGTGTTGAAGGCACAACTTATGATCCCAAAGATGGGGGAATTGTTGATTGGGGATGCTATAACATGGATTCTAATTTGCAAGTCATGGCTGAAATATGTGCTGTTTGCAATGATGCTGGGATTTACTTCGATGGTCGCCTTTTTAGAGCCACAGGTTTGCCTACTGAAGCTGCTCTCAAAGTGTTGGTTGAAAAGATGGGAGTTCCAGATGTGAAGTCAAGGACCAAAACTCGTGATAATGCAGAACTTTCTGCAAACAACTTGATGAATGTCAACACTGTGGTGAAGTTAGGTTAGCAAATGGACTCAACTCATGAAAGGTGAATAAATTGTCGAAGTTCTGTAGTGCTAGGAGTGTGACAAAGTATTTTTTAATTTTTGTTGTACAGGATGTTGTGAGTGGTGGAATAAAAGATCCAAAAGGGTAGCTACGTTGGAGTTTGATCGCATTCGGAAGTCAATGAGTGTTATTGTTCGTGAACCAAATGGTCAAAATCGGCTTCTTGTCAAGGTGACTTGATCTGATGCTTTATCACCACTTTGGCTTTTATCAAAAAAAAATTATCAACAGTTGTTTGAACTGAAGCGTATTACTATGCGCAGGACAAACCATTTAGCATCGTTTGTAACAAAAAATGACACTGCTGCATATTTAAATGATATTGAAATAGGAGCTTTCGGGATTTTAGCATGTTTTTTACTTTGCATTCAGGGAAATGTACTAAAATGAGTAGAAATGACAAGTGAAATTTACTTAGACAAGTAGAAATGGCAAGGTTACCTTGATTTGACTATATTTCCAAGATGAGCAAAAAGGAGCCAAAAGGGTTTTGTTTGTGATTCAAATTTTGACAGGGCCTTTCTTGTCCCTTGTGTCATACATTTTTTAATGATTATAACTTTCTTTGCGTGATGCTAGTATGTTATCTTTTCTTTTCTTTTATATGTTTTCAATTCTCGAAGTCACATTTTTCAGTTTTCACTGACATTATGGCTTTTGATTTGTGTCTCACCAATTCTTAACTTGTGGGGTATGTTTCACTAGGTAGAACGATTATCTTTATATCTAAGCTAATGGTAAAATGTCTCCTTGAGTAAATTGTAGTTGTTTTGCTATTCTCTATTCACAAACTGTGACCTTTTCTTTTAATGTCTGGTTTCATCTAGTGCTGTTTTTTGAGCTCTTACGTAGTTGAATCACAGGGTGCTGTTGAGAGTTTACTGGAGCGTAGTTCACACGTGCAACTTGCTGATGGATCTCTGGTTCCAATAGATAATCAATGTAGGGAACTACTTCTTCAAAGACTCCAGGAGATGAGTGGGAAGGGATTGCGTTGCTTGGGTTTTTCATACAAAGATGAATTAGGAGAATTTTCAGACTATTATGCTGACAATCATCCTGCTCACAAGAAGTTGCTTGATCCAACACACTATTCATCCATTGAAAGTGATCTAGTTTTTGTTGGCATTGTTGGCTTAAGAGTAAGTTTGTGTCATACACTTAGCTATGGACCAATCAATGAATCAATCATCATTCTTTTGTCATGCAACCTTTTGAGGACATCCATTTAGTTCATAATAATTTTCTTGATCATTCAGGATCCTCCTCGTGAGGAAGTTCACAAAGCAATTGAGGATTGCAAGGAAGCTGGCATAGGAGTTATGGTAATAACTGGAGATAATAAGTCAACTGCAGAGGCTATTTGCCGGGAAATCAAATTGTTCTCTAAAGATGAGGATCTCAAAGGGCAAAGTTTGACTGGTAAGGAATTCATCACTCTTCCTCATTCAGAACAAGTTAAAATATTGTTGAGACCTGGAGGCAAGGTTTTCTCTCGAGCTGAGCCTAGACACAAGCAAGAAATTGTTAGACTGCTGAAGGAAATGGGGGAGATCGTTGCAATGACTGGAGATGGTGTGAATGATGCACCTGCACTTAAGCTAGCCGACATAGGGATTGCTATGGGCATAACTGGGACAGAGGTAACATAACTTTTGCTTTAGTGGAGTGCAACTTTGTTTTATGTCAATGTCATATGATAACCCTCCGTTTCTCTCTTCTTTCTTCTGTTGTAGCATTGAATTTATGTGAGTATTGCCATTATAAGTTGAAATTATGGATAAAACTAAGATACAATTCTGTAGGGACTTTTGGTACTGTTTTTCAATTAAAGTTGAAGTTTCATCTCCGTAATTAGTGAGAAAAGGGTCTGTATTAAATGTCAGCATAGTTTATGGAGGTGAAATTCTAATTCTAATTGGATAAAAACACAAAGTATATAAGTTTTTGCCTATTTCTATTCTTTAGAAACATCAGCATGAAGTGTGAACCGTGTATTAAATAAAAATAAGTTGAGACCTGAGATGTGTCTTCTTGGACGTTTAGCATTCTGATTACCTTGCCTACTAAACACTGCAGGTTGCAAAAGAAGCATCAGATATGGTGCTTGCAGATGACAATTTTAGTACCATAGTTTCAGCTGTAGCTGAGGGTCGCTCTATTTATAATAACATGAAGTCATTCATAAGGTATGACATCTCTCTTGGTATTTCATCTTGAATCTGATTTATCTAGACTAATCCTTCACATTTGCTCAATCTTCTTCAGGTACATGATATCATCCAATGTCGGGGAAGTAATATCCATATTCTTGACAGCTGCTTTGGGGATCCCAGAATGCATGATACCAGTGCAACTTCTATGGGTGAATTTGGTTACTGATGGTCCACCTGCAACAGCTCTTGGTTTTAACCCTGCTGATGTTGATATCATGCAGAAGCCACCTCGCAGAAGTGATGATCCATTAATAAGTTCTTGGGTTCTTTTCCGTTATCTGGTAAATTTTGCTTAACTCTCTTCAATTTAACTAACAACTTTGCAAATTAATGCTCGAGTCTATTGTCATTCTGTACAAAACTTATATGCAATTCCTTAACTCAGAATTTGAGTTTCTGGCTTCTATACAAACGTTTACAATACATATTATTGAGATAAAACTTCAATTTTATTCAAAGAGTAATACCAAAATCATCTAAAGAATCACATCTAAATTTGTTCATTCTTAAATACTATGCTCATTTCAGGTAATTGGTTCCTATGTGGGAGTAGCAACAGTTGGCATTTTTGTCTTGTGGTACACTCAAGCATCCTTTCTTGGCATCAATCTTGTGAGTGATGGTCACACAATTATAGAATTCTCCCAGCTTCGCAATTGGGGGGAGTGTCCCTCGTGGTCTAATTTCACTGTTGCTCCATTTGATGTTGGAGGTGGTCGCTTGATCACCTTTTCAAATCCTTGTGACTATTTCTCAGTTGGCAAAGTAAAGGCCATGACTCTCTCTCTCTCAGTCTTGGTGGCAATTGAGATGTTTAACTCTTTGAATGCTCTCTCAGAAGATAATAGCTTGAGGAAACTACCACCTTGGAGGAACCCTTGGCTTTTGGTAGCCATGTCAATATCATTAGGACTCCATTGCCTCATACTCTACACTCCATTCCTTGCAGAAGTGTTTGGAGTCATTCCTCTTAGTTTCAATGAGTGGTTTATGGTCCTTTTAATATCAGCACCTGTTATTCTTATTGATGAGATTCTGAAGTTAATGGCGAGGAGTCAAAGGAGGTTGACAAAAGAGAAAGAAGCATGAAGTCTTGGGTACATGGCCACTATAGAAAGCAATAAGACCAGATGAAGATTGGATGATAAATGGCGTGTCAATCCAAATTCTTTGATACATTTTTTCCCTGACTTCAGGAAAATTGCAGTTCATTAGTTTCTGGCAAGAAATTTGTCACTATTTATGATCATTGCAGTAAATATATTGTATAAACATTTTGTTCAATTGCTCTTTTACTTTTTTACTTTTTTCCTTTGAGAAAAATCTGAATGCTAAGTCAAAGAAAAAAAAGGAAGTTCTCTATATGTTTTGGTGTTCAACACTACAAGTAACATATTAAGTTTGAGGCTTTTCTGCACAATACTTGCAAGTGATGTTTTCAGAAAAAATGCATATTTTTGTACGTTAGCATAATACCTATGATGAAATAACAAGTCAGGGATTAAATTGATAGATCCTTAGCATTTAGGAACTAAAATGATTTATGGGTGTTATAAGAGTGGGTAAAAAATCCAAATTGTCAAATCCAATTCATAATTATCCAAATCCATATTATTTTTAATCCATTTAAATAGATTTATCTCAAATCTCAATCCATATTTTTTAATTTTAAATCCAATCCATTTAATTCAACATGTATTAGATATAGATTAGAAATATTTTTAGATTATCCAAAATAGATTTTGACTTGGCCTGAGTCTAGGATGAGTCGTGTCAATTTGGACCCATATATTTTTTCTTCTTTCTTTTACCCTACTTTCTTTAGTCAACCATTTGAGAACTTTTTTTAATCATAAGATATTATATTCAACTAAAAAATAAAATAAGATAATATAATATAAATAGTTTTATAATATATTATAGTTTTCACACTACTTCTTAAATTAAGTTGTGAAAGTTCCAAATATTTCAATTTTAGTTTTTACTTAAAGTTAAATGCAGATATAGGTAGAAAGACTTTTTACTCAATCTAATATTTATTTATACAATATTTTGAGTATTAAATATATATATATATATATGAAGGTTTCGTGATTTGTTTTTTAGGCGACAAAGTAAATTAGTTTACATTTATTTTTTGTGTTGTATAGGTTTGAAGGCATATAATTCTTTTCTTTTGACTTCTTTCTTTTTCTTTTTAAAGAAGAGAAACAACAAGAAGAAAAGTAAGAAGAAGAAGAACAAAAGAAGAAGAAGAGAAACAACAAATGAAAAAGAAAGGGAAAAAGAAAGAAGAAAGAAGAAAAAGAAAGAAGAAAGAAGTAAAAGAAAGAAGAAGCGAGAAGAACAAGAAAAAGTAAAAGAAAAGAAAGAAGAGAAAGGAAAGGAAAATGGTTTTTTGACACCCAATGCTCCACTCTACACCTCACTAAATATTAATATTTTAATCATTTTTATTTTTTTAAATTTGGAAATTATTTTAACATTTTTGCATTTTGCCTATCTTTTCATTAATGAGATTTTTTTAATTTTTTTAATTTTTTTTATTACAAATATTAATATTTTGTTGTGGGTGTAAAGTGGAGTAGGGTGTCAAAATATCATCACCCGAAAAGAAAGAAGAGAAAAGAAGGTTTCATGATTTGTTTTTTGTAGGCTACAAGGTAAATTATTTTTACATTTTTTTCATGTATTGGTTTGAAAGGATATATTTCTTCTTCTTCTTTATTTTTCTTCTTTCTTTTACTCCACTTTCTTTAGTCAACCATTTGAGAACTCTTTTTATTTATAAGAGATTATATTCAACTAAAAAAATAAAATAAGATAATATAATATAAATAGTTTTAAAACAACTAATTATTATAATTTTAAAACTAATTGTATAGTCTACACTTGTTTTACCATTTGCTTGTATTAAAAGTGGCTTATATATCAACACGTTTGGTTGGCAGAAATGAGAATGGAGGAAAATTTCAGGGTTGCAATTTTGGGGTATCCACTATGAGTCGAAACTCTTTATCATTAGTTGCTCAAATCAAGATCCAAATGATATTCAAATGCACTTCTATTAAGCTTTATCATTTCATAAACTCCATCAAGCAAGGCAAGAATTTCGTTCCTTCTAGGATGTGATCTATCTTCCACAATGAACTTATGCAGTTGACCTCCCTCTTCAATGAAACTATGTCCTGCTGACTTTGTAATTTGGTTGCCCTTCATCACTTTCCTGAGCTTTGCAACTCCATCCCATTGGCCAACTGATGCATAAATGTTGGAAAGAATAACATAGTTCCCAGGATTCCAAGGCTCAAGTACAAATAGAGACTCTGCTGCAACCTCAGCCAGTTCAACATTACCATGGAAGCTGCAAGCTCCCAACAAAGCCCCCCATATCACCGAGTCTGGTTTCATGGGCATACTTTGTATTACCTCATAAGCTTCTCTCAAATGCCCGGCACGGCCTAGGAGATCAACCATGCATCCATAGTGCTCTAGTTTGGGAATAATGTGGAAGGCTGTGGTCATTGACTTGAAAATATGTCTGCCCTTTTCAACCATGCCTCCATGAGTGCATGCCAAGAGGAGCCCCACGAATGTCACATCATCAGGTGAAGTTCCTTCCCCCTGGCATCATCAGTGATACAGACACACATAATTAGCATCATTTACAACTTCTCAAGGTTGAAAACCACTTCATGGGTGTTTGGAACTGCGTGCGTACTTGGATTCATATTAAATAATTTCAATATCACATTGAAATAAGAATTAATGTGATTTTAAGCAAATGTTCACTTGTTTGGTTCCACGTTAAAAATGATTCTGGGTCCATAGTTTATTTTGAATTGAAACAAAAATTTAAGTACTTTTTTTTTGCATTAGATAAACAAATTTACACTGGATTTTACAACTAATCTGCTTTTACAGTAAGTGCAACATTACCAGTTGCAGCTTCCACGTCGTCGCATGTTAACGTAAGGTACGGACACAGTTCCAAACACACGGTGCCTTAAAATGGTTTATTATTAATATGACATTTTGAAGGAAATAAAGAAGAAAACCAGCCAAGCTGCTTACCAGCATTTGATCATAAAGCTCAAAGGCCTTGCAACATTGTCCATGGACAGCCAAACCCATGATCATTGAATTCCAAGAGCACAAGTTTCTGAACCTGCCAATCTCATTGAACACCCGCCATGCAACATCAATCTTACCACATTTTGCATACATCTCCAATAAAGCATTGCTTACATATAAATTCTTAAAGAACCCATTCTTCCTTGCGTATGCTTCAACCCTCTGCCCAATCTCCAGTGCTCCAAGATTTGAACAAGCTGGCAAAATGCTTGCCAAGGTTACTTCATTGGGCACTATGCCTTTTTCCTGCTCCATCTTCAGGAACAACCCCAAAGCCTCACCAAACTGTTTATTTCGCGAGTAACCAGATATCATGGTGGTCCATGACACCAAATTCCTAGTAGGCATCAATCCAAACAACTCTAACGCCCCCTCCATATCACCAAATTTTGCATACCCAGACATCATAGCATTCCATGTGGGTACCCCTCTCACTGGCATTTCATCAAACAATTGGCGTGCAAGTCCCAACGTGCCCACTTTGCAATACATATCAAGCAAAGCAGTGGCTGCAAAGAGGTCAGGTTCAAAGCCTGATTTGATGAAATGGGTATGGAGCATTTGGCCAAGGGAATGGGAAAAGAGGGAAGTGCATGCAGAGAAGAGGAAGTTGAAAGTGTGTTGGTTTGGTAAGAAGCCATGAAGGCGCATTTGGTAGTAAAGGGAGAAGCATCGGTGCTGGTGTTGGGGATGGGAGGAGTAGGCTTGAATGAGCTTATTGTAGAGAAAAAGGTTTTGCTTTGGGGAATGATGCAACACCATGTGTGCATAGTGAAGGTTTGGGATTTCAAGTAACTTCTCAATGAGGATTTTGGTGTTGTCTATGCCATTTCTTAGAGTGTAACCATGGATTTGCTTTACTTGCCTCATTACATCACCAAACTTTTTATGGGTTTGAGTTCCTCAAATGTTGGACACTTGAAGTTCTATGTTGTCTCAGATGATGTCACTTCTGAAGACAGTTTGATTGATTCATATGTTTCTGTTTCTCTTTTATTTTGTTGTTTTCTTGTTATCAATCGCCGTTTAACTAAACAATTAATTATGATTTATTAATGTTATTATCATATCGTACTAACATACACAAGTAGAAAAATTAAAATTAATTAAAAATAAAAAAACATAAACTCATTTAGAAAAACATTATTATAATAAATAAATCCTAGGGGACATTACAATTTTCTTACTTTATTTCTCTTTTTGACCGTGTTAAGATATTATTATACATATATTTGATAAAAATCCTCAATTTTCACATTTTAATACTTTAATCTACTAATTAAAAAATGAAAATAAAAACATTAATAATTCACACGTATTTTTCTCAATAATTTTTTTTCTTATTTATTGTTTTTCATAAAATTTTAATGGTTATATTTTTGTAACTCGTTTACATATTACATATAAAAACCAAGTCAGAAAAAAAAACTTAAATTTTAGCATAATCTTAAGAATTGATAGTAGAAAAATACTCGTCCAAACTAATAGAAAAAAAAAACATTTCAAATTGAAAAACAATTATACTAGTCTACTATTCAGATTGGGAGAGTAGAAAAATATCATAAATTTGGCTGAATTTTTTTTCATGAAAAGGATTTACACATACACAAAATTCATAAAATTAAATTATATCATAAGTCTTTTTTAATGTTTAAAAATCTTGTTAAATACTGCAAAAAATATTTTAAAAAAATCTTGAAATCTCAATTTAATATACCTTCTTTGATGTTGACTCCTACAAAGTAAAAAATCCATAATATATATCTATATATATACTTTTAAAACGAATATGATTTAAGACTTTAATAAAATAAAATTTTATGTTAATTTTTAAAAAATTTAATTTCAGTATATTTTTTTATACTTCAATTTTTTTCAAAATTTAATTCTTTCAGTATAATACTTTTAAAACTAACTATCAAAATATAAACATCAACACAACTTACCTGTTGAATGCTGCAGTGATCGTATAGCACAAATTTCATTCAAACATAAAAAAATAAAATCAGTTATACTCTGTTGAACAATTTAAATTATTAAATGAATCTTAAGAACAATTTTATTTAAATGCCACTTTTTTAAGTTGAAGTTTATGACTTCAAAATAAGACATGATAACAGAATGACACTATTGTAGTGACCAGAAAAGTCACATCATGAACCACATAAAACTTGTCCAAAATGAATGAAAGTTAAGTTTTTTCATTAAATTGGGTAAATTAAAACGAGAGGCTACAAAAATATGAAAACGTGTGTGCATCAAAATAACAGCTGATGTTACTTCTTGACTCCTGTGCTGTCATATTCTTGGTTGCATAAATATTTTGTACAGCTATAGTTCATTCAACATCATAGCAAAGATGATGATGAACATCTTCACTATGTAAGAAGTATCAGAAAGAGTTCAAATAGCCAAGAATGCAATTATTCCAGAGAGGTTTTCTTTGTATTCATTTTACACCAAACAATAACAAGAATCAATCTTCAATTGTACAATCTATATATCTGAGACGTTTAATATAGGCCTCGAATAAATCCCTGCATGTTCAGTTTCCTTGACACACTAACTACCCAAACTGAACATGTGTGACATTGGTTCAAGAGCTAAAGGGACACTTCATGAGAACAAGCCAAGTGCACACTTGCAAAGCTTCTTGGTCAAATGGTTACAAGAATGAGGAACACCATGTGGGGTTATCCTGGTAGGTGAAACATCATGTTGTTGCACTGAGGAAAGCAGTTAAATCTGTTAAAGTAGCAAAGGTTGCATTTCCTGTCCCAGCATGTAGTTGATGTCATGCACAGATGCATCAATGGAAGGTTATTTATTTCACATGGTTAAGCTTAGCTCTTCAGTACACAAACTTGAACCAACATTATTCTTTAGAAAAATGAAGATTGATCATGAAGCACGTTCAAATGTACCAATATTCTAGCTGATGTGGATCTAACACTACCATTACCCCTCTGAGTCAAATCAACTAGAGCCATTTGAGCTGAGGGTCCATACATCTGTTTGAATTCGGGTAGACGAAAAATCCTTTCCAAAGCATTTAGAGACTTCTCCAGCAAGCCAGGGGAGGGGGAACCAAGATATCTGATTATAAGTGGTATGGCCTTTGCTTCTGCAAGCACAGCACTACCACTCTGCAGTCTTTCATCTTCTATCAATGTTAAAAGAGCATCCAAAGAAGCCTCACAAACTCCAGGATCAGATTCCTGTAGAGTCCTTGTGAGTGGTGCCACTGCGTTGGCGTCCAAAAGACAAAATGATGATTTGACTGAGCATATTCCTCCATGAACCATGCAGCCAATATCTGTAGGAGCTGAGAAGCACCATAGTCCTTTGCGCCTCGGTATTGGCCTGCTCAGCATAAATGAGCTTCTAGAAAATTGAGCAAGACACTGCGCCACGCGTTGTTTTGTCAAGGTGGTTCCATTTTCAAGCAGTTGCACCAAAACAGTTATGATTCCTGTTTCAGCTGCACTTTTTTGCCATTCCAAGTTTGTTGGAACAGTAAAACGACGAAGGGCACCAATGGCATTCTCAACTAAATTTCTTCTTTGTTGGACATAATTTTTAATGATTTGCAGCGCCCCACCATCCAAAAGCCATTGAGTTATGTGGTCAATTTCTGGAAGATAGCATATCAATCCCATGGCAGAAAGTATTTCCTCTTCATCAGATGAAGTTTTTATGATCCGGAGTAGAGTATTGATGCATTTCTGGTTCACGTACTCCTGTATGATGGCTTCATCACAATTCTCCACCAAGCAAGAAAACAACTTTACAGCACTTGCTCGTAGGTTTTGGTTTTCATTCTCACACAGTTCAACCAATTTTGGAACAGCTGGGTACTGTTCATAAATAAGCAGAGTAATTCTGTTATGGTAAATGCAACAAACACTGGAAAATAGTCTCAACATTTGGATAAGAAACAAGTGAAGGAATGACATAACAGCAGTGTTTATGCAGAACTGGACATCTTAAGCATGAGAACAGATATTAGTATACCATCTTATAAAAAGTGTGGATTAAACTAACTCAACTTACTATTATTTGACCATATTTATAGTTAGATGTGAGATCCCTAATATTAGTTCGAATACATTTTTATTTGAAACTAAACAATCCCAAAAGAATGGTAACATAAGCATGGGAAGAAAAGTGGGATGTAAAACAATTCAATTGATACCTATTTTACTTTTTCTTTTCTTGGGGTATTAATGTTTTACTGCAAATTCAGGTGGTTTACTGCTCATCTGTATCAGAAGTTTAACCTCCTGTTGGCCAGTAGGCAAGTTTCAGAAGACTAGCAAGTTATGACACCATTGACTATCAGATATCAGTCATGACATATTACAGTAAAAGAATTGCAATTCAGAAAACTAAGGAAATATGAGAACAATTTTGTTTGCACCATATCTAAGCCAAATGTAAAGAATTTCTAAATAGAGTGGTAAGAAAACAATTCTGAAAGCAATTGTTTCCGGGATGCTTGCTCAATTAAGCATGCAATATTCATGCAGCCAGAATCTACCCATTGTATGTCTTTGGTCTTAAGTTAATAGAAAGTTACACTTAGATGCATGATGTCCAAGGAAAGACTTGGTCTACTGATAGTATCAACTTTTTATTCTTTTCTATATTTGCAGATTTTGCCTTAAACATGATACCTTTCAGAACTTAAAAGATGCTAGCACTTTTCTATGTGTTGGAATTGACAATGTTGAGTGGTTTTCCGATTTAAAGCACTGGTGTAGTGATTTAACAGAAAAACATTTCTAGCTGTTGTAAGTGCACTCAGCTTCAGTAAGATTCATACCTCTTTCAGTTTGGTTCTGATAAACGAAGCCGAGGGTGTTTGACACAAGGCATAAAAGGTCTGGATAATGTTCTGTTGCACAACAGGCTCTGTGACACTAACTAAATTGAAGAGATTGAAAACATCATCATCAGAATCGAGTAATAAAACAGGTGTTTGAGCGTCCTGAGAGATAGTTGATGCAGCAAGTTGCACGATTATGGTTGATAGATCTCCCCACAAACTTGTAGTGGGTATGCTTTGATTGAAAAGGAGGTTAAGTAGCGGCCGTGCAGCCCCCTGTCTTATCATTTCCTGTCCAGTTTTCTTTGAATTGGATAAATTCTTAAGAGCTTTAATAGCTTCTGCTTTCACCAGAACATCATTTTGTGAGAACATGTGAAGAAGAGGAACCAGTACACCACCATCAAACAAGGACTCTCTATTATGGTCAGTTAACTCCATTTCTACTAAATTTTTTGCCATAATCATCTTTACATCTTCTGGTCCTGTAGAAAGAGCAGGAGAAACAGATTATGGAAAAGGCTTGTTCTCAGATAATCACCCTTGTCTTTTTGTTGCCAACATTCAGATTGATTGTAGTTTCCTTAACTGAAATTTATTCAGTTCTTATATGCATATCTTTTAAACAAAAAGAAGAGGGCAAAAAGCATTTGCAATTGAATATTAATAAACTAATTCCATTGTAGGTTAAAGAATAAACCTGTGGAGAGACGCTGCAATAAATGCTTGAAATAATTTGCTTTTGCCATCTGTATAACATTCTGATCAGAGTATGCAAGATTCTCCAATAGCTCCGTTGCATCTCTAGCAGCTTGATTGTCATCTCCACTAGACATAGTCACCAATAGTAGTATGCAACCTTGAACTTTTCCAATGTGTTCTCGTGCCAAATCATATTTGGACAATTCAATCAGTAACGCCACTGCTATTTTTCTTACCTCTGTACTGCGTGCAAGAGACCGGACAATTGATTCAATTGCACCATCAGCCGTTGAAATTTTTACCTGCAGAAAGAAAGTTCAATAACATGGCTAAATGTCCATTATGAAATCGCATTTATTTCAATATGATGTAAAGCAGCATTTAAAAAGGAAGTATAAACAATCAATATTTTAGACACAAGATTAATTATGTTGAGAACAATACAAGGATGAAAGCTAGTTAAAAGAAGACAGAGGACCAAGGAGTACAACATAATCAAAATTCTAGATACCATTGTGTTGAAAATGATTTTCGATTCACAAGCTCATTATTTTGGTAGTGGATAAAAAGATTCTGACCGATGAGTCATGGACAAACCTATATAAGAGACGAAGATACCATTTTCAAGGTAGAATGTTGTGGAATTGATCAACAAAACCCGCTACAGTACACAAACGATATACAGAGAAAAAACACACTCAGAAATAACGTGGTTCATGAACTTCAATCTAAGTTCTCAACAGAATTCACTATAATTAAATATTAAAACTCTTAGTTTTTCTCTCACAATAACCTCTCTCAAACGCTGCATATCATCCACTGCAGTTAGACGGTCTAGGAACCTTAAGATAAGATTTTACTGAATCAATCTTCACACAGAACCTTAAGACAAGGTTTTACTGAATCAATCTTCACACAGTTAAACGCAGCATATTTAGGGTCTTTCTCCTTATATATTACTTATCTTGTTCATTCTACCTAATGTGGGACTTGTAACTCACATAATTCCTAGCAATTTCTAGAATCTTGCCTAAAGGAAAGTAGATTTACAGCCTACAGGTTCATGTTATTGAACCTAGAATCACTTTTAACCAAAATGTCTAGAATAAACTTATTTTATCTAAAACAATGGCTGTCATTGATCAATATATACTTTTAGAAAGCCAAATACTGAAAGTAGCAAATTTGCTATGCAGCTTGTTAAAAAATAAAAAAGGAGGGAGTACCAATTAATGTACCTTAGCTTCTTCACTATCCTTTGCCAGCATGCCAAGGATGACAAGAGAATGTTTTTTTATATCACGATTTCTTGATAGAATTTGGATGAGAGTTGGGATGTAATTCTCCAGAATAACCCATTCCCTGTGCTGTTCTTTTTCTTCACACAAATTCTGAAGATTTTTCAGATCAAGCAGCACTTCCTCATCATTCCCAGACAGGATTTTTTCTTTCAATGTAGCAATTGTAATCATTATATTTCTATCCTTCCACTCTTGTATGGATTGTTTCAGCTGTTTGTTAGGTCTCAAAATTGATGTGTCTAGGGGAATCAAGGTCAAGGGGCACAATTTATTTCCTTCTGCAAACCACTTTTCTATGGCACTTCTCTCAAATGTCTGTCCTGATGAAATTTCAACAGGATCCACCATAACATCCTGGGTGATGGTGCAATAAAATGACTGCAAAGGCTCCAATATTTGACTACCCAAAGATCGGCGTTTGGCAAAGTATTTGAGTTCCTTGTCCCTAGGTGATGAAGCTACATCAGCCCTTTCCAACAAAGCAATGATTTGATCCATTTGCATAGCTTCAGCTAACTCCTTCC
Organism: Phaseolus vulgaris; assembly: GCF_000499845.2. NCBI lineage: Eukaryota > Viridiplantae > Streptophyta > Magnoliopsida > Fabales > Fabaceae > Phaseolus > Phaseolus vulgaris. Next base: position 39,398,440 of record NC_023750.2, read on the forward strand.
TAACGCGTGCCTTTTCAATTTCACTCTTAAACTCTTCAAGTTCCAACTTTATTGTTGACCTCTCATTCCTAATCCCAACAGTCTCAGCAATGTGAAGTAGCAAGTTGTTTGCATAGGAACGATCAACATTGTTTTCCCTAATCCCTGAGTAAATTTTCTCTAAAATGGCTTCTTCATCTTGAGCTGCCTTAAATCCAGATGTCTGCATGCTGTCACATAGCTTTTCAATATCTTCAACAATTCCTGAAGAAAGACCTGTTGTGGCTAAAGGAATAAGATTAAGTGCCCAACTCAGCCGTTTTGAGTGATCCTCTAACTTCTTAGCAATGGACCTGGAGTTCACTAACAGATAAACCTTGCTCTTCTTGCTGCACTCTAGAGCTAGTAGCTTCGCATCTTTAATTTCTTTGTTCATGGTCTCAATGGCTTGGTTGAATGACTCAGAATCACTGACTTTTCCTTTCTTCAACTCTTCTAAGATAGGCTTAATTCTATCCAAGTAAGCACCAAGTTCTTTAAAACTATCCTTTTTCACAAGAACATCGTTAACATTAACTAGAAACTCAGAAATGATCTCTAAAGTTTGAGAAATGAGATTTCCAGCAGCATTAGAAGATAAAAGATCTAAAACCATCATCATGCAACACAACTTAGGCAAGGAAATAAGACCCTTTTCCTTCCCATGAAACAAGAACACGGTCACTAATGTTGGCAGAAGGGTAGCAGAAATTTCCGAAAACTTCTGATGGATACGCTTCCATACTCCTTCCAATTCAATTCCAAATGCCTAAATATGATATCAACACATTAAAGAAAAAAAGAGTTTATCAGATACATTTACCAATTATTTTACACATTGAACTAATAATGAATTTATAAGTAAACAATCAAAAAGTCCCAAAAAGATAGTGTCGGTCAAATTATTTCTTGAACAGGGAAATTATGTTTGAGGTTCTTGAATGTGCATTTTCCAGTTAAATAACTCCCTCCATCAAGAACCCTATAAACTTAATTGACCAAAGGAATACACATTACTAATATTTGGACCTGGCATCTTGTCCAACTTATTGTAAGGAAGAAAAGGAGAAAATTAAGATGAACGAAGAAGCTAAAATTGCTTTGACTACATTCATAAACAGAAGTTGATTTTTTCCAATTTGCAATATTCAATCAAAAAGAAAAATGCTTATAACATTATAAATTTGAAGAACTGTGTACAAGAGGGGTACAGTTGACTTGACTAATTGACACTCCTCTCTTCCTTGTACTTCTGCGATGCCAAATACTGCCATTCCATGTTATCTTTCTCCATTAACGTTTTCTCAGCTCCCAAGAAGAAGAAGAAGAAGACAAATTCATCTCCCAAAAAAGCTAGCTCCCCCACCCCCATATAACCCTTTTTGGTTAGCCAACAATACCAATCATCACACAATAGAAAGGACTCACTAACTACCTGCAAGTGAACTAAGTATGTTGTACCAAAAGCTTAAGGTAAACGTGAGGTCAAGAAAGCTAAAAAAGTGCAGTGACCCCTTTGACATGTATGTTCTGATTTCTTGAACAAGCAACAAGGGAAGAGTCAAAGTCAACAAATACCTGAAGAAGCCATGAAAATTGAGCAACCCGGTTTCAGCAAAAGCAACTAAACTTCCCTGAGAAACTAGATCCCATCAAACAAGGTGAGATTACAAGTTGAAAGAGGTTGTGTTGTGTTGTTTTGTTCTATTCCATTTCATCCATGTGTTTCTCTTCTATCCCAACAAGACCTCTCCCTTGTCTAAGTCTATAGGACTTTTCCACCAATTCCAAGCTTACCTGGCTTTGTTTGACTACCCACAAAGTAAAGGTTTTACCATAGCTATCATTATAATATGTCATCTATGCATAAATATAATAATTAAAGACCCGTGTAACAGGGTTTTCCAAGAAAACCTTTTTGACCACCATGGAAGAGTCTTTGAAATATTATCCCTGTGTTTGCAATAATAAAAAAAAAACCAGTGCTGAAACATTATAAAAAGTTCTGGTAATACCTCAGATAAATATGATGCAGACAAATATGAAGCAGACTTTCATCTATGTTAAAAAGGTACAATTATTTATTTATTTATTAAATTAAAAGGATTTTACTATTTGCTAAAATGCATAATCCTACAATCTCATGCATAATTTCTTACCTAAAAAATGGTATATTCCTCAATTTTTAAAATTATATTTCTTACGTGTTAGAATATGGATACATAAACAGAAAAAACAAAAGTGTTTTACTGCTATAAGATTATATTGGGTAGAATGATGAAAAGAAATTATAAAACAAAAATGTCATAATTACTGACATATTTCATGTACATACAACAATTTATCAAGAATTCTACAACATGTATAAACATTTCATATAACATGTGAATTCTAATACATTAAATAAAAATTAATTTAAAAAAATAATAATTAGTTACTATATTAACTAAATTAAATATTTTATAGATTAAAAAATTATTAATATATAAAATAATTTTTATTAGTAATAAAAAATTATAAATTAATATCTAATTAGTTAATAAGATTTTAGATTTTAATTACTTTATATATTCTACTTAGATTTTAATTACTTTATATTCTAAAATTAGTAGTTAAAATCTTAGTAATTAATTAAATATCAATTTAGAAATTAATTTAAAAAAATTTATTAATAATATAAACTAATTTAGACATTGGTAATTTTTATTTTATAAAATAATATTTAATTTAATTAATATAATAATTAATTATTTTATTTTTAAAATTAATTTTTATTTAATAATTTTTTAGTAGTAGTGGATAGAAAAAATGAAACAAAGTTGAAAAATTATTAACAAAATATATTATTTGCAATGATGAATATTCTAGAAGATGTAAAAACAAGAGATTATACAGTATTATCACCAACTGACTTTATATCAAAAATATTGTTGGAGACTTCTTAAACGTTCAAGTATGTTATTGTTTTGTAACGTATATTGAACTTTTATTAAAATGATTTTTAATAAATTTATTAGTTACATTATTCTTAGTTGTTTATGAAAATTCGATAGATTTTTACGTGATAATTAATTATTTTTAAATATTTGTATTCGAGACAAATCTTAGATATTATATTAGATCACTCAATTTAATCAATATGAAATAAAATAATTGATTGTATGTAACAAATCACTTTTACAATTTTACAAGATATAATATAATCAATTAATATGCTCTTAAATATTTTTTAGAAAAGGATTAAGTAGTTGTAAAGATATCAAAAGAATAAAATCAACTTAATCTAATTCATACATGAAAACTAATAATGCTCATTATATACAAATATCTATAATAAAAACCAAAATCTAATGAATAATCTTCAAAATTCTTTGTTAAACCTGGTCTCTCTATGAATTTAGATTGATTATATAATAAAATTGAAATTGTATTTTCAATAATGACTTTATCTTTGTTTTAAAAAAAAATGTTTACAAACATGACTTTTGTAAAATGAAGTTCTTTGTTGTGAAAGTTCTTGAACTCAATGAATTACATTAATTTAACATCTTTAATCTTAGTTTTTCCAGGTTAATTGTCACTTTTTTTGTACAAACTGTCCACAAAGATCTATCGGTTGTAAATGGTGTGATCATGAGGTGTAATGTTAACTCTAGATTAATTTTATGTATTAACATCACCTTGTTGAATTGTTCCATGATTCTTAAGGATTCTTCATTCTTTTGTTAAGTATTCACTAGTGCACAGGAAGTTAAGTGGTAAGGTTGACTATCACAATTCATGTGCCCAACTTGACCACTACTTTGACAAAATAGTAAGGAGTATGGAGGTAGTTGTGTGAACCAGCCTAGTCCTAGTCCTTTTAATGACGGGGGAATACACAATAGAAATTTATGTTAGGTGTGGTGTAAAGGCTAGTTTGGATGATGTACATATCTACTTGTTTGTCAAAATCAACAATATCATCGTATCGATCAATATTGCAATTTTTACCACTTGGAAGTAAGGTTGTTTGAAATAAACATTTGCTATAGAAAAAAGGGTTTTAATATAACTAAAATTTATGTTTTAAAGTTTTTTACAAATATGTTTATTAGATGTTGACAAGGGGTCGTCCAATGGTTTTATAAAAGAGTTTACAAACTCTTTTAAAAATACTTTATGATGGTCAAAGCGTGAGATTTCATGTAATAGAAATAAAGTAGTTGACACTTTGTTTTTATATTGGCCCTAGGTTACATTTAAATATCTGGTGTCAAATTAACTAACTAATTATAAGTATTATCTATGTCACTTTTACCTTGCAATAAGTATACAAAGTTACTTTCTAACTATCCGCTAATCTTCCTTTGAGATTAAGCACGAGTACACACAACCTATTCAGGAAAAGAACACAAAATATATTCAACCTATTTAAGCACGTTTACAAACTCTTTTAAAAATATTTTATGATGGCCAAAAGCGTTAAAATACATATAATAGAAATAAAGCAGTAAACACTTTGTTTTATATTGGCCCTAGGTTACATTCAAATATCTGGTGTCAAATCAACTAACTAATTATAAGTATTATCTATGTCACTTCTACCTTGCAACAAGTATACAAAGTTACTTTCTAACTATCTACTAATCTTCCTTTGAGATTAAGCACGAGTACACGCAACTTATTCAGGAAAAGTACACAAAATATATTCAAGCTATACAACTATAAAGTTGTTTAGATTATAAGGTTCACACTCAATTGAGTAGATTTGAAATATGCTCTTTGTACTAAGAGATAACTTCACAACAATAAATAATTTACAAAAATAAAGACTCTATCTATATATTATCTAGAAGAAGATTTTTTGTTAAACATTAAGAAGCTAATAAAAAAAAAGCAAAATTATGAACATTCTTTCAACAAATCATCATCAAGCTTCATACGCATTACTCAATGTTGTTACTCAATGTTTCTACTTTGTTCTTTGTGTCAATATTTTATCAAATATGTTTGACTTAAGTTGACATTTTACTGTAAGGCACTTTTTGTATGGTTGCAAACAAGTTTTCTCTGCACAATTATCTCTCTTGTACTGCTTGCATTGAAACAACTATACAATGCTCATGAGTAGGTTTCGTGAATATTGAGATCATCTTTGAAATCTATGATACTTGACTTTTTGGGATAAATCATCTTCCATGTATCTATTGAGTGGATGGATGATTGTTTACTCTTGAGATAGTTCTCTTATGTATCCAAACTCATTTTCTCTTCATTGTTGTTGTCTAATGCTTCTTTTAGAGACTCATCCATATTTTATGATCTTGCACATGATGTATCTTTTGAGTTTCTTATATGTCCAACAATGTGGCACACGATGTCTATAATAGTAATTTGTTATATGCATTAATTTTATCATACAAGTTTGAGAATAATCTTTCTTAAATACATTAACAAATTTATTAGATAATTAAAACTTGATATTATTTGTTATTATCAACCTCATGGGTGACTTATTATTGGGAAAAATCTTCAAATATAGACTTGCGTGTAGCTATGAATAAATCATCTAACCTTAATATTTTCATGATACCACAAAATGAGACCCTCGTATAATATGTGTGATTGGAAGTGTGCTTTTATGATCAATTTTTTTTATTGTTATCACCTTTCACTCCTCTCAACATATATGGGAATTGGAGGTTGTGTTGGTCATGAGAACTTTAGTGTTTCTCGTTATCCTTCATGTAGTTCAAAGTTTGGATCATGTTAAATGTTTTGATTTTTCTCTAACTTTTTGCACAAAGTATTCTAAAACCTTAGAGTGTTCATCTCCCTAACTCTCCAATTCTTGAAGTTGCCTAATTCCTTCTTGAGTTCGAGTGTTATCTCTTGGACATGATTCTCTTGCACTTTGGATTATCGTTGTCATTTGTCACCATGTAATTTGAAAAAATTCAACTTTGTCTCTACAATGGATGTCAAATATTCTTATAAGAAATAAAATAACTCTATAAGACTAATGTTTTCTCTCATGTTCAAAGCTCTTTCTTCTACTAGACCGAAATGTCTTTTTTTCTTTCCTGCAATGAGACACTTAAGTCAATTGAGATACACATAAAATAATAAATATGTGATAAACATTACTTGAGATCTTCACGTATTTAAAATATTTTAATGAATTTTTTTTATATGAATCTCAACTATGTGCCCAAATTGTCTTAATACTTTATCACAAAATAATCATCTTATTGCTTATCTAATATGTATATGTATTATGACCAATATCATCTTGCCCTATGAATTGTGGAACATTAAATTAAATCAACTAATTTTAATTAATTTGGCTTTCCCTCACTGAAATTATCTATGACCATTTTATTTTATTTTATGTTAAAGGAAGAATGTATTGAATCCAAAACGCTTTAGGGTGTCCAAGACCCTTTTGGTACAATGCAAGTATACAAGGAGAACATAAAAGCCCAAAATCATGAAGAAAATTGAAGACTTTAAAATGGTTGGTGGAGGGAGATACGTATCAGCGTCACCATCTTTGACAGAGCATCAATAGCTATCATTCATGACCATGTTTCTAACCAAACATCAATGACACTACCCCACTCTTGTTGCTGTTTGTTGAAAGAATTAAGTTTCACAACTCTGGTTTAACTATTCTCTAGGCACCTTCTAATAGATATATATACCAAAATAAAAAATTTACACAAAGTGTGTGTGATATGATATAATTAAGATGATCCTTCTCTATGAGACAATTCAGAAAACTCACTTGGATCCATAATGTAGTACACAAAAAATCCATTTGGTGTTTCTTTCTTCTCTGACTTTGTTACTTGATCTCTGCATATTCGTTTCTCTTTATAGATTTTATTATAATTGTATTTTTTATGTTTTGACAACTTTCTTTTGTTGTAATAATAATTATATCAAATATTTGAATCATATTAACAACTTTTTTATTATTATAAAATAACATGGACATAGCAGCACTGTTGTTTCGGAATGTAATTTTTATTTAATTCGAATAGTTTTATAATTCATTCAATTTAACCTCAGAGAGTAAGTGTGTTGGAGACACTCCTTTAAACAAAAATATCATAATAAAACAAAACATTCTTAATAATATAACGTTTGTTTTGAAACATCCACCGGAATCATAGGTTGAATTAACATGAGTTTCTCTGCGATTGCTCCTTCCCAAGAGTGCTAATAATGTAATGCTTCTCTCTTTTTTTCTGCCTCGTTGAACAGTGTATGCACACAGGCTGAAAATATCAAGAATATCAAGAATACTTGATAATTAGCTTCAAAAAGTGAATTCAATAAGAGTTATACATTAAGATAATCCAAACATACTATAACTCAAACAACAGTTCCAAGTTCCATTACTTATAGGATCCACTAAAGCATAGCAACATTAAGATATAAACAACGACAATTATAAAATGGTAAGGGATTGAGAAAATTATTACGTACATTCTTCTTCGATTGGTCGTCATTTTTCTTTTTTCTTTACTTCATTAAGCAATTTTCATTTCTTGAATCACATTCACTACTTTTCTTCCACTAATCCTCGCTTTTTTTAATGATCGGGATGATACCTGCAAAAAATAATATGACGCTTAAGTAAGATCTCGATATTCGATGTTCGGTGCAGTTAACACTACAAGAAAATCATTAAATAAAAACTAATTTCAAAAATAAAAAATAATTAGTTACTATATTGACTAATATAGTATCTAATTTAGTCAATATAGCAACTAATTATTTTTAGTCTCTAAAATTGATTTTTACTTAATGATTTTCTTTCTAGTAGTGTAATGTGTGACGATAACGAACCTTTTTTTTTCTGAAAAACTCGTGACTATTTATATGATTATTATGAGTTCATTATTATTGGGCCGAATTAGTGTTTGGATCATAATTAAAGACATATTGTCTAATGTTTAATATTTTAGGTTTGATAATCCTCTGTTGAGTTTAATGAATTTGGTCATGTCGATAAGCTGTAATCTAGTACTGAGACTTCCAACCTTTCTCGGGTATAGGTAGAGATTTATTCGTCAAATGTGACAATAACTCAAAACTAGATATTATAGATGATTCCATAGCGCTTCAATAACAAATAATATAATAGAATTAATAAATTTTTATTAATAAAATTTATATCCACTAGTACATTATAAATTAATCTTATTTTTATTTTTAATTAATGTGTATAATATTATAGAAAAAAAGTGATAGATGAAGAAGTTGGAAGGGTGAAGATAGAAAGCAAGTTCTATAGTGCCAGAAAACAGAACCTTAGTGGGGTTTCCTAGTTATTTGTTTCTGATCATCTGTGGAACTCCTCATTTTGGACTGGTCTTTGTGGGCCAATCTTGTATAAGATCTGTAACTTTTTATGGAAAAACTGATAGATCTTATGGTCGTTCAGATGTGTATGATTTTGAAGAGAGGAATGTAGAAAATGAAAATAAAGAAGGAATAAATTGAGGTAAGAAATAATTAATACTGAATTTAACCGATTTGATAGAGTATAAATAGATGAGAATCAGGGTTTAATAGTAATGTCATAACATGAAAACATTTTTATAAAAAATAAATGAAAATCTGAAAAGGTTAAAAATATATACTTAATCAATTTAATAGAAGATAAATTATTTGAATATTACATTACCCATTTACTCACATTTTATATAATTCAAATCAAATATATAAGAGTAAATAGTCACTTTATGTTTAACTTGTTTTATTCTCTTTCTACTGTTTTTCGTTTATCTAACTACTAAATTTAATTTCATTTATTATTTTTTTTATTAATTAGCTAATTTTTCATTATATGATAGAGAGCAGAGATTGAAAGATGGTGTAAATAAGTTAGTTAGAAGAGGTAGCTTGTTGGCAGCGTCTTTAAAACGTTTGATGTAACCAAAAGAGTAAAAACAAAGAACCAAAATATAAAATTAAAATCTAAGATTTGTACGTGTAGAAATTAAAATATAAAATATGGAGAAGAAGCAAACCAAAATTAAATATACACATGCTACATATTCTCCAACCAAACCAGACCTACCACTCCCAACAACGTGGTACATGTCATACATAAATTCAAACAAGTTAAATGTGTCAAAGGAATTGTTTGATTATTGCAAAATTCCTACTAGACCATCACTCCCTACTCTTAAGCAATAACACTATCTTCAGAGATTGCAATAAAATCTCTAACACTATCTTTAGAGATTGTAATAAAATCTATAAAATCTGTGAGATGAGATCTAGAGAACTATTGAATAACTTCGTTCTCTTTCTTTCTTCGTGCAGGTTGCTAGAGTTTCACCTTCTTGTCTCGATGTTACTCTTTCGGATCTCAGTCTCTCAGTCTCAAGTGAATGCCGAATGAGGATATTTGCAGAACGCACTCCAACGCTAAAGTCAGCAAAAGGGATATTCGACACTCGGGAGTATACTGTGATAATGACGTACCTTGTTCTTGAAATGTGCGTTATTTATATTATTTTAATGAACTTACCTTATTAAGCCGGATTAGTGAGGTGGATCACACTTAGAAACGTATTACCTAATTCTTTTTTACAGTTTAGCTTTCTTGACCATGATTGAACAATAATGATTTCAATAACCTGCACGTCTGTGCAAAGTTCGGTCAGCTCAATCAAGGAGACCGAGCCATAATATTTAGAGACCGAGTTATGGTATTGGACCCGTAGGAAATGTTTCTTAAAATTCAAATCCATCCAAAACTTTTACAGATACTAATTGCTTCTACTGTTACATAAGTTGTGTCGGTGAAATAAATTATGCGATAAGGAATGCTAATAATTCATATTTTCTACGTACCTCACCAGAGTGGATGTTTGCGTTTATAGAGCATTCACTGTCAGAATCTAAAGCAAAAAGCCAAAAATAAATAATTCACAATCTTTCCTGATACTGGAACAAAATCTGTCTCCATTTTATATAATTTAATTTAATAATTACGAATATTAAAAAGTTAAACCCCGTTATATTTTTGGAGATTCATCAGGAAAATTATGAAACCAATTAACCAAACGCAGTAAAGTGTTGGTTTTTCCGTTTCACTTTGAGGGCAAACGTTCGAAAACACAGTTTTGTGAGGCGTAACAGATTATTGGTTCTGATAGAACATTTGTTTTATAGGTTTTAAACAGAAAAACAGAGAGAAGGGGATTTCCCAGCGTTCATGGCAACCCTCTTTTTCCTCTTCTGATGCAAACAAACATGTTATTTTTAAGAAACCATTCAATCGTCTAATTCTTCTAGGGCCATTTGCAAGAACCAAATCAATCAAATATATATATATTAGAAGAAAGCAAAAGAGGAAATGAAAAGGGAAAAAATTGTGGAAAGAAGAATCACGAATCCTTGGATTGCGCCTTAAATTAAGATCAAAGTAATCTGAAATAGTAGACACTGCAACCGTTCAAAAACTCATGATGGCAAGTTTCCTTAACCTGGGCAGATCACCATAGCTTTTTGGTTAATATTTGATTAATTTATGATTATGTTACCCTTTTGGACTAAAACCATATGCTAAATTGCATCTCATAGTGTATCATCAGCAGAAGGCATTACGGCAATAAAGTCCAATAATAGTGCCACATAATATTAAAAAGTGAGACACGGAAACTGGACCCCATTTTCTTGCCACTGCTCATTCTACGTTGTTTTTGTCCTCTTCATCATTTTTCAACCAGTTTCCTGTTCTTTTTCTTCCTTCAACTCTCCCCAAAACCAGTATTTTATACTTACTTCAAGTGCGGCTTCGTTTTTGGCTAAGGAAGAATAACGCCAAGGTTTTAGGCCTGGTTTTGACCAAGTGAAGAAAAGGATCAAATTGACCTTTTTTTTCAGGGTTTTCCTTGTATTGGGCAGAAAATGAATGGGGTTGAGGGTGAGAAGCGGGAAGAGAATGGAAATGAGAAAATGGGTTATGATGTGCAGGAGAAAATAGACTATGTGTTTAAGGTGGTGGTGATAGGGGACTCAGCAGTTGGCAAGACTCAAATACTGTCAAGGTTTGCAAAGAATGAGTTTTGCCTTGACTCTAAGTCCACCATTGGTGTTGAATTCCAGACTAGGACTGTCACTATTAATGCCAAACTCATCAAAGCCCAGATCTGGGATACTGCTGGCCAAGAAAGGTTCATCACATTCTCTCTCTCTTTATATATGTATCACTCATTCATGTTTGTGTTTGATTCTTTGTCTACTTTTATGCTCATTTTGCTTTGAAGACATTGAGTTTCAATGATGGTACGGAACAGATTCAAAGGTTTATTATATTATTGATTATTCAACGTGATTCCAATTTGACTTAGGAAACATATATGGCCAAGAAGCACATGATCTTGACTTTTGTTTTATAGGTATTTCATTTTCCTTGATTAGGTCCCAAAAGTCACATTAAGGTTCCATATAAGGTTTTGGTAAAATGTAATGCTTCTTAACACCTAAGCTCATTCATATTGGTATATTCTACATGTTTGCCTGTCTCTGAAAAGTTCATTAGAATCCTATGGATTCAAAATTGCAAACTGTGTGCGCTAATGATAAAGGAAAATGTTATGGTATGCGATGAATGAGAAAGGAAAACATCTTAAAGTTGTTCTTTAATAGATCATGAGCGCAACACAAAAATAAACATAGACTCATGGATCATTCTCAAATATGATACTGAAAAATATATCTATAACACATGATCATTTTGGAGCAGATAAATTGTTACATATTTAACAAACTATATGCTTGTAAATTTTGATGGTGATGTAGGTACAGGGCTGTAACAAGTGCATACTACAGAGGTGCATTAGGGGCAATGCTGGTCTACGACATAACAAAAAGACAATCATTTGACCATGTTGCTAGGTGGGTTGAGGAACTGCGTGCACACGCAGATAGCTCCATTGTGATCATGTTGGTTGGTAACAAAGCTGACCTTGTGGACCAGAGAGTGGTGACAACTGAAGATGCAGTGGAGTTTGCTGAGGACCAAGGTCTCTTCTTCTCTGAGACTTCAGCTCTCAGTGGTGACAATGTGGAGAGTGCATTCCTCAAGTTGCTAGAAGAGATCAATAGTGTAGTGTCTAAAAGGTCATTGGAATGTGGTTGTGGGAAGGTGAACAGTGCCAACAATTTTGCCTCATTCAAGGGAACTAAGGTTGATATACTCTCAGGTCCTGAATTGGAAATTAGTGAGATGAAGAAATTGTCTTCTTGCTCTTGTTAATATTGCTATTGAGATTTAACACAGTGTATTTGATTTTAAGTTTGGAAAAAAAGAGCAGAGCCACAAGTATATATATATATATATATATATATATATATATATATATATATATATATATATGCTTAGTGGTGAGAGGAAAGCTAAATAGATTCATTTGCTATTGTTTTCCATGCTAATTCTTGAAGAGTAATAGTTCTCCTGCTGCATCAAGATTATGAATCATTACAGTTATAGCACATTTACTAAAAATGTGTGCTGATAGATATTTGTAATATTGTCTCGATTATAAACATATATCTGGTATTTATTTAGAACATTCACCTAAAATGTAAATTCTGTATTAAAAATGTGTTTTAAGTTCTTCCCTCTAAAAGAATGTTTTGCTCTAACAAAAAAGATGGTTTGCTGTATACTGTAACTGTGAGAAAAAGAAAAAAAATAAAAACATAAGTGTTTGGATGCTTCATGTATAAATTAATAGCTTAATTCACCATTTGATTTCTCTAATTTAGTTTGTGATCAATTTTAGTCTCTCGATCTTTAAATGTTGAACTCCACCTTAAAATGTCACATCAACTTAATCTTTTTTTAAGGATACAAACTTTTTTTATTCTTATATATTATAGTAAAAAAATTATTTGTTTGGTTGAGAAAAAGTTTATTTATTTTCTTTATTAAGAGTATTTTTTTTTTGTCATTTTTAGAAAAAGATTAAGATTAGTGTGAAAGCATGTTGGGGGAGGGGGAAGAGGAAGTGGTTGCATGTGGAGTGGGGAGAAAAAGAATTTGGGTAAAGAAGAAGGGGGTGGAAGTAATATGAGGGATTAATTTTAAATAAACAAAGTTAAACTTAAGCTTATAGAATGACTATTTTAAATCAACTTATAAATATAAATAATCAAATTAAATCTTTTAAAAAATATGAAGAACCAAACCCAATAAAACATAAAAGATAAATGACATTATGTATAATTTAACCTTTGAATAAGAGTTTGAAAATGAGAAAAATCATTGAAAAAATAAATTTGCCAAAAAATGACTAGAAACTAAATTTACATATCATTGATAATACAGGAATTGAGCCTATAGAGGTGCCACTAAGCCTAAATTAATTTAGGAGTGGGTTAAAGTAGTATCTCAAAAATGGTTGTTTTTTCTATCACCTTAACAAATTTCTTCCTGCACACCATCATTTTCGAAGAATACTGTTTTATTCCTTTTAAAAATTGTTTTTTCAAAAATATTTCCAAAACATATTTTCTGAAATATATTTTATTAATTCCGGATTTACCATCCAGAAATAAAAAAAATGTATTCTAGAATGATTTTTGTCTTCCAAATTTCCTATTTTGGAAACACTCTTTGCTTATAGAATTCTTGTTCCGAAGTTTTTTTTCCTTATGGAACCCCTACTCCAAAATCACATAAAACTGTGAAAAGATAATTTTGATATTTTAAAGAATGTAGGAGTGCAGGAAGAAAAATATAGGGGTGCAGGAAGAAACTTCCCTAAAAAATAAACTTTTGATAGTTTTAGGACATATTGAGAGGTTTTGTTACGTATAGAGTCTAATTTTATGCCAATGAAAAAATAAAAAAATGTCAAAACTTAAATTATTTTAAAAATATAAATATAGGTCCATAATAAATGAAAGAACATGGCTGCTTCTTCCTGCACCTTCATACCTTCTTGTGCCACCCCATAAATTTTTCTTATTCCAAAAATATCCTTTTCAATATTCCGGATTACATAATCCGGAAGTCTTTTTATAGATTCAGAATTAGCTTCTGGATTATGTAATCCAGAAGTCTTTTGTGATTAGCTTCCGGATTACATAATCCAGAACTCTTTTCTATACATAAGATTAACTTCCGGATTATGTAATCCGGAAGTTTTTTTTTTCAGATGTGTTATTAGCTTCCGGATTACATAATCCGGAAGTCTTTTCTAAATATGAAATTGACTTCCAGATTATGTAATCCGGAATTTATCCGGATTACATAATTCATAGGCTTATTATTTCAAATCTAAGGGATGAAAAAAAAGGATAAAATGGTATTTTCATATTTAGTATGGGGGTGGCACAAGAAGGTATGGAGGTGTAGGAAGAAAGAGTCAAAGAACATAGCCTATATAAACTTGCACCTGTAATGGGCCATTCCTCTTTTGAAGAACGTAATGGACCATTCCATTTTTTTCTCTTTTTTTGTGAGAAATAATGGCTCATTCTTGCACTTTTCACTACGTGCTTCACCGGTTATTATATACTCAATTTCTTCCTACACCTCTACCTCTATAGTTTCTTCTTTACTTTCATAATTATTTTAATTCTAAAAATATCCTTCTGAATTTTATCTATAATGACCAACAATTTCTTCCTACACCTCTATAGAAAAATAACATTACTTTTCTCATTTTTATCCTTAAATAAAATAAAATAACAATTTTGTTTTATTTTAGTCTGTAAATTTCTATTAGTTTTAAATTTTTTAAAGAAAGAAAAAAGTAATAAATTTTTAATATTACATACAAAATTAACATATTATAATTATTAATTCTTAAAAATATAAAATATAAAATATATTGTATTATTTTCACCCTACTGAAATCTCTATTTATGATTTATTAAAAGTAAATCATTTTACAATCAATTAAAATTACAATATGGAATTAATATATAGAAAATAAATTATAAACTTTTAAGTAAAATATATTATTTTTTATAAAAATACAATGTTAGAAATTAAATTATTTGATTGAAAAATTAAAAATAAGAAATTTCGTAAATATTTTTAATATAAGAAAAATAAATTCTAATAAGATATGAAAGATAGAAATGAAAAAAAAGTAACTATAAACTGATGGTGCTACATGTGTTTAACTTTTGAAAAATAGTGTAAAAATTTATGAACTATGGTACATATTAGGAATAGATTATTATGAAGACAAAATTGCAATATAATTTGTTCAAGACAATAAGGTAGGCGACCTCACTCTCTAGAACACTCAAGGTGGCAAAGAACAAGTGTGTTCTTATGCCTGTGAGATGATAATGATGCATTTTCATATGGTGTCCTTTGATATATACTACAAATCTTTTCTTTACTTTTATGTATCTAGTCCTATTATGGGCTTCATTCACTAATAAATGCACAATTTTTCGTTGATGTTGATTGTCTGTTGGTCCTTTATTTGAATTGATAAGTCATAAATTCCTTAGGTACTATCTTCGGAAACAGTTCCTCTACACACTGCTTTGGGTTCGACCCATGACTCAACAACCTCCCAACCTCAGGCCTCAAGCCTATGAGGCTAAGTCAAACTCCGTGACATCCCGCCTATCATTAGGGCTGACTTTTGATCTTGAGTGTTTTTCGTCATACCCTTTGGGGGAACCATCTTGATAGTACACTGCATCGTGCCCGACCCATGACGCTACAACTTCCCAACCTCAGGCCCAAGCCTATGAGGCTAAGAAGTCATACTTGCAAACTTTCATTGTACGTTCGTTTCTCGAGTTTGACTGTCTTATAGGAATATGCACCTCATTTAATACCTTCTGTTATGCATCACATCAAGTGTCCCTTCCTGTACCTGACCATCCACGTGTCCCCTTTAGATTGGCACATATACTAAACTAAAATCTTCAAACTCGGTTGCCATCACTTGTACTTTAGCCAAGTATTTTGTTAAATATGGGTCCCTTATTTGAAAGTTTCCAGCCACCTGCTTGGTCATTAGCAGGGAATCGCTTCTCACCACATCCCTGCTATTAAAGCTTCGTATTTTGTCTGATTGGTGCTCGCTCTGAAAGCAACTTGAGGGATTGTTCTATTAGGACTCAATCTGGTCCTTCCAGTATTACTTTCGCTCCACTACCTTTGCATTGGACGCCCCATCCACTGATAAGATCCATTTTCCCAAACCTTCTTGAGTATGCTTTTCCTCTCCAAGTGTTAGCTTGCGACAAAATTGGCCAAGGCCTACAGCTGAATTGCACCCCTACTTTCAAACGAGATTCCATATTCCAAAAATTGTACTGCCTATTTTATCATTCTTCTCGCCAAGTCCTACTTTTGTAAAACTTTTCTAACTGGTAAATTGATTTAACAATGCTTTGGAAAATTTGGAAGTAATACCTTAGTCGCCTTGTTGTAATCACGATGGCTAAGAGCGCCTTTTCCAACTTTTGATACCTTCCTTTTGCTCCCTTAAGTATTCGGATCATGAAGTATATTGGCTTATGCTCTTTTCCTTCTTCTTGTGTAATTACCGTGCCCACAACTTTATTGACTACACATAGATACAAGTAGATGTGTGATACGACCTGCGACTTTACAAGTATAGATGGAGATGCCAATATCTTTTTTAAATTTTGAAAGGCTTCTTCACACTCTGTCCACAAAAAATGATTGTTCCCCATCAAACACTGAAAAAAAGAAAGTGATTTTTCTCCTGCCTTTGGGATAAACCTTGATAAGGACGTTAATCTTCCTGTTAACGGTTGCACCTCCTTCACTGAGGTCAAACTCCGCATGTTGATAATTGTTGCACATTTCTCTGGATTCATTTCAATCCCTCTCCGAGTTAGCATGAAGTCTAATTTTTTTTCAGCCTGTACCCTAAAAACACATTTTTCTGGGTTCAACTTTAATTTGTATTTGTCTAGTGCTTGAAACAATTACCTAAGGTCTTCTATGTGCGTACTAGCCATTGCAGATTTTACTACCATATCATCAACATACGCCTCTACATTCCTCCCTAGCATCCCTTCCAAGATCTGATCCATCAAACATTGATATGTTGACCCTGCGTTTTTCAATCTAAACGGCATTACCGAGAACCAAAAATTTGACAAGCTTCCCATAAATGTTGTTTTATCCTGAATATGCATCCATAAAACTTAACAATTTGCACCCTGAGACTCCATCCACCAAAGCGTCAATGTTTGGTAATGGGTATGCATCTTTAGGACATGCCTTATTCAACGCTGTAAAGTCTGTACACATCCTCCATTTGTCGTTGCTCTTCCTCACCAACACCACATTTGCCAACCAAAGTAGGGTACTGTATTTCCTTGATGTATCATACTTTTCAGCTTTTCTACTTGCTAATCTACTATTAGCCTCTTCTCTTCTCATGCTTTCTCCTTTTCTCTTCTCCTAGCTTTCACCTTTTTTGTATCACTAGTTTCATCTTTGGGTCAATAGATAAATGTGGCAAATGACGTCTGTGTCCATTTCCGACATCAAATACCGACCATGCAAGGCACTTACATTTTCCTTCAGACACTCAATCAATTCTTTCTCCAATCCAACATCCATTTTAATTCCAATTTTCACACTCTTTTCCTTACTCAACTTTATGGTTTTCACCTCCCCTACTGGTTGTGGCTTTTCTTCCTCATAGTCTATTCTTAGATCCAACTCTACTTCCTCCCCACTCCGTTTCCTTTCTCAACATGCAAGCACCTCTTTCTACTCTTTAAACTCCCCTCATAACACTTTCGTGTTGCCCTTTGGTCTACTTTTATTACCCCTATTCTCCCTTTGATCGGTCGGGTATTTAAATTTCAAATGCATTGATGACACCACTCCCCCAACTTACTTATCATCGGCCTCCCTAACAACATGTTATAAGAAGAGGGAGTATTGACGACCATGTACTTGATGCTAATTGTTTTGGCCTCGTCCTTTTCTCTGAACGTTGTCGAGTCTCAAAGTAACCACACATTTGTACTGCATCGTCCGAGAAACCCACCAGTACCCCATCATATGGTTCCAAATCATCAAAGCGAGCCTCCTAGAGCCACAAATGAATCCCAAAACAACACATCTGCTAATGAACCCTGATCCACCAACACCCTGTGAACTCGCTGACATTTCATTATGACAGATATCACGATTGGGTCATTGTCATGTGGAAAAACATCCCTTAAGTCTTCCTTCATAAAAGTCAGAGATGGCATACACACCTTCTCCACTGCCAGATGCATTACCGACCGAGTATACCTCTTTCGCCCTGCACTCGACACTCTTCCTCCCAAGAATGCTCCAAAAATGGTGTTTAATTCACCCAGATGCCTTTTCATGTTCTTCGTTCCTCCCTTTGTCTCTTTCACTCTTCTTTTCAGGGTTATCCTTCGACTTCTCCTTTCCTTCACCACCTTCTTCCACCTCTTTCTTCTTAAAACTCTACAAAAGCCCCTTTTAAACAACACCTCAATCTGCCTAGCAAGAGAATAACAATGTTCGGTGTCATACTCATACGTCCTATGGAAATAACACCAGACACTTTTATCGCTTCCCATATGTTTTATCGTCCTTTCATAGAATCGCAACAACTAGGTTGTATTCATGTCCTTCACAATGTATTTCTGAGATGGAACTAACATTTGTGGAGGCTAATCAAATATTCTTTCCCTATGATCATTCGAGGGCTTGAAACCTCCATAAGGATCAATAACACCCATATCCTCCCTTTCCCCCATTGATCGTGTCGCCACCACAACCCTTTCACTTCTCCTCTCATTCTCTCTCTTCCTTGTAGTAAACTCCTCTACCTTGACATGAGACGTTGCTCTCGGGTCTTTTCCATACCAAAGACTCGCCAAACGTTCCTGAACGGAGCCCTCGAATAAAGGCTTCCGCGCACATTCTTTCATTTGGATGGGGAATTTGAACAACTACTTCATTAAAGCAACGCAAATACTGTTTTATGGATTCTCCCTTTGCTTGCTTTACTTCGAACAAATCCGTCATTTTTGGAGGCTTTGTTTTATTTGCCGCAAAGTGTGTGACAAATAACTTGGTGAACACTTCAAACGATGTTTCCAATCTGTTTGGTAAATTGCTAAACTAATCCAAAGCAGTCTCCATCAAGGTTCCTGTCAACATCTTACATTGTACTGAGTCCAATTCTCCATAAATCAACATCTGAGCCCTGAAAACTTTAATGTGGGCATTCGGGTCTTACTTTCCGACAAATGATCTGATTTTTGGGTAAACATAATTTGGTGGAATACGCTTATTCAGAATTACCTTCGAAAAAGGCTGAAAATCAGGCTCTACTTCTTTTTCTAGTCGTCCGTTTGTGAATTGGTTTTTAATCTACCTCTGGAATTCCTCATTCCTCCTCTGCAGTTGCTCCTGCATTCTGATTGACTCCTCCATCATTTCTCTTGCTCGGACACTTTCCGCTATAAATTCCTCCCGAGCCTTCCTAAACTCCTCCGCACGTTCTTCATTCTCCTTCCTCATGACCTCCATCATTTCCATCAGTGCCTGAGTTGTGTTGTGTCTGGTGGTGCTATGTCGTTTGTCTCCTCCTCCACTGCAGTCCTAGACTTTACATGCCCCACAGTGAGCGCCAAATGTTCTAGACAATAGGGTAGGCGACCTCACTCTCTAGAACAGTCAAGGTGACCAAGAACAAATGTGCTCTTATGCCTGTGAGATGACGATGCCTTTCCATAAGGTTTTTTATGATATATGTTGTAGATCTTTTCTTTACTCTTTTATATCTAGTCTTATTATAGGTTTTGTTCACTAATAAATGCACGATTTCTCCTTGATATTGATTGTCCATTGATCCTTAATTTGTTTTGATAAATCATAAATTCCTTAAATACTATCTCTAGAAATTGTTCCTCTACACACCGCATCGGACTCGACTAGTGACTCTACATAATTGAATAAATCCTTTTAATTAAACAAAAATATCCTATCTCCAAACCCTGAACTTCTTCTGGTTCAACGGTTTTCATTTTTTTCCATCTTCATTCATAATTATACCGAAGATTGGTCAATTTTTTTAAACTTTCTTATTGCCCTTTGTGTTTCCACTTTCAAAGACAAAATTGATGTAAGTTGTTGAACTTGAATGTCCCTAAATATCATCACAAGTTTTAGTGAAGCATCTTTTTTTCATATCCACCCTGAAAGATACTGCAATTAATGTCCAAGACTTCTTTCATTTCCTTAACTGAATCCCCTCTAATTCAATAAATATTATTTTAGTCAAAAACTTAAAATAGAATTTTAGAGAGAAAATATATGTCAAATTCTTCCTACACCTCCATACATTCTTCCTCATTTTCATTTTTTTTTAATTTCCACAGTAAACATTCTATTTAGCTACCAATAATAATTAAAATTTTTGTAGTTAATTAAATATTAATTTATTAGAAACTATTTATCAATAATAAAAATTAATTTAGATATCAATAATTTTTTAATTTTTAAAATAATATCTAATTTAGTTAATATAGTAATTAATTATTTTTTTTTATAAAATTAATTTTTATTTAATAATTTTCGTATAATACACTCCAATGCAATGTACCTCCCTATGTGACATCTTCCATCAACTATTTCTACTATAGATTTATTTATTATTTATTTTGAGTTTTGAAATTTAAACCACTTTTACATATTTTTCTTGCAAATCTTGAAAGTTTTATTGTTATTATCATTCTTATAGATATAGATATCAAGTTTTTCAACATAGTTCTTTATTTGATAAATAATTTTAAAAGTACAATATTTAAAAAATCACATTCTATATTTCATTACATCTTGGAATCAATATTCAAACTCTCTTATTTATATATAAGTCATAATTACATCAATTTATCAAACTATGTAAAATATCTAAAATAATAATCCATGTAAAAGTTAATATTGTAGTAGTGCAACATTACATCATAATATAACTTATTTATTATAAATTTAAAACTTATTATATATTTGAAATATTACTTTATAACAGATTTTAGTTATATAATAAATATTTATTTTATTCAATGCGCGCATTAAAATACTTTCTGATCTAAATAAAAACTAATTATAAATTAAATTATATATATATATATATATATTAATACGGGATTCTGCTTTTATTTTGCTTGTTTACTGTTTAAATAGTAAAGGAAAGAATTCTAATGTATGAGAATCACGGATTTTAATATCGGTTCAAATTTTAAGGAATATGAAAAATTGGTTTGAATAATAAAATATCTATATTTTTTTCTCACTTTTTTTATTATAAATAACTAAACAAGATAAATAAATAAAAGTTTATGAGAGCATATCACTTTTTAATTTTTTTCATTCCTATATCTCTCTTTCCCTTTCTCTCGTACATCAAATATATCTTTTGTGAAAAAATATATAAATATAATAAATGATATAATTAATATAAGGAGAGAAATTAAAAAGGATTATTGGTATCAATTATTTATTGTGTGTTCACATTTAATGACCCCAAATCTAACAGCATTGTAGAATAGCATTGGAACAAGTCAGAAATTACCCATGCTTAAATTAATATATGGTGAAGGTGTAGAAAGTAAAAACATTATTTAAAGCATTAACATGCAATAGAAATAAAATTCTGTTTTTTTCTTTATACATATTTGTGTGTTGCTTGACTTATATATTATATATATTGATCATCTGAATAAAAAACTATTATATTGGTCGACACAAATTTTTAAATGTAATTTTTTCATTTGCAGGTTGACTCTTGAATCATTTCATGACGTTGAATAAAATTTTATTAATTTCGATTTGATTTTTTCCTTATCAGACAACTTTTGACCGTGGAAAGTTTCAAAACAAAAATGTGAACTCCAAAAATAATAATGAATAACCTTTTTAATTAACATGATTGATGGAAAATTGAAATTGAAACAAATCGTTATTGCAATCTTATATTTTTTTTATTTGTATGGAAATTTTAAACTATTAAAAGTGATAGATATAACGTAACATTTAAAAAAATTATTAATAGATTTTAGAATAAATTATATATTAGATGTTTATTTCTTAATTTATTATAAAATATTCATTTTATGCTAAACTTTTTCTTCTTCTGCATTCTTTATACACAAACGTAGGTTTTGATTGTAGATGTTTTGCTAAGTAGTCTTATATTTTTTTCATTTTCATTTTGAACGAATGATTAAGAAGGAACATTTACGGTATATGTTTGTTACTTAATAGCTTAACTGCATTGTGGAATTGATAAAAAAAGAATGTAAGTTGAATTATTGGATAGACTCAAACATCAATATAAAAGTAAAGTAAGATAATAATATTTCTCTTAAGTTTATTGGTGGATAAATCTTATTATGAAAAGGTAAAGTGGTAATAATATATTGGTGATATATGCTTAGAAATAGTTTTGTTATTGAAACAAGGAGTAATACAATTTTTAAAGATAGAAATATTTGAAAAGTATGATGAAGTTGTTTACATCGTTTAGGTGATGAGTTAGTCATTTAAGTGATGTGTTGTATAGTTCAGGTGATGATTTGTAATTTGAGTGAAAAAGATGTCAGAATAATTGTCTCTCGTTTAAGAATCTATCGTAACTTAAATGGTCAAGTGTCCTAAGGCGGTAGAGGAATCTTTGGGTTAGTTAGGTTAATCTCAATAAGTGATTGTCACTCAAACCTTGGTCATAACATTCAAGCAATGAAATGGTTGCTGGAGTGAGGAAAGTCCTAAGAGGAAGATGTTTTTGGGTTGCATTTAGCTCAAGCGACGTGGTTACTACTTAAGGAAGTCACCTTGTTGATACTAAAAATTTGTTCAAGCAATAGGTGCTTACTTAAGTGACGATGTATGTTATGTATTATATGCTTTTATAGATATGATGCATAAAAGGTGATATTAATTATGATTAATGTTTAGATGCATTATATGATATATGCATGACATATGTCATTTTTTTATGAATCTTTATGAGTGATGGATCCTAAACGGATTACTCATATACATATACATGTGTTTGTATATGTGTATATATAAAGTTTGACCCTAGATGAGTAGATTGCATGACCCTTAATCAGCAATGTAGGAATACCTAGGGTGGTATCAAGCCTTGGGTGGCGGTGATGAATTTATCGCTTAAGAGATGTTTTGTATAGTTCAACTCTGATAGGGAGAGCCATGAGAGGGAAATGCTCTTATGTTGGATTTAACTCAAGCAACATGGTTATTGTTTAAGCGGAATAGAAGTCGCCTTGTTGATATTGAAGAAGTTGCTTATACGAGATGTTGTTCAAGTGATGATGTATTTAGAGTGTGATGGTGTGTGTTATATATTATATGTTTTTATACATGTTTATGGATGATATGATGTATGAAAATTGAGATTAATCATATATGCTTTGGATATATATATGGTTAATGTTTAGATGCATGATATCATATGTGCATGACACATGCCCTTTTTCGGTGGCTCTTCGTAATATACATTTACATGTGTTCGTATATATATATATATATATATATATATATATATATATATATATATATATATATATATATATATATATATGAATTGCATGATCCTTAATGAGTGTAGGGATACCTAGGGTGGTATGAGATCTTGGATGTGATGATAAACATAATACTCACATTAATAAAGGTATGTAAGGTATCCAACTTCATAGTTATATAGTAACATTGATAAGACTTTAGATGAAGTTAAAAAAAACTTAGTTATTGTTTGATAAAAGATGTGCACGTAGTTGAGTAATAAATGGGTTGTGTGATCCTAACATGAAAAACATAAATAGGTAAAGTTTAATGATTTTAGAATATGTCAAAGTTTTTAGTCATGACATAATATGTGGTTAAACTTGAAATTATTTACATTTATACACATAATCTTAATACATACATAAATATTATATGTTAATATATTGTGATATATATATATATATATATTACATTACAAATGTACATAAATATATTTTTGTACATGTGACAAAATGAAGAACTTTATAATTAGTTTTATAATTAATGATTGTTTAAAAATTTCTTTTCATATATTAAAATATTTTATATTTTAATAGTATATATATATATATATATATTCTACTAATATAATAATTTTAATTTTCGCAGTGTTACTAATATAACTTATTCTAAGTCAAGATTTTTGAAATAAACAAGCTTAAAAATACTAAATCAAGTTGTAGATTAGTATAAACAATGAGAGAGGATAAATGGAAAACATGTAATTTATTTTTTTGCTTTTTTTTTCAAATGTAAAATTTATACAATTTACTCCTCATTGATTAAAATTATAATAAACAATTTACAATGTAGTTAGTAGCTTTCTTTTGCAAGCTAAGTTTCTATTTCTATCATTTAAGTTTTGGTCACTCGAAATATCTCATTGGAAATAGTTTCTGAGGGACCAATTTTCAGGTGGAAGTATCCTACCAATAAATGCATTATTATTTTTTAATTAGAAAAACTTTGCCCCAAAATTGAGAAGAAAAAATCGAAAGAGAATTTTGTCTTTCTTTTTTTTTTCTCAATTTTTATCTATTGTCATGATCTAACATGGGCCAAGGTGTTGGACTTTGGGGTAGCTGACTCTTCTGGCGTTCCGTTTTTTGAAGAAACTGTAAAACTTCCGCAAATCCTTAACCGTAGATAACTCGTCCCCACCAAAGGACGGTTCGTCCACGTCATCAACCCCTAGGTGCCGTTCGATCTTGTCCGCGTACTTTCTCCCATCACCGTCCGATTGGAGCGCCCCGATTACCGACTTTATGGCCCGACTCGGCGAGTTCCGGTTCGCGATCATCAACTCGCTGATCTCGGCGGGGCTGAGACTGCCACCGTGCCGGAAAATATTCTCCACCTGCGCGAAAAGCTTGTGCTCCCTAACGCCGAGGTAACTGCTTGCAAGCGTCTTGAATGCCGAGAAATCGCACACCGGAAAGTGGATGTGCACGTCGACCCGACCCGGGCGCATCAAGTTTGGGTTCACGAACTCCTTGCTGTTCATCGTGAACACCATTACCCTCTCCTCACCACAACACGCGCTCAGAATCCCGTCCATGAAGCTCTGGATCCCCCTCTCCGTAACTGCAGATTCCTTTTCCGGTACGAGAAATCTGTCGAGATCCTCTACTACGACGACCGACTTCGCCGTCGTTTCCATTAGGAGAAACTTAAGATCCGAATCGCCGCGAATCTTCGAGAGGTCCACGTCGTACACGTCGTAGCGGAGGAAGTTCGCCATCGCAGCGACGAAGCTCGACTTTCCGGTGCCGGAGGAACCGTACAATAGGAAGCTCCGCTTCCACGCGCGGCCGAGTTTACGGTAGTATTGCTTCGCTTTGAGAAACGATTCCATATCAGATTTGATTTTGTTCTTAAGATCCTTTTCCATCACTATCGTTTCAAAAGTCGCTGGATGAGTGAACGGAACTGATCTCCACCGTGTTTCTCCCGTACCGCCTTCGGTCGCCGCGGCGTTCATGAACAACCGCAAATGGCGCTTCCTTTGGTTCTCCATCTCGTCGGCAACGGTATTGATATGGCGGAGGTACTGGCGTAGGATTCGGCGTTTATCTGTTTTTCTGATTTTGAGAACGAAGGAGGAAATCCGTTCCGGTTCGGTTTTTTGTTCGAACCAGAAGAGTGTGGCCCCGAGGAAATTGTCCTGGATGGTTTGGTTAGGTTCGAGGCGCAAAACGATGTCGTTTTGGTCGTAACCTGAAACGAGATTGGTGAAGTCAGCATCTTCTATTGAAGGAAGAGAATGCAAATAGAGAGACACTTTGCGGTGAAGGTGATTCCGCTGCATGGCTTCATTGAATTCAGGGACTTTGAGGAACTGGTAGACGTGGAACCAATCCTGAACCCTTCTCAAGAGTTTCCTTATGCTGTGTATCAATCCCGTTTTGAACAGCAACCGCCGAATTACGAAACCTACCACCAAACTGAGGATTACGAGCAATACGGTGCTGTAAACACTCATGACCACAATGATCCAAGATTCAAGAATCCAAATTCCTGGGCATTCGTTTCTATTGTGTCTGGTTCCAGTAAGTTTGGGATTGGGTGAGAATGAAGAAACAAAATCACATTTTCATTTTGGTAAAGAAATTGGGAGTGGAATGAATGTATGAAGATTTGGATAAAGAAAGGAGAAGAAGAGTTGTGTGGTGTTGTGAGTGTCTGGTAATGAGGGCAATGGATAGACTCTCTTATTGCTTGCTTCTCCTTAATCTTTGCTTCCAGCTCCCTACGTGTGATGATTCTATTCAATTCAATTTCTACGTGCTTTTGGATTTCCACATGGGGCGTAAGGGCTCAATATATAGCACATTCTCTCACGTAATCTGTTTATTAATTTTTCTTTCAACACGGAATTAGGTGAAAGAAGCATCACAGTTTTTTTCCTTTTAAAACCTAATAATTCCTTTTATTTGGCTGGCATGGAAACCAAATTTTGTTTCATTAATTAACCCATCATGTGCTGCCAAGTGATTAACCACTTCCTGCTTATTGATAATAAATTAAATTTATAATTAATTACTTTCATTATTCTTTTGTAAATATGAAAATATATTCAGTCAAGCAGTCAGATGATGTATTAACAGGAAAGTTAAAGAGGATATTCTATACAAGACTTCCATGTATTTTAAATTGACCATCTATGATAAAAAAAATTAAAATTTAATACTTATTGTGTATGAAAATAATTAATATTTTCTTCAATTAACAATTTTATTTATTCCCATAATAATAATAATAAAAGTTTAAGGGCCTATTTGATTCCGCGTCTATAACTCATATTTTTAAGTTTTCAGTCCAATCATAAAATTCACCAATATTATTTAATTTAGTTCGATTTGGGTATATGTATATATGTTATTCTGGAACACAACTTAAAATAGACTGTACGATAGATAAAGAGGAAGAGGAGACGTTTAATAAAATAATACTTAGAAAATTAATGAACTCAAGTTAATTTAAAAAACAATTTTTTGTCAGGGGGTCAACCACGATTAGTCAGTTATTTATATTTCAACTATGCTTATAATGAATGATTCTATTGTAATTATAACAAAGCTTTAAAATATTACAAAATTGCACTAATTTTAAATATGGGGGCATTTTGGTCAAGGTCATTGTTTTAGAAGATTATGATTCCTAAGAATTAAGAATGTGAGAATTATAATTATTAATAAAACAAATATCCATTTAGTTCGTCATTTTCTATAAAAAAGAATGTGTATATATTAAAATAAAAGAGTAACATGATAATTTTTATCATAAATTTTAAATACAACTCAATAAATAATTCAATAAATTTGTACTAGTTGGTACCGGACGAACTAATCACTCAGTTATGGTGACCGATCAATCGTGTCAAAATACACTCAAGGCACTTAATAAATGACACAACAATGATAATTATGAGAACTCCCCTTGAATCATGATCATGTCCCACCAAATCCTTGTGACATTTTCAAGAAATCAGCTAACACTTTTATTAAAGATATTCTTCCAAAATACTAATATACTAATATACTTTCCTATAAATTAGAGATCATGCCAGAAATTAGTTAAGATTGACATTTAATAGAGTTAGCCCATCATGACTAAACACTATAAATAAATCTTCTATAGAGATGTAATGTACGTTGTTTTAACTATACACTCTTAACACATAGTACTTACTTGATAGTCAAAATACTTTTTTCAGGTCAACTCTGACCGAGAGACAACAATCAAAAGAGGAGACTTGAAGTGAAAAGCGAAGAGATAACTTACACATCAATAATTATGCAACTAGTTCCAAATACTATCTAACTTTACCACTTTATCTATACCAAATATTAAAATATAACAGTAAAAAATATCAATTTGAAAAAGTTAGATCTCTACCTTTTTGTGGAATTATTTCATGGATATTTAACTAATCAACATAATAAGAAATATGATTATCTAAAATACATGTTTTTAAACACAAAACCTAATGTGAAAAAGTAACCTTTTTTTACTTCAAATTATTGAAATACTAAAATTTTCCTTCTATAAAATATAATAAACTTTAAGAGAAAACTTGATGATAACATTTATAAAGAGAGTAGCTTATATATTCTTATTTGTTAACTACGAAAGAAAAAAGAATGACTCATCGTGTATTAATATTTCGATAGAATTATTATTAATATTATTATATTTTTAATTTA
This sequence comes from Phaseolus vulgaris, assembly GCF_000499845.2. Taxonomy (NCBI): domain Eukaryota; kingdom Viridiplantae; phylum Streptophyta; class Magnoliopsida; order Fabales; family Fabaceae; genus Phaseolus; species Phaseolus vulgaris. The sequence goes on from NC_023750.2 coordinate 39,426,742, forward strand.
TAGAAAATATTAAAAATTAGTTCAAATGACTGTCAACTTTTTAGAAATGTGTACTTATATATTAGTGAAATATCTTGTATTAATTTTCTCTAAGTTCTTAATAACACTTTTTTTAAATTGTGAAAGTTAACGATGAAAAAACATGCTAGGATTATGCAGAAAATATATTCACTGTCTTTTATAAATATTTGTTTTGATGTGTGCAAATTATATCACTATATTTTATAAATAAATCAAACGTATAATATTTTTGAAACTAAGAAACAACTGTCTTTAAAAAAAACAGATGTAGTCTTTAAAAGAAAGAGAAGAAGAAAACAAAATATTTGAAAAGAGAAGAAAAATTTATTAAATGGAAACAATTTGGATTGTTTACCAAAAGAAATAGTATGTCTCATTATAATATAGAATAAAAATAGCATGTCTTATCAATATTAATAATATTGGCATACGAAAATACAATTTTTTTGAATAATTATTTTATTATATAATGATTTTTTGAATTATGTCTCATAATTTTGAAGTTTTTTTTAACTTAAAAATACACCCTTCCCAAACCGAATTGAAATTTTCTTCAAGGCTTCTTTTCGTTTGTATTCACGTCATCAACTTTCATTTATTATATAATAAAGATGACTTTTTCAGATTAATTAATTATATATCGTTTATTTGTTTCTCTATTCATGACATCAAATTTGATCCATTAGTCCGTCTCTAGCTACTTTTTCATTCTACTATCTTTCCAATTTAATAATTTTATCTGTATTTGACAAAAATGTAGATTTGATGGTTAAAAATTATTATAGGCCTAAAACTAATTTCCATTGAGAACTATCTTTAAATAATATTTCTTTTCAATCAAAAAATTATCATTATAGTAAATCTGTATTTAAAATTTGTCAACAATTGATACAAAATAACAAATCATCGTTGCTAACTCATGATTTATTAGGTGTTTTGTGTTGATTCCGAGGATATATATAGTGATCTTTGAGTCAGTTTGCGTTGGTTTCTCAATATTAATATTAATTAAATTTGTGTTGAAATAAATAATATAAAATATTAATTAATTATGAAAGTGTAATCTTAATTGATTAACTCAAAAAATTATAAAATTTAATTTTTTACTAATATATAAAATTAATTAAACTGATATTAAATAAAATTTATTTTTAATATTTATTAATTTATGTTTGGTTTGATAATTAAATTTTTTTAAGTACCATTTTCATTTTTAATTTATTTATTTATAATTTTAATTTTTAATTTAAAAAATTCTAATTATTTCAGTCGGTGTCGGACATATAGAGGTTCACATGACTAAATAATTAAACTTAGCAAATTGATTAATAAATTTAAAATAATGATTAAATATTATGTAATGTACTCTTAGTTATGATTCAAATGTTAATCTGATAAAATAATAATGAGTATTTAATTAATCATATAATAATCACGAGTTTTAAAAAAAATATGTTATCATTATGTATTAATTGCATTAAGTATTAAATACCAAGATTTATTGAACAGTATCTTTTACAAGTACTATCTCAAATGAGAGGTTGTGAAGAAATGGAGGCTAGTAAAAGAAAAGAAAAAATAGTTAAAGTGAAGGGAGTCTGATTAATGAAGTAAAAATGAGAAATACAAAAGATGAAGTAATAATTTTCTCAGTATCACGATAATACTAATCAATTCTAGTTTTTAAATAAGAAGAGTTAACCAAATTAATTCTAATTAATTAACTTTTTGAAAAAGTCTTATTATTACTACTGAAGAAATTATCATTTAGTGATTGATGTTCTGACACAAGTCAAGTAAACGTCATTCTCCTTGTCACTATTAACACACTATGGTAAATGAACGGGTATGTTTACTTGTTCAATTATTGATCTCGTTTTCAAAACATAAGAAATACGAAATCTCCATTAAAATAATATTTCCTCTTTGATATTTGAAGTATTCTTTTGTAAAGAAACAAATGCCTTGTAAGTAGTCGTATTTATGAAAAAGATACAGAAAAACTATTACTGAAAATAAGCAAGTGTCTTCTGTGAAAATATTCTTTTTATGTTGCATTAATAATTATAAAAACGTTACATGTTTCTTATTTTTTAAGGATTTGTTCATAAAGGATGAAAAAACTTGTACATGTGTTATTTCTTTATTTCTCCTATTTTGTCAACTATTTTATAAATTTTGAAAAATAAGAAAGAAAGTCAAAATAAATCATATTAATAAAAAAAAAATAATAATAAATTTTCAACCATGATACATTGATAACTCACTTCTTTTTTTTATAGTCATTTTACAATTTTCAATACTATTATTTTAATTATTTTTGACATCATTTAATTATATTTTTTTTATTAAAACTATCACATCAAAAATCATATATAAAGTACAATTTTTCTTGTTTTTTTTTTTTTTTATGTTTTCACACTTATTTGTTATTACTTTTTGTCGTGGTACACCACCTTTTATGCATGGCTCTTTGATTTGTATTCTCATAATTTAACCCTTGTAGGAATGAAGAGCTGAATAAATTGTGGACACAATTATACTAGAATATAATATGAGTTCTCCTCCAATTGGTATGAGCTGTGGTAGGTTTCTTTCTAACTACTATGGCTGGTTCAACCTCGAGAGGCTTCTTCTAATGAAAGCAAAACACTTTTCTAGGTGTCATTGTTTTATGCTTCATTTTAACATTAAAAACTGAAGCAGAGGAATCTCTTTTAGTGGTGAGAAATATTGAAGTTCCAAATAGAAGAAACTTCTGGTCAAAATCCAAAAATAAAATTGAAAATAAGGAGGCCATGAGGACCATCCCTACCATCATTGTCTGTGAATTCTAAGAATAGAAGACAATGCTCTTCTTGACCACACTCCACTGATTAATTAAGCATGGTGCCAAGACATCATCCCAATATGTCTTTTTGGACTGTTTCATCTTGTCGTGAATTAACTGTTTCACATCATCAAATAAAACACAACCTGGTATATTATTACTGCATGCATCTCCCTTGTGTTCCGTACAGCACGTGATATTTTAGGTTTTCTAGCCTTTTGTGTAGATATATTTTTTAAGCAATTACTTTTTCAGCTTCTTTATGTATTGTTGACACGTATGATTCTGCAAATTAATAATGAAATCAGTGGTAAATACGACAAATGCATGAGAAACTAAGGATTTGGTGGAGCCTCTAAAAGCTGCATACTGTGGCCAATTGGTTGAGCCTGCACAACAATTATTTGTATTTGCATCAGCTCAAAACCAGATCCATATATTTGTCTTTCACTCTTTATATTAGAGTATCTATTTCTGCAGTACTGATCCACCGCTTGCATGAAACATGTATTTCTATTAACTGTGTTTCTTTTTCTTCTCTCATCATCGTCATTGGAACAGTTCTATAATGGGTTGTTTATGAGATTCTTAAGTTTTAAAAATAGTAATGAGATTATTAGTTATATAACAATGATTAATTCTTAGCAGCTTTTGTAATAATGAGACATATTCAATGTCAGTTCTTACAGAATATGAACCATGATGGTTATTTTTATTGAAGTTGTTAAAATCATACGTCAGTGTAGGATTCAAATTGAACCGGACGATTTTACGATGATTGTACATTCAAAGTTTATTGTTTTCAGGATCTCATGAGGGATTTTGGCATATAAAGATTTTGTTGAACTTTGAAATGCAGTGAGGATAGAGAGACATAAAAGGGAACTGAGAAGCACAGTGCCCGAAAAGTTGATGAAATTAATGAAGCAATCAATGTATGGAGAAAAGGCATTAGTGTACTATCACTGTTACTCAGGGCAACAGGCTGCAGGCAATGCTCAGAAAGTTAATGAGAAAATTAAGTGATTATTATTATATATCAGTGAAGTAACTAGTAGTACTTTTATAAGAAGATAGATTGAGAAAAAGTTCAACCAAGTGTAATTTCATACCCTCTTACTCCATGGTTCTAACAAATGCTTGTGAGTGGTGGAAAATTACTGGTTGAGCTTTCAATAGATACAATGGTTAATTTACCCCTTCTTATACATATCAGCTAAGGTAAAAAAAAAGGTTAGAAAAGATATATAAGAATGTTTTTATAAATTAACTTATAGGTAAATTAATTTTACTTTGTAACTTTTATTTATTTTCATCACCTGAAGGTGTTTATAGAAAAGTTGTTTGAAACAACTTTGTTAGAGATTGCCACATTTCACACAAAATGTTATCAAGATTAATTTTTTGAGTGTCTAACATATATTTGGTTGCTACACTTTTTATAAGAAAATTGTATGTAAGAAGATGGTAAAAAAGAAGAAGAAGTTTTATTCTATGTATTTACATCACTTTATGTATAAGAAATATATATTAGACTTTCTCTCTTCAAATTACAATAATTAAATAGGGATCCACTAATAATGAGATTCTATCATTATTAAATTAATTGCATATAATTGGATACAATATGTACAATATTGCACAATAATTTGATAATTATTATTTTCTTAATATTGCAGCAACCAGAAATTGGTTTACTCACCAGATGTGCAAAATGTCTTCTTACCTTACACATTGCATGAAATTATTTACATGTAGTTGCCACCTGCACATCATTGACAGAGGAGAACATTGTATGTCGACTCAACAAATCCTTTATGGTCTCATGGTGATTAAATTTGTACGATTTCAATAGTCCAAGACAGACTACTCTCTATTCACAAGACCGAATAACTCATCGTCCAGACAAATCTTCAATGGAGCAATACCTAAAACTCACACCAGAGGATGGAGAGAGTTATTAAAGGATCCAGTCAAATACAGGCGACTTGTGGAATGACTGATATACCTCACGGTTACTCGGTCTGACATAGCATTTTCGGTTGGGACCCTAAGTCAATATATACAGGATCCATGAAAACCTCATTGAGATGCCGCAATTCGAGTCCTAAACTACATCAAAGGATCACCGGGACAAGGATTGCTATTGCCATCTGAGAACAATCTGACATTGACAGCTTATTGCGACCCAGACTGGGGAGGTTGTCAAATTAGTATCTGGATATTGCATTTTTCTTGGTTCTTATATTATCTCATGGAAGTCAAAAAAACAGACAAACGTATCAAGATCATCAGCGGAAGCATAATACGGCGATGGTCAATACTTGTTTGGAGATAGTTTGACTGCGATATCTGTTGCAGGATTTAAAGGTGCCATGTGACTTGTCAGCTCAATTTTTCTGTGACAATCAAGCGGCATTACATATAGCAGCAAAACCCAGTATTTCATGAACACACAAATAGACTGACACATTGTGCGAGAAAAATTACAAGCGGGGATAATCAGTCCCTCATATGTACCGACACAGTATCAACTCATCACAGCAGATATTTTTACTAAGGCATTGGGTAAGGAACAGTTTTTGACGTTACACAAGTTGGGGTTCATGATCTTCACCACCAGGGGAGTATTACAGAAATAATATATTTCCTATACATTAAGTGATGTAAACATAATAGAATAAACTTGTTCTTTCTTCTTACCATCTTGTTACATACAATTTTCTTTTAAAAAGTGTAGCAACCAAATATATGTGTTAGGCACCTGGAAAATACATCATCTTGATAACATGTTGCGTGTAATGTGTGGTAAAAAAGAGTTGAACCTGCCAGCCACCTATTTTTAACGTGTGAAGTGGTGTTGGTGGCATGGAACCTCTATTATAGATGGATACATACCGTACAACATAAAATTGTAAAAAATAATTTCTTTCAATTGAGGATCCTAAAGTTAAAAGAATTTGAAAACAAAGCATGAGGTGTTGTGGATTGCAATTGTTTGGAAAATCTAGAGATAGAGAAACAATATTATTTTTAATAATGATAAGTCTAACTATAAAGAAATTTTTTCCATGACAGAATAGAAACTTGGTCTGGATTACTGAAAATGAATAATTGACTTCCTTTTCTTATCCCAAATGGTGTATGGACCTATAAATTGTATGAAAACTCTAAAAAAAATAAAATCAAACCAACAATCTAGTCAGAAAATTAATCTATACAGATTTCATAGGCTATAAGAAATTTGCTAGATGTTATATCAGGGTGGTGACTGTTAGCTTTATTTGAAGGCGGAAGAACTATAAATGATTACATCATGATTTGGGATACAACCAGTCAATATCTTTAGATGCAAATTCAAGATCGAGTCAGAGTTCCCTTAAATTTTTTGCTGCAGTGGGTAAAAGGAGTTTTGTAATTGTGCAGGAATTTGTAAATATTTTTTGTGATATGCTGAATGTGCCATTTTAGGTGTTTTTTGGTGGGAGAGTGTCTTTTTGTAATGTCTTTTGTAGCCTATTTGGTGACATCAAGTTTAAAACTTTGTTGTAAATAGGTTGGATCATTCATAAAATGATCGAATTTATTTCATTATTTGTTTCCGACTAAAAAAATTCCATAAGATACTTGAAATATATTTCGGCTAAATGATAATTTGACTAGTCTTACGGACAAGTATGTCAATGAAGAAATATTCATTATCTTGCACCCCTTTAGTTTTTTTATATCTATTTCTAGCATAGCAAACTTATTCGTGAGTAATTTAAAAAAGCTAAAAAAATAAAACAAAATTTTTCATAAACTAAAATTAATTTATGCATAAATTAAAAACAAAAATTTAGACAACTCATATAGTAAATATTTTATATTTTCTATAAATTAGTTCATGTATCTTGAAGTTCTGCATCTTCTTTGACTAAAGGGTGAAGATGAGAAAAGAAGAGATAAAGGTGCATAAAGAACAAAAGGAAGAAAGAAAAGAATCGTTTTTCTATTATTTCATACTCTGTATCTGATGCCAAGCTTTATATTAGAAAAGGAAAATAGAAACTGGATTGGGCTTGATAAAAAAAAGCCCAAACTAAGAAAAACCCAAAAATGCAAAAACACCAAAAATGTATAAACTAATTTTAGATAAAGAAAAGTTTATTTTTATTTTTTTTCTCCTAAAAATGCTTTTCACTAAATTTGTTTAAAAAGATCTAGGTGTTGGACATTGTAATAAATGTTTTCACCGCTATAAAAGTGAAGAATTAAAACATATCTTCGGGGAAATGATATTTTTTAAATTGGAGAAATTTAATATCTTAATAAAATAGTTTAAATTGTATTTAATTTTAAAAATTATAGATAATATCTTTTTCTAGTTCCGGGCTTAGTAGATGACAGGTTGGTACTGGACTTATTGCTATCCTTTATGGGTAGAAGCCATAAAGTCTAATAAAGTGAAAGCCCCACAACTATGGGTTACTTCAGCCAATTACTTCCTGCACCCAACACTTTTGAACCGGCACCCAATACAACTGAAGCTACCCTTTATTACTGAAATAAAAATCCGAAATTGAAAATAATGCATTCTGAAAAAGTAAATCTGGAAGAGATTATTGTATTCTAGATAAAATATTCGGAACTAAAAAGAATACATTTAAGAAAAATTTATTCAAAAAAGATTATTATGTTCCAGACAAGGAGTTCAGAATGTAATTTTATACGTATTCATTTTTTTAAGGGTATTTTTCTCTTTTCCGCTGTTCAGCGGCGATATGGTGCATGAAGCAATTGCCGTTACTTCATTATTAGCATATGGGCTTAAAAATATGACCCATCAAACTATTACTACAAAGGTTTAAATTAGATAAGTTCCTCAGCAAAAATGACAACTACATAAATATATTTACCTATCAATCAATTCACAAAGGATAATGTATCTCACATCTTAGTGTTTTTTTGAAAATTATTAAATTATATAAACAATTATTTCTTTTATGTGTTTATTCAGAAGTTAAAAAAAAGAGAAGCAATGTTAGTTAAATAAACTAATCAAACATATCTTAGTGTTTTCTAGTTAAATGATTCAATTATATAAATAAATAATTTTTTCTATTAAAAAACGACGATTCTTTCTCTGTTTTATCTCTTATTTTTTCTTGGGAGATTTTCATTATAATAAATTAAGAAAGCTAATTATATATATATATATATATATATATATATATATATATATTATGTGTGTGAATTTTGAACATATGCAGTTACTAATCTCAGAAAAACATTGACTTCTCTTAGCTTTTATTGAGGTTAGTAATGTCTAGATAACCTACTTAAAGTGACATTTTAGCTTAGTGACTATAAACACTGTTCATATGTTTTTTTCCATTAGATGCATTTTATTGAAGTTAGTTATAACAATTTTATTATATAATAAATAAGACTCTTTAACGGCAGTAACTCAAAGTTAAAAATTAATTTGAGCGAGAGTTCAATGAAAAGTAAACTTCGAAGTATAGTTTATATTCATGGTAAATTTTGTTGTTGATTGTGGAATTGATCTTCCCACCTTTTACATGTGTATTCTAAGTTTTTTTTGTCGTTAATTATACTGCACTGACATGTGTGCCATGTAAGCTTAGTCAATGGAGTGTAATCCTACATCTCCCTATCAAATATCAGAATCTCTGTACCTTATCTTCTTCTGCTGTTCCAGTTTTCAACATTTTATTTCTTTCACCCCACAGATCTTTCTTTTGTCTCCTGCCTCACTCTTCCTTCCTGAGATGCTGATGGCCTCCAAACTCACTTTCCTAACACTTTCAACTCTTCCTAACAAGCCACACCACCATTCAACAAAACTTCATCCACTTCCTCTGATCTCTTCAAGATTGAATGTTTCAAAAGATCCTACCATTCTCAACTCACACAAAATATTGGATCAATCCAGCAATGCTCTCAAAACTGCCTCTCTTTCCCTCACAGCAGTCACACTCCCCTTCTTGTTAGACCAAAAGGCAAGGGATATATATGCCCCTAGTTGTTTTTTATCCCATCATGCTTACTCACACTTGTTTCTCTTAAAAGGGTTATTTTCTCTCTCACTTTGTGGCATGATTGTTGTTGAGACAGGATGTGGCACTTGCTGTTGATGGGGAGTTTGGGGTGTTTGAGGGCAGAACATTTGCTCTCATACACCCCATTGTGATGGCTTCTTTGTTCTTGTATACCTTGTGGGCAGGATATTTGGGTTGGCAGTGGAGGAGAGTGAGGACTATTCAGAATGAGATTAATGAGCTCAAGAAACAAGTCAAACCTACCCCAGTCACTCCAGAAGGTACACCACTAGAAGTGCCACCATCACAAATTGAACTCAAAATTCAGCAACTTACTGAGGTATATATCCTTGCCTTTGTTGCCATTGTTGTCACTGTTATCTTTCTAATTTCATTGGTTTTCCTAATTTCATTAGCTGAGAAATCTGCCCCATGTGTTTATTTCTTTTCAATTTTTTACAAACTCTAAGATTTGTGGGATAGTTCTGTGTTATTTACTGTATGTTAGATCGAATTGGAGCTTATATATCTGGACACCTACCAGAACTGATTCTAGTTCTTAAAATCACATCCAAAAATTGAAGTAGCTATTTGTTGTTCTAGTCTAATTCAAACACTTACATACAAGGATTGCTGAATTATTGGTTTCTTATCAAATTCAGGAGAGGAAAGAGCTAATCAAAGGCTCTTACAGGGATAGGCACTATAATGCAGGATCCATACTTCTTGGATTTGGGGTGCTTGAAGCTGTTGGTGGAGGATTGAACACGTGGATCAGGACAGGAAAGTTATTCCCAGGTCCACATCTGTTTGCAGGAGCAGGTAAAGTTTTAAAATTTGCAATTGATGATGAAATTAATTAAAGAGAGTAAGAATTTAAGGGGGAAGAAATGAATTAGAAGAGTTTGGCAAAACTGTTAGCTTTTTTATGTGAATGATCAATTATCCATTGAACATGCATCTTTCCACCTAAGAAATGAATATGAAGGGTACTGTGATTGTGGTTCATGTTGGTATGGAAAATGATTGTTAGGCAAATTTTGTGATCAGGTATTACAGTGTTATGGGCTCTTTCAGCAGCTTTGGTACCATCAATGCAGAGAGGGAGTGAGACAGCTAGAAGTCTTCACATTGCGTTGAATACGTTAAACGTGCTGCTATTTGTGTCACAACTTCCCACAGGATTTGACATTTTATTGAAAGCTTTTGAGTTCACAAAATGGCCTTGAATGTTCTCCATTCTGCAATACCATAACCACCCCAAATTCATATTTTACAATCACACTTTTTTTTAATTAAAGTGCAAATGTGTGTTTAATTAAAGTGAAGGAGACGAACATGTGTCATTGCTAGAAATTGAGTAATCTTAGAGTACATAGTGAAGTTCAGATTAAGAAAAAATCTCGTTATTTAATTGTAAATCGTTTTATTTATGTCAATGATATCGTAATGGAGCCTTGCTGCCTCATCTTCATTTACATCTTTAATTTGCAATTGTCTACTGTGTTCTCGAACGGGATTGGGACCTAGAGAACTATTGAGACTCTTTTTGTGCTTCTTTGGTCGGTCAGTCGGACAACACTTCACTTCCTCTCCTAGCAAGCTCCTCACCCCTACTCCTCTGTCTTCACATAGTCTCAACTCAGATGACATTTCGACGCTCAAGTCAGATTTAGTATTTGGTACTCGGTATGCTTAGTACTGAACAATGACGTACTTGATTCTTGAAATTTGTGCTATTTATATTATTTTAGTGGACCTTTCTTATTGGGCCAGATTAGAGAGTTTGGGTCATGTTTATGAATGTATTATCTCGCTCTTGATTGCTGATTAACTTAACTAACTCTGCTTAAGCGTAATTGGATTTGTAGTGTCGATTGACCCATTGATGGAGATTGAGACTCAGTCTTAGTCGTGCGGACTCTACCAGTACATCTACTTTTCTGTTCCTTAAACAAATGCTGAATATTTTGGAAAGAAAAAAAAAAGACATTCTATAAGTTTAAATCAATTTTATTAATTTGGCTTATAATAAAATCAACTTATAGATAAGGTTTGCACTCATTTATATATTATAAAATGTCTTTATATCTAATCGATGTGAAATTTCCAATACAATTTTCTTGTGTCGAGACTTTCCAAACTCATACGGAAGATTATATGATGAATAGTATGATAATGGATGATCTAATAAGTCCAACAAATTCTCATTAAAATAAACTTTAAATATCTCTGATACCATATTAAAAATTGGACTTTAAATACATCAATATCTTTTCTCTTTATTACTTTATCTTTAAGTTGAACTATGATCATTTAATCCGGAAAAAAATACAAGAAAAAAAAAGCAAAAAATACAAGAAAAAAAAAGCACACAATTATAGTTAAAAAAATGCAAATAATTTGGAGTCGGTTTCCAGAAGTAAATTATCCACTTTTAAATGTGTGGAAGTATAAATGCAATTGAACCATAACTTTAGGAATGAATTCTTAAATAGGGTAGAGATTCTACTGCCTCCAAATGAAAAGCTTCACGCTTCAAACTCAACGGTTATTTGTGTGTTTTCATCGACATTATTATTAATATTATATAAAACAGTATATATGCCAAGTTTCTACCGAATAAACGAGAGCCATAGTCAACCATATATAAAATAAACAAAATCGAACCTTTATCATAAAATATGTTTTAAACTTTGAAAATAACTCTTACTTAAAGAAAACGAGTGAATTGTTACATTAAAAATAATAAAAATTAACTATTTGTTCCAGAGACGCACAACCGTTGACATTTTTGTGTTGCAGAAGAGGGATACCCTGTGGAAATTGGCCATGCATGCATCTTGAAAAGGAACGAATAAAACTGAGAAATTCAATATTTTCAACTTTTTATTTTCTTTTTACCTTTCGATGTCATCAAGCAATAGTTAATTCGCAACTTTAATATTTTATGTTTTCAAAATTTGTACCTTGGTTCTTTATTTTTTTAACGTCATTTAAAATAGTATTTCTTTTGTCAATTAACGTAATTAACATTTTTTTAAAATAATTAATTTTAATATGGTAATGTTTCAAAACTGACAAAAATACTTAAATTAATTTCAAAATTGTCAAAATACTTAAATTAATTATTATAATAAAGTAAATTACTAAGTTTTGTAATGTAAACATAATGACAATTCTAATGTTTGTAAATCCATTATTTTTCTCTCACTCCTTCTTTCACCTTCACTTCCAAGTGTAAGAAGAAGATGGATGTAAGGAAAATGATAATTAATTCTTTGAGTTATGTAAATGATAAATGTCATAATTCAATAATATTTCATGTAAATAGATAGACACTTATAGACTTAATAAAATTATAATTTAACCTATAATTTAAGAATTTGAATTATTTTTTTACATAATTTTAGAGTATGAGATTAATAATAACGATTTATTCTCAAGTTTGTGTTAATTTCAGGAATATAGGGGAAGATGGAGATAAAATGACTAAACAAGAATTGACAAGTTAAAGGCAAAATAAAAGGACAAAGTTGAGCATTGAAAACTCGCTCAATAACTCGCCCAAACAAGATCAATCTAGAGAGAAAATTGTTCTATGGAAAAAACTCACCCAAGACTCGCTATAGTTAGTTTCCCTCTAACGAAGTTGTGTTTTTCTCGTGAAACTCACTTAAGCAAGTAATAGCTCGTTTAAGCGAAATGTCACTTAACCTACATCAAATTAGGTTAAATAGGAGGGTAAGGCAGAACTCTGGACATGAATGGGAGGATAATCAGAGATAGAAAACCCTAAAAGAGGTAGTCGTCAAGGAGAAACACCCTAAATCTTCTTTTCTTGCTTTCCATGCTTGTAATGACCAATATGAGTGGCTAAGTATTCCCTTTGGGATTGAGAGTAATTTGTTCAAACTATTATGTATTGAGTTTATATATATTTATTATATTTGATGATTAATATTATCATTTTATTCTTCAAGTTTGAATCTTTATTCATGATTTTGATAGTTAGAGTTGACTGAAAAATATTTGTAAGCATCTGACATAAATTATAAGTTTAATATAGTTGAATGTTAGTAATAGATTTGAAATGCTAATTGTTTTATAACATTTGTTCGTAATGATAAGAAAGTTTTTGTAAATACGTGAGAAATCGATATCTAGTAGACAATCTTAATAACTTTGTATGCGAGGAATCAATATGAATATTTTTATATGTGCATCAATGTCAATAAAGATAAAATGTTATATGTTTTTATATATTCATTGAAAACACATACGAGTGAGAAGGATTAACACCAATTCCAATTTTCTCTGTTGAATCATCTAACTCATTTACTTTGTTTTTATTTTAATTTCTTACAAATTCATGATACAACCAACTTTTCAAACAAACTTTGACAGGTCTTTTTATATTAAGTGAATATTATACTTGAGATTTTAGAATTGTTCATTGTGGGTTCAATATTCGTCCTTATGGACAATTTACTATTTATGACTCGGTACACTTGCTGAATTAGAGTCATCAATAAATACAAAATGAACACTTGCGAAAGTAATAAACAAACAGAAAGAACATAGATAAAAATAGAATAATGACATTGAAAAGTTTTAACGTGAGAAAACCTTCTTGACTTGAGAAGTAAAAATAAAAACTCACGAAACTTAGTACAGAAAATGTCTTCATTATAAAATTTGTTTATCTTGTTTTATAAAAATAACACTTAGTCTCGTCCAATAAAAATAAAATAGAATGTCAAACTAACCTCATTAGAATTTATAATCTTACACTTAAAAGAAAACGAGTGAATTGTTACATTAAAAATAGTAAAAACTAACTATGTTACCTATTCCAGAGACGTACAACAGTTGATAGATTTTGATACATATAACCAACCAAAACAAATGTAATGTAAGTCATAGGAATAGAGTCGCCAACCATCTTATAAAACTTTTATGTTAAGGTCTAATGATGTTGTAGACGTTTGGGACTAAAAATTGGTGAAAGAGTATATTCCAAAAGGCAAAAGCAGTTTTTGTCAGCTGGAAGTGGCAAATGCCTATAGAATCTAATGCTTTTCACATTTTCTGTCATTCCATGTTTGTTAGCTGTTAATAGGTACAGTAACAAAAGCTGATCTTGTTTAACCATATAGCATCATCTATAAATAGCATTTTATGGCTCATACATTTTCATACTCAAACCAAAGAAGCTTCCACCATCAAGCTTGATTTTAGCATTTCCATGGCTCACCCAATTCTGATTCGTCCATGGTCTCGTTTGGCCTCTTTGCACTCTCCTTCTTCTTCTGCAGAGTCACATCCTAAACCTCAGCTTCCACAACCTTCTTTCAAAACAACAAACACTAACTCTCACGACACCAATGCCATTGCCACCAAATCTCTACCAACAACAGCAGATGTTCACACCCCAATTCACTCACCAAACCTCAAATCTACTACCCCTATGGTCTTTCCAGCTGCCAAATTGAAGGTTCAACCTCCCCCGGTGGTAGAAGTCACCATTGAAAAGCCTAATGATGGCAAGGGCAATGCTTCATTGAAGAATGAATCAGAAGAAACTAAGAACAAAGTCATTGGCCCAAATGAAACCAAAGGAAAAGGTATTCACACAAAGGTCTCAGAGGGTCATGGCGTAAGGGTCATAACAATTTCAGGGGAAAACAGAGGTGCTTACATGAAAATAACACAATCCCAAAAGAAGCAGCCCATTCACAAGATGGGGAATTCTGATGGTGAGAAAGTGAGAACACTATCTTCTCCTCCAAACAGAGCTTTTTATGGGAACAGCAACGTGCAGTGTGTCAACAACTCAATGCTGTTGAACTCTAGTTTAAGCCACCATGAACCAGGAGTGCACCTTATTGTCCCAAAAAGGCCATTTCCCAAAGGATTGCATCTCAAGGAACGTGATGAAGTTCAGACAATTGATTTAAAGGCGGCGTTTTAAGCTAGTTATTCTTTGTTTTAAGCCTAGTTATGGTGTGGTTATGTAATAAACTAAAAAATAACGTAAAAATATGAAGTTTTAAGTTATAAATAATTTCATCTCTTATGTTAGAGATCAAATAGGGATTGATGATGTTCTAACTCTAGTTTTCCAAGGAATAGGAGTCCTCAATTGATGCATAAAATAAGAGTCTTCAAAATTGCTATTTTGATTTTTTTTTTCTTTTATTGATAAATAAGTGATGTATAATTTTATTATTATAAATATCTGATTATTTGGTGGTCATTTTCGATCTTACAAAAATGTCTATATTCCGATATATAATCTGAACTATACCGCAAATAAATGAAAAAAAGAGAAGAGGTAGTAGTTGTGGGGAACACAAAACTTAGAAAATGAAATGAAAAAGCAAAGGAGGAAAATTACAGAGAACTGTTAAAAAGGGAAACGGTCTTTAAAATTAAAATCAGGTTCCAGACGGTATCCTATTAAGATTCTATTTGTTTCTAACAACGGATTTGCTGCAAGCGAAGAAAAAAAAACACAAAAATAAAAAAATAATGAAAAGTAAAAAACGAGTTAAAAATACTTCGGCGTTTTTTCTTTATAAAATACAAACACTATGTGTGTGTGTGTGTATATATATATATATATATATATTAAATAATAATTAAAAAATAAAAAATAATGATAAAAATAAATAATAGTAATAATAATAAATATTATTATTATTATAAAATTTTCTTTATATGATATTAAATATTAATATATATTCCACCACTATGAATATAAGATTTTTAATTATCAAATCCTAAACTTATCATGTGATATTATAAAACTTATTAACTATTTAAAAATATATTAAGTTATTATTATTGTACAAGTTTTTATATAATATTCAATAACAATAGAAAACCCACAAAATTTTTAATATTTATATATATGAAAATTTTAAAATTTGACTATCAGTACTAGATTATCATTATGGTAATGTTAAATTTTTATGTATTTAAAAAAGTAGAGAGAAACATGAAATCCTTTCATATATTTTAAATTATTATAAAATTTGATATAATCAATTTATCACAATTTAATTAGTCAATTTTAACTAGAGTCACAAAATGGGTCAAAACAGTTTATTTTGACTCGATCTCCATTGTCTACCAACAGTGATCCGTCAAGGTTATGCGGGCGGAAAATAGTAACACACATCGTCATAAGACGGGTTGGCGTGTTGACTCGCTCCTTTTAAAAAAAAATTGTAATTTTTGTTTTGTTTTATATCTATTTACTTTGTTATAATCATTGGTATCATTTTTTGAAAAATAAAAAATACAAGAAAGAGTAATAAAAATTAAATCAAATTTTAATGTTATAATGAAAAAAGGTTTAATATCTAACAAAATAAAGTAAATATCAACAATACTTTAATAAATCAAATTATGTATAAATAAATAAGTTAATGTAAATAAAATTTTGTATAAAATATTGACCACCACCGATTTTTATTCTAAAAATGTGAAATCCTGTGTAAAAAATAAAAAATGATGTGTTGATTATCTCATCCCACCAATGATCCACAGACTGACGAATTAAACAAACCGGACTAATACAAGTTAATTGATTCAAAAACTATTCCACCCTACCTAAATTATGGTGGACAATGGGCCTATTTTGCTACCAGAGGCTAAGTAGGAATTTCTTCAAAGTTGTCATTTAAAATACTATTAATTTTTCTATTACTAAAAAAAGTTTACTTTTAATTTAAAACTAATTTCTCAACTAATTATTATTTTTCGTTGACTACAAGAAACGCTATAAATTTTTATGTTTATGTAACAAATAAAGAAAAACTAATTTACTTAGATTGATTTGAATATAAAATACGAAACAAATATGGGTAAAAAAGAAAGTCCATTTAATTTTATTTTGAATTAACATTTTTGGACTTGATTTACGTCTATCAACAAGTGCTACAATTTCACATCTTCATGATATCATGGTCCATTTATTTTCCGAAATTAGTATGAAAATAATTAAATTACGGATACATGAACCCAAACATCTGTAATGACTTCAGCACCCAACCAAATGAAACTTCAACATGAAATATCAAATCATGATTACGCTATATATAACATGAAGTAAATGAAATGGTTTCGGCACAAAGAACACATGCAGTGTTCAAATTTGCACTGTTCAAAGTTGATGAAATGGTTTTGAGCATTTTCTCCGAACCATCTCCCAAAAGATATGAACCGATTCTCTTATCCAAATAAGGAAATTCTTACTTTTCGGGTAATTTATAAATTTGGTTGGCTTGTTTGAAACTTTTATTGTCTATCTTCAACTCTTTTTCTTTTTTACTTTCATTGAGGTCTAGCAATGAATATTTTCTGAGGATCCTATACATTACAATATTCTTGCACCCTAGATAGAATACATAACCTATGTATGTGTAGTCATCTACACATTAGAGATGATTCGTCAGAACAGATATAAAAAATCAACAAGAAAGCGATTTACAACCAGATCAACATATAAGATGTTAAGACCATCCACACAAAAACTAAAGTGCTAAAGATATTCATCCCTGACAAAAGCTAGACCCAAGAACTAAGACACATCCTAGACCACTATATACCCATCATTTTAAGCAGAAAAAATCTCACTTTGGTGCATCCTATAACAAGAGTTTGATGCACATAATGGGATTAAGGTACCAATATGAAAAAGTAAAGTTTGATTTAAAATATATAATAGATCCTATACCAAGGCCACACGTTTCTCTGCACAGTATCAAAAATATCTTCAGCATTTGTTGAACAAGACTTGGTTTCTTTGTTTCAAAGATTAGGTTACATTTTTTACCAAGATGGTTAAAACCAAAAGGATTGAAACTTTGAAGAGGATTGTTATGAATTACATTATAGATTCCCACCCAATTTTCACACATATATCAGACTTTTGTGTTAAATTACATAGAAAAAAAAAAATAAGTGTTGAATAGTTTCTAATCCGTCAGAACTCATAGGACATTATTCTGATCTAGGAAGAGTCAACCCCTACTCAGATGGTGAATGATTTACTATGTAGTTATCCAGAAACATACTACACCGACAAATATTTTTGTTATATTTTTTTATTATTATTATACTTATTATAATTATACTTCTTATTATAATTATCAATATTAATATTATTAATAATATAAACATTATTTATATAATTAATAATTAATGTCACTAATATTATTCAAATTATTACATTATTAATTATTATAATTATTATTCATATTACTAATACTATTTCATACTATTATATTAATATTATAATTATTGATACTATTATATTAATATTATAATTATTGATATTATTATATTAATATAATTTGTATTATTATTTATATTATTAATATTAATAATTTTATAATGTTAATAGTATCGGTTCATAGATAATAGTCATCAATTTTAGTTAATAAATAAAACTAATTTTTTTTTCTGAAATAATATTTATCAATATTAAATCATGTATTATTCACTAATTGGGATATGTAAGTACGTAATATTCATCAACTTGAGTTCGTAGGTAATATTTATCCATTCTAGTCTCTGAATAAATCTAGAGATAATCTTGTATGCTTTTTTTTTTCTTTTTATTTTTTTTATTATCTACAATTATTATTTATAATTGTTAAATATAAATATTAGTTATGATTATTATTTATAATTATTCACATTGTAATAATATTATTAATATTACGCATATTATTAGAATGATTAATATTTTTAATTGTATTAATATTTGTAGTGTTATTAATATTATAAAAATTGGATAAAAATATTAATATTATTAATAATAATAATAAAATATTTATATAAATATTAATATTGAATTTAATTAAGAATATATATTTGTGGGTGTAAAATTTACCTATAGACATAAATTTGTGATTAATAATTTATAAATAATGCTGAATTTACTTACGGATTCATATCTATAGATAATATTTTATAGATAATATTGAATTTATCTACAAAATTATATCTGTAAGTAATACTGAATTTATCTACATATATTCAGATCAATTGATAAAAATTTGTTGATAAATCTGAATTTTTTTTAAGTAAAGAGTGAGAAAATTGATGATACCATCTTCACATCCCATGCGAGTTTTGTAAAACAGCAATTGTGTCGGCAACTCAATAGTGTTGAACACGGGTTTAACCCACCGTGATCTAGGAGGACTGCATCTTTTAATCCCAAAGAAGTCATTTGGCGAAAGATTCTAATGTGGCGTTTAAGTTAGTTTATTCATATTTCTGGCTTGTTTAATACGAAGAAAAGAAAGAAACTCCTAGTTTTGCCACACAATAACAAAATGTCAAATTAAAAAGCATTACAACCTTAATTAGAAGTTTTTTTTTGTTTAGTTTGGTTTTTATGGTTGAACCATCAATACTATTTTTAGTTTGGAACACATCTAACGCTGATTAAAAAATATAATAACTGTACAAATAAAGAGGTACTAATAAAAACATTTAATTTAGTTGTTTTTTTTAATATTTGATACTTTTAAAATGAAAATAAAATATTTAGTAGGAAATATTAACAAAAACATATTGTTCTAATCTTAAATTCATTAAAATAATATGTTATGATTTATTATCCTATTTAAGGTATTATTGGCTTTGAAAAAGCTCTTCTTATCTTAAAATATGTATCAAGTAGTAATAGTATTATTATTTTATATTAAAAATTTCACGTAAAATTAATTGATCAAATAATGTAAGTTTCGTTGAGTTTTGCACCTTACTTAACGAGTCTTGTGTTTCATAAAAAAAAAGAAACAGGTTAAAGTTCTTTACAAACTAAAGTTGTTATTGTCCCTTAAAATTGTCAAACCCATCTTTTTAGTGAACATATTTATTGGGGGTGTTAATTGCACGACTTCAAAAAAGTTTTTAGTTGGATTGTAATCAATGGTGTTAAATTTTCTTCTTCTTGTCAGATCAGAAGAAGAAGAAGAACGTATCAGATGAATGTCAGAGTCCAGGATCAATGTATACGATTAGTTCATAACAGATTTTAGTAGAGTTGGTTAGGTGTGGACATAATATTATTATACGTTGAGTTTTTATACATTCTTCTGAGAACATAGAGCAACTGTAGAGGAAAACTAAAGTGCAAGGACACCATAGATTCTTTTCTATGACACATTTGTAGGGGAGCAAGGTCTAATAATGTGTGGTTAGCAGCTGTTTCTTAGGGTTCCAAAGCTAGAGGCAAAGGACCATGTTGTCTTTCTCTCAGTGGATTACGAGATATTTCAGTCATGTTCAATGTTCCACTCCCATTTCCTACCTCTTTTTATAAACAATTGAGTGAGTATAAACTGGTAAATGTTCTCTGTACAATATACATTGTGTTAAAGTCTGGAATAGGCATTGAATCCTTCCCCAAAAGGCTTATAATAAGGATTAACGTGTAGTTTTCTAAAGAGACTGAATTCCTCCATAAGCAAAATCTTTATATTATTATATATAGTTTGTGTAAAGCTGGAAAGTGCCCAATTGAATCTAATGCTTTTCACATTTTCTGTCATTGAGTGTTTCGTACCAGGTAACATGGTCTAATAATATTCCTCCTGCTCCAGAATCACTTCCTAAACCTCAGTCTGCAGAACTTTCGTCCAAAACAACTAACACATCCTCTCTCATGACAGAAAAGAAAGTGTATACCAAAAACACCAAATCTTCACAGCCCAATGCAGTCACAAAAGCTCAAACTCTCTACCCCAATTACCTTCCCACCTTCTACGTTAAAGTTCGTGGGATAACATATTATAGATGATCGATAGCTTACGAAATAGACTTTAAGCCTAATTCAACTCCATAAAACTGTTCATTATATACAATGAAATACTCTAATCTCTAGTCGATGTGAAATTCCAACACAAGTTTAGCTTGAGATTAAGACAGTTCTAGAAAAAGAAGTAACCGATGAAGAAGCTAATGGAAATGGAAATGGCAGTGGTGCACTTAAGAATGAATCGGTTGAAAATCAAGTCATTGGCCATAATGAAAAAGAGGTGACTACAAAGGTGAAGAGTTCCTATCGCCAATACCAAATAACATTTTATCTCCAAATATAAGACATCGGAATGTAATGTCCAGAACTCCCATTAATAGTGTAGTTGAAATACTAAACAAATCATTATAATAGAGACTTTCATACAGTTGACATATTCAATCCGCTTGGTTAACGCAAACAATAACAGGAACATCATTACAAGAAATTAAGAGATTAAGTAAGATTATGTCATTAATCAACTACCAAATCAACTCGATAAGTCACGAGTCTTAAAAAACTTGGATCTACACGAGACCTACAGGGAAAGGCTCATCTTAAAATGATATAAATAGGAGGTCCTTCCACTACTAACAATTTTTACTAACTTTTGACTACTTGGTTTCTAAATACTAGAATAAAATAATTTAATAACAACGAATTTATAGATAAACTAAAAAATTATTGATATATAAAGTTGTATAGTGATGTCTAACATGAATTTTTTTATTTATATATATATTATTAATAAAAAAATTATAAAATAATTTTTGTATGTAATTCGTGACTGACAATTTGTATGTAATGTTGAATTTACCTATCAAAACACATATATGGGTAATTTATCTACAAATATGTATTTGTAGGTAATAATCTATACGTATAATGCTTAGTTTATTGATAAATAAATATTTGTGGATAATATTTGTATCTAATATTAATTGATAAATATCTGTATGTAATACCGACTGATAAATATTCGTATGTAATACCGACCGATAAATATTTATGAATAATATTTAAATATAATGTTGAATTTACTTACAAATATGTATATGTATGTAATAGTTCATAAGTAATTTTTATTTTTTTTAGTATTAGTAGTGAGTTGGCTACAACTTAATTAACGACAAATGCACTGGGAAAAGATAAAAACAATGCAACGAATAAGATTACTAATAGTAAAAAATAATGATCTAATTTAGAATTTAAAGTAGTTAGTAGTTAAATTTTTTTAGCTAATATTTGATATCAATTTAAAAATTATTTTAGACACTAATAATTTTTTAGTTTATAAAATAATATATAATTTAGTTATTATTTTTCATTTTTAAATTAATTATTATTATTAAATATTTTTCTTGTGGTGAGTAATGTTGCTACGTAAAAAAGAGAGGAGAAATGGAGAAACAAAGACATGAAGATGAAGAATTATTATTTACAATCTCTTCATGCAATATATGAATACTATGATGCTGGTTTCTTAATAATTCTCATTATAATAATTCTTAAGGTTGTTGTGTTGTTCAATTTAATTTGAAAACGGTCTATCGATGAATGTTGTATAGTGTTGTTGAACAATTATCATTAAACATTTAATATTTGTTAAGTGATGGTTGTTTGTGAGTTTGGGTTGAATATTTTTTAGGAGGCTTTTAGGTTGTTTGTTTATCTTGTTTTTTTCTTTAGCGGCTTTGGTTGTTTCTGGATTGTTTTCTGCTAGATGGTGGCTCTTTTCCTAGTTTGGGAGTGAGTGTTTTGAAGAGATGTGTTGCCGTGTCTTCCCTACAAGAAAATCATGAAATAGAAACTAATTTTTAGAGACCAAAATAATTAGCTACAATAGGAACTAAAATAGAGACCATTTTAGAAACTAAAAAAAAATTGGTTTCTAAATTAGTTTCTATTATTTTATATTATTGTTAAATAGTTTCTAAATTGGTATCTAATTAGCAACTAAGGTTTTAACTACCAATTATTTAGTTTATAAATTTGGTAGCAAAAACCTTGGTTGCTAATTAGATATCAATTTAGAAACTATTTAACAATAATAGAAAATAATAGAAACTAATTTAGAAACTAAATTTCTTTTTAGTTTCTAAAATGGTCTCTAATTTAGTTACTATTGCAACTAATTATTTTGGTTTCTATGGTTTCTATTTCATGATTTTCTTGTAGTGCTTATTATGTATAATGGTTGAATTACCGCTGAAATAGTTATATTTATTTATTTATTATTGCTGATAAAAAAAATATTTGTTAAAAACTAAATTTAATTAGTTAATAATGTTGTATTTATGTGTGTACGTAAAACTATTTTTAGATAATAATATTTTTTTTTAGTTATTAAATTAATATCTAATTTAGTTAATATAATAATTAATTATTTTATTTAATTTTTTTTGTAGTGTTAAATAAATGAATTAAAACTAGAATAAAAAAGAAAATTATTTCCAACTGATATTGTGGTTCTTTACTAATTAACTAAAAATAGAATAACTTAACGTTAATTAATTATTGATAAATAATTAAATATTTCCATATTAAATAATGCAAATGAAAATAAATATAAATGCAATGCTCGTACATATCTCATAAAAATAATTTTGCCTATACAATAATCATAAATCCTTATACAGAAATTTTAAGAAAAGAAATATACTTGCACAGAATTATTATTCAACTGTTTAATTTGTATAATCGTTAATTTAAAATATGCACGATTATTTAACATAACATTGCATGCTTGAATTATATAGCCAAAATAAACTTATAATTTAACAATATAAATAAATATTCCAAACACATTAAAATTTAAGAAACCATTTTATTCATTAAATTACAACGTAATATATGATGCACTTTTTTTTTTACAAAAATACATATAGAATTAAATATGTTTTTCTCAATGTACTATAATGTAAAATTGGTTTTTCTCATTGATATAATCTTTAGATAATCGAAGTGTTTGTAATATGAAAACGATTAAAATGAGTCATTAAAAGACAATATTAATTATTGTTTTCACATGGTAAACATGAACTTTCAGCATGAAGTATATTATAATATTCACGTTGGTTAGTGATGAATCATTATCCACCATTTTAACTTTATTTTTTATATAAAAAATGTTTAAAATATTAATATTTTATTTATATTAAAACAAGACTTTATAATTATAATAAATATTATAATTAATATAAGTGTTTTTTAATATTTTTTTAACTTGGAAAGAATGAGATAGCTTTGCAATCACATTGTTTCCACTCTCCCTCTCCATCTGCCTAACCATGTTTTTAACATCCAAAATTTTACTTCTCACTTTTGCTTGAGCAAGAATTTTCTTGTTTGAGGAAAAATGGACCTAAGAGTAAGGTAATTTTATTGTCATATTCTAGTTTGAGCGATAATCTTTCGTTTGAGCGAAGATCTCTCACTTGAGTGAAAATATCATAACAAATTTTCTTAAAACTGATACTTTTCAAGATTTCACCCAAAATAAATACTCAACTTGTATTTTATAAAACATATAAGACCAAAATGATATCACCTTCACTACAAGAAAATTATTAGATATAGACTAATTTTAGAGACAAAAAAATAATTAGTAACTATATTAACTAAATTATATATTATTTTAGAGACTAAAAAAATATTGGTATCTAAAGTAGTTTATATTATTAATAAGTTTCTCAATTGGTATCTAATTAGTTACTAAAATTAATTTAGAAGTAGGTGTAGTGTGCTCAAACCTAAAGAAAAAACAGGATAGTCTAACCTGCACCAAGTTCTGATCAATGATCCAAACATATCACTAGGACTATGAACTACCAGAGACTAATTCTATAGTTATAACCACCACATGCAAACACGTTTATGCAAACAAACCATAAAACTTAAAACTGACTCAAATAAAAAATGAGTGAAAAATGAACTTACTATAACCAAAATTCTGATAACGTAATATTACTTTACTCACTTCCTAGCAATCTAGTGGTAGCCTCTGATAGTTAGTATGATAAAATAGGTGGTCAAAATCTTAGAGAGAATGAAAAAAAAAAAATTTAAAAAGATGATAATTATATTAAAATGAAACATGAATAACTGATTTTTTTTTATTTATATACATTTTTTACTTTAACAATAAAATATTCAGATATCATTTTAATTATATCAATTTAACTCAAACTATATTTTAGGTTATTATAATTTAGGTTTTACATCTATTATGTGAATGATACACCAAATTTAAAAGAAGAATAGAAATGACCTTATGACATTTTCTATTGTAAATACAAGGGTTATCTAATTTTATTTTATAGAAAAAAAAAACTTAGTCGAAAAAAAAAACTAAGACAATATTTTTTTTATCGATAATAAAAAATAAATAAATGGAAACCACTTCATAAACCTTATACGATACAATATTCTCGTAATTAAGCAAAACATGGCATACCCACGAATTATGTAAATGAATGGTACAGTGTCTAACTTGTTTATGAGAAGGGTTCCCTATGCTTAACAGTTAAAAGTGTACACTTGTAGCCAAACATGTTATATTATAATCCATAAAATGGAATGCACTTTCCCTTTAAGTCTAATCACAATTTCTTATCGTCTAACTCCTATCTTCTTGTCCAACTTTCTAGGTTTTGGGTGTTGCTTCTCCACTCATTCACTTACTATTATTGCTCTCATCAACATAGCCTTGCATTAAATTACACCTCCACAGCATCCAATGTTCACAACCACCAACCCTACTATGGTTATCCAAAACATGTTGGTGCTGTCATTGCTTGCAACAATCCTATCCTACACTCTCACTTAACACTTTTAGCTACACTTTGTTAGGGAAAGATTCAACAACCCCACTTGGATTCAAGAACACTTTGTGACACTTATTCTTACCGATAAATTTTTTTACTGTTTTTATTAATTATATTTTTATTTCATTTGAATTATTTTCATTTCAATAGTAATATATAATATAGTCACGTTGTTTTAGTTTGTATAAAATTAAATTTAATTATAAGTAATTTTATTTATTAATTAATTATTTAACTAAATTGTATATAACTTATTTTAAATCTCTTTGTTTACATCAAAATGATAAATCTCCAAAATATCAATTACTAAATAATGAAATAATTAATTATATTATCTATAAATCTTAAATAATTAATTATATAATCTATTCAAATAAAAAACATAAAAATAAATCTGCTTGCAAGTACAACTTCAATTAAAAAAATAAAAAATATGTATACAAACACGACTAAAACACAATTTCAATAGAAATATAAATAAAATTGAAATTCATGTTTTTATGCACGACTTCTTATTAAAAAGAATTGATGATTAAATTTTAAATTATGCATGCAACAAGTCTTCTTTATTTAAAAAATCATTTTTATAAACACACTTATCCAATTATATAATTCTTAAAAAATTATCCATTTTAATAAAAATATTAAAAAAAATTAACATTTGTGTAAATTTTGCCAACATCAAATACTATTAGAGTATATCATGTATTTTTATAAAATTATCTTTAAACACAAGGGAATTTCTAATAGAAGTATTATATAATGCATCACAAAGGGAGGATTCAATTCTATCCAAATTTGTTGTCAGAAGAATAATCCTAATGCAACAACACCCCGCGCCCACCAAAAACAAGTATTAAAATAACCTTAAAAAGTAATAAAGAAAAATACGGTTTTGACCCTTCCAACAGTGAAAATCAGCTAAATTCACGAAACACACAGTGCAAACTACAAGTTGTTTTCACATAAAAATATATGTTTTTGACGTGATATAATTATTTTGTAAGTTTTTAAAATATTCATAAAAGTTAGTGTTGATCTCTTTCTATCTATTTTGTTGGTATTGCTTATAAACTAGGAAACTCGGACACTCCTCTAAAATGACGTGTGTGTTGGTATCTGACACTCATAGGACACATATTTGTGAAATGTCCAATTCAAAACATATTTATTGAATTTTTCACAATTCTAGCATGATTCTAACACAATTTTAAAAAGAAAAAATACATTAATTTTTTAAAATCTTAAATTTATTATATAAATTTTTAATATGATTATAAAAATAAGAAACAAATCATTTTGAACTAGTAATGAAAAACATCTTTCTGCTAAAAAAAAAATCTGGAACATACTTATGCACATAAATCTTGTCAATTTATATACAGTCAAATTTGGAGCAGTTTAAATGGTGATGTGTATGAAAGAAAAGCTCACTTCTATTAGCAAATATTTAAACATTTTAATCCAATCGTTATGAATTGATTGAGTGAGGCCTTGACCTCTCATTGGAAAAGAGAAAACCTTACCACTTATTTTGGATGCTAATGGCATGAGCTTATAACTCCTAATGATTATCCAAATTTTTCAAGCAATTACTTTCAAGTGGGTCTTGCGTTTTGACAAAAACTTACTGCATATGCATCAAACAAGACATATATGACACATCTATTTGACAATTGTGACATTAACTTTGTTCTTATAAGGTTGGATTTTTTCATGAGTGTTTCTTCTCTTTTGTCGGTCTCTAGGTTTTACGGTATTTCAGTTATTCAGTTCTTCCATTCTTCTTTAATTTTAATCAGTGGTGGAGTACCTACAAATATATTCTGATGCTCAAGTTAGTCTAAGTACGATTTGTAAGTGTTACAGTTGATTGATCATTATCTTTGTCTCTTGGGTGTCTCTCTATTTATACTTTCTGGTTGGACTTTTGTTGGTATGGGCTTGCGCGCAGGGTCCAAACGGGTCAATTTCTCATTAATCATGCTTTGTAGATAATTTGGCGTGTTACTGGTTAATGGCGTTTTAAGATCTCTTACGTGTTTTGTAAGACATGCTGAGAGGCCAAGAGAGTTGTCGACACGACAGGTCTATTGGCTACTCAGCAGTCTGGTAGTACACTTGTCCCCAAATTCGAGTAGAATGAAGTTCGAATGGAATGTAAAGTCTAAAACTTTTGAGGCTTTTTTAAATTTAAAATTTATTTTTTATCTTAGTTTAGGTATGATACGCGAAATACGTTGTTGAGCAGTTGAGACGTTGACTATGTGTCATCTTGTCCTTTAGGGATAACCTTGAAACTCTCTTTCATGTGGTATACTAGAAGAGCTTTGGACCATGAAGTTTTAAGTTAAAACTAATGAAGTTTGATTAAGAAAGTGTTTTGCCTTTCATTTATTATATGGTCAATTATGCGAACATGACCTGGGAAATCATATAAGGACAATGCATCTTGAAACAAAAAAGCCTACCTTTTCAAATTCAAAGTTCCATGTTTGATTTTCTAATGTCTTATTCAACTAGTAGATAAGTATAACACATAAGTTAATTATAAGGCTTAATTAATTGTGGGGTGAGGAGTTTCAAGTATATTCATGTTTGAATCAATACTAGAATTAACATTTTGAATCTTTGAACCCTTCAACGAACTTAGTCTAGACAGTTGTTTCTCTTGTGAGCTGTTTGGATAGGCACTTTTTCACATGCTTAATTTATTATTATAGAACAAAGATACCCCACAATATAACCAGTTAGGTGAAGATCCAAACTGCAAGCTAGTGTACCGTTTATAGTTAACACGACAAAGAAGACTGTGCATGTCTAACAAATTAGTGAGAGTGAAGTTTAGGTAGGCTTTGAAGGGGGAAAAGGAAAATGGGATGTGGGAAAGAAGCTAGAAAGTGAAAAGATCATGTGGACAAACCTGAAAGCGGTGCAACAGTGCCCTTTGTACGGTGTGTCTCTGCATGTCATGGTCCCATCATCACTCAGATTACAAAGTTAAACATGCAAGCAAACCTCATTATTCTAGTTGTTTATCTGTTTACTCTTTCTCTAGCATTTTCTTATACTTACAAAACTGCACATTAAATTTCAAAACCCAACTAGCTCGCTAACCATCATGCAGTAATCCATCCAAGTTCTTCACTTGTATGCACAACGGCTGGTTAAGGAGCTTATTAGGATCATAATAGAACTCATAGGTAAAACTTCTTGTTGTAAATCTTATCTTATTTTATCTGATAAATGATAAATAAAATAATATAGAACATTTGAGGGGTGTTCTAACCCTATTACAAAGAGAAAATCTAACAAAAAGGACCTCTAACCAAACCTACAAAACCCAAAAGAACTACATATTTTTGTGTTTCAAAATTAACATCATTAAAATGTTCCTCTAGAACCCTGCTCCAATGTAAGTACATGAAGAACCAGAAGACTTATTTTAGATATACTTAGTTGTCCACAACCTTATACAAAACATATATAGTATAAAAAAATACATAGTACAAAAGATATGCTACAAAATACAATCATATTAAGACCATTAATATGTTTAAACTCCTAAAAAAATATCCTGAAACAATTTCCACTTAGTCTATTTATAATAATAATGTCAAAGCTCAATTCTGCGTACGAGATTGAATTGCACAATTTTACAAAAAATGACTGCAGCACCAACATATTGCAGTCTAGTTCGGACAAGTCTTTATCTTGTTATAGACCAACCAATTTTGTTGAATAATAATACTCATATTAGAGGAGGTCATGCAGTTCGTTTGTGATGAAAAGTCTTGTTTAATGTATTTTGTCTAACTTTTCATAAGGTTTTCCCTTTTGTCCATAAGAAAAGTTGGAAAGAAGCCTAAGAGGATTGTGATAATGGTATAATTAAATGTGCTTAGTTTCTAACCTGAGTTGTGTGTGTGGAGAGTTATCTTTCTAGTTCCTAAAAATTTGCTTTAATTGTGAGCTAAATTTGTAAGTTAGTAACATGGAAGTACTCAATAATGACCCACTTGACTATATGCACATATATGTGACAAACCCTTTGAGTTAGGGAGAGATAATAGTGGTTTGCTTTAAGAAGAATCCAAAGCCATTTATTTGTTTTTAAGGCAACACCAAGACCCATTAATAGACAATAGATGAAGGGTGCAACCCAATTGGTGCAAAGCATTTGCTCAATGCTACAACAAGACAATTAGCTATGAGTCAAAACATAGTACCATCATTTGAATGTCATCCAAATGCCCCCTTAACTTTGTTTCCTCTTGGCCAAGCCTTCTTGGAAACCTTCTCCAACTAAGCTTTCACTTTCATGGAACATTCTTCTTGTGAATGTCTGGTTTGCCCTCGTGGAACCTTTGCCTCCTACATTGTCCCTCTTCAGCTTCACACAATCACACTATGAATTATGGACCTACTTTTTAGATCAATATATTCTAAATTATCTTCTTCAGAAAATGGCTACAAATTAAAGTACGTTGTTGTGGCAGACACTGCAGCATTGAGGAAGACTTCATTGGACTATAGCTTATACCGTCCTTAGTGGACAACAAACAAGCGAGAAGATAAATACATCATCCTCACTATAGTCTCAAATTGATGAGAAACTTTATTTGTTTTTACTAGTTTTATCCACTTGAACAAAATTGTTTGTATTTTGTACCCGTCGACGAGTCGATCTTAACCGAGGTGACCGACCATCCGAGTCAAAAGATACCTTAAAACATGCAATAAATGATGGCAGTAACGACAGTTACATTAGCCCTTAATGAGTCATAATTCGTATCCCAGAATACGCGGTAAATATCTGACCCAAATATTCTTCAGATATTTCAAGATACTTATGTATCAATATACCTCCCTAATAACCAGGGATCATGATGCACATCAACGAATAACTGGAATCTGGCACATCATAAGAAGGGTCCATGACCAACACTATAAATAAACCATCTACGGAGGTGTAAGGTACGCTAGTATTTACTTGATAGTCAGAGTACATTTTTTCAGGTTAACTTCGACTGAGCATCAATATTTGTGGGAGGAGACTCAAAGAAAAGAATCAAAGAATCACCGATACATGAACAATTGTACTACTAGTCTCAGATATTATCTAGGTTCTCTTCACCTATAAAGATACATATTTAAAAAAACAAAAAGAATTGTGATTTGTTAATTATTTGATGCCCGTGTAAATATTAACTACACATTTTTGTACGTGAAGATCTTGATATCAAGTGGGGGTGGATTTGCTGTGGCCATATAAAGAAAGCTTTTTCCACAAAATTCTATAAAAAAATAGAAGAAAAAAAACTTTGATGAGTCCCAATCACAACAGTCTCCAAAAGGGTGAAGACAGCAATTTAAGTAACTCACTCGTGAGTAATATTTATATATATCAAATATCTCGCCACCAAATTGATAATTGATATTCGTACTCACTACTTGTGGAAGAAGAAAAACTCATCATCTTACCCACAAGTGTTGTACCTGTAGTTTTAGCATTAATATTGATCACTATCTTCTCCTTCAAGCTGAATATTAGAAAAGAGAAATGCATTATAGAAGTTAATGCAAGAAAAATTATCAAAATTAAACAGTAGTGACCTGAGTAGTAAGGTGAATTAGGGGTTAAATTTATAATTTCTTATTTCAATTATGTTTTGATGGATAAGGAGCATGAAACCCTAGTCCACAGACATCAAAAAGTTTTCCTACATAGCGATAGAATGGAAAATAACAACAGCAAGTAGTTCATTAATGTGACTGTGCACCAACCACCAATATCTCGTGGTCGGATATTCTTTGACATTTCAATGTTCAAACTTCCAAATAAACTTGACCTTAAAATTTACTTGTAAAAAACATTTTAAACTTTCATTAAAAATATTGAAAATTTTGTGTTGTGTTATATACCCTCTTCTTGTTCATCTCTCTTCACTAAAAAACATGAATCACCACTGAAAGCTCATCTTTACATAACCCTCACCATTTTCTGCGTATTGTAGCTTCTTCATGGTACATTCATGAGTAAATTTACTAAAAAAATGTCTTTGAATAGTTTAATACAAATTAAAAAAAAATCCTAATAAAAATTAATTCATTTAATATATTAGGAACTCAACTTGTATATATCTATATATTTACTTCAGGAAATAAAAATTATTTTTAAAATATTGAAATTTAATTAACCACTTACTGTGAGATCCTAAACTCAAATGTCACGTTCTATTGCTATAGGGTTCTCTTTTAGAAAATTTACAAAGCGGTTGTGTAAACTTTTGAAATTGCAAATCTAACCTCGTCATTAATTTAGATAGTTTGTGGAAGGTGCTTTAGATGGAATTTTTTAAACGCATCATAATTTTTTTATTTTTTATCAGCAATAATATATATATATATATATATATATATGAATCATTTAAGGAATATTTCAATCCATATAGTAAGTAGCTATAATTTTTTATTGTTTCATTTAGGCTCTGTTTGCTTCCATAGATGTACTGTTCACAAGGAAAGAAGTGAGAGAATATCGCTGGTTTGGATCCAAGGTTTTGCAGGGAAGAGGAGGAGAGGATATACTGTGAACAGTAAATATCCTCTCCCCTCAAGATGAACAGATGTAGAGGGAAAGCCACAGCATCTGTTATTTATGAATTTACCCTCTTTCATCTACAAGAGTTTTTAATATTAAAAAACAGTATTTTATTTATTTATATAAGATGTGATTTTTTTTTCTAATTTTATAATATATATTTTAGACGGTAAACTTTTTTTTTCCTAATATTATAGTATTTTATTTATTTATATAAGATGTGATTTTTTTTTCTAATTTTATAGTATATATTTAATATTTAAAGAAATTATTTAAAGTTCTCTTTTTATTTAATTTTTTGTTGCGTTTATATTAATATATTTTTTATAATTATTATATTTATGAGTTTGTAATTTATTTGATAATAGTTTTTTATGAAATTATTTTCTACTGTTAATTACATTATATTTTTTTTATTATTATATGGTTTTTAATAATAAAAAATATTATCTTTTATTTATATAAGATTTAATTTATTTATTTATTTATTTTCTAATTTTATAATACATGTTTAAAATTTTAATAAATTTTTTGAAGTTTTATTTTTATTTAATTTGTTGAATATATATTTTTTTCTAATTATAATTTTTAAATTATATATATTTATATTTAATATATATTTATTTTTTATTTTTTATTTTTAAATCTACGAAATATGTGAAAGCTGTTTATTTCTAAAAAAAATAGCTCATTTCATTATTAAAAAACATTAATAGGCATGAATAAATTTGTAAAGTAACATTTAACAATTTAAAAAAAAAAAAAAACTCTCTCACAATCATCATATCACTCACAAACTCCCATAAACTTTTCTCACACATCCACCCTAACATACCTCAATCCAAACAACCTCACTTTCTTCGCACTTTCTTCTCATATCCTCACATATCCACTCCCTCAAATCCTTACACATCCACTCCCCAATCCAAACACACACTTAATATACATCGATTTCTAATCCTACACCAATAACACTATGGTTGCAAAAATTCGTCAAATCACACAGTCATGAAACAAAAATGGTATTTGTTTAGTGATGAATTGGAAAAATTCATGTCTGAATAATAAAATTGTTGACGTTAATGTTGTATTTGTCCTTTCATTCTCATTGAGAGTGTGCCACCGTAATCATGAGACATATATTGTAGCGAAGGACTTAATAGCAGTTATTAAGGTTATGAATCTTGATCCCCAGCCATTCATCAAAATTAAATCACAATATATAGCAACTATTTATACATATCAATCATAATTTTTAGGTAAATCTCATTAATTGTTGTTGAAAATTCCTACTTGATGGGAGACCAATTGGTACTTGATTCATTGAATTTATGAATGATGGACATTCCAAAGAGTTGAAGATAGTCTTTTCAAGGTATCTTGAAAATATGACAAACATTAATGATATATTTTTTTATAAAGAAATATTTCTCTCTCTTTATATATAAAAGAAACTTGTGAAAAAGAGATGAACAAACAAATGAGAAAAACAACGTAGAAAATAAATTAGAGAATCGATATCCATCATATTGTGAGATTAAAAATCCTATTGAAAGGTTAGAGAAACATTATTTTTTTCAACAAACGTTAGAAATACATTGTATTTTATTTTTGTTGGATGAGATTAAATATTACGCTCCTAAAATGAGATAAACAAATATTATAATCTTAATCTTACATGTGTCATTATTATAATTTACTCTATTTTCTTTTGTATATTTACTTTTTCTGCAAATGTCCATTTTGTATGTTTAATCTTCATACAAATGTTCATTTTATATCTACACAGAGAAGAAATAATTAATTCTGATTTTTCCAATAATTATATTCCAAAAATTATTAAATAATAATAAATTTATTACTCATCAGACCAAAGTAGTCAATAATATGTTCAAACTATATTTTCGTATTCTGTTATGACAATAATTACGCATTGACAACTTGTTTTGAAAACAATAATATCTTATTTTGTTTTTTCAATAACTATATCATAATGAGTTTAGATCAACATGTTAAAACCTCACCATTTCTGAAAAAATCCAAAAGATGAGAAGTAAATGGAAGGAGTATAAGAAATTAAAAAGAGAGTAATTGTTAGTGAAACTCAAATTGTGTGACAACTTCTTGTATGATGTTTATAATTAAGCTTACACATTTATAAAGATTAATAAAAAATATTTAATGATAAAATAATTTATAATCAAATAAATATTAAGGGATTGTTAATAAATACTTGTAAATATAGTTATTTATAACATTTAAAATAAAAAAACTGTATTGAATATTTGGATTTGTTTAGAAAGAAAGAAATAATTATATGTAATATATAATATGAAAGAGAAATAAAATATATCTATAATTAATATAATATAATATTTTCATAATATAAAATAATAACAAAATGTTTTATAAAAGTAAATGGTACTTCAATATTATTATATAATTCTTACATCAATAATTCTTTTTTTTTGTCACTGCTTGGAGGGTGTTGGAGAATAAGATTGCTACTAGGGTAAATTTGGGAAGGCGAGGGGTGGTGGTAGAGAATCCGACGTGTGGTTTGTGTGGGAAGGTGGAAGAGTCGTCCAAGTATCTGTTTTCAGTCTGTGAGTTTACCTGGCGGGTGTGGTGTCTTTGTTTTGAGTGGCTAGGAGTGTCGTTGGTTATTCACAAGGATCCTTGGTAAACTTCCAACAATTCAGGTTGTGTTCGACTTCTGATGTGGTTAATGACGTTTGGGGGGCGATTTGGGTTGGTGTTGTGAGTGGAATTTGGAGACATAGGAACTTTGTGACCTTCGACAAGGGCGTGGTAGATGCGCTCAAAGTATTGGCACTAGTACAGGTATGTTTGGTCTTGGATTTTTGCAAAGTCCTGTTGTAATCCCTTTACGTACCCCAACTGGGTTTTGAACCTAGTGGATTGTATGAGGCTGGTTGTTTAATGCTTTCTTGAGTTTAGTTTGGTTGTTCCTTATTTAAGTTGGAAGGTGTCCTTTGATAGGAGGTTGGTAAGACGCTAACTCTTTATATATATGGGTTGGACCACCTCTGAAATGGTTCCCATTTATTTATTTTTTATTGTTGATAAAAAAAATTCTTTTTTTTCTCTTAATTTTATATATATATATATATATATATTAAATTTTGAATAGAAAAAATATTAGGGGGCTCCAAGAAACCCCAGTCCGTAAAGTCTTCCCTTATTCACCTTTCAATTTAGTTTTATAGGATCACCATTGATTGTTATGTCTTAAAGATGAAACATTTCTGGTTTCTTCTAGTCTTGTATTCAAGTATTCAAGTTGGATCTAATTTAAAAAAAATTAAAATTAGTCAAAATATTATTTATGAGAAATGAGAATAATAACACATATATTTTTTTTTTAAAATTAAGCGTTAGAGTTACATCATAAAAGTAAACATGGCAGAATATACTATTTTAAATAAGAGTGTGGAAAGGTTTTCACCAGTTTTTTTATCAACTAAGAAAGAATGAATAAATAAAAGTATTTAAGAAATACTTTAATCCTCTTAAAAAAAAACTTATATCTAATTGCTCAACACAACTTGTTTCAACAACATAAATAACTCATATAAATCAGTTGCACCTATATAACTCCCAACAAGGTCTTTCTCTTTCTTGCAAAATGACAAACAAAAGAGTAAATACAAAATATCTTTCAACATAGCAAAAAAATTTAAAGGCTTGTATAAGAATTATATACCAGCATTGCAAATATCTTTCCTACGTCTAATCATACCATTTGAGCAACATAATTCCTCTTACTTTTCAATTCAATGTCAATAAGTTCGTAGAGCCAATGTTTGGTAACCACAAAAAACAATACCAGCAGGTAGTGTCCTTCCGTTGATTCTTCAAGAGAAAACAAGAGACCAATTGCTTCCCTATGCTAACTAGCCAAGTAACTTCTACAAATAGTTACCTTTCTTGACCGCTCTAAAAGATTGTTTCCCGAAACAACCTACAACCATGTACCTTTCATAGTCCACAACCAGTTCAAGTGCAGATAAATTAACATAAATCCAGCAACAAAAACTCTTATCATCTCACCGATTCATTAATCAGATTTTACTCCCATAAGTTACCTGATGCACTTCAAACACTGAATCTGATGCACTTCAAACACTGAATTAGATATAAGTACCAATCTGAAAGAGAATAATTAAAACATGATAGAGTATATTTCATGTCTGCTCATGCTTTAAGTTGTGTCATATATAAAACCTCTTCTGCTTCTACCTTAGCATCCTTGAAAACTATATTGTTAAACTGCAACAATAGAATTATTGGTTAGTGAATTTTGTAACATAGTTTACACCTCTTTGTATACGTGTCAAATATGATTTATTATTATTATTATTATAATAATGATTTTAAATTTACATTGATAAATCATAATCCTTGAATATAGATTATTTTTGTTGTTATTGTTGTTTTCGCCTTTTAAGTTTTTTATACACAAAAAGTGTGGTACCTTTCACCTTTAAATTTTATTGAAGTTTACTTTAAAACTTTTTCTTAATTTGTTTTAACTTTTTAGCTCTAGTTATTTTTACCAATACTTGTACTTATAAATTTACGGAAAAAATATTCTACATATAACTCTAACAAAGTTATTTACACATCGAATCAAAATCATTATGTGACACTCCAACACTAATCACGTATTAAGACCACTAATTTTCAAGACAATACAATAACCTTTTTTATAACATTTGTATGAGGAAAAATCTCCACTAAATAAAAAGTTTAACCAAAACTCAGGACGATACTATCGTGGCACCTAATCCTTAACCTATAATCTTAACACCAAACTCTATCATTAGTTAACTCATACTCACATATTATATATTGCCACAACCATAACTTTCACCTTCAATGTCCTACTCACTCCTCACTGTAACAACGAAATAAATCTGAACTTTTCGTCTGGAAAAAAACAATTTTGAGTTTTGATTCAAAGTTGATTTCTTGCTAGGTTTCTATAAAATTGATGGTATTTAGTGATAAATATATTTTTCGTTTTTATATTTTTACGTGAAATTGATTTATGTAACAATTTTACATAAAAAAATATAGGAAAAAAACATATTTAACCTAAAATTTATTTAGCAATTTGTGAAATTAACAATTTAAGTCTTATTAGTAATTTTTTTTATATTAGCAAGAAATGAGCTTCTTGCATAAATCTTTAAAATTTTACTAAATAGTTAACTATATGACAAATTCCATTAAAAGGAAATTAAGTTTAAACTTTTTAATTTAGTTAATTACGTTACATTATAAACTTTTATAAAATCAATTAGACGTTTGTCGTCAATCTGTTTAAAATTAAACTATATTTTGGTAAAAAAAAGTATTAATATTTAATATATAAATATCAATTAACAATTCAATCATGATGTACTTTACTTAAGGTAATGAATAGACGCAATATGCTTTTTTTTTCTGAAATTAATAATTTTAGTGTGATAGACCTTTGAACGAATTCACTTATATAATTAAATATATTTATTTATTTCAAATTTCAATTACAATATATTTATATATAACATAATATTTAGAAAGACATGGTCATAATTGATACTATCACTCAAATTTGTATACATACTACTTAACAATTTCTCTTTTTTAGGAAATCACATAACAAATTTCTTTTGTAGAATATGAATTTAACCTCCTGAATTAAGGAGTCATTTGATTTTATCATTCATTAATAACCTTTTTTCTCTTTCTTTTTTACAATAATGAAGATCGAATTTAGTATCTTATACAACTGTTTCAATTTTGTTTTATCACTAAACCAATTTTAATGAATACACACAGGAAACAATTACTAGGAAATGAGCTGGACCAATACGAGCTGGATTTTAGATTGCATCCCAACTGCTTGTTAAAATGACCCATGCAAATTTTGGGTTAAACGTTGGCAACAAAGAGAAACTAATCATCCAGGAAGAGACCTACTAGTTCTATACCAAAATCAATATAATTTCCCACACCGTAACGTAGCTTTCAATATCAAATTTGTGATTAAAATTAATTTGAAAACATTTCTCAATTATATGTCATCAATAGTACTGCAAAACCAATTCCACGAAAATCTAAAACAAACAAACAACACCAAACGTTTCTGTAAATGAAAACTTCCCATCAGCATGTGCAACGTGAAGGTGAACAAGTACTGATGAGAAGACTAACATGATGACTCTTCAAGCATACTATGCTACGGACATATGAACATGGCTGAACAACATGGGGGCCAGTGACCACGTGGCACAGCCTAGTTCAACCACCAATGTTGGTCCTCTTTGCGGGTTTATTCCTGTTCCTTATTATGTTGACCTCCACACTCCCTCACTCCATTTCAATATTACCCAGCACAGCCCCATTCTCTGGCCAGCTTTTCTGAACGAGAAAAAACGATGAAGGTGATTGAATTGAAACCATGCACACAACCATTTTGTTCCTCATGCATATTTTCAACTTATTGTACTACTTTTCCTTTAGTCCTTTATCTGGAGGTTGGAAGTTTATCATATGTAGTGTTCTTATAGGTATTCATGTTATCTTCGTGAATTGTTTTGTCACAGATCTTCAATTGGGTGCAGAAAAGGTTTCATCATAACTCTCTGAAAGGTTTGACCCTCTTTCTATAACTTCTCTCATTTGCAATTTAACAAATCTCATCCTTCACAAGCCTCATTATAAACAAATCTTCATGATTATATATAGGTTGTTAGTTCTTTTTCTTCTGTTTTTTTCAAGAGAGTGGCAACTTTTCTTCTCTGATGAACTTTGTTTAACCAAGTCAATGGGATTATATGATCCATACTTAATCAACCTTGACTAGTGTCATCTTCTCTTCTAATGAATCCTTTGGTTTCACTCAGATGGGTTTGCTTCAAACATGAAAAAGACTGAACCTATAATTAACAACGCGGACAGCCAAGCTTTGCTGAAACAAGTTGCCCTTACTGAATCACTTGGTGGATGGGAAGACGGAATTCTAACCATTGGCACTCTTGGCTATGATCCCTTGAAGTCCATCAACCCTCACAAAGAATACTTTGCTTTGGAAATTGAAGTTGAACAAGAAGATGGTGAAGGAGAGGACAGCATCATGGTGGATGAGCAGGAGGAACTGAATCCATTGATATACAACACATTTGAGCACAGCCTTGAGAATATTGTTAGTGAAAACTATGATGATGTGGATGTGGTTAGGAGTTTCAACGAAATCGTTGTGGCTCCATCTGTGATTTCTTATGAAGTGATGGAATCATACGATGTGGAGGCTGATGAAAAGAAGAAGAAAGGAGAGAGAATCACATTGGCTGATCTCTTCTTAGCTGATTCTGATGTCAAGATAAAGCTTAACCCTGCCAAAGTCTGCCACCTTGCTTCAAGTGAAAAACCAAACCTTAAAGCAAAACATGGACTCTCTTTTGCCAAGAAGCTCATTCCCCGCGTTAAGGAGAATCCCCATCCAATGAAAGATATAAAAAAAGTAAGTTACTACCCAAAAAAAATCATGCCCTATAACACTTTCTTATTCAACAAAAAAAACATTTTTTACAATGCACAGACTTTTTACTGCATTGAACTAATATATATTACAATGTAAAACTTTTGGTTGTTTCTTGGAATTTATGTGTATGTATGTATGTAGTGTTGGAACCACAGATTGCAGATTTGCTTGAATTAGTTTGATTAAGTAAAATTTGTAATGCTGTGTAGCTGATGAAGAAGATGTTGAAGAGGAAAATCCACCCTGATCTTGACGTTAAGAATCACAAACCAGAAGGTCAGGAAGTGAGTGCAGCAGGACTAAACCTTGATGATAATCACATGAATGAAGGCAATGACTCAAGTTATTTCCTTTCAATTTAAGGTATGGCAGTTCCAAAATCCCTTTTCCTGCAATGCCTTTTATTAGCAAAAGATTTGCAGTAAATCATGGATTGCATCCAGTTTAAGAGTGTTCCTCATCTATGGAAAAAAAAAATAAAGGCTTTATTTTCTCATCACTAAATTTTTATTAATTTCTTAATATATATTCTTTAATAAAAAAAAGTATATATTATTATTACTAAATGTTAGATATTAATTGAAGTTGAAATATTTTATAAAAATATCTTTAAACAAAGTAAAAATATACCAATATTTCTGTTTATGGATTGGAACACGAATAGATAATTAATGTTTAATCTTCAACGTTTCCACATAGGATTTCTTACAATTAATTCTCTAAGTCTGAAAGAATATTGACCTTAACTTCGTAATAAGATGATTTTAGGTGAGTGATGCTACTCACATTCACTGATTAGGGTAGAGTGTTAATTGTTGGCAACTTTGCATACGTTTTTCTCTAATAACAATCTGTATATTAATAGTATAGACATTCTGCTTTGTGAATCTAATCTTTAATAATCATATATTTATCCGTTGGTACAGATCAGTATATCATCTTAAGGCTAAATTCATAATCTGTGTATTATTAAATCAATTTTCTTCAGTCAAACACTATATATATGTCAATCAGAAAAAACTTTATGACAAACACTTTCTACTATTGTTTTTTCTTCTTTATACACATATGTTTTTATGTACACTCTTAATATAAGAGTGTTTATACTTTAACAATATTGTATTGAGAATATTTTACCATATTAGATGGAGAAAAAAAATTCTTAAAATGAAATAATTTTAAAATTATATTAATCACTTAATTGTTCATATACAATTAATATTTTCCTTACAACAAATGGTTAGGTAAAAAAACTCTTACAATAATATTAGGAATGTCAATGCGGGACGGACAATGCAGGCTGACCCGCGGGCTGACCCGCAGTCCGCTACCAAAAAGTGTGGAGTGGGTTCACTAATTTAGCCCGCTGACCCACTTTGACCCGTCCCGCATAATCCAGAGCCCACGTGGGCCAATAGTGGGGCGGAGCGGGTTGATCCGTTGGCTCGCATAAATAAAAAATAATTTATTTTTTTAAAAAAAAAATCATATCCCATTTACTTATTATTATAGTGTGACATTTATTTTATTTAAGAAAAAATTGAATTTAATGTACTAAAAAAATAATGTTTTATTTTAATCATTTAAAAGAGTTAGTTTTTTTTATAAACAATGAAAAATAAATAAATAAGAACCACTTTAGGGTATCCAAGTCATGTACAAAATAACATAGAAATGAATAACCTCTCCTCCCAAAAGTTTGTCACTAACTTCCCACTAGAACAGTACAGTTTGACCAACCTAAATAAATCAATTATGTTTAATCGAATACAACCAAACCAGGTCAGGGGATCCAGATCATAAAAGAAAAAGCAAGCAGAAGGAACTTTAGAGCATGTTTTTAGTTTAGCCATGGAGTTAGTATGAAGAGTGACACTAGGTTTAATTTTAAGTAAAGTCTTACATTTAAAATTTGTTAATAAAAAAATAATATAAAGAAGAGATTTCAATAGGATAGTTAAAAATTAGTCATTTTCATTAAAATATTTTGTAGCAAAACTTTGATAAGATATTCTTATACATTTACATACATATATAGGAAAAATATATGCAAAGAAAAACTTTCATTATTTTTAATCAAACCTTCTAACAACCCTCATTCTTGAATTTATATTTTTATCTTAATTGAATGAATTGAAACAGTGATAAAAAAATTTAATTTTTCAACACTAGGAATAAGTTTTTTATAATTAATAAAATTTTAATTTAAAAAAGAAATCCTTATGCGTGCTGACTCACAAGTCTGGGAGTTACCTCTTATACGGAACAGGTCAATGAAATAAATCTTCACTCCATTCTCAGGACGGGCCAACCCAACTCACATTTTGTGAGTCGAACACGGATGAGTCTATGCGGGATGGAACAGCCCGTATTACCACCCATAAATAATATCATGCATGTAAAACCTTTTTTTCTGAAACACATCTTATCGATTTAACAAGTCATGGCATAGAATTTACAGCCACGCATATGGTACTAGAGAGATGTATGCATGCATTTTAAAGCAAGGAGGTCATTTTCCAAATGATAGTCATGGACCAATTATTTGTTAAGTTTGGGTCCCTCCTACAAAATAACCCAGAAAAGTCCAAGCATGGAAGTCAAAATAACATCTTCTCATCAATCTTAAAAAGTGGCAATTACGAATTGCTTTCTCTTGTTGTGACCTTTTGCCAGCCAATCCAATGGGAAAAAGAGGGGACAAAAGCCACACTACATATTTATCTCTTTATTATTCTACTTTTTTATTCACAATTTTCAAAACTCTAATTGTGTTCATCATCTTCTTAATTAACTTTTATTGGTATCTCTTCAAAACAACCCCCGATTTTAGAGAAATGTTAGAAAAAGGAATTTTAGTTTAAAGTGACACTAGTTAATCTTTTTTTTTTTAAAAAAACAAGGCAACTAGTTAACTAATTTGATTAAAGGAAATCGTGCATTTATTATACAATAAAATTATAAGATAATTTATATAATATTACTTTTTTATGTGTTTTTATCTTTTTCTATCACATTGTTATATTCCTTTTTATAAATTATACAAATTTTAATATCATTTCATTTTATAGAGACTACA
Organism: Phaseolus vulgaris; assembly: GCF_000499845.2. NCBI lineage: Eukaryota > Viridiplantae > Streptophyta > Magnoliopsida > Fabales > Fabaceae > Phaseolus > Phaseolus vulgaris. Next base: position 39,469,525 of record NC_023750.2, read on the forward strand.
TATAATTATTTGTAGCTATAATTGTAGGATTTGATGGAAATATATAAAAGTATACATAAAGACATACACATGATCATCAGCTGACAAGCTGTCAAAGACAATCGGTTTTGTATTGACACTCTTCTTATCATATAGCTATAATTGAGTTTAAGAGTAACTACATGATTCTTCCATGAATTCGATATAAAAAGAAGGAAGACGAAATATCTATTTCTAATTAATGTATTGATAAAAAAATAATTAGAAATCATATATTATCGACTGAAAATAAATTTAGTTCATAGTATATAAGTGAGTCAAAACATCATTTTGTTAAAAGTTAAGTTAAATTTAAAGACTAGTTTTTAAGATGGTATTAGAGCAATTTAGAACTTATTTTAACAAGAGTGTGTTAGGTTTATTGTGTTATCCGCTATCAGATCAGATCATTCATAAATATATATAATTTCTCACGCACGAGTTAATAGTTTTCGACCTAAGAGAATGTATTAAAGATTCTACGTCGATTATAGATAAGATCAGTTCATAGTATGTAAGTTAGTACAAATCTCACTTTATAAATCGGTTTTATAAAGTTGAGTTAAACTTAAAGTCGACTGCTTAAAAAAGTTTATAATTTATTTACAATTTACAAAATTACACTTCAATTAAGAAAAACTAACTTAATAAATAAACGAGTAAGTAACAGGTATATTACATGTTTATACATTATATTCGAAACTCGCGACGTGAAGAATGATTATAGGGACATATATAAGCTCTACACACGATATCTCACCTTTTTATAAATTAAACTTGTATAAGTAATTAACAAATTATTTACAGTTAAATAAAAGATCTATTTATACTATATACAAATATAGTTTCAAAGTTCTTTTTTCAAAATATTTCTCAATATAGTTAATGACATAAAATACTTTGCATGGATCATGTATATATGAAAATTAAATTCGTGTTTTATATACATAAGCTAAAGTTATATAAGTAGATCTATTTGGTTCACTATAACTATGAAATTTTTTGGTTTAATTGAAGTGAAAAAATTTGTGGGTTGTTGCAGGTACTAGCTAGTGTTGAGCTGGGGGGAGTATCAGTGTTTAATTATCTGGAAACGTAGATTTGTTTATGATATATGTAAGATTAAATACTTAGATTTTGTTCTTGTTTATTTATGACCAATGCATTGAACCCATGTGATCATTCTGTAATTTGTGGTATCCTTTTGCTTCTGTTGGCTTTAGTTTAATTTGACCAAAAAATGAGTGTCTCAAAAAACTTCCACCAAAAAATGACAAACGAATAAAGGAATGCAATTCCTATAAATTTTATCATCGTTCACAACAAACTAATATGAGTGTCTCAAAAATTATTATGTCCCCACCCCCTCACAAAAGTTGGTGCTTAGTGTTTGTCTAAATATTGCATGATTAATGTACATTAACAGTTTCGATGAAGTTCTACTTAAACAACACCCATTACTTTTACTTTTAGTTTTAGTACAAGACGGTGGAAACAATGTCATGTAAGCTACTTTCTTTCATTTTATTTATTTATTTTTGAAAAAAAATATGTTTTGCTATTTTAAAAGCCTAAAATAGTTTTAATTATATGATTGGAGTTTAAAACTAACATGTGCTCAAGAATCAGCAGAAACCCATGCAAGGCAATCAAACTCAATACTAGTCACATTTACACGATTCTCATTCTGTGCATAGTTTTAAATCCTTCCATCGATGACTAGTTAATTGAAAACATTACAAAATAGGGATGATTGTGAAAATAAAATAAAAAAATAACATTGTGTGTTGGGAGATTTTAAAAGAGGATGTCTTGAAGGCTGTGAACGAGTTTGCAGATAAAGGCAGGTGGCCCAGAGGGTCAAACGCGTCTTTCATATGTTTGGTGCCAAAGGTTGACAACCCGCAGCAGCTAAGCGACTTCAGACCTATCTCTTTGGTAGGTTGTTTATACAAAATCGTTTCAAAGGTTTTGTCTCTTAGACTGAAGAAGGTGATGGGTAAGTTGATTGATATTAGGCAATCTGCTTTCCTGGAAGGAAGGGGCCTGTTGGATAGTGTCCTCGTTGCTAATGAGGTTTTAGAGGAGGTGAAGCGGAGGAAGAAGAGTTGTGTTTACTTTAAAGTGGATTACGAAAAGGCGTATGACTCTGTAAGCTGGGAGTTCTTATTTTATATGCTAGGAAGGTTAGGTTTCTGTGAAAAATGGATTGGATGGATTAAATCATGCTTGGAATCTTCCTCTGTGTCAGTGCTTGTAAATGGGAGTCCTACTTCGGAGTTCTACCCTAAAAGGGGGTTACGTCAAGGCGACCCTCTTGCGCCTTTCCTGTTTCTTATTGTGGGAGAAGGGTTGACAGGTATTGTAAGGAAAGCTGTAGAGAAGAATTTAGTGGAAAGTCTGGAGGTTGGGGTTAGAAAGGTAAAGGTAAACATGCTTCAGTATGCGGATGATACTCTGTTTTTATGTGAAGCGAATTTTAAATCGGTCTGCAATTTGAAGGTTATTCTACACTGCTTTGAATTAGCCTCTGGTTTGAAGGTTAATTTCTCAAAAAGTAGTATTGGAGGGGTGGGGGTTGATCATACTGTGATTCAGCAGTATGCTGCAATCCTTAATTGTGAAGTGATGAAAACTCCCTTCAAATATCTGGGGTTGCTCGTTGGGGGAGCGAGTCTCGTTTTGGGATGGTGTATTAGAAAAAGTTAAGAGCAGGTTGGGTAGATGGAAAGGCAGATTTCTCTCGTTGGCAGGAAGAGTGTGTCTTATTAAGTCAGTGCTTTTTGCCATTCCGTTGTTTTATCTATCCATGTACAAACTGCCTGTTGCTGTGTTAAAGGAGTTTGAAAAGGTACAGAGAAGATTTTTGTGGGGATGGGGAGATGAAGGAAGGAAAGTAGCCTGGGTCTCATGGAGAAAGGTGTGTGAGCCTAGAGAAGTTGGTGGTCTTGGAATTTTGAATTTAAGACTTTTCAATGCGGCTCTGCTGGGAAAGTGGATTTGGCGTTTGGAGAATGAGAAGGATGGTCTGTGGAAAGAAATTCTTGAATCTAAATACGGAGGTTGGAGAAATTTGCAAGAACAAAGGAGTAATGCTAAGGATTCCAGTTGGTGGAGAGACTTGAAGGGGGTTTGGGCATGGAGGATTGGGGTAAATCCTTTGAGAATTGTTGCGAGTGGAGAGTGGGAGACGGGAAGGATATTTTGTTTTGGAAAGATGTTTGGGTGGGCAATGAAGATCTGAAAAGTAAATTCCCAAGATTGTTCTCTTTGTGTGGTATTAAAGAAGGTAGTTTACAGTCTTGTGGGGAGTGGGTTAATGATAGATGGGAGTGAAAGTTAATTTGGAGGAGAGGTCTGTTTGATCGGGAAATATATCAGGAAGTCCAGCTGTTACAAGAAGTGCATGGAAAGACCCCTATCATGAATTCTGTAGATAGTCGAGTTTGGAAGGCTGGTAAGGATAGTGGTTTCTTAGTAAAATCTGCCTATGCTATTTTAAGAGGCCCTGTGGAGGGAAAAAGTGAGTTTGTCTTCCTCTGGAAGACTACTGCTTTGCCCTCAGCACAAATTATCACTTGGAGGGTGTTGATTAATTCGATTGCCACAAAAGATAACTTGGAGAGGCGTGGGGTTTTGGTGGATACCAATTTATGTAGTTTTTGCAGGATGACTGTGGAGTCGACAAAACACATGTTTTTTGATTGCAGGATTGCCTGGTTAGTCTGGAATCAGTGTTATACATGGTTAGGGATTGCGTCGGTTGACCATGTTGTCCCAACAACTCACTTTTGCATTTTAATTTGCTAAATGCTCCTGTCCAGGTTAATGTAGTCTGGAATTGTGTTTGGATTGCTGTAGTTAGTGAATTATGGAAGCACAGGAATAAACATATATTCCAAGGAGGGGTGATCGATCCTACGGAAGTGTTCACTTTGGCACAATTAAAGGTTTGGTCTTGGGTAACTTCTAAAACTGTTTCTGCTAGTTTTACTTACTCTGAGTGGTGCATTGATCCTAAAGCTGGTATGTTTTCAATAAAGTGAGCTTTTATAAGAGTTACTCCTTCGGTTGGGTTATTTGTTGTTCTAAGCTTCTGTTGTTCTTTTTGTCCCTTGTTGTGGGTGCAAAGAGATTGTATTGGGTTTGGTTTTGAGTCTATTTGGGTTTGTACGGGTTAGATTTGATTTTGTACAGGTTAATTTTGATTTTGTACGGGTTAGTTTTTGAAATTGTACGGGCTGTACGGGTTTTTTAGTGGTAGATCTGTTTGTTCTATCTACCGGTTTGGGAGACCAGAGAAATTGTCTCATTTTTTAGGTATGTATAAGGGTTGAACCACCCCTTAAGTGGTTCCTGTTATTCGATCATTATTGCTGATAAAAAAAAACTATATTGGTTGACCTAAAATCATAAGGTATGATAAATGTTATATATAATATCAAATTTTATTAGAATCATTGTTCTTTGTGTGTAATATTAGGTCGCGAATAGAAATGTTTTTATACTATGTTGTTTTCATTTTTTTAGCATTTTTTTTTGCCTTCTATATCTTTTATACATCTACCCTTTTTTTCTCCGATACATCTATATCGCTTTTATATTGATATACTCTGAAAAATATGTCTCGTTTAAGATTTGTATCTCTATTTTCTTTTATTAACAAGAAATAAATAAAATAGAATGAGACACTTAAGGTTTGTATATCTTTCGTTTTGATGTTTTGTGTTGATAACATATGTATCAATCTTTTTTTATCAGTATGAATTAAATAAAGGGAATACTTTAGGGGTGTCTCAACCTTTATACAAGATCATACTTAAAACAAACAAAGCAAACATATTACAAATATTTATCTATTATCATAACAAGCACCCAAACTAAATCACATATGGCTCTACTCATCATGTTTTTTTTCCATAGAGATTTCCGCATTAACACCTTCTTCTGCCTCCACTACTTCCTCATCTTACTTATACCCATCCTAGAGCATTGCACCACATATAACAGCCTACCCCCTTCCTATACAATTAGAAATCAGTTAAGGTATGGTGCCCTGCAAAATCTATGAATGCTATTATACTTCCAAAACCTGCAAAAACTCCACTTGACATAAAACTGAAAACAGCTTCTATTTTAGCTGTATTAAAATCCCTTGTCATATAATTTATAGGATTGTTGTATTTCTCTTTATTGTTCAGTCCCAGAATCACCACCATTGCAATCAAGGTTTGACCAAGAAGAATATCGACCTGGGGCCTTTGTCCCTGCTACATAACCCTTGATGTTGTAAGTCCATGGCTCATTCAAAGTTATCCAGTTCTTCATTCTATCTCCAAGTTCCTTGCAGCAAAGTTTTGCATAGTCCTGAAAAACTTTCACACTGTGAGTACTTAAGAAGCTACCATATTCATCTTTTAAGTTTGAGGAAGACACCAAAGGAAAAGAGTCACAAATGGTTTTAAACCATTTAACAGTAGCTCATTGATCCTTCTTGGTTTATTCCTCCATTTAGCTTTCCATTCGAAAGTATTCTTGACCAAGATATGAAAAATCTATAAGAATCCACATTCATATCCTCCATAATCTGAACATCTTCATTTTATTCCACGATCCCATTCTTCCTATCTTTCACAACCTACACATATTACACCAATTGTTACCTTAACCGATGTGATGTCATATGTGACCTCATTCGTAACTCAAAATTGATCATATATTACACCGGTTACTCGAGTCAGCCGGTGTAATATAGGGACTTACCCCTGCACATTTTAAGCCCCTATATTACACCGGTTGACTCGAGTAAACGGTGTAATATGGGGCTACATATAACACTGGTGGCTTAACCGGTGTAATATGTAATTCACATTTTACAACACCCACATCTACACAGGTGGCAGGACCAGTAGTGTAAAATGCCTCTTAAAACCAGTGTAAAATGCAATTTTTGCACTAGTAAATCAATAAGATACATTACAACAAATCCAGTATTTCACGAGCGTACGAAACACATAGGAATAGATTGTCACATTATTAGATAAAAATTGAAGAATGGTCTCATCCATTTGCTTCTCATTTTCACCACAGAGCAATTAGTTGACATTTATACCAAAGTCTTAAGTGATGAATCTTTTAAAAAGGTTAGTTGACACATAAAAAGAGTATATTTAAAATTTAATGTAAAGAATATATGTCTTCCCAAATGAATTCATTGTAAAATATAAAGAATGGTGTTCGTTTTTCTTTATTCAATTTAAAGCATATCTTAATTTTGATTGAATAAAAATTCAAAATATATTTATGTCATTTTAAACTTATTTTAACCACAGGAGATTCTATCTCTCTCTTTTCAATTTGTGACACACTTCATTGTAACATAAATAAATAATATCGATTTTAATATTATGGACTTGTCCAAAGTTGAACTCAGCCACAGCCCAATAAAAAATAATTCTGAAGGCAACCCAGACCTATTCAAGGTACAAAAATTAACGTATTTCAATAATCATGTATGTACAAAATTTATTATTATTATTATTATTATTATTATTATTATTATTATTTATTACTATTAACATAAACTTCAATAATCATGTAAGTACATCTTTATTAAAAATAAAAATTTAATTTTAGTTCCCCGTTCAGATATGATATGACATTAATGAAGACATATAACTCAATAATTATATATATATATATATATTATAAATACAAATATTAAATAATAATTAACTTTAAGATAAAAAATAATTAATTATTATATTAACTAAGTTAGATATTATATTAAAATAATATCAATATTAACATATTTTTGTTATTAATAAAAATATATAATCTTTACTAATATAAGGATATGATAAGACACATATTTTATAATTTTCATTTATATTTCAATTTTATAATTTTAAAAAATATTTTAATTATTATATTTAAAAAAATATAGTTAAACTAATATTAAATGAAATAAAACAATCGAGTTTGAACTAAACAAAACTATATTAACATAAAAAGTTAATTTTTTTCTTCTTATTAGCATATTTTAAATCATCAATATGTTTGTAGTATATTTGTTTGATGTGGCAGAAAAAAAAAATCAATTAAGTAATAATAAATTATAAAAATATTTTTAGTTTAATTTTAATAAAAATATCTATGAATTAAAATTTAAAGATGATTAATTATAAAATTATTAATTTATAAAAGTGAAATAATATGTAAACTCATTTTGTTATAGAATGCACAGTATGGTACAAAGTTTACTGGAACAATGAATAACGGTGCCTAACTCAAGTCAACATGAGATCATTCCCCCCACATTTTGGCGAAGGCAAACTCGAACTTCATGCTCTTCTGATCCTGGAAGAAGCTTAGACACCGTTATCTCAAGCACAGATCCTGACCCATCATAGTAAGCTTCTATGTTGACATCTTCAGGAAACTTTTATGATTCCTCCATGTAACTTTCACACTGGGAAGATCAACGAATGATGATCAAGTAACCTTGTTCATCCTCATTCTTCATCATTATAAAAGAAAAAGTCCTTTCTTTTCTTGCTGCTAATGGAAGAAGATAGGTTTATCCCATCACCGTTTCCAGGTTAGATAGATGAGGAGTTGATAAATTTAGCACAGATCTATTAAGCAGCTTCTTTGGAAGGGGATTTGGAACACTCTTGATTAGAGAAAGTGGTCACTCAAGCTCAAAGTCCGTGCTGGGAAGATTCCTCCATGAACTGAAGTCACTAGCTTCTGGAGGGATTGTGAAGTTCAAATCACGTCCAGTGAGTTCAATCCACTTCTTCTGTTCATCCTTATAAAGACTCATAAGATTGGGTGCTGGAACAACCTCAATGCCATGCAAACATTGAGGATTTGAACGATCTTACCCAATGCATTCTCCGGCCTCTCCTTGAAAATCCACATGTACATGTTTTCCATGTCGTGTTGAACCATGAAAATCAAGCTTGATATCAGCATTATCGAACCCTGAAACACCATTGGTGTCCCTAACAACCTTGGCCTTGGACTTCTCAAGCAATGGTGGCTTGAAGTAAAATCTGAAGAAAAACCAAGCACCCCATATGCTATTATCAAGCCGCTTGGCAGATTTCCTTCCAACTTTGGGGAGTTGGAGAAAGCTCTGAGGCTCATATCCTTGAGCACCACCAAGACCAACATCCAGCACACTCTTGTCCATGGATTCAAGTGCACCTTCTTCTCATCAGGAACTGGATCTGGATATCAATGCCAAAATCACACTCTATTGTCCATGTCCACCTGATTTTGTTTCAATTTAAAAAGGTAAAACAGAGTGATTAAAAATTTTAAGACAAATTTAAATCAACAATGTAAAGGATAATAATTATATATATAAATGTTATTATAATTATTTGTAATAAAATATTTTTATGTGTCACTTTTTTCATCAGAATTATTTTTTATATTAATTTAATAATATTTTTTGTTTAGATTAACATATTTAATTTATTGAAAATGATTTTATAAAGAAACAATGGCATTAAAGAAAGATGTTCATTACTCATTATGTCTCTTTATGCATAGACATAATTAATTATGCACCTGATTTTTACAATATTATTTATGAAATATAATTAATTTTAATGTAAATATGGAATGTATAATAATTTCTAATAATAAGAATAAGATAAAATCCTTTGAATTCTAAATTCAATTCAAAGATATTAATCCCAAAATAGCAATGTTAAGTGGTTCACTACATCAATTTAAAAATGGTAAATTCTTTGATTTAAAAATAGCCAAGAGGTTTGAGTGCTAAATCAATGGACTCTGCACCATCTTTGCTTTCCTTTATATTCTTCTAAAAACTCTGCAATTGTTCTATTAGTATTGGTAATCCCTTTAAATAACAGTTCAAATTCCAGCAAGTGGTTCCCTTAGAATTCTGCTTCGGAAGACTGTTCCCATATGAATGTCAATAAAAATGAGAATAAATTCATAACCAATTAAACAATAATGATTATGAACATTAAACTTTAATGAATCTTTGAATGATTGTGATGCAATAACCTTGATAGAGAGAAGTTACAAAAGAGAATTAATGAGTTAGACGTGCAGGACGATGATAGAGGATTAGAAGATTCAGAAAGGGAGGAAAGAAGGTCGCTCCTTGCTGAACTTAATAAAGTTTTGTTTAACACTAGCGCAGAAATGTAAAATAAATGCGACTATTTTACATTTACAAATGCGGTTATAGAACTGCATTTGATCAGCACGCATTCGTAAATCGGAGATATACAAATGCGGTTATTTTAAATAACCGCATTTGTATATTATTCTGAATGAGGGATGAGGGTTTAGGGGTTTAAGATTTACGAATGCGGTTTTGGTAAATGACCGCATTTGTAAATAGGTAAATCACATTTACAAATGCGGTTTTGGTAAATGAACGCATTTGTAAATAGTGTTTTTTTTTAAAGTGCAGTTTGTATTGTGCATAAACCATATAAATTAATAACCTGCATAATGATCAAACCCAGCCAGACAAATACATAAATATAGTAATCAATTGAGATCATCAAAATGTACATTTACAAGTAATCAAATTACATATACATAAAACCACTATTGTTTACCTATGCTAGAGTTATAAAAATTTATGAAATATGTGGACCAAGAATCTCTAACATATGAAATGCCTTCCTCATTCATTGGTGTTTCTTATGTGAATAACTGCATTGCAAAGTTGACATAAATTAGTTTATATATATATATATATATATATATGTTCAAGAATTATAAAAATGATTTAACATATATAGTACCTCTTTCCAACCAGTTTTAACACCTAGTCTTATAATGGTAATCATCCATTGCATAATGTAATAGCCACACTCATAGCTTCCTGGTTGTTTATTACACTATAATTCAATAAAAAGTAATATGTTAGTATATTGATAAACAATGATAATAGAGAAAGAAAAAAATTACAAACCTTTATTCTTATCCAGTTCAAATTATTTGAACTTGATCGACCTTTTAGGATGTTATATCCACGCCATGAACTGGTTAATACAAAAAACTTCGTTAGTAGATGGTTAATTAGTAACATATACAAAGTTCAGTTTATAATGTACTTACGTATCAATGATATCCTTAAATTTTGTGGGAATCTTCTTGTGTAGGGAACAGAACCACACAGCAGTCTTATCAACCATTGATAAGACAAGTAACTGTCAATGATACCTATATCATCAATGAAAAGAGTTAGTAAATATTTAAAACATGAAATAATAATAATTGATGACATATAATTAAACTTACTCATTAATATAAGGGCATAAATAAATTTGTTTTCCCTCTTTTTCCAGGGTGTTAGTGATGTATGCTTGAGTCTCAGATGAGTTTGGTCCAACGAGATTAGTATATGCAGGATCTAAGAATCCATACATATTTTCCTTCCCCTCAGTGATACAGAATCTATGTAAAAACCTATAAGTTTTTAGTTAAAGCATAATCAATAATAATTTAACATAAAGTAAATTGAATAATAGGTAAAGATACTTACATCATAAAAAATTGAATTATACTTATATTGAGCTCCTGTTTCCCAAATATAAATTCTGATAAATCTGTGTTGTAAATCATCAGTGGCAGTTCAGTGTTTATTTGAAAAAATGTATCATCCCACGAAACTGGAAAATATTCATTGTCAATCTGACTAACAATGAGACGTAAGGAAGCTAGAGGATCGTCAACTGGAACCTCACGCTTCTTTTTCGGACTTGGTGGCCGAAAAGGTTTCTACAAGATCAACAACATTTGTATTAAATTACATGTAATATATAAATATAAATAAAAAATAATATAATGAAATGAAATTATTACATGAGGTTTGGGCATAGATCGAATGAGCTCTCTGGGCCAGGCAACGAATGTCTGAAATGCATCGGCCACAGTGGTTACCTCATCTGAAGGTAGTGGAACACGAGCATTAGGAAATCGTACTTTTTCAACTGTTACCTTTGCCACATCAGGGGAGAGAGGAACGTTATGTAAGGTGGTGGCATTTTGATAGACTTTCCCAAGGGCCACTACCCGAGGAAGTTTGCCACCCACTACCAGTAGCTCACAATCCTCCGTCTGCCCATTGATATCATCCCCTGATGTTGGAGGAGCCACACAACTCCCCTTTGTGCTCTTGAGAGTGGGACTAACTAGGGGTTTAATCGGCTCAGCACAAACTTGTTACGATAGAAAATCTTGTCGCATTCGATCATTCTCCTTTTTCATCTTTAGCCACATCAAATCAGTCTCCTTTCTCATCTCCTCCATTAATTCTTCACGTATCTTAGTCTTCATTTGAGTTTCGTTCTCTTTAAAGGAGGTGGATGACTGTCGTTCTGAAACTCCAAAATATAGTTTAATTCCGACCCCTTGTCCAGCTGCACGAACACGACCAGGGAGCTCAGGTCGTCCAATTGCTTCAACTAGGATATCATGACGACCTTCAGCAAAAAATTTACCGTCGGATTCCAAGGAATCCTGCAAGAGTACACAAAAATCATATTTTCAAGCATTAATATAATTAATGCTTTAAAATAAATGAAAAAAAAACTAAAAATAACTTACAATTTTTTCGATGATAACCCCGGATTGCTCAGAACTTGGTGCACCTGACTTTTTAATTCGGGCCCTCTTCCATTTTACATGGCGAAAAGGTGGTGATGGAGGAGAAGTGACCCCTGTTTCAACATTCTCAGACAACGTCCCCTGTTTAGATTTCTCCTTTTCCACCATCAGTGTTTGCTCAAGTTTTCGATACCCCGAAGGAGACATAACGTGCGGGGTAAGATTCTTCAAAGCTATCTCTTGAGCTTTCTTTTGACGATCCTGTCATAATTGAAATAAACAAACTGAAGTAAATAAGATAAACTTATTAATGTTATATAAACAAAAAAGTTACTTCACCTACCATCCAAGCCTCATTTTCACGGCTTTCTTTAAAAAGACACCATGTCTCTTCATCAATATGTTTGTACTTTAAACATGAATTTTCGTCTTTAAGGTCGCCAAAAGTGTATCTCGAAGTCAGTCTTGACTTAAAGGTACGAAATTTGAGTCCGATATTGGATATAATCTTTGATCGAAGCGGTTCCACATCAGGAATTTCAAAGTTTGCCTGCAAAATAACATTAGCAAATTAAAATTAATCAATGAATATTAAAAGCATTATATCAAAATGTAAAGCTTACCAGAACATCCTCCCAGATCATGTTACGGTCGACCTCTGACACCTCATCCCATGAATTAATCAGAATGGAGAGCCTCTCACGAGAAACAACTCCAAGATAGCTCATAAACTCATCTGCCTTAGGACCAAAAGCCACTCCAGTGTTGACGTCAATGTCAACACGTGTCTTCTCACCAGCAGCACGTCTCAATGCGAGACGCTTCAATCTAGTAGGTCCTCTGCTGCCTCGTCCGGATCGAGGTTTGAGTGGGGTCTGATCGTCATCCATGTCTCTGTTAAAAAAATTAGGTAACAAACATTAGTTAATCTGCATCGAATTAAAATCTTATAAAAATAATACATAAAAATCTAAATCTAAAATGCTTATTTACAGGTTGCATGGGGGTTGAAAGTTCATATGTAAATTCCTTCACTGTGGTCTTTACGGGTTGCATGTACATCATCAACTACATCGTCATCTTTATTAATTATCTTTGGTGTGAATGAACAGGGGTCACCATTTTCAATATCATCTATGGTCTCCCCTTGTTTTTTGCCGTGTAAAACGACATACCAATGTTCTGACGCAGGATCTTTCACGTAGAAAACTTGAGATGCTTGTTGAACCATTATAAATGGCTCATCTCGATACCCTATCTTTCGAAAGTCCACTAGTGTGAATCCTGAATCATCAATTTTAACCCCACTTTTATTGTCAACCCATTTACACTTGAAAACTGGAATGGAAAACTTAGTGTAGTCAATCTCCCATATCTCTTCTATAAACCCATAGTATGCCATTGATCCAAGTAGTGGATTTGTATCTTTCGAAGTCGAAAACTGCATTGACTCGGCTTTAAGAGTAACACCAGAATTTTGAATTGTACTCTTTTCATCCATGGACTTCGTGTAAAATATACAATTATTCACTTCGTACGCTGAATACAATTATTCACATCAAACTTCAATCCAGCAGCCAACCAGGTCAAGGTCTCTGATGCCGTTGAATCCTTGAACACCTCGTCTTTAAACCAAGGCATGAAAGTTCTATTATGTTCCATCAAGACCCATTTCTCTGCTTGTCTTGGGTTATTTGCCTTCACAATGGCTTTATGAGCTTCTATGTAAGGTACAACTTCATCTGTGTTATTCAATATGTACAAATGTGCTTGCAAGACTTCTGATCGAGATTTGCTTACAATATTCACACCACGTAAACATTTACTTGTAGAACGCCTGTGGTGCCATGAATTAGCTGGAACACCTATTGGATTTGCTTTTGTCATGTACTCTAAACAAAATTCAATACTTTCTTCAGCTATGTACCTTTCAATCATTGAAGCCTCTGGACGATAATGATTTTTCACATAACCTTTCAAAATTTTCATATACCGCTCAAAAGGATACATCCATCTTAAGTACACTGGTCCACACAATCTAACCTCTCTTACCAGATGCACCACTAGATGAACCATGATGTCAAAAAAAGACGAAGGAAAAAACATCTCCAATTCACACAAGATAACAACAATTTTATTTTGAAGTTCATCTAGTTTTGAGGGATCAATGACTTTACAACAGATGGAAGAGAAGAATGAGCACAAACGGGTTATGGTATGTCTAACATTTTTTGGTAAGATCCCACGGATAGCTACCGGCAACAACTATTGCATCAAGATTTGACAATCATGAGACTTCAACCCAATTAACTTCAAATCTTGCATTGACACTAGGCTCTTCACATTTGAGGAATGTCCTTGTGGCACTTTCACACCTTTTAGACATTGACAAAAACTAATTTTTTCATCTTTTGACATTGTGTAACAGGCTGGGGGCAAATATGTACGCTTACCGATTTCTATGGGTGTCAACTCGTCGCGTATGTTCATCTCAATCAAATCTAAACGAGCATTTAGACCATCATTCGTCTTCCCGTTAATGTTAAGAAGTGTACCAATTAAGCTATCACACACATTCTTCTCAACATGCATTACATCTATACAATGTCTGACTTCTAACCTCGACCAGTACGGAAGATCAAAGAAGATTGATTTCTTCTTCCAAATATTTGTCACAAATGACTTTTTTTTTTTACTTACCGAAGGTGTGGTCTATGTTATTTACCTTTTCGTAAACCTCAACACCAGTTAATGGAGTTGGTGGACCACTGCCCTCTTAATGTCCATTAAAGGCTTTTTTCAACCTCCGGTAAGGATGATGACTTCTAAGAAACCTCCGATGCTGAAGATATACCGTTTTCCTTCCATGTTTCAATTTTTGAGAAGCAGTGTCTTCTTCGCATATTGGACACACTTTGTGACCCTTAACACTTGATGACTTTTTACGGCAAGTGCACCGCGTTTGTCAGAAGTAATAATTGTCCCTAAGGACGGATATCGATCCCACCAAGAACAGTAAATTATCGAGTACAATATTCGCTAAATATAACAAACAGAACAATAAAAAAGAGTTTGAAGTGATTATGTTGGCACTGATCAATAAGAAAACAAACAAAGAATTAGTTGCTTCAATTGGAAAAATTGGGATTAAGTTTCATCTATCTCACTCTCATGTATTTTGATTAGCATGTTAATATTAAGTTCTTTAATTGAAATTGATGCCCGTATAAAAATCATTTATATCGATTCCTCGCATATAAAATCCTTAAGAATGTTCCCTAACTATCGATCCCTCGCATACTTATAAGAACAACTTAGAACGAAGCTCAGACGTTTAATAGCAATTAACATTTCAAGTCTATTCCTAGCACTCAAATATGTTAAGTATTGTTGTTTAGGTCCGAAGCCTAAAAATACCTCCCGGTCAGATTTAAGATTCTCAATTTGTCACGGAGAATTAAAAGTAAAACAACAATACCAATAATCAATCAAGAACTGAATATTAATATATAAAATATCACCTTAATACATAAGAGTTTGAGCAGATTACTCTCAATCCCAAATGGTAGAATTAGCCACGCATACTTCTATCACCTTCCATTCTCCCAATTGGGTTACAATTCACTCTATGGTGTTTTCCTCTCAATCTGGCACACTAAGGTTGAGCCTCTAGCCCTCTATTTATCCTAGTTTTCTAGGGTTAGGTTGTTTCCTATGTCGCGCTAATGGGCTAAATGATAAAACATAAAAAAAGGCCCAATCTTTCTTTGAATCTTTTTCCATTCTGGGACCTTCTATCTTTATCTTTTTAGCTCAAATCATTCATCTTTAATCCAAATCTCCAATCTTCCTTAGAAATCTGCAATTAACACCAAATTTGAGAATAAAATACTCTTATTCAAATAAAGATCATAAAAAATGTAAAAAGGTATAAATTCATAAATTAGGGATTATTTTATATGTAAATTAGCAATAAATCCTCATAAGTGCCTATATTTTAATATGAAATATTACTGAAATTAGACACTTATCAACACTATAACCTGATAAGTTACCATATGCCAGAAAGTCATTGATGGTGCAAAATAACATGGCATGAAGCTTGAAAGTTTCATTAGCAAATCCGTCAAATACTTCAACACCCTGGTCCCACATTAACTTCAAATCTTCAATTAGGGGACTTAGATAAACATCAATATCATTCCCTGGCTGTTTCGGACCAGATATCATCATAGACAACATCATGTATTTTCGCTTCATGCACAATCCAGGCGGTAAGTTGTAAATAACTAGTAATACAGGCCATGAACTGTGATTTGTACTCATATTACCAAACGGATTCATTCCGTCTGTAGCTAAACCAAGTCGCATATTTCTTGATTCTTTACCAAACTCTGGAAAGTCATCATCAAATTTCTTCCATTGAATAGAATCAGCTGGATGTCGGTACATGCCATCGCATTTTCTCTCATCTACATGCCATCTAAGATTCTTAGCATCGTCTGGGTTTGCAAACAAACGCTTCATCTTTGGAATGATGGGAAGATACCACATAACCTTCATTGGGGGTCCATGCTTTTCCATCTCATCAATAGAATCATCATCTTTTTGTTTCAACTTATAACGTGATAACCCACACCTCAGACAACTTTTCAACAATTCAAAATCTTCCCAGTATAATATACAATCATTAGGACATGCATGTATCTTTTTGTACTCCATACCCATTGGACAAAGAATCTTTTTGGCCTCGTAATTACGATTAGGTAGAGTATTTCCCTCTGGAAGCATATCCTTCAATAGCTGGAGCAATTCCGTGAAACTTTTATCAGTCCATCCGTTTATTGCCTTCAAATTCATCAATCTTAACACCGCCGACAATCGTGTGAAGTTAGTTGATCCAGGATACAAATGAGTCTCTGCATCTCTTGACATACTTCCATATCCATGCGCTTTTCAAAAACACTCAGCTCCCACATCACGAATCATGTCCTCCAATCGATCATCATCTCCATCATCGTGTACTGCTTCATCCATGATAGAACCCACATATTCTTCAGTTACGGAAACACGTGGTAAATTTAATAATTCACCATGCCATGTCCAAGTTGTATAAGATTGAAGAAACCCATCACATAGCAGGTGTTCCCTCATGATATTCACATCCAGTATCCTTCCATTCAAACAGTTAACGCACGGACACCTGATCTTTGCTCCATCATGACCACTAATAATCGCGTTATGCTGCGCAAATTGTATAAATTCCTCTACTCCCCTTTCGTACTCATCACTTATACGAACAACATTAATCCAACCTCGATCCATTATATATTCTGGAATAGTTAGGATTTTCTAATAATTAGTATTCTATCTCACACATTTGCCGAGGGTCGAACACCCCCGGACTCAATCCAAACACGATAATTCTATTCTAAAAGTAACAACTAACATAACATAAAACTTTTATTAAAATGTAATTAACAACTAACTAAATATATAATATAAATTTAAGAAAATACAAATTATATAATACAAATTTATATATAATAATATATAAATTATAATACACAAAAATATAAATTCAAAATATTAAATAAAAATTCAAAAAAAATTAAATACAACACCAACCTTTCCGTGAACCAAGTTGCTGGTGATCGGAGTGGCAGAAGCACGCGACAAAGGCGGCGGCGGAAGCGGTGGCGGTGGCGGAGCAGGGACAGACCAGCGAAGACCAATGGAACAGTAACCTAAAATGCAAATGCGCCAACGAAGTAAGGAACGAAAATGCCAATGCCAACGAAGTAAGGAACGAAAATGAATGAATGAATGAATGAACGAAACTTACAATGGTGAAAATGCAGAGAGGACGCGAGCGCAAGAACAATGGAAACGAAGAGCGGAGAAGAAAGTGAAAGTCTGAAACTGAGTGGCGCGCTTCAAATTTTAGGGTAAAAAGAATTTACAAATGCGGTTCTAGAGTAAAACCGCATTTTTAAATCAATGCCAATGATTTACAAATGCGGTTTTACTCTAGAACCGCATTTGTAAATCAAATTAATTTAAAAAATGCCACCGCGTTTTTTACAATTGCGTTTAATCGCAAACCCGCACTTAATAAGGAGTATTCTTTTAATCTTTTTGCACTAGTGTAAGCAAAAGGCAGTCTTCTATCAAAAAGCAAGACAGAAGTGGTTGAAACAAGGTGATCTTAATACAAAGTTTTTTCACTCGTCTGTAAAATGGAGAAGGGCGAGGAATGAGTTACATGGGCTGTTTGTTGATGGAAGGTGATGCGAGGATAAAGCTGTAATAAAGGACAAAGTCAGGGATTATTTCGAAGATAGGTTCGCCAGGAACGAAGCTTGTACGGTTAGATTGGACAATGTAAGGTTTAATTCTATCTCTGAAGCTGATAACGAGTTGTTGGTTGGTGACTTCACTAAAGAAGAAATAAGAGCTGCGATGTGGAATTGTGACAGTTCAAAGAGTCCTGGTCCTGACGGATTCAATTTTGGTTTCTTAAAGTTCTGCTGGGAAATTATAAAGTTGGATGTGGTGTCAGCAGTGAAGGATTTTGCTTCCAAAAGTCATTGGCCTAGGGGTTCAAATGCTTTTTTTCTCTGTCTTGTCCCGAAAGTAGAAAACCCTCAGCAACTCGGCGAATTCAGACCTATCTCGTTAGTGGGTTGTTTGTATAAAATTATCTCAAAAGCGTTGTCACTACGCTTGAAAAAGATAATTAGTAACGTTATCGATATGAGACAGTCGACTTTCCTTGAAGGTAGGGGTTTGTTGGACAGTGTGTTAGTAGCTAATGAGGTGCTGGAGGAATATAAAAGAAAGAGGAAAAGTTGTGTGTTCTTCAAAGTCGACTATGAGAAGGCATATCACTCGATTAGTTGGGATTTTATTTATTATATGCTTGATCAGTTGGGTTTCTGTGCTAAATGGATTCGGTGGATAAAATGTTACTTAGAATCCGCTTCAGTTTCTGTGTTGGTGAATGGTAGCCCAACTAGGGAATTTACTCCTAGAAAGGGACTTCGCCAAGATGATCCACTAGCTCCGTTTCTCTTCCTTTTAGTAGCAGAAGGGTTGGTTGGAGTCTCCAGGATGGCAAAGGAGAAGAATTTGATTGATAGTTTGGAGGTTGGAAGAGCTAGAGTGAAGGTGAATATGTTGCAATATGCTGATGATACTTTATTCTTTTGTGAAGCTAACACCAAAAGTATCTTCAACATTAAGGCGATTTTACTCTGTTTTGAGCTTGCTTCTGGGCTTAAGGTGAATTTCTTGAAAAGCAGATTGGGTG